>NC_140955.1:38746036-39447702 GCF_014529385.1 Adiantum capillus-veneris
GTACCCCCCTCTCCAGCACCATCACCACGGTTGGGAGAAAAACCTTTGCATCTGTGTTGCGTACCCCAAAGAAACCGTCCGACATACGAACCTCGGACTGGGATGCCCTCCAAGCACAAATTGAGGCGTTACAAGAGGAGAACCTCCTCCTTCGACAATGCCTAGATACAGTTGAAGGACGTCTCACGAACCTCGAGCAGAAGCACTCCACCAACGAAGGAGAGATGGAGGCAAAAGCCTTAAACACCGTTCAAGCACAGGTACAAGAGATCACCGCAAGTCTTCCATCCCAAATCAAAACTCATGCTAACAAGGAGATACGCGAGTTCAAACGCCGAGATGTTGCATCCCTCAACCTGCGGATTGGAGGATTGCCTCAAGAGTGGTACACATTGGGTAATTTTCATGCTTCAGTACATCAGCTTGCTAGTTTAATGCCAATAGTCAAGTGGGATACAGAGCTCGACACATCGCAGGTTCATTCCATAGCCTCACATGTCACCAAAAATGGTGTCTCTCATGGAATTATAACATTCAAGTCCAAAGTAGCCCGTGATACTATGTTGTACCAATCAAAAAATCTCAAAGACACAGAGTTTTGGTTTGCAGAGGATTTGACTCCTTTGCAACTTCCATGTAAGAGAGAAGAGCTTACCAAGGTCCGTGAAGCTAGAGCAGCTGGGAAATGGGCAGTTTACCGTGGAGGACGTGCAATCATTGAGGACTTTCGGTCTACCAAGACAACCCTTAATGATACCACATAACTAGGAGTTTCTCTTCTATTTGTAAAACGGAGTTAGACACTGCCACTAAGTCCATCTAGGAGATGGCTAGTAGTAAGACCTCTCCATTGCAGGTTGTGAACACCGCCCTCTCTCACGAGAAGAGGACGTACTTTCCACCCTCCTCTTCTAGAGAGGAAATCGATTTTGTATGCATCTTTGGTCCCATGGGTCATATGTGACCTTAGTGGACGATAATGAATCTATCTCTCTCTCTCTCTCTCTTTCTGTCACTTCTGACATGATATGTGCAGTCTTGGATTGCTGACAAGGATGACTTCCTTCGGCAGCGGACTCGAGAGTATCGTGGAAGGGATGCGGCCCTAGCGCAGTACCTTTCAAAGCTTTGCGAGTCGCCGATAGTATTTTTTCACAATTCCATGTCACAAGAGGGTTCAATAGCAACTTACACATTCAAGACACTATCACGCTTCTTGGGTGGACCCGTGTTGCCCAAAAGTGCAGATAAAGTCATTCTTGTGGACAAAGTGTTTGCTAGAGATTGTTTTGGTTACTGCCCGGGCTATACAGGTGGTCGGGCAGCGTATTACTACACCTACACAGCAAGGGCACTAGCTCTTGGTAGACAAAACCCATATGAACTTTTAGAGTATGGCAAACATCTCATGATTCATTACAAGGGTGACGTGCCAAAAAACAAAATTGAACCTTCAAAATCTTGATACACTTCAAGTAGCAATTGTATAAGATCATGTATTACATAAATTTTGTACAATGTCATCCACTCAGAGTATCTTTCTCCACTTGTGATTCACATACACCATTGTCTCTCTCCACCTTCGTTGACTTTCACGAGCTCCGGAGTTGTTGTATGCCATTGATCTTTTAACTTTTTGTTGTTGTAAATGTCTGATGGCTTGTGCTATTGCTGAATTTGCCAAGACTTCTTTTGCCTGCATTCGATGAATGATTCTACGATAGAACCATTCAAATAGTTCTCTCAAACTGTTAGCCTTGATTCGAGAGCCACCATGTCGTGTGTGCCTGAAATAAGCATTTCTCGCCATGTAATGAGACTTTTCCATCCCTTGGGTATTCCATATTGCTGGGTTCCCATACTTTTGTATAAAATATGGTAAATGATTGAAGATGATGTGCTGGATATGAAAACAAATTAGTTAGAATGTTTTACACTCACATATTTGCACATAAGAGAGAATGAAATACACGATAATACCATGTAGTGAGTAATCTGGGTGTCTGTCCATGCTGTCTTGAATGATTTTTTCAGAAGGTTGAGATTCTCCTTGAACTTGTTCATATCACCTTGTGACCAGTCATCTTTGTCGCACATCAAAAATAGGATGTCTATTGATCGCCAAACCTCAGCCTTCACGTTACGAGTAGTTGGTTCTTGGTCTTTGACTGCAATATGTAGCTTTTTCCAGCTCTGATACTCTACCTTGCTAACATAAGATGTGTTATATATTTTTCCATGTTTTGTTAGCTTCGGATCTCTTGTACCTTGGGGTTTAGATAAAAACCTCCATGCCTTCACCCCACCGATAGATGGTTTGCATGGGACATCCTTCTCAGCAGTTGATCTCTTTTTCATCCCGCTGGATTTTCACATTGCCACCATGAAGCCCCATATCCGACAGTACCATTTCTAAGCACTGCAGGGCTACTTGTCGTTCTGCCGAGTTCTTAATCTTCCAAGCAAACCTGATATATAAGTAGACCAATTTCTCCACAATTCTACAAAGGGCATGCATTGTACAAATGTGGACATTCACAAGTGGTATTTTCAAAACCGGTCGAAAAACAGGATCCTCAATGTGACGTGTTGGAGCTTTTCTCCACCACTTTGGGTCCATGACGTTTGCAGGCTCCATGCAGAACAAACACGGCGACTTTGCCATTGCACCCATTCCACAATTATACATACACTTTAATGTTTTGAAGTCACTTGCAAGATGCCACTGAACTTGAAAGTCTCCCCTTCCATCTAGACGTAGTACCTCTCCCTGGTTAGTCTGTCGATCAATCACCTCCGGAATATTAGTTCGATGGAACACCCAATATAGAATCTCATGATCTTCTTTCTTTACCTACAACACAAAATAAATGAGACTTAAGTAGATGTGAACATTTGAGCTTACCTGAGAATCTCGCTTACCTCAAACGCACCAAGCCACCATATGTTAGATTCTGATTGAACACTAAAATATAAAGGATCATCACTGGGACACTTTGAGAGGGCTCTATTCATTAAAGTAATAGTAACACGCTCTAGCTTTTTCTCTTTAACAAGCTCACACTCATCCAGTTTTAACACAAAATGTAATACCCCTCGTGACTCTTCAAATGTGATGTTGTAAAACTCCACCATTCTCTTCTGTAATATCCGCAGTTCCATAAAAATATTATTGAACTCATCATATGCCATGTTTGCTCCATGGCCACTGTAAGTTGCTTTAATATGAAAGGGTTGTCCAAGATAGTCTCCCTGTGCCTTGTTAAGCTGAAGCCTCTCTTTCCAAACACTTCAGGCTGATGGTAGAAGTTTGGATTTTATACCCTTCTTAACAATGATGTATGAGACAGACTTTTGGATAGCCGAATATCCTCTTTTTCTTACACCAAGTGAATCAAGTGTGCCTTGCATCTCTTTTGCAGGCACTGAGTTCTCTGAAATAAAGCGGTCCACTACATTTCGTTGTAGGACCTTAAACTTCTTGTAATGTACTATATCTGCTGCCAGGCTTCTACTTATAAGTGGCTTCAATCTCTTTCCTATATTGGCTTTGGGGTCAATGTTTTCCTTGTCAGGATAGATTGAATCTCTACATGAAGACAATGCATAAGTAAATAACAGAAAATTTGCTTCACTAACACTATTTAGGTACATGAAAACAATGCATAACAAGAAAAAACAAAAAGATTACTTAACTAAGACAATGTAGCCAACCAAGAAGCATCACTTTAATGCTCGGATTCTTTTCTTGAGACCTCCTGATGCAACCTGCAATGTTTCAAGATTGCGTAATTTCTTCTTTCGGATACAACCACCCAAGATGGTGTCCTTCATTTGACAACTTCGCACCTTTCCTTTCAGTTCTTGTACCTCTGTTTTATGTTGCAAAATGGTAACCTGATCTGTAGAATGTAAATGTGAAAGGCGAACAATCTCACATTGTTGAGCTTGGAGAATGCCCTTGTAAGTTTCAGCTTCTCTTGTAAGAGGTTTACAATAACCCAGAAGGCCCTTTTCTCCATCACCAGCAAAGGTCAATAAGCTTGTAGGATTGACAAACGGTGGAGACGCATTAGTCATTGGATTCTTAGGGTAGAGAGAGCCTCTCGTCCAGATATCTATGTGTTTAGCTCCCTGAGCTCTAAGCGTTTCTATGGAAGCGGGAGGTATATGTGTGTTTGTTTTACTACGCTTAATCAATGGTTGGTACTCATTGTCCAAATCAATGTGAAGGTGATATTTGGCTCGTTTCTGGGTAACATTTGTGCCATTTGAGGAGTGCGCCATTAGCCAAATGTGCAGGTTTAATGGAAAGTGAATAGCGGCTGCGTCTTCGTCCCTCCATGTTAGCCTCATTCCCTCCATATTGACGAGGTTCATTCAATGCAACTGAAAAGAGGATTATCCCTCAATCACTACGAACGAATGTTCAGAAGAGTAAGGAATCTACTTAAAGTACACTTTTTGAACTTTTACTATGAAAGACCGGGCTCTATTATTTGCCATTTTTTCTAGAGAGAGAGTGCAAAAAATACATTTTCTTAGAAGGCCCTCCAAATGACCTCCGAAATTCCCTAATGTGTCGGCGAAAGAGCAAGTCGAATGGTAGGCTCAGCGGGGTCAGGCGAGGGGGCTTCAGGTGAGTCCCTCTCTGGCGGAGCTGGAGCCTCTATCTGTGTCTACTGCTGAGTCGAAGAAGCGAACGGTGAAGAAAATCTGCAACCGAGCACTCCAAGCACTTGTCCAAAGAAGAAGTGTTGCAGAGCTAGTGCAGAAGACCTTCGGGAATGATGAGGACGGGGGGGGGGGGGGGAAGGAGAAGCGGCTAGGGAATGGGGGGCAGCGGTGGGCTTGGGGGCAGCTAGGGGTGCGGGCGGCGGGTAGCAGAGGGCGAGGGTGGCGGGCCGGGCTGGGCGAAGGAGGCAGCGCGAGGGCGAGGGGGGCAGCGCGAGGGCAAGGGGGCAGCGCAGGGGGGCTAGAGGCAGCGCGAGGGCGAGAGAGAGGGGGGGGGGTGAGGGGCAGCGATGGCGCAACGGGTGGGGGGGCGTGCAACAGCAGCAGCTAGCGGGATCTTTTGTGATCCTTATAATTACCACTGTCAGACTTTGGTAGCATCCATGTTGTCCTCGGTAAAGGTAGCTACTAGTTTGATAGGGGTTGCTACCAATCTGCCATGGTGTTCTTGGTAAATTTGCTGGCTACCACATTCAACCTTCTAGTTTACAGTCCCATAGTCATGATAAGGTAGCCACCAGTCTGATAGTGCTTTCTACCAGATTCCCATGGTAGTATTGGTGCACTGGTAGCTATTATTGTCAACTTGGTAGCTATCAGTATCCTAGTGCTAGCTGGAGCTATCACTCTGAGAGTAATAGCTTCCAGTCTGCCATGCAATCCTAGTGGAAGCTACTAGTCTGCCATGGCAATCTTGGTGGAAGCTACCAGTTTGCCATGGAAATCTTGGTGGATTGGTAGCTATCACTATCAACATGGTAGCTATCAATGTCAACCTGGTAGCTACCCTTAGGTAGTCTGATAACAACCAACCTTATAGTGCTACTCATGGTAAAGGTAGCCACAAGTCTTAGAGTGCTTCCTACTATTAGACTCAGGCTCTTGTAACTTTTCTCCTTCCACTCATCACAAAATATTAGTTACTATTCTGAGAGTAATAGATTCCACTCTGCCATGCAATCTTGGTGGAAGCTACCAGTCTGCCATTGCAATCTTGGTGGAAGCTACCAATTTTCCATGGCAATCTTGGTGGATTGGTATCTATCTTTGTCAAACCTGGTAGCTATCACTGTCAACCTGGTATGTATCACTGTCAACCTGGTAGCTACCACTGTTAACCTGGTAGCTACCCTTAGGTAGTCTGATAACAACCAAGTCTTAGAGTGCTTTCTACTATTAGACTCAGGCTCTTGTAACTTTTCTCCTTCCACTGATCACAAAAGTATAAGTTACCATTCTTATACTAGCTCCCACCAGATTGATCTCAGTTTTGCATGTCAACAATAAGTTATGATTTTGCCAATAAGTGTACTAAATATCATTATTTAATGCCGGTAGAATTCTTTCTTGCCTTCAAACAGAGTCACCCAGAGGTACAAATTCACCAAAGGACATTTGAAAATCTGAAATCTTATTTTGTACGCAAGCTTCGAGATCGCTACATCTGCTGTTGCATCACTCATATTCAAATGTCATTCTTGAGGGATGCTGTAAACCATATAAGGCAGATTTCTTATGGTGTGCATGAGAAAGAGTGTAGTTGTCAATGTGATATTTGTGGTGAAGATTTGAAATGTAGTGCTCAAAAAAATCAGTGCCCTAGCCTTACAAAGCTTTGGGAGTCAGTTTTATGCTCGAAGGCTAGCGGGTCAAATTTTTTTGCATTGAAGTGTTTGATTGGCGAATTCTCTTTGTGTGGGCCTTCAAAGAAGCTACCAACTTGCCTGATTGAAGAGTTAAATGGTGCACGCATGGTAACAGTTAAGATTTTTGAAGACCTTGAAGTTGGCAAAACAGATTCAGTGAAAAAGAAGAAAAGAAAAGTTCTTTCTCACAAGGAGATGTAGTGCGGGCAGCTTTTCATATTGTTCAAGGATCATCTGAGTAAGTTTATAAAGCACAATTTTGTTTATAGATGGCAGGCCAAGCAGTTTAAAGATTGTCTATGTATCTTCCCTGAAGATGTGGCAGTGTCAGAGGTGGATTTCGCTGAAAATTACACTTTCAAAGAACAGAACGAGATCCAATCGATGCATTGGTTTTCTAGCCAAGTGACAATCTTCGTTCACATTACATATGTGAGGATTGCAGGTAGTGTCCCAAAATACTATCATTTCTATATATCTGATGATAAAAGCCATGATACTCTTTTTGTCCAGCATTGCTTTATGCTCCATTATGGTTGGTTGAAAGAGCTAGGCATATCGCTCAATGAACATTGGGTCTGGTCAGATGGAGCAGCCTCGCAGTTCAAGGCAAAGAGGCCTTTTTATTTTGTTGCTCGATATGGAACTCTGACAAGTTTGAAAATGACACATCACTTTTCAGGTTCAGGTCATGGGAAAGGCGAACATGATGGTGCAGGTGTTGTTATTAAGAGGCATCTCACTCAGGAGCAGCTAAAGCCAGACTGTGTGAAATTACAATGTGCAGCAGATGTGGTGCCATTTTTGAGAGAAAGCATGTCCAATGGTGCTACAGCCACGTATTCTTCGCAGGTATGGCCAGTTACTCGACTGTTCGGGGAGGTCAAAGTAGGTGATGTGGATAGAATCCAACGTCGGGATTGTAAATCTGTCTCTAATGCACATGGGTTACATTGTGTCAACGGCTACTCCTTAACAAATGGAAAACTTCTTAGGTATCGGTAATTCTCATGCTTTTGTATTGCTTGTTTGCAAGGTAGCTCGAGGAGGTGTTTGAACAAATCACACGTTTCTGCATGGAGTTATGTTACCCTTGAACATACAGATGATGTCGAAGATGATGATGAGATTGAAGAGTTTGCATATGAAGGACACCATGATGCGTTGAGTGGTGCACTTCATGTTGGTGAAAATTTTGATGTTATAGCTCCTCATGACAATAAGGAGCTTGTGGATTTCTATGTCTTGAAATGTATAGCAGATAAGACTCAAACTAAAGCTTTGCTAAGAGATGCATGGCAGAATGTTTGCAATGTCGGCTCATTTGTTGTCAAAGGAGTTTGGTACGAACAAGCAAAAGAAAATACCTATGAGTTCAAGCTATTAAATTCTAAGCCTGAAGCCACCTTGCAATCCCACCTTGTACAAGCTATTAAGTTCCCAATGCAGAAAGTGGGACGTACAAGAAAATTCTTACTTTCCTTAGAAACATATGAGGCTATTTACAATAGCACTCCTTTTGATGTATAGCATTCCTAGTTCTAATCTAAGCTGCTTTTGATGGCCCTTCAACATCTTTTCTTTTTTCTTTCCTCTGGGGGAATCTCTGTAATCTCTGTGCTGAGGATCACCCTATTTTGCAATTGCTTGAATCGTGTCTAAAATGCCTATGTGATATCCTGAGGCAGATAGCATGAACACTCTGTCAAAAGCCTTTCCCTAAAAAAGGAGATGAGGGCAACTCGAGATGAGACTCTCACATGTAGTCGGCCATTCAAGGGTTCGATGCCCCTGACCAGACAACCAACCAATGACGGATCTCGCACATGCACAGCAGGCGGTTGCTCAACGGTTGTGTTGACAGAGGATAAGGTCAGCTTTTGCAAGTCCGCAGCAACAGCAGCAGGCGTTAGCAGTCCTTTGTAGGCTCCTGCTTCTCTCCCGCCTTCGCCATCGGCACCGTTATAGCTGAACGTCGTGAGGGGGGGGGGGGGGGGGGGGGGGGGGGGGGGGTCATCACGTTGGGGGCGATAAGGAGCCGTTTAGAATAAGCGCAGGGGCGTGAAAACATGGCAGCACTTTTCAAATGTTCAAGGATGCACGTGCGAGTCCTAAGAGACAATGGACAGGTGACTCTGGTAAATGCTGAATACATTTGATGCATGAATGATCATGACCACTAGAACCAACCCAAGTGCCCACCAGTACTCTCGCGTGTACATTAAGCCATAAGAAATAAATCATCTTCACAACAGACATAGAAAAATTAAACAAGTGTAGCTAAGTAGCTGCAAGGGTAGCTACTATGCAGACTGGTAGCTTCCCTTAACATTTCCTGGTATCGGAAGCTGTGTTAAGTACTTGTAATTGTGCAATTGTGGAGGTGCAGTGATGAACAATGTGAAAACATAAACAAGTGTACAAGTTAACAAAAGCTGTTTTACTACATTGAGCATTGGAAAGCTGCTTTACTACATTGTGTCATCATTACAAGTGAGCAAAGTACTCCATAAGTCAGTAAATGGTTGACTGTTTACATCGCTTATCATGGCTACATGTCAGGATAATATATCTAGCTGTAATACTCTAGATTCCACTGCTTTGAGATCCTAATGCTCAGGTTATTGATCGCTCTTGGTAGTGCACAGTCCTTGGCATACTTGAGGCGATCTTCCGCACAAAGCCAAGCCATGAGCCAAGATCTTACAGCTATTGTAAGATATCCTTGAATCTCAGTGGGATTCTAATTTTCCATATTCTTCACAATGCAAAAAGTGTCTAGAGGATTCCACAGCTGCTTGTATTGTGTGTCATCCACTAGAATTGTGGGCGTAGCAGTGTACTGACCTCTTTTCTCCCAGAAGTCACTTAGCTTCTTGTAAAATACAAGCTTTCCACCAGTTATCTTGAATCTAGCATCTCTTACACAATCCTGATGTGCAAGAATTTCCTTGAATTAGGGAAACTGATCAAGAAAGCAGGCACTCAACAGGTTTTCTACTTTAGTTTTCATGCAGTAGGTCCACACAAATACATCAAATTGCACAAGGCACCAGTCCAAGAATGCAGGTGCATCCCTTTTATACCTAGCAAACACCCCTGCTATGTCTACAATTTCTAGATCATTCCAGTAGGCAGGCTTTCATGAATGGTACCTCTTGTCTAATGAAGTCAGTAGGACACCATTAATATCAAGAATTAGAGCTGGCTTACTCTCAAACAATATGTTCCCAGGATCCTCCCATGGACAAGACACCATCCCATCATCGTTCCTAACATAATCTGCAACACCACCTGCACCTCCTCCATCCTCCCTTTGCCGAGACACCATCCCATCATCGTACCTTACATATTCTGTACCACCTGCACCAATTGCACAACTGCATCACCACCTGCATCCACAGATGCATCACCATCTTCCTGAGGTGGTTCAGACTTTTCATTGGTAATCTCTATGTCCTCACCTGCACCAATTGTCCCACCTGCACAACTTTCTTCACCACCTGCATCCACAGATGCATCACCATCTTCCCAAGGTGATTCAAACTTTTCAATGATAATGTATGTGTCTTCACCTGCACTGCTTGCACCAATTGCACCACCTGCATCCACAGATGCGTCACCATCTTCCGGAGGTGGTTCAAACTTATCAATTGTAATCTCTGTGTCATCACCTGCACCAACTGCACAACTTGCATCACCACCTGCATCCATAGATACATCACCATTTTCCCTTCCTGGTTCAGACTTTTTCATGATAATCTCCGTGTCCTCACCTGTACTAAGGACAAAAAACTCCATGTTTTTATCCTCTTGGTCATCACTGTTGCTAGCACATGGGACTTGGCCCTCAACTCTAAATGAACCATCTACATCAGGAGGGTCTTTCATAGTAGACTGTGTTATCATACTTATTATGTGATCAAGATTGTCAATGTTGCTAGTGGCAGCATCTGAACATAAAAACATTAATGAGATAAACAACAATGATGGACAGGACAAAATTTTTTGATTGGCTTTCTTAATTCGTAGGAAATGGAGAATTGTTACAAAGCCAAAAACAGCGACATGAAAAAGAGCCAAAAAATGGGGATAGGTTACAAAGCAAAAATCGAGACTATGTTTGGAGTCTTTTTCTGACTCTGGTTGTTGTAGCACCTTTTCTTCCAGATTCCATGTTACTATTTTCTCCAGTCTCTATGGATAATTGGTCCTTTGATGTCTTTGTTTGCCCTTTTGCATCCTCTATAGGCTTTTTGGCAGCTCCATCTGCAAGAGAGAAGAAACAATCAACAAGAATGAAGCTTATTAAACAATATTATCTACCTTTAGGAAAAAACAAAACCAAAACTAACACCTGTCATCTTTCTCTTTCTTTCCCTTTGCATCATTTGTATGGTCTGCAGGATGGAGGGACTGGTGTCTCTGGATGACACTTCATTGTCCTTCATTGATGAAGGAGCATTTTCTACTTGATCTCCATTCTCAAGACTATACTTCTCTAACACACCTTCCTTCTCAACTGTAGTCTCTGGCTTAGCCTCTGCAGTTATGAAAAGTATTAAGGAATTAAGAACTTGCTGTTTCAAGTTACATGTAGCTACAGCATGACAGTGGAAGCTACCAGGCATGATAGTGGAAGCTACCAGGAAAGCACTAATAGCTACCAGCACTATCCCGGTAGCTACCAATGCCATCGTGGTAGCTGGCTGACTGAGAGCTACCAAGATGACATAGGGGCCACCAATGCTATCCTAGTAGTAAGCAATCTAACAGTGGTGGTTAACAGAATAAAAGCCTGGAACAACCTTTATCTAAAACATCTTCCTTCTCAGCATGTACCAACACCTTGAATTCTGTTCTTCACAATAAGAAATTAATCTAACAAGTTTTCAAGTTACATGCAGGGTCAGCATGACAATAGAAGCTACCAGGCAAGCACTAATAAGCTACCAGTACTACCAAATGCTATCCTAGTAGCTACCTTGCCCCCTGCCATCATGGTAGCTACAGATGCTATCATGGTAGCTCCCAATGTTATCCTAGTAGCTACCTTGTCACTTGCAGGACTTCCTTGGCAGAATGGCAGCTCATGGTAGAATGTTAGCTACCAATGCAATCTTGGTAGCCACCTTGTCACTTGCAGGACTTCCTTGGCAGAATGGCAGCTACCAATGTAATCCTGGTAGTCACCTTGTCAATTGCAGGACCTCCTTGGTAGAATGGCAGCTCATGGCAGAATGGTAGCTACCACTATTACAATGGTAGCTACCAGGGTTGATAGTGAGAACTTCTTTGTCACCAGAAGAAGTTCCATGGTGAAATAGTAGCTAATGGAAGAATGGTAGCTACCTTGCCACCAGCAAGACTTCCATGGGAGAATAGTAGCTCATGGAAGAATGGTAGCCACAGCCATATTGGTAGCTCGTTGTACCAGGATTAGCATGATAGCTGCCACTATGAGAGTGGTAGCTACCAGTATTGTACTAGTAGCTACCAGTCTTGTATTAGTAGCTACAATTAGCATGGTTCCCTTGATAACAGAAACACAAAAAAACAGATAAATTTAAGCTCAATGCTACAAAATGCAGCAGGGTGTATACCATGGTCCATGCTTAAGGGCACTGATGAGGGTTTGGTGTCGATTGCACTCCTTGGAAATTGGCATTCGTACTATCGAGGATCACCAAAGACCGCATGGTATGTGAAATAGGCTGCATGCATCCCATCTCCATGCATGTTTCTTTGCTTGCAACAAGATGGCCAAAACAGTACATGTGAAAGGCATGATTGCAGGGCAGCAAAAACATGCCAAGTGCATCGTCAACCCACAAGCACTGCAAACTTTGTCCAAAGGCAAGGTGCCCATATCCACAGGTGAAACTTTTGCAGGAGGTGCAGATAACAAAACTGTACTTCTTTTGACCTGCATGGTATTCACAAAATCCATCCGCGCCTGTGCACACTCATACAGTTCCTGTGTAAAATCTCTCTCCTTTAGAGCATTATCCATAGCATCAAGTGGTTCCTTCTCCTCAAATACCACTTGAAATGTCTGGAGTGTTAGCGACAACCTGCCGACAGTATTTTTAAGCTGCTCCACCTTCATTGCATCCACAGCATTGAAGCTACCTTCTGCCTTTAGTAATGCAATCTCTGCATCTTTCAACTGGCCTTTGAGCTTTTCCACTAGGAGGTTGACACCTTCATTTCGGTGCACATCAGCCTGAAGCAATTCCAGCTTCTTAAAAGCCTCATTATACTCTAACAATGCAAAAGAATGCTTGCTTATAACCATGTTGTAAAAAATATCTAACTCTGTAAGAGACGGTGGACCAAATAAATTCTTTTTCTGCACATCATCCACTGTATCGATCGGAGTTTCTTGGGGCTCCACCAAATGATGTGGAGTCCTCGTCATTCGTCGCGAACTATTAGGGGCAAAGGAGGAATGGAAAGCTACCCATCGCTGCTTCTTTGCATGTAATTTGCCTGGATCCATATTTGTGACAATACTTTCTGAAAACAAGGCCCAGTCAACCTGTCCCTTCAATTGCTCATATAGAAAGCCTCTAGCAAATCCTTTAGTCACCTCCATACCATAATTTCCAGGAGGTTCTTGATACACGGATGTGAACAATACATAAAACCTGTTCCAGAGCTCTCGCTTCACATCTCTAGATTTTACTTTGCTGCCCCTCTTCAGCACCTCCTTTAAGCATTTCAACCAATCTTTGTTGGTGAAATCTGCCTCAGTCAGCAGTCGAGCATCCACTCCAGAGTTGGGGAGTTCGTATACTTCATGTGCTTGGGGTTTTGTCATGCGAAAAACTGTCTTCCTTTCAAATGGCACATATGGAGTGCACCAACGGCCTTTGCCCTATAAAATATAGGGAAAAACATAAGACCATAGTTGTTTCCATACGGCAAACACATACGGGAAGTATGATTGGAGTATGGTTCAACACTTAAGCTTGAAACATACACGGCCATAAAATTTACTGAAAACTTAGATAACTTATGCATGGTGAGCATTTATAATATCACAATTTTACAGAAATTTTCACATTAAACACACTCTTCATCTGCCATGTTGCCTCCACGATAGCTCCTGTCTGGATTTGCAATTTGGTTGGCCATTGCACGTCGTAAACTTGATTGCTTATTTTTTTCCTCAAAAATTTGATATACCCCTCCAACCACTTCATTGAGAAACGTTGGCGAGGGGCATTCAAAAATTGAGCATGCAACACGCTATGTCATGATTGGGCACTTGGTCTTTGAATTTTATAAAGAAATTCCTATACATTGAGTGTATAAGAATTTGTAGATGGTGCAAAAATGCTCGGTCCTATGCAGTCCAAAAGTCCACCTCACCACCATACTTTACGCTGTAGTATCGCTCATGCATGTCTAGCATGGGCCCATCAGTGTCCTCGTCCTCAACGTTTGGAGCGGCATGCTCCAAAATAGGTGAGTCTGTCCCCCCTCCACCACCAAAATAACCATCCCAATAGGAGCCTCTATCACTCCACCTACACTCGTTATCCTGAGACAAACACCGTTGTTCACTACTACAAGACGCTTGTCGACCACCTGTTGACTGTCAACAAGGCTCGAGAAAAGTAGGAGTCAAATGGAATGATGTGGAGCCTTGTGATGCAAGGGGGGTGGCTCCTTGCGATGGAAGGGGGGTGGGTCAGTAGGAAGGTACATTAGAATTTGATCCCATCTCCACAAGGGTCTTGACGTATGGAGTCCCTCCTGGCTACTCCCCAACGGTGTGGTTTGGTGTGAAAGACCATAGGCAGCAAGCTGTTGCGCATTATAGCATGCTGCAAATCTAGATCTACCATCAGTGGGGGAACTTGTGTAGATAGACCAACACCTTTAAATCCATAAGAGGACCATACCTAAAAATAACGAATAGAAGTACTTACCCTTGCTCACAAGAATCTAGCTATAGAGAAACCTAAATTCAGAGTTTGGACGTACTTCCTCAAGACTCGGGTCCACTGGAGGCGATGTTCACCCTGGATGGTTGTCCACCTAGGACATGAATCAACCAAAGGAAGAATGCTCTCGTCCGACATCTACAAGAGATTCGTTGGAATGTTTGAGGACCTAGCCGATTTTTACTCTCCCTATACCTAATCTACATAGCTAGTGATAGCCGTTTTTCGGCTTTCCAAAATTGCCATAGTAAGCTACCTCACCCTATCAAATCACTCAAACATTTTGGTTATCCCTACCATTTCACTGTACATAGGCATGTGTGAGTTAGGGACTTTCTCCATATTTTCTTAAAAACCCTCAGCTAGCTAGTCACTGTGCTAATTGAGCCAAAAAAAAAAAAACAAAATCAAAAAAATAAAATATATTATGGCCCATTTTTGTGTAAATATTTCATTGTATATAGGGCCTAAATAAAAGGATTTTTCATAATTATGTTGGTATTTATTTAAATATTTTTACCTATGGTGTGTTATTTATGCTATGTACATTGACTCACCATTACCATATTTTTTCTTACCATTTTGCATACTCTTTATTCCATATAAAAATAATTTCATGCAAGCTTCTCTTATTTTTTGTGTAACTCCATCCAAACAAAAATCCAAAAAAACTAGTTCTATTTATGTGTATATTTTTTCACTATTGTGATTTTTTCTTCCTACATCTATTCTCTATTACTCTCATAAATTAGACCACCGAAAATATTCATCTTTTTATGGTAGACTTATAATGAGAGAGATTTATTTTGACCCCTTTATATTTTTTCCACCTATATTATTTATATTTGACATGTACATATTTTTAGACCCCTCAATATTTGATTTTCTTAGTTGTACTATTCACTTATATCATGATCTCAACAATATCTTCAATTATAGACCTACCAAATAAGGTCAAGGGTATGTGGAATACATGCATGCACCATGGGGGGATCACTCTTGGAGGTATTCAAAAGAATCGTCCAAAGAAGGACCTCACAAGGACTTTGTGAAGTGGAAAAAAACAGTCGGTTTTGCTGAATTTTCAAAGATCACATGCTCCCTGAATTTGAAAAGGTGATACAAACAAAAGTTGTAGCTCGTGGACTGAACTTTCGCCTCAAATTTTTTCATATTTTTTTGAGCTACGAGCTGTGAGCTATGATTTTATTGGTGGACCCCAGTTTGCCCATGCTATGCACCCACACTCCCTCTTCCACTTTACCATTTTCCTCTTTCACACACACCTCTCCACTCATCATCCCCACCTCTCTCACCACTCCTCTTTGCACCCTACTCACCTTCTTCTCAACCTTGAAGAATAAGAGAAACCATGGTGAACTCCTGTCTCCTACACACACTTCCATTCCAAAATTGACCACCTAGTCTCATTTTTTCTCTTCCATATTACATGATGAGATTATTCAGTGGCTATAGGTCCCCAAGCTGCTGCTATGGCCACCCCTTCTCACGTACTGGGAGTCGAGAGGGAGAGAGAGAGAGTGTGTGTAAGAGTTAGGACTAGGCTGCAGTGTGCTGTAGTACAAACAAGGGGGACAGAGAGAGCAAGGGCATGAAGGGTAGGGTAGAAATGAATGCCACAATCTAAACATAATATCTTAGGGGTGGGTACCCATGAGAAGAAAAAAGGAAGAGGGTTGCCCCTCCGTTTTTAATTAAAACCGGCCCATATGATGGTTTATGGTAGAACCTAGGAGTTTTGATCAAGGCAAATAGGTAACCTTGTGAAAAAATTTAGTTATATTTATATAATTCAACTGTTGGATAAATAAGTACACATGTGTGTGTGTGTGTGTGTGTACTTGCCCTGTCCCAGCACCATACACAATGGGTTGATAGTAGGCCCATTGTGAATGGGCCTACTACCTAATCAGAGAAATGAGGTTAGTGTGGGGCAAATGTGAGCCAGGACAATCATTTTGAGAAAGGGATTGCGTGATTCGATTAATTATGTCCGTTCTTTTCAATCCATTAAGGTAAACTTTGTGTATAAGTATCTTAATATCTTCCCATGCAAAGAAGCAATTGGAAGAGGAGTATACTATCAAGTATAGGAGGGTGATACAAGTACTAAGAGAAACTTTATGTGGTCGATTTGTGTTCTTTTTTAAGAATTCAATAGGTGGATATCTAATAGGTCTCTCTTCCAAGTAAACTTCTAGTCATAGTCTCCTACACAAGGGTTATGTAGTCTAATTGTAAAGTTAAGGAATTGGATTGTAGTGGCAAAGAAGCCGATTGATATGGTAAACCATTTAAAGGTTGGTTCAATTTTTTAACAGTTGGGATATACATCATTAATTTCTTCTGAGAATATTCTATTGTTGAGGCTTAATAAGTCATTCATATATCTGTATGTATGATTAAAAAGTGAAATTTTATGATACTTACTTTTGTCACTCGCGGTTTTGAGAAACCATTTGTAGTCAAAGAAGGCTAAGTATAGGTTACACATTAGAGGTGAGCAGGAAAATCCTATGGGAATGCCCCAGCTTTGATTAAAGCACTGTCCTCCAAGAGAATAGTGTAGTTATTAAGTACCCAAGATATGTTTCTAAATAGTTTTTCATCATTGAAGGTAGGGGATGAGAAGATTGTGTTTTTTTAATCCATATAGGTTTCCTGGAGAGAGAAATGTAGAAGAAACCATTCTTCCTAGCCTTTTTGAAGGCAAGCTTAATCATCTAAGATAGAATATCTTTTAGTCCTAATTCTCCTTCCAAAGGTATATTCTCATAGAACTCAGTAATATCTGTTGTGAAGAGATGAAAAATTTGTTTAAGGAGGTTAACAGTGGAGTTTTTTACTAACTAGAAAGGATTATAGTGTATTTGGAGAAAGTTAGAGCAGGTTTTTTGTTTAGAGGCACATATATTTTCAAATTCTGAAAGAACAAGGTCAAGGCAAAGGGTGATATCTTTGGTAATGTTAGAAAAATAATATCGGAGGCATCAAATATCCATCTAAACTTATGCTTATGTAGCTTATAGGTGGGAAAAAGTACTGGCAATTTGGTATCTTAGATAAAATACCCCATATTTTCTATATGTTTTGAAATATTATAAGTGACCTCGTAAGGAGATGTCTTAAGTGGTGTGAATTCCTTCCCAGAAATCCAAGAGTGAGCTGAATTTCAAGCCAAGTTTTTGCATATAAGAGTGGGACAATTGGAGCTTTTATCAAGTTCAGTCATGTGAAAGTTTTTGAAAATCAACAGCTAGTTGTGGTGTGATCCAAGAGCTTTTAGTAGACAACCATTGAAAAGGTATAAAAGAGATCTTTTGAAAGAAACATTTTTCAACCAATTTAACTAAGTCCAGTAGGATTGTCTTCTCCGGTCGGAGAGTAATGACAAGGTGAGTTAAACAGCTAAGTAAGCTGTTAAAGCTAGATATGGGTTTTTAGGAAAAGTGGGTATGTGATTGAGTCCCTTAGCAGGGATTTTCTGGACTTTAGTATTTTCAATAAGATCCAAATTACAAGTGCATACATGCAAGCCATAAGTATCAAAATCTTTGTAGTATGGGATAAATTTATCACAAGCACAATGCTGTGTTGTAAAAAATCATTATTGTAGACCACATTCTTAATAGGTTGTTGATATTTCCAACCAATAAGAACATTATCAAGTAACTCATGGTTTCCAAACAATAAGTCAAAACATTCACAAAAAAGTGTTTTAGCGTGTAAACAATCCAGAAGTACATTTTAAAAAAGACAATGTTCATAAATATAATCTTTGCAAGATGTCTTTTTGGTGAGAAACAATCTTCCACAAGGGCCAACATCAACCTGCACAATCATAAGTGATCATAAGTCAAGAAGGTGTCTCATAGGGGTATTCCTTCCTCTTCCCCTAGTGAAGCTACGAATACTTCCTCTAGTTTTATTAGAGGAGAAGTTGGCTATCAGGAATGAGGTGAAAGAATTTGGGGTGGCAAGAGAGTTGGGTCTTTTTAGTGAGGGGGATTCATCATCATCAATACATGGCTTGAGAAGACTGGTGATAATCCTAACACCTTTGTAATTTGCATAAGTAGTTAAATATATCCCTAGTTCATCAGCTTTCAATTCTTTGAGGATATCTAGCATAAGCCCACAAAAAATGCCGAAAACAATTTGAGAAATTACTAATTGTTTAGCCTAGCCACCTAGCCAAGAGAAAATGATGGATAGATGAAAGTCCACCAATTTTTTAGGAAAAAACTGGTCCAAATGATTGATGATACACCAGATAGCATGGTCAAACCACATAATGCTGGATTCGCATGAAGCTTTGGGGTCAAGAAATTTACAAGCACATTTAACATATGGTCGAAAAACATTCCAAATGGATTCTGTGTAGAAATCAGGATTACTTTTAGCAAACTCCATGTTCCCTTTCGTACGTATGTATAGACCTGGATTAGAAAAGCACTTGGAGTGGTCAATCAGGAAGGTTGAAGGGGGCTTTAATGAGTTCTCCTTTGTCTAAGAACTGGCCTCCTTTCAAAATTATGAATCTACAATCCTCAATTGTGGTGGCAAGAAGATTAGCTAGATACACCCAGGTTTCACTAAGAATAGGTGCCAAAAAAGCTTTGTTAGGTAGAACCCAAATTTGATGGTCCACACCAAAGGATTGAATTTCAATTTGTCTAGGAGGTAAGAAAGGAAAAACCTTGGATACTTTGGGTACCATTTCTAAAAGTTTATAGTCACTTAGGGAGCAAAGATTGTTTTGGAATTCCGTGACAGCCTTAAGTGCTACACTATCTCTGCATAATATTCCACCGGTTTGAGGAACAGTTGGGGAAGTAAGGGTACTGATAAAAGATGGATTGATTCCACATAATTTTTTCAAAAATTTAGATAATTCAGCTCCAGAAGAAGAAAATAAGGCTAGCTCTTGCTGATATTGTATAGAAAGTATAGGCAATTGGGTTATGTACTCGAAAATCATATTCACCCCATCTTTGGAGTCCTTGTCCAAGGTAGCCACAATCTTTACCCAATCATTAAAGGACAACATGTGTAGATAGATAGATTTTTATCTTAGGTTAGAGCCAAATCATATATTAATTGAGAAGCATCCAAACTGCCAATACATATGAGGACAAGAGAGGTAGCCACAGAGAGGGGCTCAAAAGATAGTTCTAGGCCTTGCGAGAGATCAAGGATCTGCAATAGACAAAATCTGTTAGTAAGTCATGGATTACTTCTGCTAATACGTAACACAACATTTGGCCCATCTAGCCAGAAAAGGTCTAGTTCTAACAGCTAGGGCTTCTTTTGGAGAATGGTCCTTTAGGTAAAATCTAATTTTTTCTAAAATGCTTGTATGTTTCTCCGGGTCGTGGTTTACTTTCATGCCAGCTGTCAACTTAAAATGTTTGTGATCCTGAAAGAAATTATATATATATATATATAAATATAATTAGTCCAGTAGGTTGGGCCTACAATCCTTAAACCGACAAAGTCAAAGACTATGATAGTCGTGAGCAGGAAACCAGAACCTTACCGTATAAAGGACCACCTAACACCAGCCAACCAATCAAGGATTTATAGGCAGTGGGTCCAACATACAACTAGGATTCAAGAAATTTTCTAAAGCCAACATCTTGGTTTTTTCAAAAAGCATTGAAAAAACCTTATGTATAGGACATATGTGTAGCTATTTTAACTTATATAATAAGAACTTATATAACTTATTCACATGGTACTAATGTTGAGGCTTCCTTGCATGTCATGTCTTCTTTGTTTGTGTATAAGGTGTTGCAACATCCTGAAGCAAGTTCATGCTCAAGGAAAGTTGGCCCACAAAAACTGAGGTTGTTTGCTCCAAAATCTCTCTCACTCTTGTGGGCATATGCGAAGCCCGAGAAAGTAGTTCCCATGCCTCGGAAAAAAATGTCATCAATGTTTGGCTTCTCATCTCTAACAGTGCTTGCTTTACATGGAGGTGTAGGCATAACTCTGAGATGGAGCTTCCTCTTTGTAGTTTCATGTTTATCCACATAGCCATTGTTTCATGTTTTAGTATCATTTTCTGTTCCTTTTTTAAAATTTCAAATAATTTTCTTTATTTTTTTCACAAGAAAAAGAGAGGGAAATACCCAAATTTGAATGTTTGAGTGCCAAAGCAAGGGTTGATAATAAGCACAAAAATATAGCTAGTAATAATTGCAATAATTTTTGTGGCAGTGCAGGCGGTAATATCCGCGGTAATATTTGAAATTCAAAGGAATGTCCTCCTACTCCCCTCTATCTTCTTTGACCAACCCATTTTGGACTCTCTCTCTCTCTCTCTCTCTCTCTCTCTCTCTCTCTCTCTCTCTCTCTCTCTCTCTCTCTCTCTTCCCAAACCGCGGTAAAAGGTCAAAATAGATGTTTTCAAATTTTCATAATGAATGGAAGTTGAGAATAAAGGAATTCCAACTATCAAGTTGCCCCAATCTCTAAGTTGAGGACCTTATACCTCACAAAACACCCATCATCTCCATGAAATGTGCAAACCTCTATGAGGGTAAGCTCTTCATGAGAGCATCTGCAGGGTTTTCATCCATATGAACCTTGACTAGTTCAATGCGCTTGCTAGCCAATATGTCATGTATCACATGATAATGGACTCTTTATGTGTTTCAAGTTGGAGTGAAACATGGGGTTCTTTGCTAATGCAATCCCACTCTGACTATCACAATGTAGCATTGGAGTTTGAGTAATGCCACGATCTCCCACTATGCAAGACAATCACATTGCTTCCTTTTTGCTATGTTTATAAATTTCCACATAAATTTTCTATGTGGTGGAAGATGCCATACAATCCTAGAGACGATCTCCATGAACGTCTGCTTCAGCAAATAGGAAAACAAAACCAGATGTGGATCTTTAACTATCCACACAATCCGCATAATCTACATCCTTGTAACCCAAAATGGATGCATCACTATTTCTAAAGTGTAAGCACTTGTCTATTGTACCTTTCACATATCCCAAGATGTGCTTCACCACTTCCCGATGCTTCCTTGCATGATTTCCCATAAATTCACTAACCACTCCCATTGCAAAAGCAATGACCAATCTCATGGCTACCATCGCGTACATAAGACTTCCTACTACTAAAGAATATGGCACTTTGACCATTTTTGCATTCTCAAAAGCAGACTTAAAAGTACTGTTCTTTCTAAGTTTTGCATATGGCTGCATTGGGGTACTCAATGTAGCCTTGCCCCTACATATTATTACGTTGCAAGACTTTGTGGATATACGTTTCATGTGACAGCTCTAGTATTGCACGCTTCCAATCTTGCTTGATTTGCATACCAAGAAAGTGATTTGCATCTCCCAAATTTTTCATTAAAAACTACTTGCTAAGTGACTTCTTCAAGATGACAAATTTGTTTTTAAGTTTTCCAAAAAATGAGCATATCATGGACATAAAGTATCAAGATGATAAGCGAATCATCGTTCAACTTTTGAGTATACAAGCAGTGGTCTTCTTGACTCCCTTCATACCCTTGGGATTGTATGTACTTGTCAAACTTCATATACCACTACCTTGAACCTTGTTTTAGGCCCTACAATGCCTTGTGAAATCTATACACTAGTTCTTCCCTCATAGGGTTCTTAGGTTTGACTTCAAAACCCTCTAGCTGTTTCATGTAGACATCCTCATCAAGATCCTCATGAAGGAATGGTGTCTTTGTATCCATCTAGATCAATTCCATGTCCTCAGTGGCTACTATTCCAGCAATGAGATACATTGTAGTCATCTTGACCACTAGAGAAAAGAGTTAATCAAAATCCATGCCTTTCTTTTGATTGAAACCCTTAACAACCAATCTGCCTTGTACTTAGGTTTGGGATCTTCTGTTGTGTACTTCTTTTTGTACAACCATTTGCAAAGCAAGGATTAAACGTCTCTCAGTTTCCAAGTCTCATTTTCCATAATTGAGGTATACTTAGATTTCATTTCTTGCTCCCACTTCATGATATCTTCCATCTCAATAGCCTCAAGTGGTAGCAGATAGGCTCTCCATTGTCAATGAACAAAGTAGACAGTCTAATCTTGGATGAAACCACTCACATGCATGAGATGCACATCTCCTTACTGCTTGCTGACTCTTGGAATCTGCTCTCTACAAGCATCATTAGCTCTCGCTAGATCACTACTAGCTGTATAGGGAGCGAAAGCCTATATCTTCTCTCACATACATGGCTATGGAAAGGAAAAAAGAGCACCATAGAAGAGAGAGTGAGAGGATAAGGTACACGATTCACACACTAAAAATAGAGTTATTATCATCATTTCATGAGCCTTATAAAGGAAATTAAAACAATAGGTTTACACCTAGGTGCCCAAGTTGGCCTGACCCCAACAATCGCCCCCTTAAGCCAAACTTTACATAGTCTTTACCATAACGCCCCCTAGAACTAGACTCACACTCTCATGACACACAGAGTTTTAGGTTTACTCTCAACCATGAGCTTTTTTTATACTCGTAAACTGTGAGGTTTAGGTTTTCTCACAACCTGGTGCTACTACCGAGCCACCATCATGCATCATTTTTTATTTACTCCCAAACCCTAGAGTTTTTTATATGCTCTAGATAACCTCGGGTTTAGGTTCATCCATTAACCTCATGAGTAGTGATGTATAAAGAATATTGGGGCTTTGCATCGAGAAGATCTTATTGCCAGTCTCTTATTTTTGTAGCCGAGATAGTATCTAATCCCATACGAATGTTGAAAAACAGAGAAACATGGTGAAACAATTGTTGGGTTTTGTGACCAAATGTGTTGGCATACATATCATTTTGGTTGTAGTTATAACAAAATTTGAGACATGAAACCTTTGTTACATGAGCAGGCTCTTAGTAGGAGGCCATTCTCCTCTTTGTAAATATGATTTTAAAAAACCTTGAATTAAAGAAAGTGCTATTTATTCAGTGCCGCTTGCAGCAACGTCATGAATGACGTGTGTCTGCATCGTCAAATGCTACGTGTGCTTGCAAATCCACTGCAAAGGAGCATAGCCTTCTGCAAGCTGGAGTGGAGTAAGGTGATCTCTGAACTCATCTTGGTGATTTTGAGAAAGAGCTTGATTGGCAAAGATGGCAACACCCAAGGTGGTGTTGCCAGGCTGAATCTGTAGTTGGTGAAGCTATTAGAAGTGGACACGTACCATACTACCAATACACAAGCAAGGGACATGCTCACAACACTCGTTTTCCTACTACTACTTCTCTGGAGCGGCCATCTGCCACCTGGGCTCCTCCAAGACCTTCTGCTTCCTCTCCTTCCTTCTCATCATAGCATGGGGATTTATGTGTGCAGCTGAAATTTGCACCTCCCTCCTCGCACAAGGAATCTCCATGCAAGGAGTTGACAGTTCCATGCTTCTGAGGTTCTTGCACGCTCATGCCTACCACCAAGATGCACACCAGAGATGGAGGGCATCCTTTGTGCCTCAGATTCATCTCTGAGAGCAAAATTAAGAGTGAGCTGGCCCAGTCAAAGTTGTGCTTGCAAGCCTCTCAAGGAAGAAGATGCAATGTCCTCTGATTATCCTCATTGCTCGCCATCATTGCCTCCAAAATCTCAACCAGGAAAACCAATTTCAAGATCCTATGCCAAATCTATGATGCCAATTGTAGGGAGAGAAAGCCTATAGCTTCTCTCACAAACATGGCTATGGAGAGGAAAAAAGAGCAGCAAGGAAGAGAGAGTGAGAGGATAAGGTACACAATTCACACAATGAAAAGAGAGTTACCATTATCATTTCATGAGCCTTATACAGGCGATAATAGCAATCGGTTGGGTTGACCCCAACATGTGATAGGTACATTGCTAGTAGACTTAGTTGTTTGTGTCATTGGATGTGAGGCTATGTTCTCAACTCTCACTTTACAAACCTCAATCTCTTTCATGGGCTATCATTGCATCTTTGGTTCATTAAAGTTCACTTGTGAGCTCTGAGTAACTAGGCTTCTTCAATATCCAAGAGGTAGATCCACATCTTTTGAGTAGAGTTGTCTATGAAAGTCAGGAAATATAATTCTCCCTAGAGATTTATGAGGGATAGGCCCACATAGATCACTATGAACCAAGTCTAGAGGATTTCCTAGCACTCTGTTAAATGGCAAAGTGGTAGCCTAGTCTGTTTCAGCTTGTATATGCAATGCTCACACAAACTACAATTAGAATAGATTAACACAACAATATAGCCAAAATTTTGTGACTATTACATTCCCTTTTGACTCATATGACCAGCCCATGATGCCACAACTCGGTAGAAGGCATCTTGGCTACATAAATAGAGTCCTCTTTCAAAGAAGAGACATACAAGCAATATAATGAGCCAAACTTTTGGGCTTTGAGGATGACCAAGTTACCTTTCCTGATCATCAAGGATCAACTGCCAAACATTGTAGTTATCCAAGATCATCAAGCTATCCTACACTAAAACCAAGCTCTTAGTTAGCTTTGACACATGTCTAACTGGGTGGATGCATGAATAGGTGGTACACTAGCTACCCATTTTTGGGGGTGGTAGCAAGGGGGTGGGCTGGTTGGTACGTAGCTAGGTGAGTAAACATTGAGAATCTTTTATAAGGTTTTATTTGAAAATTGTTCATCAAAAGGCTTGAGCAGCAAGCTGGATTTAAAAACTTTAAAAATTATCTTTTCAGTTTCAATTGTGTGTGTGAAAGTAGTGCGGGGGGGCCACCTTACTCCACAATCATGACGCCTCCCGCTCGACGATTGCAGAGGGGGGGCAACTCAAGTGGCCAAGCAGCTCCTGCAGTAGCTGAAGCAAAGTCAGCCACAATTACTGGGAGGCAGAAGAGGGCCCGTCATTCATCTCCCTCGCTTGATCCACCCTCGGACTCCCCTGCTGGAAAGAGGAAGAAGAAGGTCTTGACTCCTTCACCAAAGCCCTGCACTCCTATAGCAAAGAAACATTCAAAAATGGAAGATGTTGTAACCCCCAACACTGAGGTACTACTGCATCTTAGTGTTGCTGGCTGTCTTTGCACAATTTATTGTTGTAACTTGTTTCCAAGGTCCATGTAAGCTCTCTAAAGCTTGCTTTGAAGCAAACCTAAGTTAGAGGCTAGATGTTTGTAGATGCATTCAAGCTCCATAAGCTAATGTGCATGCATTCAAGCTTGCATTGAAAACCCGTGTAGAGGCATGCATGCATGCATTCAAGCTTGCATTGAAAACCTGTGTAGAGGCATGCATGCATGCATGCATTCAAGTAGATATATTTGTGCACATTGCATTTTTTACTGAACTTCAATTGGCTGGCTGCACATGAATTCATGTCTTGTGCATACTTGGGACATACTCGTATGGATTGCAAATCATAGTGCTATGAAGAAGCATGAATGAGTGATACTCTATCAGTGTGGTAGCTACCACCTGCAACACTCATTTAATAAAGGGAAAGTGCATCAAATATCATCAAGATTGTAGCATTCAACATTCTGCAAAAAAACATAACAAGTTGGTAGCATTATGTTAGCCAGCTACCAATCAAAAAGTTCATTTAGCAAAAAAATACCAAGGTGGTAGTTACATGGTAGCTATCTATCTGGGACACAGGTATTTGTACCACCTATTCATGCACATGCCCAGCCTGCTTTGCTCCTGCTCAAATAAACCAACGCCAATACCAGCTACAATGTGGTATAGCAATCAAAGTGAGTACTACCCTTCGGAGAAACAAAATGTGAGAGAAACACATGGAGTGGTGAGGCCGGTACAACCTCCACCTCCTGGGTTTTAGTCGAAAGAAAGAAGGTATGAAATAGACGAAATGACATTGCGATTCATTGCAAATAGCGGCTTATCTAGGTCAAAGCTTGCTTATAGCCAAGAGGAAATGCTAAAAGAATCTCGTCAACCAGAGACAGATTGTCACAAAAGTCATGACAACCACTTGGTTAAACAATGTCCTCATACGGAGATCACTGAAGTAAATGCCTATTGTCTTGAGTGTGGCATCACTCACTTGATCCCCGATTGCCCGAAAAAACCAAACCAAATCAGGAAAATCACGACAAATGTATCAGGGATTGTTCAGCTACCTAGTAGCTCAGAAAATGAAAATGTTGTACCAGTTCAAGTAGTTACGAGAGCACAAGCTCAAAAGAAAGCTAATGAGAATCCAGAGACAAAGAACATGGAAAGTGACATGAGTCCAAAGACAGATGATGGACCAGAGACAGACGCACCTAGTCAGAAAACCAAGAGCAAATGAAATAGTTGGAAAGCTAGAAAGACTAGGATGAAAGCACGTAGGGAACGAGAGAAAAAATCCCTAGCTGAGAAGCTTACCAAAGCTAAGGAGAAGATAAAACAACATGAGGAAAAGGAGGCACCTTCTCTTACACAGATGGTTAAACCTCTAGAAGAACCATCCACGGATGAGAAACCGAGAAGTGCTAGTTCAGGAGGATCTGTGCTGGTAGAGAAGGTTAATGAGACATTAGATGCCCTCTTGAAAGCCTATGATGAAAGGCTAAAAAACAACCAAAATTCAAGAACACAGGTGGATGACATATCCCTATGCGGGACTAGAAAAGAAAAAATTTGAAATGTGTCAGAAAATGATTCAAACAGCCCAAGATTTACTAGAACCACCAGTTGCAAAACCTGAGGATGTGATCCATGTCATGCCTACACAAGTAATCCCACCAAACCAGGAACTAAAAGAGCCAGATTCTAGTCATAAGCAGAGACCAAACCGCAAAGACCCAGCACTAGAACCAAGGATAGTACTGAATACCACGGATAACTCTTCCGAGGGATTTCACCAAGCTATACCTGAGGATTGTAAAGAGATAGATGGTCTTGACGAATTGTGGAAACAAGTCAGAGAGGCCAATGAAGCGGATGACCTAAGAAGACGAGTAGACAAGATTGGTGATGAACGAGGAGTGTTTCTACCACCAATAGAGGAATTTGAGACTGGATCTCAAATGAATCTAGACGTGCAATCGTGTTGGGGCGACAAAGGATCTGTACAATCTATGGATAGTCAACCCCATTTGCTAAGAACACTACCGTCCTACATGGGAGAGTACGAGACCAAGTCAGATGTGGTTGCAGTCCCATCAAAGAGACTCTCTCCCAACAAGTCCATCAATTCAAAGGGGCTAGTAGATATTCTATCTACCCCAGTCACCTGTACAATAATGTTAGCTGATTTGCTCAGAATAAGACCAAACATGTGGGCTAATGTGGGTAAATTTCTACAGAAATTTGGTGTAAAAACCCCAATGACGCAAATCGAGGAAGGCATCAAAGAGCTTGAAATGCCTCAACTAAATACTAGGCCAGTGCCATTAAACAAGGTAGGCGAGTATTACGAGGGAGAAGATGGAAACACCACCCTTCCTGTGGAATTCAATAATGTAAAAACCATGGAAATCCTCGACAGTGGAGCTGGTGTGTCCATTGTAACCAAAGAGGTTTGGAAAAAATGGGGAAAACCTGCCTTGATATCCACACAAATGAACATGCAGCTTGCAGACGGACACAAGGAAAAGCCCCTAGGACTGCTAGAAAAAGTGCTTGTTACTTCTTGTGGCATTGAATATGAACACACTTTTGCTGTTGTTGACTTTGGCAAGAAGAACAACCATGACATCATTTTGGGAAGACCATTCATGCGACAATTGAAAATGGTCCAAGATTGGGGTTATGACCATATATACCTGAGACATATGGAAACCATAACAAAGATAAACTTGAGGGACCATAGCTATAGGGATGTGACGAGAACACCGGTAGAGGAGTTTGATTCCGCCACAGTAGCACGATCAGAACTTCCAGCTTGGTTAGGTAAGCCTAAAGAACTGTGGATGTGTGGAGATTCACAATGTGGTAGCTTGAAACGTGAGGAATGTATCCTAGAGCGGGTTATAGAGGATAAGGACTATATCCCAGAACCATTTCCTGAAGAAGAGTTAGAGCCTTTTGGATGGGAACACATCTTGGCTACTCTGGATGTGTGCGCCGTGGAGGATGCTCCCACAACAAAGTTTTGTGATGAAAATGGCTATGATGTCGTTCCTTATTTTGCAATGAGTGTAATCCAGGAAAATGAAGAGATCCAGACATCAAGAAGCTCTCAAAATAAGGAGCAAACAAAGAAATGTGGAGAATCAAAAGATGAAGAAGACGACGAGTTCTATGACTCTGTAGAACACTTCGAGCTTCAAGAAGATCAACGACCCAAGAATCAATGTCATCGCTACACGAATAAAGTGCATCAAAAGTGGATTCCAAAGTCCTTCGTGAAGACACAGCCACCACAAGCATCCTCATACATGGCTCCTAATAAGAATGCAAAGACTGAGCTAGGAGGAATACGACCAGAGCAACGAGCTAACAATGCTCTAATCAATGGGCTAGAAAAGTCCTCCAAGAAACTACCACCCACGAGCAAACAGACGGTAACTTTCCACTGCCAGCCAAAAAATCAAGGGAAAGTACAAGAAGTCAACCTTGCTGAGGATAGTAGCGATAGTGATGAATCTTACGACATCCCCTATCATCAACTCAGGCCATCATTATCACCAACCCCTTCAGCAACAACCATGACAGGTCAAAAGAACAGGACAACAAGTCAAAGCCAAAAAGCTCGACAAATCTGGATACCAAAAAGCCAGATCGGCCAAAAACAGATATGGATCAAGAAGACAAAGATCTCTAATGACAAATCACAAGATCCCACACAAAAACAAAAACAAGGAAAGCGTGCACGAACGGGTAAGAATATCACAAAGTCGCAAGCTTTCACAACTCAGGTTTGGGCTCCAAAGAAGTTGATTCAAGCACAAAAAAGTCAGGAATTCATTTGGATTCCCAAAAAACCACAATATCAACTTTCAAAGCCTGAATCCCGTCACCAACCAAGCGTACAAGGGCTGAAGCAAAGACCATTGTTGACTCACACAACAAAAAGGTGGATCCCAAAGAAGTCTCTTCAAACAAAAATGAAGCACGGGCAAGTATGGGTTCCCAAATGAGGGCCAGCAACAAAACAGCAAATAATCGCAAAGAAATGGGTCCCAAAGAAGAACAACAAAACTACTGTCAGTGCATCGCCGCTTGAATTCTTACATTCTTCCTACGGTTACAGTACAGTTAGAAGAGAGCAAGTCACTTCAATCAAGCAACGATACAGGAGCTTCAAAGACCATTACATTGCTTAGAATAGGAATCCTCGCCAACAAATGCCAGTAAGAAAATTGCTTATACCCACATCTTGCACAAGATAAATCTTTTCCATGCATTGACTATGTATGCATAATAGGGCTACATTACAAGGCCTGCATAGGCACAACTTTTAATTGCCCAAGCACAACACATACCCTTTGCGATACCGTGTCATAAAGGATGACTCCAAATAGGAAGGGGGGAGGCATTCTGAATGCGGACCTAACATTATGACTATTAGAGGGCAATGTTTTGTGAGATGCATTGAATTTTTGCGTTTTATTGTGATAATCTTTTGACGAAATTTAGAGTATATGCCCTCATAGTAGTGTTACAGAGGAGTAGGGGGACAAAATCCATATATGAGCCCCTAGGGACATGTGTATAGTGTACATAGCAGTTAGATTTCTATTTGAATGATTTTTCTTTGGTTAAGTTTTTTTAAAGATTTTCTTTGTTTATTATTAAGAAAAAAATAAAAAAATCTATAATCCACATGAAGAAAAGACCGACGAGAGGCCTGAGCACTACAAAGAGAAGAAGGTACAGGAAAACGATGAAACTTCACGAAGTATGTCTTAGCAGCCACTACAACAGCCGAAGAACTTGTCACAAAGCAGTGTCAACATGCAACCGACAAGTCATACAAGTCAGAGTCGAGTAGCTACGCCACAAAATGAGTGAGGTGTTAGTCCCAAAGCTTCAAGTAATATTCTCTGTGATCTAAGCATCTTCGCTATTCTAGGTACTGCTCAACCTGGAAGAGTTGAGCATATTTACGTTGTGTCGCTCATGCTGGTATAGGTGAGCAAAAGAGTCGAAGTCTAAGTACTTAAGTCTGGTGAAGGAGAAGGAGAAGGTCCAAAAGACACTCACGTACTGAGCACAGTGAGATACGAGTGGAGAAACTTCTACATCAAAAACCCTTCTTGGAAAGGTGGAAGCTATTGAGACATCTTTTGATGTCACATGTGTTACATTTATTCCTCGAAACACCCATCATCTCCTTCTTTCACATTGCATGCTTTTGTTGAAAAATTTCTCATATGCATATAGTGTGTCCCATAATTGGCACTTGCATCAGGCACTCTTTCCGTGTTTCACCCAAGCACTCACCTTTCATGAACATGTACCTCACGTTCAACAGCTCAACTCCAATATGAGCGTATACCAAAGGCAATTTTTTCCTACTGGGTTTTTTCCCTTTGGTCATCCAGGTTTTAGACCCTAATCTAAAGACACCTATCACCATACTCTTGTACATACATCAACAATAAGGAAATGCTAATCAAATCAATTAACAAATGAATTGGAGCACCAATTTCAGATCATAGCATACTTCTCCTCAATGGTGAGTCGAAGAATGGCCTACAATGACAAAGCTGCAGACAACACTAACAACATGATTGCACAGGAACAAAGAAGTCCTCAATGATAAAGAGCAGACATAAGGGTAATCAGAGGATCTCAAAATCTTGTCCTTGATAATGCGCATCGAATGCTCGGCAGGGTTTTGAACCTCAAATTAGAATAATTAAGCCCTGGATTCGGCCTGACAGACATGCTTTGCATTGGAGTGCAACTTGGCCTAAAGAAGTTAAGAGTTTAGCCATACAATTTCTACAAAATCCTTACAAAGTTGTCACTGGCTCACACGATCAGAAAGCCAACCACTCAGTTCTACAGATTGTAGAAGTTGTTTTTGAGAATCACAAATACTCCGAATTGACAGATTTGCTGGAGCAAATGATGGATGGAGCTTTCTCTATCCATGATGATAAGAGTCAAGTTAAACGACATTGGGTTCTTTTTGAATTTAGATATGGCAGTAGACCTATAATGACAGAAACAAATGTTGCAGCTCGAAGCGTAGAGGTGAAAGACATAAAGTTCGTCATCAATTATGATTTTCCTGAATCATGCGAAGACTATGTACATCGGATTGGACGAACAAGACAAGCTACTGCAAAGGCTATAGTCTATACTTTCTTTACAACAACAAAATGACAGCAAAGACCACATCGCCATCGACAATCAGGTCATGTCAGGGACGACATGAACGCGGAAGGGGGGAATGTTGACCGCTGGGTCAACAACACAACATAACTCAAGTTTCGTACCAAAGTCTTTTGCGAGTTATGAAATGCTGCGGATTATGGCTATAAACCTCATTTGTAATGAGTAGTTATTCTAGTTTTAGAAGCCGGGGTGCAATGACACTTCCAGATTGTAAATACAAAGCCATTTGACCCTCTCAACCCCATTTCTGGTTAAACCTAAGGTAGCCTTAGTATATAAGGTACCTAGGTCATTTTGTAAAAGGAGACTTTTATCATAATCAAAAACTTAGTGCTGCCGTCTACTGTGTGTGAGAGAGAAAGAGAGAGAGCGTGAGCTTCATCTTGTCGCTACGCCCGGCTCGCTCAACGCATTGGAGATCTGACTGCACCATTGTTGTAGGCTCGAGGAGAGCTATGCGACAACGCCAAGCATTCCACGCAAGAGGAAGCACACACGCCGACGCATCTACGAGCTATTTGTGGCCGTAAGTGTATCAAACGATGCCTGTTTTCTACGTGCTAGTAGTCTATAGAATCGTGGCGACATAAGCTACGCATAGGTACTCATAAATTTCAGTTTCGGGCACTTTCAAAATTTGGCTCTATCATCCTACGCGTTTTCCGCAGATGGGTTTAGAGTGAGGGTTTTGAGTGTAGAAGCTTAAGGACAGGTGTATCCTAGTAAGGGGATGGTGTTCCTTAAGTTTCGTACGAATCTGGTATGATTAGGTGAGTTACCTTTCGTATGTATGTATGTGGCTAGGTGGTGTAGTTGAGAGCAGTGAGGTTCTTGATTGTGGTTTAGTTGGCCTTCCTGAGTGTTGTATGTGTAGGATGGTCTCAGCCTGACAAGCTAAAGAGATTTCCTCCGTGTGCCTATCGTGTCATCTATGTCCTCGATTGACATTATGTTGATCTGGGTAGTGTTTGCATGCACTTCATGGGTGTGTGAGTCGCTTCCCGTCCAACAAAAGCTTAATCCATATTATTCTGAGGATATAGACAACAAGGAGGTTTAGCTCAACTGCATTTACCTTGGAGTTAAGCAATATTCTATCAAAATAGTACTAAAGTAGGTGATCTCCCGAGTCTTGGTAAATAATTGTCCCTCACATGCAGCTAATGGCACCAACAAAGCCTTCATAGCCTCATTTCTAAGTATGCCAAGGACTATGCCTTTGTCTCCACCTTGGTTGGTCTTTGGAGGGAGCTGAGGAGGTGAAGGGGATAGTGCGGAAATGGCTTGCACTCACTGCGATGCAATTTTTTTCCTATAGAGTCCTCTTGCTCTATGCCCATTTTGTGCTCAGCCTCTACCTCTTTTTATAGGCTTTTCGGGTGCATTATCCTTGGTGCATGCTTTTCTGATCCCTACCTTGTGTATCACTATTTTGGATTACATGTCTCTCGCATCACTACTTTTCACATAGCCAACTATGAACGACCTCTAATTTTAGCTATGAGTTCACATTGACCTCTCTTTTTGGAGTACTTTTCACTCGGTTATTTGGGAGCAACAAAATATTCAACACCCACTTTCCTAAAATTAAGGCCTCTAGAACCTCCTCTTTATTCCTTAAAATCTAAGACATATAATAAACATAACTTGCACATAGAATGTCCGTTTTCAAAACTGGCTATCTTGAATAAATTCCTAATCAATAAACTAAATAATGCTAGAATAAGAGCCTTGATAAAAAAAAATATAAATAAAAATTAAGGCACATTATATACTCCCCAACTTAGTAATTCAAGATTTCCTCATCTCAAGAACAAGTGAGGGTAGTCCTTCTCTAAGGTGGCATCATTCCCATGTTGCATCTTCTTCAAGATAGTCCTACCATTGGACAAAGTGTTCTCTAAGAATTCTATTCCAAAGGCCTTTCTCTTGAGATACCAAAATTGTAGAGGGTTGGATCTCCAAGATGTTTTGGGTTGCATGACAATTTTTTCATCGTTTGCCATCACTAGGAATATAGGGTTTCAATATGCTTACATGGAACATATCGTGGAATTTGATATGATCTGGTAACTTGAACTTGTAAGCTTGAGTACTTATACACTTAGCTACTTCATAAGGGCCACAATAATGTGGGCTACACTTCTTATACTTCTTAAGTGATAAGTTACTTCTCTTTCGGTGAATCTGAAGAAAAAATTTGTCTACTTCCTTGAGTCTTCTTTTAGATCTCTTACCATCACCATACTGCTTTTGGCAACACTAAGCTACTTGATTATCCTTTTGGATGGCCTTTAATTGATTTTCCATCTCCTCAAGAATCCTTGTAGACACTTCAATTCTTATGGTAAGATTTGAAAAGTTAAGTGGAGATCTAGAGACACATTCTTGACCACCGTACAAGGCACATAATGGGGTCATACCAATGCTTTGATGGTGTGAAGCATTGCGAGCATACTCCACTAGAGGTAAAAATGGAATCCATTGCTTAGGATCCTCACTACAATAAGCTCTATAAATATCTTCAATAACTTGGTTGACTTGTTCTTTTTTCCCATCTGATTAGGGATGGTATGTAGTACTAGTTTTTAATTTTTTTCTAATATCTTTGAAGAGAGAGGTCAAAAAATTTGAAGTGAACTTCACGTCCCAGTTGCTTACATTACATTTGGGCAATCCATGCAATCTAAAATTCTCTTTAACATATAGTAGTGCAATGTTGGATGTGGTAAAGATTGTCTTGACTGGAATGAGATGTGCAACCTTAGTGAGTAGGTCAACAACCACCATGAGTGAATCATATGCTCCTTGTACCATAAGCAATTCAATGACAAAGTCCATACTTATACACTCCCACGTTATTTGCGGAATTTCAAGTGGTTGAAGTTTACAGGGGAGCTTAACTCTCTCTACCTTAATGCTTTGGCATGTCAAGCATTGGTGAACATAGCATAGCACATCTACCTTTTGCCCAATACAATAGAATCTTTTGTGCACCATGTTGAGGATTGTCGCATAGCTTGGGTGCCTTGAGTAGGACTATCATGGACCTTGATCAAGATAGCCTTTCTAAAGTTATGATCCTTTGGTACAGATAACCTATTTCTATAATAGAGACAATGGTCATTGTATAAAAAGTGTTGCATGCAAGGTATATTCTTTGATTCCTCTAGTTTGAATGAGGATAAGATTCCTTTGATACTCTAGATGAAATGATGAAACTTTATTAATCCTTTCAATGATCAAGTTGTTGGGTATAGATATGAGGCTCAATATGGGTTTTCAATTGAGTGAATCCACAACCAAGGTTTCCTTTCTAGGGTAATAGATAATTTCAAAGTCATATTCTTTCAAAAGTTCTATCTAGCACTTTTGTTGCATATCAAAAGTTTGTTGTGTGAAGATCCACTCTAATCTCTTATGGTTGGTTATAAGTCAAAACTTCCTTCCCAATAAGTAATTCCTCCATAGTTTCAGACTTCGGGGGGGGGGAAGGTGTTATTAAATATTATTTTTTCTCACATTTTCAATTACATAAGAGTATCATAAAATCAAATTGGAAAATTAATTTACCAATTGAATAGGAAAATGGTGTATTTTATTTGTAAAATTTTCATAGATAAAGAGTTTTAGAAATAGTTCTTGAATGCACGTGATATACACAATTTATACATGATAGTGACCCCCTTCATCCCCCCCCCCGATCCCGAGGTTTTAGATCTTGAATGACTACTAATAGCTCGAGGTTATGGGCTGGGTAGTTCTTTTCATTTTCAAGCTTACGTGAGGTGAAAGCTATTGGTTTGCCTTCTTGAGCTTGTACTCCTCCAACTACTATATCACTAGCATCAATGATTACATCAAAGGTCTGGTTGAAATCTGGTAGCTTTAGGCAAGGTGCAATAGTGACATATTTCTTGATTTGTCAAACCTTTCTTGGTGTTGTGATTTTCAATTGTTCACACCTTTATTTAGGAGGTTGATCAAGGACAACACAATCACAACATAATCTTTTATAAAGATTCTATACCAGCCCTTGATTCTAAAGAATTCTCTAAGATTTCTTACTTTAGATGGTTGAATCCATTCAACAATGGCTTGAGCTTTAGAAGGGTCCACTGAAATGCCTTCTTGAGAAATAATAAAACCCAAGTATTCAATCCTTGGAGAGAAGAATGAACACTTGCTCATCTTTGCGTGTGTTTCCAAAGAATATCTAGCACCTTCCTTAGGTGGGCTTCATTTTCTTCCTCATTCTTTGAGTAGATTAGAGCATCATCAAAGAAGACAAGGACAAAAGCGTCTAGGTAGGGCGTGAAGATATCCTGCATCAACCTATCAAATGTAGCTGCTAGGGCATTAGTCAGACCAAATGACATCACTATAAATTCAAAATGCCATATTGGGTGTTGAAGGATGTCTTGGGGATATTTGATTCCTTTATTTTGATTTGGTAGTCACGAGATCTTAGATCTATCTTTGAGAAGACCTTGGATCCATGTAGAATGTCCATCAATTCAACGATTAATAGTATAGGATATTTGTTCTTAATAGCTACCTATTTTAGTCCTCTATAGCCAATGCAAAGTCAAAGAGTTCCATATTCTTCTTTTGGAAGATTATTGGTGCTTCCCAGCTTGATTTTCTTGATCCAATAAATCCCTGTTCTAAAATTTGACAAAGTTTCTCCTCCAATTCAATGGCCTTTGGTAGCAGCATTTTATAAGGTCTCTTTGATAGAGTTTCACATCTTGGGAGAATCTCTAGCCTCATGGAAAATCTCACGATTAGGAGAAAGAGTGGTGAGGTATTTGGAAAAGACATCATAATATTAATGAAGCTATGAGGGTTTTGTAATGCTAATTCTGGATCAACCTTATATAGATTCACCATAAATATATGTTTTCCAACTCTCATACCCTTGAGTAGATGGTTTTCTTTAACTAAATGAATCCTTGAAATTCCATTCTTCCCCTGCACTTTGAATCACCTTACCTTATCTCTAGAGTTCAAACTACCTTGGCCACAATGATGTTAGCCTGATTATTAGATAATGAATCCATCCCAAGAATCCCATTATACATCCCAACTAGGAGGGTTCTAAAGAAACCTGAGGTAGAGGAAAATCCAATTCTATTGTGATAGGTCTAGCTTGTGTTTTATTCAATTTCAATTTTTTCAAGCATTTTGAGGATAAAAAGAAATGAGTACTACCATATTCAATGAGGAGAATAAAACATGTACCTTGATGTGTGGCTGGTGTATGAATAACTACAAATTATCTTTGTGCTTCAGGGTTGTAAACAACTGCATAAATAGTTTCTCTCTCTTCTCTTGCACCAAGAGTAGGCTCTTCTATAGTTGTATGTGCATGCAAATTCTTGCGTTGAACTCTTACAAAGTCCATGGCTGCTCTTCCTTGCCCTCTACCTCATTCACCATTTCATCCATTGTTACGTCCAGGAGGGTGGTGTCTTTGGTCTGCTATGATTCTATGATGTATTCAATGCCTTCACCAAAAAGCCAAGTTCTCCACTGTTAGAAAATCCTTTTTATCACATATAGTCAAGAAATTTGTCAAGAAACATTTGAATAACCCGAATTTACATACATATTTTCATGACTTAAATGACCTATCTTCCTTTAACACTAGTTTGGTAAGCTAATAGGACATAATAGTGTCCCTTCAGGGTTTTGGAAAAGTTATTAAATACTTCTATCATATGTATGTATTTGTAGAAGTACTTACTTCAGCCAAAGTTAATATTACACTTTATGTGGAAAAATAAGAAACAACTCTTGTCATTGTGGTCATGAAGAGCTCTCAAAGCCAAATGGGTGCTCAACAACACTATAAATAGCTCAACTCAATTTAGAATAAGCCAAGAGATACAAGTAATGATTTTAGGTCCTCTTCCTCAAAAGCAGAAGGAAAAAGAGAGAAAAGCCCATGAACAAAAGCATGTGAGGAGGAGAAGGTAGATGCAGGCTTTGAGCTAGTTTTCATTATCTTCACCTACTTAAAAAAACTTCCCCATGGTTGGCGTAGTATTTAGGACCTTTAGGTGTAGGTTTGGAAGGTATCATGGATTATGCTTTGGGTCTTGACATGCTACTGGATTGTGAAAAACATGCAGATATAGATACAAGTGCTGCCACAATTACAACAAAAATTGAAAGGCTATAGTGGGGTCTACATAAGTATTGGAGCCAATAAAGAATTAAGTTTTTCACTACCCACGAACTCTCTTTGTCTTCCCAACACAACTTTTGCAAAGGATTTCTTATTGGCTAACCACAAAACGGATAATCAAAACTTTCCCTATTTTCAACCGTCACTAGGGATACTTGCTCAATGCAAGTTGCAAATGCTGCTAATTACATATTATTCTTCCTCCACTAAATACAATTTTTTCCACTAAATGGTAGCTCTATCTATGACAAGAACAAGCCCTATTAAAGACTTCCTTTCTAGGGATAACTTTCCAAATTGATCAAACAAGTCTATCCTAGATCAAACAATTCTTTTAGGTTAATTTAGCAAAATACATGAACGAACTTTTTGACTGTACTCAAGGAACTAGACACTTAGAGTCATACTACCAACATTTCTTGATCCGTGTCAAGTATGCTCCAGCCGAAATGACTCAAGAAGCCAAAGTAGTATGATTTGTGTCAAGTTACACAAGCCTATGAAGAGTACACTTAAGAGTCTATGACTTACAAGTTTTGTAGATATCCTTGATGCAGTCCAATCCATTGAAATTGAACTATACACTAGTGGAAAGTGGAAATTAGAGTCTGCTCGTATCCATGATATCAAGGGGCCTTGTCATAAAAATGGACATAGATCCATAAATTTACAATAGAAGAAGGATAAATTATTATTTATGAAGACTAGCCGGGATCACCTTTGCTACACTTTTCTTGATCCTGACCATTAGCCTAGAGATTGTCCCTTTAATTACTCAAGCTACATAAAATTAGTGGATCGTGACCAAGAACCAAAAACCAAATCAAAATTTCAAAAACTTTAGACTAAGACCACCTGTAACTCAGCAAAACTTCAACCAAAATCAAAGACCACCTCAAAACCAAGGAAACTGTAGACCAAGGAATCCCCTTTTGTGAGGAATGGACCACCCAACAACAACAATGGTAATAAGCTTAATCTACCATCTTGTTTAGGAGGAGGAGAAACCAACAAACCCAAGGAAGGGCTCAAGCCAACAAAGGAGGAGAAGGAGTAAAAAACCAATGAACCCAAGGAAGATCTCAAGCCAACAAAGCTCAAGGTACATGACGTGACAAAAATCAAGCAAATGCATATGTTCATGTTGCAATCAATTATCAGGGAGCTAATGAGTAATTTTCAATAATTTAGATCCCAATGGAGTATCAAGGTGAATATTTTATCTTTTTGAGCAATTTTGGGAGTATACATGCATTAGAAACCTCATTCTATTTGGACATCCTGATACTAACCTTACAATGGAATTAGCTACGGGTAGGAAAGATAAATCTTCTACCTCGGTGGGTGACTTATCTTTTGCTTTGGATGGTCATATGACTTCAGCTCATTTTAGGGTTTTACCCATAGGAGTCTATGAGATGGAATTTAAGGGATGGGTTCACTTAAGAAGAATGGTGCTCACTTGCATTGTAAACATGCTTCATTGAATTTTGTAAATGAATACAACTCTAGGGTTACCATTATTGAAAAGCAAGGACAACTTAAAATTGAGCTTGTAAATTTTCCTAAGTTGCTAAAAATCTATAGGAAGGATGATATGGTTTATGTTGTAAAGCTTAAGCTAGCAACAAAGAAGTCAAAACCCCTTGAACCTGAGTGGCTTACCAAATTTGATGATGAGTTTCTTGAAGAACTTTTAGAGATACTACCTAAGTGTGAAGTTGATCATATGATCCAGCTTATCCTAGGAGGTCAACCTATTGCTCAAAGACCATACAAGCTGTCAGTACCAGAATTTGCAAAAATCAAAGAGAAACTTACTCAACTTCTTGACCAAGGTTTCATTACGCCTAATGTTTCTCCATGGAGTAATCCTGCTCTTTTTAATAGTACTCTTTGTCTTTGTATTGACTATTGTTGGTTCAATCAAGTGACAATCAAGAATAAGTATGCAATATTTTGGGTATGCAATATCTATTTTCACAAAAATTGATCTTAAGTCTAGTTATTATCAAATCCAAACCTAGGAGGATGATATATCAAAGATAGATTGAACACTCACTTTGGACATTATAAATTTACAGCTTTGGACTTACAAATGCTCTAGTGACTTTCAAACACCTTATGATTGATGTTGTTTAGAGAACATGTTAATGATTTTTTTCCTTGTCGTCTTTGATGATATTTTGGTCTAATCAATGAATAAGGAAGAACATGAACACCATGTGAGCCAAGTTTTGAACTTTTGCAACAAAACCAACTTTAAGCTATGCATTGATAATGTATCTTTTTTATTGATAGAGTGGAATATTTGGGACTCATTACTTTTAAAGATGGTGTCTCTACTGATCCAAGTAAGATTGAAGCTATGGTAGCTTAGTCGACACCCAAATATATTAAAGAAGTACGTGGATTCTTGGGATTTTCAAGATGGTATCATACTTTTATTGAAGGTTATGCTAAGAAGTAATACCAATATCCTTAACAAGACTAAAGTTTTTTCTTGTAATGATCATGGACATGCTAGCTTTGAGAAACTCAAAGATCTTTGATAAATGCTCTTATTTTATGACTTCTAGATGTCATGAAGGTATTCACTATCCTCACCGGTGCAAGTGGACAAGCGATTGGTGAAGTTAGGTCTTGAGAAGGAAGACCAATAGCTTATGAATCTTGTGAATTTCATGTTCACAAGTTAATTTATCCTACATATGATTTAAAAGTGAATGGGTGAGCAAATGTGGTGCATATGCGAAGAGGGAGAAGGAGAGAAAAAGAACACAGAGTGTAGGGTGGAGCAGAGTGGCAAGAAGTAACACTCACTCTTTATTCTTCTATTATATAAAGAATAAGTGAGTAGGTCAGTGAGCTCAATGGGAAATTCACACTCAGGATGTCCATCTTGGTGCAAGGTACATGCTGCCTTTACCCCAACAACCTCCCACTTAAAGACAAATGTGTTGGTAAGTGGGTCCTACTAGCTAAACTACTAATATGTACAAGAAAATAGGTGAGACACTCTCTCAAACTATGCACATTGGCTTTCTTCCTTGGTCTCCATGTAGTCATTCTGGATCTAGTGGTAGGAAAATGTGCATATCCATGCTAGAGCCTATATGCAAATCCCACAAACACATCTGTATGGTTTACACAACTCCATGACACATTATGCTAGCATCAATCATCATAAAACTGAGAATTCCTGCTGTGGATTCTCCCACTTTAGCTTCTAAGTTGGGCCTTGATACTAACAAGTCGAACATGAGACACCCAAATGCATGAAGGAGAGGTATCCTCTCTCACTCAACTCATGCTAGTAACAAAATCAACACTATGTTGTCTTGTACTTTAGATACATGCATAGGGTATACTAAGCTACTCTAGGATCCCTGCAGTCACTAGTGATCCACAATGCATCTGAAAAGACCGCTCTCTAAGAAGTATCTGACACCCACAATCTGATAACTGTCTCACTAAGATCAAAATCTGTGTTAATTAAGAAACAAATTGCATATGTCGAAGCATATAGGATGCACCACCAGGTAATGACAAGAAAACATCTCCTACACCTGCAATGTCAAACATCAAATCCTTGGCCAAGTGCACATGACCAAAGCTCACACTAGAGAAAGTGCTAAACCACTCACGATGTGGTGTGACATGAAAAATTGCATCCTCATCTAGCAACCAATAGGGAAAAATGCCACCTCTCAAAGATATGTAAGAAAGAGGAATGCTAACGAAATGTGACATCACCACCATTGAGATGAGAAGCCATTGCTCTCGCATGTTTCAAAGCCTCACTTGCATCACACATACGTCTTTGATGTTGCCTCATACATATGAAATAGCAACGCCTAATGTTCCCTACATGACCACAATTGCAATATCGCATATATTTGCAACTACAAGACTGACGTCTCTCATGAGTTGTCCTTCATTGTCACACATGATGGATGTCATATTGGTGAATAGCGCGTTTGTAACAAAAGTGCATGGTGATGAAGCCAAAAAATGGGCAAGAAATTGTGGGAGAAAAGTCTCCTTTGCAAACCAAGAAAAATCTCAATCAAAACTCGAACCATAAATTATGCCAAAATGGCAACAAAGTGGGAGATCACTCAACCACTACACAATAATTAGGAAAAATATGAATCCTAAAAGGGCCTTGTAAGGATCCCTAATTTTAAGGGCTTAGCTAAAAATGCATGTGGTTAAGGGGGCAAGTCAATGATTGAGGATGGTTTCATATGCTTTTTTTTAGGCCCTCATAGGATTTTTCTAGACTTAAGTAGATACTAGGGAGGGGAACCTCCATTCTCTCTCTACCTTTTCAAAGAGTAAAAGGGAGAGTGACAGAGGAGGGTGGGGGGGACCAACCTTTCCCTCCAACATAAATAGACTTCTCATTTATGTGCATCAAATAACCCTAAGAATTCAAGTTTTTCAAAATTTCCCAAAACCTCATTTTTTGCTCTTTAACCCCGCACCGCCCCCCCCCCCCCCCCCCCCCCCCCCCCCCCCCCCCCCAACACCCACCCCACCCCTTCCCACACACATATTATATGATCAAAAACATATTTTCTTTCATCAAAATCTCCTTTTCTTAGCCATTCTTTCTCAAAAGTCACCCTTTTCTTCAAACTCATTGTCTCTCACTACAAGCTCCCCCATCTTCATCTACACCTTCACAATCCTCTCTCTCCAATGGTTGCAGTAGCTACAAAAACTTTTCCAACCATCTCATTCACCCTTTCATCTACACCTTCATAGCCCTCCATCTCCAATCCTTCCATGGTTGCAGCATGTATGGAAGCTCTTCCAACCTCCATGGCTGTGAATAGAAGATTTTGACATGGCTAGAGAGAGAGAGAGAGAGAGATAGTTTGACATGGCTACAAAAAGGAAGAGGCTAAATAAAGAGGGTTTGATGGTGGTATTTAGAGGAGCTACATATGAGGAATGTTTTCGGAGAGGGGGGCAGACATATTCGGAGAGGGGGGGAGACAGAGGGCTCACCTTCATGGGAGATTAGTGGAGTGCAAGGTTTTTGCATCCATGGCAAGGGGACAAGAGGTGGTTGGAATCATTTAATAGTTTTTGTAGCCATGGAGATCTTGGAGACTATGGGCTATAAAGGTGTAGATAATAGCAAAGAAGAGGTGGTTGGAAGGGTTTCCATAGGTGTTACATCCATGGAAAGCTTCACAACACTAGAGGTTCTAATGGAGAGCGGGTATTGTAAGTGTTCCAACAAAGGTTCTTGGATCATCATGCACCCTCCATTTTGCTAGATCACCTCTATTCCATAACTACATTCTTTCTTGTATCTCTCTTAAAGATAAAGAACAATATAGACGTTCCATCCACACAATAGCACAATATCGATGGTGACACTAATGTGGGATTTTGGGTGGATGTTCACCAATGGGTAGACAACATTCAAAATCCTCCCTACATTCTTGCAACATGTGGGTATAGAGGGTCATTGATGTAAAGAAGGAAGCAGATACTCTTAAGTGATGTTTTATACTTTATTTTATATTAATGTCTAAAATGGTCAATTTGTTTGGTTGCATATCCTCCATGCACATGGTCCATAGTCTATGCACGAATATGGATCACTAGATATTTGGAGCATGCAAGGTATGGAGAAATCAAACTCCTTACAAATCAAACTTGTACAATCCAAGAAGCTATCAAGACCATTCATGCAACAAGTACAAAGTGTCAACATAGAGGCAACCTCATAGAGTCCGTTGATGCTATTGTTGTAATAGAAATGGTCTATGAACTTTGAGAATAACAAAATGAGGAGAATTAGAGTGAGCATTGAGGCTACTTTGAAAACATAGAGGGTGAACTTAATTAGCGGCAGCCTTAATTAACTTGGCATGAACAATACTTTAGAGAACTTGACAACAATTGAGGACCAAATTTATGTGGAGCCGGTCCCCTCTCCAATAGGCTTTTGTACTATAGATTCTCCCATCAAGAGAGACTTGGTACAATACAATCTTTGTGTTCCTTGTGACCAAGTGATGCAATGAATATGGAAAGCTTCATACATCACGAGAATAACATAGACTTTGTAAAAAGCATTAACCATCCCCGGCCTCAGTCCCAAGGCCTCAAACACCTTCAAAGGTGGAAAGAGCTAACAGGGAATGAGGATAGGGAAGAGAAATAAGAAATAATCATAGGAGAAAGAAATAGTTCCTCCCTTATCATCACTCTTCTTGATTAGCATACATAATAGCATAGTTATAAAGATGGAGAAGATGGAAAACTTAAGAATTGGAGCATGGCTCTTGGTTGGATCTGCATTCCATAGCCAAGAGTGTTGGTGTAGGCTCTCAACTTCTCTACAATCTTGGAGAAGGAAATGGAGCTCTTGCACTTTTCACCTCACACAATGAGAGTGTGTGCAATTGTGTGTGTGTGTGGGAGAGTATACCCCCCAAGAAATCCCTCTCCTTGCTTTGGTTGACCCCCTCTTCTAGCACTAGCTTTCACTTGATTGGACCTCCTCAAGCCAGCCAATCACATGCTTAGTGCATATCAAGCAACAAGGGTAGCATTAGGACAAGTGTCCTTCTTACCCCTTTGAAAGAGAGGCCTTGATAAATGCAAACACAATTAATTAAATTAGCTAAATTATCATTGGACCCCTTGGCAGGCGAACCAATAGGCTTTAGGCACACCATGAGGGCAACATGAAGAGGAACTTGACAAGTGTCCTAGTTGCTTTCTTTATACCAAGCTTGCCTTGTGTGAGGGTGTGTGTGTGTTCTCTCTCAAGCTACTACAATGAGGTTTCGCCCCCCCTTGTGTAGAGATGTGCATTGACGTATTGAACGCCTTAACCCCTCAAGAACATTAGTCATGGATCACCTTAGCACCTTAGTCATTAAGCACCTCAAGCACCTTAGTCAGCAAGTACGACAAGCACCTCAATCTTGGGTCGGGTTCCCACCTCAAGCACAACCCTAGCTTGCCTAAGGTCAAAGGACTTTTAACACTAACCTTTGAAGGTCTTTAATGAATCTAACCCAAAGGTCTTTAAGCTCCATTAGTTAGCCTTGCAAATTTACTGAAGAGACCTTGAAGCAGGTAGTCATCGATGAAGAAGGGTTTCTTACTGATGAGGAGGTCAAGTGCTTTCAAGAGATGCTTGCAAAACATGGTAAATCCTTTGATTTTGAGCCCAGTGAAATTGGATGTGTAGATCCAAATGTTGTAGCACCTATGATTATCTTTACCGTTCCACATATGCCATGGAATTTGCATCCTATTCCTCTTCCTAAAGCCCTTCTACCACAGCTTATTGACTTGTTAAATGAAAAGATACGTATGGGTATTTTGGAGCCATCTTGTGCACATTATTCTAATCGATGGTTCACCGTCCCAAAGAAGAATGGAGCCCTGCGATTTATTCAGGACATGCAGCCAGTAAATAAGGTAACAATTTGTAATGTTGGCACAGGACCAATTGTGGACGAGTTTGCAGAAGCTTTTGCAGGTAGGGCTATATATTCCATGGGTGATCTTTACTCAGGCTATGATCAGTTACAGCTTGCTTTGGAGAGTAGAGATCTCACTACTATGCGTACTCCACTTGGGCTGGTAAGGATATGTACTTTACCGCAAGGTGCCACAAATTTTGTTGCTCACATGATGAATGGCATGAACAAGGTATTAAGAAAATTCATTCCTCACATTACTATGCCTTTTATTGATTATTTGCCAATCAAGGGTTGTGAAGAAGGTTTGAAAGACGAGGTAAAAGATCAGAGGGGGTGATGAAGCTTTGTTGCTCAACATATTGCAGATTGTGAAGCTATTCTATCTAAACTTGAAGAGGTAAATCTAACACTTTCAGGTAAAAAAAAATTTTTTGGTGCCAAAGAACTATTGATTGTTGGACATATGTGTGGGCCGCATGGACGATGCCCAAGCCCAGCTAAGGTGGAAGCAATACAAAGGATGAAGAATTCATGCACATCAGTTACTGAAGTCCGTCGTTTTTTGGGTGCTTGCGTGTTTTATCGTATTTGGTTACCTCACTTTGCTCATGTTGCAGAAGTACTTTACCAATTATTAAGAAAAGGGAAAAGATTTGTGTGGGAAGATGCCCATACAAAGGCCATCAAGAAATTGAAGAAGATGCTTTTGGATGCTCCTACCTTAAGGAAGGTTGATTATAAATGTGGAAGGCCAGTGATTTTGACGGTTGACACTAGTCCTACAGGCATTGGTTGGGCTATTGGTCAAGATGATGAGGATGGTCATAGATATGCTATTCGGTTTGGTGCAAAGGTGCTTAACACTCGTCAACAAAGTTACCCACAGGTTAAGAGAGAGCTTTGGGACGTTGCTACTGCTCTAAAATTTGACAAGGAGTATTTTATTGGAGCTTCAGTTGTAGTGGAGACTGATTGCTTACCATTGATAGGAATGATTACGAATTGCTCCACTCCGGATATTGCTATGTTACGATGGATAGCTTTCATTAAGTCTCTTAATCCAAAATTCTGTCATATTGCAGGAAGGGACAATCTGGTAGTAGATATGTTATCAAGAGCCAGGTATGAAGATGAGGAGGAGATGCTTACAGAGAGTGATGATGTGGGCTTAAAGTTTTATACTTCTTCTCATTTGCATGCAAGTTGTAGTGTTCTTGCTCGTGTTTTTGAAGTTTTTTTAGATGAGATGTACGATGGAGAGTGGCTTTTGATAGGCTATTATCTCAGCACTCTCACCAAGCAAGAGGAATGGAGTGATCAAGAATACAGGAGGATCAGGAAGAAAGCTTATGGTTATTTCCTTAAAGATGGGCACTTGTGGAAGCAGCCAAAACGTCCAGGAGGATCACCACAATGAGTAGTATGTGACAAAGTAAAACAACAACAGGTAATTAAAGAATTTCATGAGAATTTATGGGCAGGACATAGAGGAGTGTGGGCAACATTTGCCAAGATTAAAGACCGCTACTGGTGGAAAGGTATGTACAGAGATGTTGCTCGATTTGTGGAGACTTGCATGGGTTTGTCAACAGTATTCAAATGTGCGACATCGAGATGAGTTACATCCTACTTATCCATTGGCTATGCATTATAAGTGGGTTGTAGATTTGATTACTCTGGCAGTCGATATTTGGCAAATGAGGTATATTGTTCTTGCCAGAGAGGATCTCACTAACCAAGTGGAAGGAAGAGCTTTGCGTACCAAAGCTATAAGTTCAGTATGCAAGTTTTTGCTTGGGATGTGATTTGCCGATATGGTTGCATTGGAAAGATTACTGTAGATAGAGGAGAATTAGATGCAGATGAAGCTTATGAGTTCTTCGACCGGTTGGGAATCAAGTTGGCTCTTACTACAGCATATAATCCGGAAGGTAATGGAAAAAGTGAAAGAGGACATCCGCCTATTGTTAAATCTTTGGCCAAGGCTTGTAGAGGACGAATTGGTGATTGGCCTAAACTTTTACCTTTTGCTTTATGGGCTGACAGAACTACTCATAGCTCAGTCACAGGATTTATGCCATTTGAACTTATGTATGGGCAAAAGACAATCATGCCTATAGAAGAGACGATTGTTTCTTGGACCATACTGCCATGGGAATCAGAAATGTCAACTGAAGACTTGCTTGCTATTCGCATTCGGCAGCTTGAAAGAGCCAAGAAGACATTGACCAAGCAATAGATAAGCTCAAGGAGGCACGATTGAAGAATAAAGCCGCATTTGACAAGAAGCATAGATTGAGACCATATATTATCAAAGATGGAGATTGGGTAATTGTTTATGATAGCAGTTTGGAAAATCAATATTCGGCCATGTGTAAAATGGTTAAGAGATGGTTTGGACCTTATGTTGTGCTGCACGTTTATGATAATGGAACTTACAAGCTTAGAGAACTTGATGGCACCAAGCTTAAAGAACCCATTGCAGGAAAGAGGATCAAATTATTCAAGAAGCGAGAAGGACAGGTGGTTCTGGGTGATATAGATTCTGGAGAATGCCAAGAAGATGATTAGATGTATTCGCTAGAAGAAGCTTCTGGCGATACTTTTGCTTATGATGAATAGTAACCTGAAGACGGTTGGCACATGCCGGAGGATGTGCAGGTTCAGAGGGGGTGGATGTCGTGATGCTCCGCCTCCACAATGTGAAGCTCTGTCAAGACATGACTTTTGGATATTATCATTCCTTAGGTGGAATCATCGTGATTGCAAAGACATGCTCGACATGGTAGTAGAAGAAATTTATATCAAAGGTGTACACTTCAAGAAGCAAATCAATTTTCTAAAAGTTCTTTTTTGTCAAAAGTATGTCAAGAGAGAGTCAAGAGGGTCCCCATTTCAGATCATCGATGTCGCGTGCTTCAAGTGATTGCAAAGCTGCTTGTTTGGAGGATCATCCGTTCGAAATATTTTGATGTGATAAACTACGATTAGCATGCTTTAGTTGACATGCGATGGCTAATAACATGGAGACAGTGAGGATGCTACAGATAATAGTGCCTTGGTCATTAAGAATGTGCTTAGCATTGCCTTGGTTTCGTGTATGCCGAGAAGTTCGAAGGCAAGGCCATGAGTTGTGAGTGTGAATGACCACTTACATTATGGAGCTATTAATAAAATAAGGCTGGATAATAATATTGAGGAGTTGACAGGCTTAAGAAGAAAAGCATGGCACCGTCGACAGCAAGCGATAGAGGAAAAAAAAAAGCAGGTTGACGAGTCAGAAGAGGGGTCGCTTTTGGCGGGCGAGGGCGACCAATCGAGGATCAGGGCGGAGTTTGGCGACAACAAGTGCCACTGAAGAGCCAAGGGAGGAGCTTTTGGGCCAACGCAAGGAGAAGCAGGAGTTGAGAACGTCTAGTGGTGAAGTCGGCAACTGCAGAATCGATTGAGAGCCAGGTGTTGGAGTCGGCAACTGTAGGAGTTGAATAGCCAAGAGCAAGGGCTCTCATACCCGAGAAGCTGGTGGTTGGGTCGTGAGCAGGCTTTGAAAGTCCGCTTGCTGGATAAAGGTGGTACACACTCTTACAAAGGGAGGCTTGCCATGCTCATCAAGGTCACATCGAGTTAGTGTCAGGAGTAGGCGCTCAGACAAGCTGAAGGAACCCACCAACAAGCGGCCATTAAAGCACAATTGAAAATAATGAAGGCTAACACGGGTTTCTTTTAATAAAAAAGATTTCAAGGGTTCTTTCTTTACTTAAAAAAGTAAACAGAAGGTGGTTCTTAAGATTACTCTCGGAACAACAGAGAATTATATTCAGACATTTGAAGTTTATTTTCCTGAAGAGATGGTCCGAGGGCAAAGTGAGTGCACATGAAGGTGGTCGGGAAGAGCAAGGGAAGGGCATTGAGGCCATACAGATTTGGCATTTGCACTTCCGCTCATAGCCTTGGCGAGTTGAAGAGCACTTGTTGCCTATTGCAATCAAGTTACTTTTTTGTATTCAAATTTTAGTTCATTTAAGTAATTCAATTCAAGGTGTTCTTTTGTGCTATATTCTCTTGAGGTGTGCATCTTTCTCTCATCGTTTCCCACAGCGAGCAGCCCGCCGGTGCTGACCCGGCTCAACTTGTGAACAATTTATCCCCGACACTGCTCCTGAAGTGGTGATGGAGGAGGCACCCAAGGACAAAAAGCAAGGTAAACCCAAGGGACCCTCATATAAGCTTAAGTCTGACATTGAATTAGCTACAGATTTAAAGAAAGTTTTTGAAGAGCGCATTCTTAATAGCAAAGTGGAGCTCACATTGGGTGATATTTTGGGCATTTCCAAACGTGAGTTTCATGAGGAGATAATTGACATCATCAAAAGAAAGCGGCAGATACCAATTGAACAGGAGTCGGAGTCAGTGAAGAGCAAGGGGGTATGCCACATTGAAGCAATTTTGGATGACTCTGAAGAGTATTTGGCAAATCTTGAAGAAGAAGAAGAGTCGAGGTTTGTGGTGGTGTCAAATCCAACCGTACTTGAGGTAAGGCATGCTCATTTCAATGAAGATGAATATAATGAAAGTATACCAAGGAGTCACTTTTGAAGGACTCATTGGGCAAGAGCAACAACCGAAACTGTTGTGAAGCTTGGCGACATAAGAACCGGTCTTAGCACTCATAGATCATGGATCGGAGATCAATTTGATGGCTAAAAGCTTGCACAAAAAGGGGAAATGGCCTATTGATGTGGACCATGGTTGGTGGATTCGAGCTGCCAATATGCTTACAGGCGACTTCTATGGTGCTTGTGCCAATGTTAAGGTAACTGTAGGGGATGCCTGTGATGAGAAAAATTTCTTTATACAGGAGCATTCCTCTTATCCTTTAATTCTGGGGCAACCATACATTACGGCTGTGCGATTGGAAACCAAAGTGTTGGATGATGGCTCAACCTATACCAGGGTTCGGAGCCGTGATGGTAAGAAAGTAGTACAATTCTTGACTGTATGTGTTGATCATGTGAGGAATAAGGATAGTCTACGTGATCATCCAATGCCGAAGATACGCAAGGAGTTTAGAGAACACAGGTTTGCATAGGATTTTTTCGGAGTGCCATTATAAAGCGGGACTATGGTGGTACAAGTGAGGAGAAGTTCTTGCAAAGAGAAGCTTTCTCTTTGGGGTTTTTGGGGTTAACATCTGAAGGTTCAGTCTCTTTCAAAAAATTTAATGATTTGCCAAAGTGGGAAAAACAGTATGTTTCAGGTATTCAAAGTGAGTTGCAGGGTTGTGATGTGCTTGAATCCGATGATGTGATTTCAGGAGTCTTTGAAGAGGTATCTTATGTAGATACTATGTCAGAGCTTGAAGAGATCAGGCAAAACAGGTTACAAAGCAGAACTGAAGTGGTCAAGGTCCATTCAATGGACATGTATGATGAGTTAAGTATATATGAAGCCCTTATGCATATTGAAGATGATTCAGGTGAAACTGTTGAAGCGCACGTAGAGACAAAATACAAGACTGTTGCAAAGAAAGTGAGGCCAATGGCTACACCGCTGCAAGAAGGAAGTGATGGGATGATCAAGGAGGCTTCTCGACAACCTATACTCAGAGATCCAAAGAACATAGGATATAAGTTTACTAAGGAGACACTGCAACAACTGAAGGTTGGAGAAGACGGTTTCCTCAATGAAGAGGAGATCAAATGTTTTCAAGGTATGCTCAAAAAACATGGTAAAGCTTTCTCTTTTGAGCCAAGTGAGATTGGGTGTGTGGATCCGAGTGTTGTTTCACCAATGGTTATTTTCACTATTCCACATATGCCATGGAGCTTGCGTCCTATTCCAGTTTCGAAAGCTCACTTGCCAAAGCTTATCAATTTGCTTAATGAAAAGATTCAAATGGGAATCTTGGAGCCATCATGTGCTCCGTATTCTAATCAATGGTTTACTCTTCCGAAGAAAAATGGTACATTAAGGTTCATTTCGGATATGAAACCAGTTAACAAGGTAATAATCTGCAATGTGGGTACTGGCCCAATTGTGGATGAATTTGCTGAGGACTTTGCAGGTAGATCTATTTATTCCATGGGTGATCTTTATTCAAGGTATGATCAATTCCAATTAGCTTTGGAGAGCAGGGATCTTACTACAATGCGTACTCCTCTTGGTTTGGTAAGGATGTGCACTCTGCCACAGGGTGCTACTAATTCAGTAGCTCATATGATGAACGGCATGAATAAGGTATTAAGGGACTTTATCCCACATGTTACTATGCCTTTCATTGATGATCTACCAATTAAGGGCTGTGAAGAAAGCTCAAAAGATGAAGCAAAAGACCAGAGGGGATGCCGACAGTTTGTTGCTCAACATATTGCTGACTGTGATGCTATACTAACGAGGCTTGAAGAAGTTAACTTAACACTTTCAGGTCAAAAATCAACTTTTGGTGCTAAGAAGGTCTTAATTGTGGGACATATGTGCAGCTCTGAAGGAAGAAGGCCAAGTCCAGCAAAAGTCGAAGCAATCCAAAAGATGAAGGAAACATGTTCTTCATTTACTGAGGTTCGTCGATTCTTAGGCGCATGTGTATTCTATTGTATTTGGCTGCCACACTTTGCTCATGTTGCAGAGGTGCTGTATCAATTGCTACGAAAAGGTAAGAGGTTTGTTTGGGAAGAAGTTCACACACAAGCTATTAAGAAATTAAAGAAGATGCTTCTTGAGGCTCCGACCTTGAGGAAAGTTGATTATAAATGCGACAGGCCAGTTATTTTAATAGTTGACACTAGCCCGACAGGTATTGGATGGGCTATAGGTCAAGATGATGCTGAAGGACACAAGTATGCAGTGAGATTTGGAGCCAAGGTGCTCAATGCTCGTCAACAAGGATATCCACAGGTTAAGAGGGAACTTTGGGGTGTTGCTACCGCTCTAAGGACCGATAAAGAATACTTTATTGGAGCTTCTGTTGTGGTAGAGACAGATTGCTTGCCATTGATAGGGATGATTGCAAACTGCTCTACTCCGGACATTGGATGCTACGATGGATAGCCTATATTAAGTCTCTTAACCCTGAATTTTGTCATATTGCAGGTAGAGATAACCCTGTTGTAGATATGTTATCAAGAGCCAGGTTTGAAGATGAAGAAGAGATGTTGATCACAAGTGATGATGTTGGTTTGAAGTTCTACACGTCCTTTTATCTACATGCCAATTGTGGAAGTATTGCTCATGTTTTTGAAGTCTTTTCTGAAGAGTTTTATGATGGAGAGTGGCTTATGATTGGTCGCTACCTAAGTACTCTCACTAAACAAGAAGGATGGAGTGATCAAGAATTCAAGAAGATCAGGAAAAAGGCATATGACTATTTCTTGAAAGATGGACATTTATGGAAACAACCGAAGCGCCTAGGAGGGGTACCACAACGAATTATTTGCGACAAAGCAACTCAACAGCAGGTAATTAAATACTTTTACGAAAGTCTATGGGCTGGACACAGAGGAGTCTGGGCAACCTTTGTCAATATTAAAGACCAATATTGGTGGAGAGGTATGTACAAAGATGTGGTTCAATTTGTGGAATCATGCTTAATATGTCAACAGTACTCTAATGTTCGACATAGAGATGGATTGCACTCCACCTATCCGCTGGCTATGCACTACAAGTGGGTGGTGGACTTTATTACAATGCCAGTAGGAGTGTGGCAGATGAGATATATTGTTCTTGCGAGGGAAGATCTTACTAATCAGGTTGAAGGCAGAGCTTTGCGCACCAAAGCTACCAGTTCAGTATGCAAGTTCTTGCTTGAAGATGTTATCTCTAGGTATGGATGTGTTGGCAGGATTACTGCAGATAGAGGCGAGCTGGATGCAGGTGAAGCTCGAGAGTTTTTTGCTATTAAACTCGCTGTCACTACAGCATATAATCCAGAAGGTAATGGAAAAAGTGAAAGAGGACATCCGCCTATTGTTAAAGCTTTAGCAAAGGCGTGTGAAGGACATAATGGTGATTGGCCTAAACTCTTGCCATTTGCTTTATGGATTGATCGCACTACACACAGTTCTGTTATAGGATTTATGCCATTCGAATTGCTGCATGGGCAAAAACCCATTATGCCTATAGAGGAAACAGTTACGACTTAGACCATAATGCCATGAGAAGAAGGTATGTCTATTGAAGACTTGCTTGCTCTACGTATTCGCCAGCTTGAGAGGCGTCAAGAGGACATTGAACAGGCTAAAGAGAAGCTTAAAGAAGTAAGATTGAAGAACAAGTCAGCATTTGATGGTAAGCATAGATTACGACCACATGCTATCAAAGACGGTGACTGGGTACTTGTCTATGACAGTAGCTTGGAGAACCAATACACTGCTATGCAAAAAATGGTTAACGGTGGTTTGGACCATATGTGGTTCTACATGTTTTTGATAATGCAACGTATCAATTATGTGAACTTGATGGAACTATGCTCAAAGTGCCTATTGCAGGGAAATGGACCAAGCTATTCAAAAAGCGAGAAGGCGAGATTGTTCTTGAAGATTCCCATTCAAATCCACCTTCAGAGGATCATGTTATGTATACATCAGATGATATGTCTGATGATGATTTTAATGAAGCTAATTAAGTGCAATTGGCACAGACAGGAGGATGTGCAGGTTCAGAGGGGGTGAATGTCGTGCCGCTCCGCTTCCATGATGGAAAAAAGAGTAAAGAGAAGCAGAAAAAGTCTATTTGAAGCTCACACATTTATTGAGCAGTGACCAGGGCTCGAGAACAAGTAAGGAGATCCAGAAAGTGTATGCTTTATGTGGTTATGAAGGCCTAAGCGTAGAGATTTTATGCTTGAAGAAAAAGTTTTACATGTGAAAGGGCTCTTAGGACATATAAGGCAACTTGGGTAGAGGAAGACATGTGGTCAGTGGTAAAAAAGAAAGTGTGTGGGAGACTTCCCATCTCTGCATGAGGGAGGCCGAAAAAGTCCTATTCTGGAAATTTTTTGTAAAACAGGTTTTTGGACAAAACGAGCATTTTTTAGCATTTTTGCATCTCACGCACAGAGGCTAATTCTGCACCGATTAGGAGATATTCAAGTTTTCGTGCTCTGCTGTATTAGCGGGGAGGAAGCCATAAGCTTGGAGCACTCTAATCTTAAGCCAAGCTTCCATAGCCCACTCTCATCCAATCTCCCATAGCCAATCTAATCAAAGACACCATAAGCCACTCAAATACAAGCTTCCAAGCCACTCTAATCATGGAAGGAGTTTAAATAATGTAAGCAGCGGTACTGTTAATGATAATCAAGCTTCACGATCTTGTTCAAGCTGTTAATTTCAAGCTTTGTCTACATTCATTGTGTCTGCTGCAATTGTCTTCCTCACACCTCTCACAACCAGAGGCCCCGCGCCTTCCCGGCTCAGCTTTCGAATACAAATCCCCCGACACCGTGCATCTTGGTGGGCAAGGGGGTTTTTCCTTGGCACAGCCGCTATTGCAAGAAAGCTCTTGCATGTGGGGGTTTGGGTGTACCAAGGAAAGACATTTCTCTGTCTTTCGATAACCTGCTTGTTTTTTTTAATACAGGTACTATGTTGTTAGGTTCACCACCTGTTTGGGGGGAGAGAGAGAGAGAGAGAGAGAGAGAGAGAGAGAGAGAGAGAGAGAGAGAGAGAGAGAGAGAGAGAGAGAGAGAAGGAGATAACGTTGCAAGTCATCAGTGAAGAGGAACTTTGCAGTCGAGTTTGTAGATCAAGGTCGGTCACTGCAAGCTTGAAACTAGCCGTGCTGAAGCTGTTTGGTGTTGAAGCCTGCAGAAGTGCGTGAACCTGTGGAGGACGAATCCGACTGGTGTACGAGCGCTAGCAAGGCCGACTCTGGTTGGAGAGAGCTGGGCTGGCGCGAGCATGGCCGACTGTGGCTGGAGCGGGAGCGGGGCTGACTGTCGATTCATGCGCCCCCAAGGGTAGCCCCTTGCCCAGGGGTGGGCTGAGGCTGAAGGATGAAGGATGAAGAAGATGAGGCGCTAGGGTTACAATTCTCCGAGAGCGAGAGAGAGAGAGAGAGAGAGAGAGAGAGAGAGAGAGAGAGAGAGAGAGAGAGAGAGAGAGAGAGAGAGAGAGAGAGAGAAGGTTCATGCGAATATTTTTGGTCTCACTTTTCGCATGAACCTTCTCTCTCTGTCTCTCTCTCTCTCTCTCTCTCTCTCTCTCTCTCAACATAGAAAGGGATAAATCGGCATTTGAACATATGTATACAAGTATCAATAGGTTAATGGTGATAGTGTCCATTGTGTGTGTGTGTGTGTGTGTGTGTGTGATGGAGGGATGTACATATATCAGTGGTACGAGTGAGGGGGGTGGGGTGGGGGCAAGTCAAGGAAAGTGGGGCCATGCTGCCATGAGAGAGAGAGAGAGAGAGAGAGAGAGAGAGAGAGAGAGAGAGAGGAGGAGGAGGAGGATGAGGAAACAAAATTGAGAGATCTGTAGAGAGAAAAAGAGAGATAGGAATAGAGAGAGAAATTAAGAGAAGCGGGGATATAGAAGTGGAGAGAGAAGAGATAGAAATGGAGAGATAGAGGGATAGATATGGTGAGGTAGGGAAATAGAGAGAGAGAGAGAGAGAGAGAGAGAGAGAGAGAGAGAGAGAGAGAGAGTACACTTTGTACTCAATTGTGTTGAGCTCACACGTGTCATCTTCACAAATACATAATGAAATTGCCAAGACGTGTAGGCTTTATCACCATCAACTTCTTTGTAAGAAAGGTAAATTTAAAGTTATTGATGTGGAATTACACTAAACCTATGGCAAAAAGGGGGGGGGGGGGGGGGGGGGGGGGGAAGAGAGAGAGAGAGAGTACTTTTCTTAATCTGCTCTAATAAAATTTGACAAGAGCGAGAGGTTTGAGGGTAAGAGGGGCCATGCCGCCCCCAAAGGCGACGCCGTTTTACAAGTGAATGTTAAGGCTCGTAGCCGTGTGATTTTGGTCGAGGGCAATGGCCTGCGGCTTAAGTTGTGCCAAGCCATCACTTCAGGCTCGAGGAAGGTAAAAAACTTATGAGGCTTAACAACTAAAGAAGCTTAAGGAGAAGAGAGAGAGGCGACATTTGAATTTTTATTATCCACTTTGCAAGAAGAGTTAATCATGCGTACATTTAATATTTTGTTGGCCTTGGACGACTGTAGCTTGTAGCTGGGACTAGTTTTGGGCACATTTCTTTTGTAGAAACTCTAGCAAGATGTTCATATGCTTACTTTGAGTTAAGAGGTAAAACTTAACAATGCAAAAGGGATCTAAATGCAAATTAAGAGGGACATGTGAGAGAGACAAAAGAAAGAAAGACACTTTCTTTTTCTTTTCCAGGTCGGTGGTGATCAAGCCTACAAGATGTTTGTGTGTGTGCCATGCCAATTGAGGAGGGTAGAAGACGTGTTGACCAAGCACATGTTTAGAGGGGAGGAAGGGTATCTACAATGTCTCCCTCTTTGTCTCTCTAAATATTTCTCTCCCTCTCACCTTGTAGAGCTTATCACCATGTACAGAGTTCCTGCATAATGTCCTCGATTCAAGACTAGAGGTCAAGCACATATAGTAGAGCCCACACCTGCGCTGATTATCAACAAGGGTATTCTTGCAAAGACGTTGGTAAGCACAACATGCAGCACACACTGCTGCAACTAGGGTGATAGGGAAAAAGATTTGTATAGAAAGAAGCCTGGTACAAGCTATTTCCATAAATGTGGTAGTGATGTGTGTGAACACTCTTAGGACCATTGACAGGAAAAAGGGTAGAGCAAGATAGTGCCTCTCGATAGCTCGCCTACATCGTCAAGAGCTCGAGCATTCCTATCACTCAAAGGCTCTTGTTGGCATCACCTGGCTGTAAGTGAGGGCACTTGAGTCTGGAGAGGACATTAGAGTGTGTGTCCCCACGAGTATATATGCCTTCAAGCTTGTAGACTTATACACACATGATATCCAGAAGCTTTGGTACCCCTTGAACATAGCATACCTACACACATATATGGTGGCAAAGAAACAGATACGAGAGCAAGAAAGAGATGGAGAATATTCACTTAAACACCAGAAATATAGAGACCATGATGACCCGATGAGATTCACTTCATTTAGAGAGTGTACAATGATGATTTCTTTTGAACAAAAACCTCGTCCTGTTGCATTTCTCCCGTGCCTTCTTGTATGCTTGCCAATGCAAAACCTCAAGCCAATACCCCTTCTCTGGATCTTTGAAGGGACCTTCTTACAAAATGAGTGGCCACCTCTCAGATGGAATCCTCCCAAACTGCCCCGCTCTCTTTCTTTCCTTTGTTCTGCTCGAGATCAGTCCCCCTTAATCTCTCTTGGATTTGGCTCCTCCCCTGTGCGCTATCAAACGGTCCTTCCAATCTCATGTGTGCCCTACCACCTTCCCTACTCACGGCCTCAAGTCCCTTGCAATTGGCGGTCTTTTTCCTACCAATAGTGCTCTTTTACTACCCTTTTCATCCTCTTGCACACCACCATTTTCCCCTTGTTTGCTAGCGCTCCAAGACTTCCACACAGTAACGTTTTTTCCTACTACCCCCAACCCTCAAGACAGTTTTCAGGTGGCGCCCATCAGCTTTTGCATACCCTGTGGCTTCCCTTGCAAGTCGGCCACCTTTTCTTGATCTCTCCTCGGTCTCTGAAGCCCTTGAGCTCAGTCTTTAGAGCTTTCTCCTGGCCTTGCTGGCGACTCCCCTCTTACACACCAATTACACGCCTGCCCAGCCTCGGTTGCATACTGGCGAGCCCTGGCTCTCCTTCCTTGAAGCCACTCCCTTGTCTGGCTGCTTTGAGAGCCCTCTCTCGGCCTTCTTTTCCTGCTCATGCCATGGCGGCTTCGATCCCCCTTCACGCTTCTACAACGCCGTCTCCTGCCTTTCGGCTTCACACTCTCCAAGGCTAGCACCCCCTTTATGCCTCAAGTTGGCGCCAGTTTCTTTTGTTCTTGCCAAGCCTGGTTCGAGAGCCTCTTCTCCACCTGCTCGTCCATGCTCCGTATGCTTTCTCTGGAGGTGACTCCACGTGAAAAGCCATCTCGTTGACTAATGCAAAAAGACGCATTTTTTGCCTCTTTAAAAATAAACTAGAAGGTGATTCCGACGAAAAGCCTCAAACTGCTTTTAGCCTCCTCCCAACCCGAATATTCATCCTTCATTGCCTTCTCATAAAAACTTCCACCCACTTGGCACTTACAGAGTCAGCAGTACCCATTCCGAGTGTTCAAGACTCGAGCTTCCATGAGCTACCTCTCCTTGTTGCTCCACCACTCTCTTTAATTGATAACATCCGATCTCTTGTGGTAGCTTATTTTTAGCTTACATTTCACCCACTTCTTTTGACTACTCGGTGTCCGGGTTTGCCTTGCATGATGACCAAATTCAAGCTTTGAAATGCGTCGATCCTTGATCAAATCGGTGCCAATGAGCTCAAGTTTTCAAGGTTCCACCTAGATGCGCCTTGAAGCAGCTTTAATACTTGCATCGGCATTATGGAAGTGGCCGACCCTAGGATTTCCCTTCTCTCAAATGCACTCCCTGAGAATAATCTCGAATCGATCATCTTTGCCGAACCCTCTAGACCCTCAACTTTAACACTAATGGACTCTTGCAAACGTGGTCAAATGGCGAGTTATAGACCATAGCCAAGAGCACACATCAAAAATTGGCATTGCCCAGCACTGTACAAGCAACCATAGCACCCTCAAAAGTGGGAAAAACAAGCACACTATATATACATGGGCTGGTAAACTTCAAACCAAAAAACCCGTATCACCGTGAGGGTATTTTTCTCCTTACTAGGACATTTTCCCCCCGGTGCATTGTATATATGCCAATGTAGGACTAACTTACCTTTCTATTTTTCACACTAACAATACACACTCTATTGTGTGCCTTGTGCTTCTTCATCTTCTCTAAGTTCTATGTGCATCCTTGCAACTCTAATTCCAAAAATTGATAAATTGGTATCATAGCCGGTTGCATCCTGTCGGGCATAGTTGCCACTGTCGCCAACACCTCCTTACTGACTTTTTCCGAATGGGTGATCTTTAGTGCATGACAGCAAGTAGAGCAATACTTAGGGCAAGAGGACATAGCTTGGTGTGCTCAAAATTTTGATTCGGGCTCATTTTGGCCTTCATTTCCACTATAGAAAGTACTACGCAGGTAATTTCATCGTTTAGTTTTGAATTTTTGTTAGTGAATTTTTTTGTAGAATAAGTCTCCTACAGTTCTCTTGAGGTGGTGCTACATAGCCAGGGATTTCATTAACGTGTTCACAAATGCTTGAACACGTTAATAACATGTGTTAATAACTTAATTTATGTTGTGATCACATCTATATTCACACAACTTTGGCAATGGCCGGCGGGCCCACCGGGAAAACTCAAAGCTTGACGGGCTATGTCATCACTATATAGAGCGGATGATTAGGTGCATTTTTAGCTTTTTGAGAAATATTTGGAGTGTTTACAACTCTTGGTTGCCAAGGAGGGTCCTTTTGGGAAGAAGGTCCTTATTTTAGGCACGATCTTCTTTTCTCATAGGCTCACCTAAGGCTATTGAGACACTAGTCTTTAGTTCTTTGAATTGTGGCCTGACTGTGGTTCGTAGATAATACCTGCAGAGATTTAGGAACAAAGTTGGAGGTACTTGAGCTTGTTTATATTTGAGAAACACAGGTAATTTACATGTTTCTTGCTCCCTCATGCTGCTTTATAAACGATTTGATGGAGCCAAGAGTCCTACTTAGGGACTAGTATTGGTTCTTGATATTTGATATGTTTCATGTTAATCAAGGGTCTATTGTCTTATACTAGAGTATTGGGCAAACATAGATCCTTCGTTTGATTGGTATAAGTATCCCTAATTGGGTACAAAAGACATTTTTCATTGGGTGTGCAATGTGCATTGTATGTATGCTATCAATTTCATGTATCTTAATTTGAAAACACACATTTATATTGTCTAAAAACTACTTGCATTTACCATGCATGCTATGATACTTGAGGTTAAATAAAAATTGATATTGGATATTTTAGAGAACAACAAAACTATTAATTAAAGTTTAAGTAGGTCTATATATTTGACTTTGCATGCAAAGTAAGTTTTTAAAATAGTTGAATAATAAACACATTACTTGAATTTTTTAAACACTATATGTTTGTGTAGAGATGTACGTTTTTGTAATACGTGAGTATTTTTGTTGGTACTTTAATTATGTATTCGTTGTTCCATGCTTTCTTGAATAAGTTATCTGAGATGCCTAGTGATAGAAATCAAATTCAAACTAGCAAGAAAAAAAAGGCACCTGGGATAGAGTGGCAATAGGCAATTAACAATGGTGATCAATTCATAGATCGGGAGTGTAAAATATGCCATACAATAGAATTTGGTGGGGTACCTCGACTAAGGGAACATTTTCTAGGTGGACCCAAGAAACAGGGTTGCACATGTAGCCACCCCAATGCAACTTCAATATTCAAATGCTTGAGGGAAGAAATTTAAAATAAATAATCAAAGAAACATTACACTTGATAGCGTGCAAATGAGAAGAAAAATGAATTCCTCTATAGCCTTGCACGAGCCACACCATCAGAAGGAAGAACTATTGCATGGCCGAAAACACCAGTGGTGGTAAACACCTGTAGAGATTTATGAAAAACCCTATAGGCATGGAACGCACTCAAAATCAGGAGAAACAAATGACATCATGACTAAGCTCGTCTTGTGGAGATGTCCGTAGAGTATCCATAGACGAAAGACAGAGAAGAAATGAAGAAGTTATGGCCACTCGAACATGGAGGTGTCCTTTCTCTTACTGAAAAATGAGTTCTCTAGAAGTTGTGCAGGTGTTGCAGCTATTAAAATGGGGGATTTATTATCCCCAATATTTTTCTATCTCTTCTTAGGCAACAAGGTTCTCTCCTCAAGAATCTTTTAATTGGCTCCTTTTAGGCCTTTTTTGGGTAAAAAATGAGATGTCAGTGACCCCTTGACCAAGGAATGGTGTGGGGGCAAGTGATCAGGGACCAAAATAAGTGGCCAGGCACCCCTCCAAGTAGTTTGAACTCCCAAAATCCGCCATCCCCTTCCCCATGAGCCCACGAGCCCCCATAGCCAAGCCTTGAGAGAGCTCCGCTCTCTTTGGTACACCTATAGTGGGCACCCAATGTGCCCTATATACCCCCCACTTTCCCATTTCCTCTTCTCATGTGGGATAATCTCCCTGCCACATAGCAACCTCCTCCTCATTCCTCCCAAGCCCAAAACATTCCAGCTCTTTCCCCAAGCATAAGAACTTATCGTGCAATTTTCCCTAAGGTATAACTTGCTGCTCCGGTCACCGAATGACGCACCGTAACACACGGCTCGAAGCCCATCACCTTGGCTATCTACAAACATGTAAGACTTTAAAAATTTTAATTTTAGACCCCAAAGTTGGCCTAGTTGCCCTTGTCGCATGCACTTGCATTCACTTCCTAGGTTGAGACAGCCTGCTTAGGATGCTCATAACTCACGATGTACAAGTCCGATTCACGAGCTATAAGGTACGGCTAAAAATACTTATTAAAAACCATATTTTGGAGTCTCAGACAACCCAGAAAATCAATATTCAAGCTTGGAAAAATCACACCTTTGTACATGAATTTTTACATGGTCGCTTCCAAGACTTGTAGGGCTATGTACACATATATACATGAGGCTAGTTGGGAAGATTTTTGGCATGACCTAGTGACTTTATTATTATCCAAAATTCCTAACATAGCTTGCCAACTCCTGCTAGCCTGTTTGATCATTCATGACAAGCAGAGGTTTCTAGGGTGAACAACTATTGCAGCTCATTCCCAGAAACCTCATTTTCATTCCCAAATGTCTCCACATTGTGTTCCTCTACCAATAGCATCTCATCTGTCACAATTGTCATCAAACGTGCCTAGTATTTCTATAGTCTATAACCATTAACATAATATTTATGTTGTGCACCACTCAAATAAGCCAACTGATATGTGCCATTATTAAATTTGTTCACAACAATAAAAGGACATTCCCATTTGGTTTGAAACTTCTTTTGAAAGGTATTGTTCAACTTACTATTGTATCGCAATACCAAATCACCCTTTTCAAATTTCTTATCCTCCACGCATTCATTGGCTTTTAGCTGAGCCTTCTTTGACACTTCCTCATAGTAGCTTAAAGCTAAAAATCTATCCAATTGCAAACATTGTGAATCCAATAACCTTTTCTGCAAGGTATCTGTTTGCTCTTCATCTCCCAATGACAATAGCTTGAGTGCAGGAATCTCCAATTCAATTGGCAATAAAGCTTCCTTGCCATAAAGGAAGTGATAAGGAGAAGATCATGTGCTCGTTCTGATAGTAGTTCTCTAGGCCCATAATGCACAAGGCAACTGTAAATCCCAAGTCTTCCCATGTGTCTGGGCCATCTTTGTCAAGATCTTTACCAACTCTCCATTGAATCTCTCATTGAGACCATTGCATTGTGGATACTAACGAGAACTGTACCTATGCTATATATTGAGCTTCTTGCATAAGAAATCGAACAGCTCCCCTCTAAATCCTGGTCCTTACTGGTAATCTTCTTGACCGCCTTGGCTTCTGGCCATCATGACAAATAATCCACTGCTATCAAAATGTAAGCATTTCTTTTCCTAGTCATAGGTAAGGGACCAATAGCATCAAGACCCCATTTTTCAAACACATTAAAAGCTATAATTTTTTGTCGCAATTCGGGCTTCAAAATTCTCTTTCCCATCTTTTGGTAAGGAAAACACGACTTGCACCAATGGTTAACATCCCCCTAAATGCTTGGCCATACATAGCCTTCTTGCCAAATTTTATGCAACATGAAGGCTTCATGGAAAAATGGCCTCCACAAGATCCCTCATGATTTTCTTCCAAGATCTTGTAGATTTACTCTTTCTAGGACACACGACACAAAACCAAATCACTTCCTTTCATGTAAATCACATCATCAAGCATTTTGTATTTCTTGGCTTTTCTTATAAACACATACTTTTTGGAAGATGGTAAACCTTCAGGGAAGACACCTGTCAACAGAAAATCCATCTCCTTTGATAACACATCCCTCCCATGATATAAAGGGGAATTTTCCTTCAACACAAACACACAAGTGATCATTTCTTGGGCAGCATCATGAGCTTCTTCATTTTGAGACCTCTCAATATGCTGCAAACTCCATGCTTCAAAATTTTTGAGCAACAATTTCACCTTGAAGCATAAATTCTTCAGTTTAGGATTCGTATTCTTCCATAATCCCAATACTTTCTTCACAACCAACATGGCATCTCCTTATGATCTGTAAGCGTCTAATTCCCAATTATAAGTAAATGTGCAAACCACCTTCAAGAGCCATGTACTCTACATCATTGTTACTTTTTGCATCAAGTTTGAACCCTTGCTTTCTTATAAGCTTCCCTTGTGCATCATAAATGACAATGCCTCTTGAAGTAGTGTCATGAATTCTTTGATAAGAACCATCAAAGTATAACAATGAAGCATTAGAGATGGAAAGAGTTTTGACTTTCTTCTTTCGCACAACCTCTTCTTTAACCAAAAGAGAAGGTGTCTTTATAAGCGAATAAATTTGCCAAGGTAGCTCGAGTACTCTCTTCCACCAAAAAGGTGAACTGGAACTCTTGAAGTTCAATAACCCATCTCATCATTGTCGTTGGTATATTATTTGAATTAGTGAACGGCTCGGAAAGCAATGAATAACTGGTGAGAAAGGTGAATGACTATCGCAGTCCAAAGGAAACTAGTGACAAAAGCGTCTGCCCTAGGATTCTGGGTGCATAGTCCTGGTCGTTCTTCTTGTGCACTTTTTTGGTGTATGAGGAGAGGGACCGAGAGTGCCCTACCCGACTCCTAAAACAAAACAAAACAAAATAAAACTTTTGTAGCAAGTAGTGTCTGAATCGTCTACAAGCATAAACCATACTGGTCATCACAAATTCAATTTCAAAGAAATCTCTTTCATGAGGAGTCTTCACTCTACTAGCATATAAATAGGCTTCATATAGTGAGATTCCTTCTCCTTATGGAATAACATGGCCCCAATGGCATCATCTCCCACTGATGGATTAACATAAAATTCCTTTTCCTAGTTAGGATCTTTCATAATGGGTAGTGTAATCAAAACCTCTTTAACTTTGTCAAAAACAACGTCACAATCATGAGACCACTCCAAGGGACCATTTTTAACTTATTGCTGCAATGGATACAATAGTTGTGATGACAAAGGTATGAGACGAGACATATATTTAACCTTCTATATGAAAGTGGCCAAATGTCTGGTATCTTTTGGAGATGACATCAACAACAAAGCCTCCACTTTCTTTGGATCCGCTTCAATTTCATTTTTTGAAATCACATGTCCAAAAAGCTTCACCCGTGGCTGTGCCAAATGACACTTTTTAGGGTTCAACTGACCCCCACATACCTTACAAAAGTCATTTCAAGATTTTGAGCATGCTCTTTCCTTGAGTTGTATACACAGAAATCATCTATGAACCCTTTGACAAACTTCCCAAGAAACGGGGTAAGGACCCAATCCACTTTTCTTTCAAAAGCTCAAGGCCCATTTGTTGTCAACCCAAAAGGAAGGTAAAAAAGAAAAAACAACCCCATGGCGTGATAAAAGTCGTCTTTTTTTTGTCTTCAATAGCAAGGATAAGATGAAAATACCATGAATAACCATCACAGACACTATATCTTTCAAAACCAGCCATTGCATCTAAAAGTTGATCAATGAAAGGAAAAGGGTTAGGATCTTTCTTGGTCACTACATTTAATGGCTTGTAATCAACACAAACTCGCCAACGCCCATCTTTCTTTGGAGTTACCACTATAGGGTTCACCCATTCAGCATTTTGGCACAATGAACCCTGCATCCAAAAGCTTATCCACTTCTTCTTTTAAAGCATTCATGTGCTCCTTACCCATCCTTCTTAATTTCTATCTTATTGGCTTTGCCCCTTCAACTAGCTCGATCTTCATAGGATCCCCAACAAAACCCCTTATCTCCTATTATGAAGTGATGAAAAGATTTGGAAACCTATCCAACATTGCTAAGTACTCCCTTCTTTCTCCTTGTGTCAAATCAGTACTCATCACTTTCTTCAATGGCAGTTCCTCCTTAGGTTGCACCAACTCTTCAAGTTGCTCTAAACGGCTTGAAGCATTTATATTCCGTGATATTTGCAACATTTCACCAACTTCCCTCTTCTCTTCATCCAACAACAAGAATGATACTTCACCCTCATCACTAGAATTGGAGCAGAGCTACTTTCTGAATCTTTAGAACTGTCTTCATTGGTAACTTCAGAGTCAGCATTCTCACTCACATCTTCTAGTGCCATAGGTTGCTTGGTAGTCATATCAAAGACCTTTTTTCACGCTTCCTGCCATACACACATATTGTGCCCTTGTTCCAATCTTGCACAACACCACAATATCTCTCAGCGAAGGTTATTCCAAAATGAGAGGAAAAGCTCCAAGACCAGCTGGCATAACATGAAAGTTTATTATAACCTTCACGTAAAGACTTCCAATTCCAAATATTTAATCATCCCCAAACACTTCACTTTGGCATGGTTTGCTAGTTGAATCCAAAACCCGGAGCTTTCGCATGTAATGAGATCCAGTCTCTCGACACATGACTATGTCACACAAACTTGAGCACCTCCATCAATGTACGCCTCTCCCATGCCCACACCTTTGTGCCAAGCGTTCACCACATGACAAATGTCGGGTAACTCTCCCACAACCAACACTCTGACTTGTCCATGCTTCGGCTCTTTCTCTCAATTCACTAATGACTTCCACTGCCTCTTGAGTTTGGGCACCATATTCATCAACTACCCAAAAGTAAAATCTACTTTCCTCCCAATCAGGTCTTCCTTTAAACTGTAAGTTGTTTGGCCTTCTCCCGAAGGTAAATCTGCACTTCAATCCATCTACAAGGTCTTCTCTTGCTCTTGGCTTTGGCACCTTCACCCTCTTTCTCCTTCCCTTTATTTTTTCTAGGACCTGGCATAGCATAGCCTTCCCTTTCTCTTTTTCCCACGGACATCACATCTACTTCTTTCTTTTCAACCCGCACAATATCCACATGACCACCAGAGGTTGAAGCCTGATTTTCATGCTCAGTACCTTGATCTCCTCGTATATCCAATTCATAATCATTAGCCCTGTTAGGAATCTGTTGGGGAAGTGGGAACATATCACCTCCCAATCTTGTTGGCTTTGAAAAATAAGTGTTGATATGACCAAGTTCACCACAATTATAACAGGTAAGAATGAATCTCCTCTGCAGCTCAAAACCGCCTTGTCCACAACCCGCATTAGTATTAGGCTGAGCTTCACATGCTGGGAATTCCTCTACCACATCCACCATGACCAGGACCACCTCCACCTCCACCTCCAAGAACACTAAGTTGAAATTCCTACATCATGGTCATCATGTCTTGCATATTTCAATGTAATTGTTCAGTATTAGCAGCCCTTTGAACAGGTTGGCCTCCAGCTTTTTCTTGATTTTCTCCTCCTTTTGGCCACCATTATTTTTCACAGGGATGGCTTTCCCATACTCATTAAGTCTTTGAGCCTTCCATTGTTTCTCTTTGGCGATAGTGACTGCCTCCTCGAAGGTGGCGGGCATTTTCAACTCAACTTTGAACTTCAGACTTTCCTTTAATTTTTCCACAAAATAATCCTTCTTTAACATGGATGGAGGATCTCATTTCCCAAAGATGGGGCCCATAAACAGGTGAACTTCATGGAAAAATCATCAACACTTTGATTATCCTTCTAAGTGTACGCTAGAATTTCATGCCAAACTTCATCAGGTACTTCAATGGATCTCTATTATGCTAGGAAAGCTTGCTTCACACAATTGTAGTCCAAAACTACCCCTGGATTTTGTGCCTGCACCAACTCTTCATGATTGTGTAAGCAAACTTTTGCCTCATCCTGTAAATTGTATTGAAGTAGCCGCAACAATATATCTTGGTATAGTATATTCCACAATAAGCAATTGACTTCCAACTTTTCAATAGAAGTCTTTGCATTCTCATTAGGCAATCCATGAAAATGTGGACACTCGTCTGCCATGTTGATTGATTGCCACAAAAACACTTACATGTGACGTCGAAAGCTCAAGGGATGTTGATGGATCACTCGAGTGCCTAATCCACCTCACACTGGGTAACCTAGCCCCCAGTGTTTAGATTCACAAAACCTCGCTACCCTCCAAAGGATGCAATCCAATTATACGACCACCTCGAGTGTTCTCCACAGTTTTCACATACATAGGCGGTTGTCCATTAAGGACCCACATCCCCTTTACATTCTCTACCTGCAGAATAGACATATCTCATAAAAATTTGAGCATGGGAGCACTTTCTCCTCAATGGGGTCACCAAAACGGTGTTATCATGCAAATGAGAAGGAAAATGAATGCCTCTATAGCCTTGCTCGAGCCACACCATCAGAAGGAAGAACTATGGCACGACTTAAAACACTAGTGGTAAACACCTGGAGAGATTTATGAAAAACCCTCCAAGCATAGAACACACTCAAAATTAGGAGAAACAAAGGACATCATGACAAATTTCGTCTTGTGGAGATGTTCGTAGAGTATCCATAGACAAAAGAGAGAAGAAATGAAGAAGTGGCCACTCGAACATGGAGGTGTCCTTTGACTTCTTTCTCTTGCTAAAAAATGAGCTCTCTAGAAGTTGTGCAGGTGTTGTAGCTACTAAAACGGGGGATTTATTATCTTTTATCCCCAAAAATTTTCTCTATATTCTTAACCAACAAGGTTCTCTCCTCGGGCATCTTTTAATTGGCTCCTTTTAAGCCTTTTTTGGGCAACAAATGAGATGTCAGTGACCCTTTGACCAAGGAATGGGGTGGGGGTAAGTGGTATGGAACCAAAATAAGTGGCCAGGCACCTTCCCAAGTAGTGTGAACTCCCAAAATGCACCATTTCCTTCCCTGCGAGCCCACAGCCCCCATAACCAAGCCTTGAGATAGCTCCTCTCTCTTTGATACACCTATAGTGGGCACCCAACGTGCCCTATATACTCCCCACTTTCCCTTTTCCTCTTCTCGTGTGTATAATCTCCCTGCAACATGGCAACCTCCTCTTCATTCCTCCCAAGCCCAAAACATTCCAGCTCTCTCCCCAAGCATAAGAACTTCTTAGACAATTTTCCCTGAGGCATAACTTGCTGCTTCAGTCAATAAATGACGCTCCATCACCTTGGCTATCTCTAAAAATGTAAAACTTCAGCTTTGTTTTTTTAGACCCCCAAGTTGGCCCAGTTGCCCGTGTCGCATGCACCCGCATTCACTTCCTAAGTTGAGACTTCCCACTTCGGATGCTCATAACTCATGATGTACAAGTCTGATTCATGAGTTATAAAGCACGAGTAAATATAATTATTAAAACACATATTTTGGAGTCTCAAACAACCAAAAACATCAATATTCAAGCTTGGAAAAATCACACCTTTGTACATGAATTTTTACATGGTCACTTCCAAGACTTGCAAGGCTATGTACACATATATACATGAGGCTAGTGGGCAAGCTTTTTGGCATGACCTTGGATTTATGCTCATCCAAAAAATGCATGAAAACATCTACTACTAATGTCTTCAAAATGCCGTGACATATTGGTTCCAACCAACAAACTCCGGAAGCATCATTGGCTTGCATTCTGAATCCCAATGTGCAACCAAAAGCAATCTACCAAGTGCATCATTCACAACTCGCTCTTGTTGAAGCGATTTACTTTTTAGGAAGTGCTATGATGATGATGGACAATGAGCATTGGAAGAGAGCATAGAAGAAAACTGGTGAGTTTGGATTAGGGTGGGTTTTCATCGCCCACATAACATGCTATGCAAAATGACCTATTGTAGAAATGCTATGTTCAAGTAAAAGAACGTGTGCAAAGGGTAATTCTTAGCAATATTCAGCTTTTTGGATGTACCATAGTCAGCGACGGCTTGTCCAATTTACAAAGAAAACCACTAATTAATTTAATGATCGTTTCACCTAAAGGAAAACATTTGTTCGTCCAGTGGATTCACATGGTTCAGTTAAGTATGGGGTTTATATTGTTGATGTAATTTCCTTTGTGATAGAGGAAGTGGATGCTAAACATGTACCCAAATTGTGATGGACAATGCAAATAATTGCAAGAATGCCGGCAAAATTTTGAAGCGACGGTACCCGCATGTTTTTTATTTTGGGTGCAATACACATGGTTTCAATCCTGTATTAAAAGATTGGTATAAAAGTGACGATACCAAGTGGTTTGCCTCTATTGATGATACTACTCACCAACTTGTGAGATTTATGTTCAAAAGACAGAGAGTATTAGATATTTTTGACCTTGCGTGTTAGTTATGTTAAAACTACCTGCAGAGGCTAGATTTTGCACTCACTTCTACACTTTTGAGTCTCTTCTTTGACACAAAGATGTAGTTCTAACTACATCTACAAATATGGAATTTCATGACTGGGAGAGTGAGCATAACAAAAAAATGGAAGAGAAAATAAAAGTTTTAAGGACAATGCTTATTAAAAAAACTTGGTCAAGTAGTGTGATGGATGCACCTCAGGTAATGATGCCTCTGTATGCCATACAAAATCTTGACGAGAGGGCACCCAATATCGAAAAAGTATGGATGCTATAATAGACTATCCAAAGGAGGTTGGAGCGTCCTAAAAAATTAGAGCAACCGGTAATAGAAAAGCATTGGCATGATGCATTCTCTCCTTGAAAAAAGAAAGTCCACTTGAAGTACTTTCATGCTAGATGGATTTAAGCGTGCACACCATTAGACAATGTTGCTTACATGTTAGATCTCGAATACTGGAATATTGACTTGATGTCCAATGTTGAAGTGGTTCATGATTTTTACACAATGGTAAACACTTTCTATGCCAATGTTGATGATCCTGTAAGATATATAAAAGGAATTTTCTCCTTTTGATTGAAAGAAGGTCTAGTTTCAAACTCTCTTGTCCAACAAATGGCAAAAAAGAAGCTTGCATGGAAATGCATGGTGGATGATGAATGGTGGAGAACACTATGCTTTGTTGCGTAATCTTGCAATGAAGGATTTAAGTCAGTGTTCTTTGAATTCAAGCTCAGAAAGAAATTGGAGCATGTACAAATATATTCACAGTACTACTTGCAATTGACTTCTTGTGGATCCTACAGATAAACTTGTTTACATATATTGCAATGAAAAAATTCTGCGGCACATTGAAAGCAAAGAACATGAAGGAGATATGCCCAGATGGATATATGATTGCGATGATGTAGAAGACGAACATTTTGACGTTGGACCTGTGTTGTGCACAAGCCTTGAGCTAGAGAAAAATATTGATATAGACTCAGACGAGCTCAATCAAGCATGCAACAAAGTAGACATAGATGACATAATGTTGGAAAATGAGAACAATGAAGATTAAGCAGCAATTTCATTGACTTTGCAAAATAGTGTCTCTAGTAAAAGAGCATAAATGAAAGTGTACTTTATGTTATAATAGATTTTGAAGTACAATAGGAGTTGTCTCTTGCAACCCCGGTGGTTTGTATTCATTGGCCATGCCAAGTATGGTATATAGGCCTTCATTAATTGCCACACCACACAATGTGCATGTGGACATATTTTGCATTTGCCTCACCAAGCATATCAGATGGTAATAGTGTCCATATGGCAACATTCCAATCATCGAAGACTTTATAGCATATGGGACATTGGTTGGTGGAGGAACTGCTAGCCACATTTGAGATGTTTACAACCTCAGGATACGTTAAAAAGTGGGAGATGTGATTGCCTTGGTGTATAGGATTTAAATGTTGAGAAAGGCCCTACACATCTTGACTAAGCTTGTTAAGTTGCACTTCAACCATAGCGGTGGTCAAGGGAGGGGTCCGCACTTGCAATAGTCTCACTACTTCTTGCTCTTTCTCTGCGATCTTTGCCCCCATACTTTCTTTAACCTTGCTCAACTCTATTCTAGCCCCTTCCACAATCCCGGGGGATTCACTATTAGTAATGGGGGGATGTCACCTGCGTGCATCAAAATTAGGGAAACCCCCCTATGTACGGTATCTTACTTGCTAACCTACCCCCCTACATACGGACAAGATACAGACGTTCTCGCAATGAGCCATCCCCCCTCATACGGATTTTGTACAGAATGTAATGACCCACTATTTTATGTATACTAGTAACATAACAATTTTAGAAACACATGCTTTTGCAAAAATACATGTTGAACTACAAATGAACAGAAGTGTACATTGTACTGTGTTTTCATTTGCAATAGATGTTAAGAGAACAAACCATGAAAAGCAACAAATATAATGAATACTAAATTAGAACAAATCAATCGTTTCAATGTAATTTCTCAAAAAACAAATAGCATTTGCCTTGTAAGCTGATACAAATCTCAATCTCAAAACATATGATACTAGCCACCTACTTAGTAGGCTTCTCACATGGGATTTAAGGCAACATATGAAATAGATTGTTCTCTAAATAACAAATAATGCATACTCTTAAACAACCATGAAAAACCTCACTCATCTAGTCAAGACACATTACAAAACAATCCATTAAAAGATTAATCTTTTTGAACAAAAACAATTATATGTTATATGAATGCACGTTGTCAAAGAGTTGGCGGTCTTGCCAGGAAGGCGCCGGGCCTCTAGCTGTGAGGGTTTGTGGGGAGACTGTGTAGCTTTTCACTTAAGCAAGCTTAGTGTTTGTAGAAAATTCATTGTGTGTAGCCATTGGAATCTCACACGTAGACACACACAAACGCACACGTGAAACCCTCAAAACAAGACAAAGAGAAAAACATCAAGGCTTTGATCGTATCTAATCAAAGGTAGGATGAAAGGGTTCACTGATGCATTTATAATAGCAAGTCCCTGTGCTCCAAATAAACTGCGAATGGTTCTTTGAAATTGTAACTTAGTGCTTACAAAGATGTAGATATTTTGCCTAGCGATAGGAATGAGCCGTGTATACAAGTCTTCTTGGTTCATAGTAATATTAAGAAAGCAAGACTCAACCCCTAGAGGAGAATAAATATGTGCACATCGAAAGAATTAGAGTAGTCTAGTAGTGGCAAAATAAGAGGAAGTGGAGAAAGAAGAATCTCTTGCAGTCTTTCCGGCCCAAAGAGAAACACAATTCTCTATTGGAAGTGGATTTTACGGCTAATACAAACGTTAATTCTAATATGTTGCACAAAAGGAAAGGGTTGAAAAGTTACACCATCGGGGTTATTCATCTAAGAAAGCTCAGAAAGTAGTCCAAACAATGGAGGAGAGAGACAATCAACACACAAAGACCCACACAATCTTTATCCAAAGAAGTGAAGCACACCTTAAGACTTGTGATGTTGTAGCCAACTTGATGAAGTAGATGATGCGTAGTAGTCCCCAACACCGTTTGCAAGCCACCAACAATGCGTCTTTATTGAAGAAAGAAGGTTACATAGAGTGTATGAGTATTACAAGTGAGAAGATAGAAGGCTTGAGGCATGAAGTAACAAGCTCAAGATGTGTTGGGCTGAAATTGAGAGAAAGTTTTCCTCACGGAGATGGTTAGGAGGTTGGGTGATGGCTTGATAGAGTGGCTTGATTATGGGGATTGCTTGAGCACTTGGTTGCTTGATGGTTTTCTTGATGATCAAGTGAGGAGCAAAAGGCTCTTTTTATAGGTGAAATTGCCTCTTGAAGAAGATATTTGCTTAGAAATATCCAAGGGATTTTTTGCGACAAGTGTCTCCCTTTTCAAAAATATCTTGAAATTATCTTCAAAGTTTCTAGATCTTTCTCTTCAAGAAATTTCTAGAGGTTCTTCTAGATCTATCTAGAGGTTCTTCTAGATCTTTCTAGAAGTTCTTCTAGATCTTTCTCCAAATATCTTCTCCTTGCCGCCATAAGCCTCCAAGAGTAGCTTTATAAAAATTGAGAGAGAGCTTAGCATACATCATGGATGACATCAAACAAACTCGTAACCACTTTTCTAAGGGATTTCACTAGGTCCCTAATCACTCCAAAGTGCACCTACTATGTGTAGAATGACACCTCATGGGGTATACTATGACTAACGCCACTTTTGGCCATGCTATACATGTCATATGCCACCTAGGATGCCTAGTAGATAGGAGGTAAGTTTTATAGGCTTATTTCATCATGGCTCCAAGAAGACGTTCACAAAGAAGTCCATTCCAGCAAGAGTGACACATCAGACTTCGACTAGCTTTTTGCATGCTACATAGAAAATGCATATACTTATGCATACTTAAGGTATACACATAAAATCCATAATATTGTAGGGCTTAGCTTCCGTTCCCACCATGCACGTGCCACGGCACGACATCCACCCCCTCTAAACCTGCACATCCTCCGGTATGTGCCACAGCCAATGTTTGCAGGTTCGACTCTCTTGGAGTTTCTTCTTCTTCATCTTCACTTGGTGATTCCAAACCTTCATTCTCGCTTACTTGATCAGTTGGATGACTATCCTCTCTTCTTTTGAATACCTTGATTCTCTTTCCTGCAATGGGTATCTTTATTTCTGTTCCATCCAATTCAGCCAGGGTGTAAGTGGCATTGTCATGTACATACTTGACTATATACAGTCCAAACCATCTTTTTGAAACCTTTCGCATGACAGAATGCTGATTATCAAGACTACTGTCATACACCAAAACCCAATCTCCTTGCTTAATTTCCTTTGTTCTTAGCCTGTGTCGTCTATCAAAGTAGTCCTTGCTTTTCAATCTAGCATTCTTCAATCTTTCTTTTGCAACCTCAATGTCTTCAGGCCTTCTTTCTAGCTGTCTTATACGCAAGGCAAGGAGCTCTTCTCTGCTAAGCCCATCTTGCCAAGGTAGCACATTCCATGTGGGAATGGTCTCTTCAATGGTCATTACAGGCTTTTGACCATACATCAATTCTGTAGGCATGTAGCCCGTTACTGAGCTGTGTGTCGTGCGATCGGCCCATAGAGCATATGGCAATAGTTTTGGCCACTCACTAATTCTCCCTTCACAAGCTTTAGCCAAGGCTTTGATGATTGGCGGATGCCCTCTTTCACTTTTGCCGTTGCCTTCCGGATTGTAATCAGTGGTAAGGGAAAGCTTGATTCCTATCCTGGAAAAGAATTCCCTTGCTTCCTCGGCATCCAGCTCTCCTCTATCTGCAGTCATCTTTCCCACACAACCATAGCGGCTGATTACATCCTCAAGGAGAAATTTACATACTGCCTCTGTAGTCTTTGTCCTTAAAGCTCGCCCTTCAACCTGATTAGTCAAGTCTTCTCTTGCAAGAACCAAGTACCTCATCTGCCAGAGTCCTAAAGGCATGGTGACTAGATCCACAACCCATTTATAGTGCATGGCTAGTGGATATGTAGGGTGCAATCCATCACGATAGGAACATCGTCAAGAAAAGGCATAGTTACTTGGGGAATAAAGTCATGTAAAACCTTATTCATACCATTCATCATATGTGCAACCGAATTGGTTGCTCCCTGTGGTAAGGTACACATCCTCACCAAACCCAAAGGTGTCCTCATGGTAGTCAAATCCCTGCTTTCCATTGCTAGTTGGAATTGATCATACCCTGAGTACAAATCTCCCATAGAATATATTGCCCTTCCTGCAAATGCTTCTGCAAATGCTTCTGCAAACTCATCCACAATTGGACCTGTACCCATATTCCTGATTGTGACTTTGTTGACCGGCTGCATATCTTGGATGAAGCGCAAAGCTCCATTCTTCTTTGGTACTGTGAACCACCTGTTTGAGTATGGAGCACATGAAGGCTCCAAAATACCCATCTTGATCTTCTCATTTAGCAGCTCAATTAGCTTTGGTAAGTGAGCCTTTGGAACTGGTATTGGCCGTAAGTTCCAAGGTACATGAGGGATGGTAAAGATCACCATAGGAGAAACAATGGTAGGATCTACACATCCTATCTCATGTGGCTCAAATGCAAATGCTTTTCCATGTTTACAGAGCATCTCTTCAAAACATTCCCTTTCAACCTGTGTCAAGGAGTCTTCATTCCCAATCTTCAATTGCTTTAGAGAATCCTTTGTAAACCTGTGTCCAATCCCTTTTGGATTTCTGAGACTAGGTTGCAAAGAAGCCTGTTCTAACTTTTCCTTGCAGTCCTTTGGCAAAGGGAGTGCCACTAGTTTTACCTTCTTTGCCACAGTCTTGTACTTGGTGTCCACCTTTACTTCATGTTTTTGCTTTCTATCCTCCTGTTCCTTTTGAAATGCCTCGATCACATTGTACATTTCAAGTGAGCACACTTTCACTATCTCATTTTGGTCATGTGAAGGATAATCTACTATAGACTGCAGATCCTGTAATGTGTCCACAAAAGAAAACTCCTCAAACATACCTGTTATGTTTTCATTGTTACCTAGCAGACCATGCTCTTTCCACTCCTTTTGTAGACTATGTATATGCTTGCGGGAACCTTGATTCAAGTTCTCACATTTTAGAAAAGAGACATATCCATATTCTGTTAGACCTGTAAAACCTGTACAGAAATCCTCCTTATGTGAGAACCTTTCCCTTTGTGTACCATCGTAATCCCGCTCTACAATGGTACCTGGCCAAAACCCATTCTCTCTCGATGATCATAAAACTCTTTACTCAACCTGGGCAATGGGCGCTCTCGGAGACTGTCACGATTTCTTTCATGATTCACACAGACAGTGAGAAATTGAACAACACGTTTTCCATCTTTACTTCTTATCCTAGCATAAGCAGAACCATCATCCATTACCTTTGTTTCCATTCTAACCCCTACAATGTAGGGTTGTCCAAGGATGAGATCATAAGAAGATGTGTCTTGTACAAAGAAATTCTGCTCTTCCTTTACATCTCCAATAGTTACTTTCACACTTGGACAAGCTGCATATAACTCACCTGATGAATTATTTGCTACCTTAACCATCCATCCATGATATGTGTCCATTGGTAATTTGCACTTGTTGAATAAGCTCTTTGACATTATGTTTATTTCTGAACCATGGTCAATTAAGGCAACAAATGGCTCTTGAAGATCACCCACCTTGACCAGTGTCTCTGTCGTAGCTCTTGCCCAATGATTCCAGGAAAAGTGACTTCTTGGAATGACTTCGTACTCCTCATCTCCATTTGAAAATTGTACTTGCTTTGTTCTTCCAGAAGAATGGTAGCACCCTACGACATCCTCATCATGCTCTCTGTCTTCCACCTGTATTACCTGTGTCTTTAAGCTTTCTCCTTCAAATTGCGGGCGAGTGGTGTCAACAAGAGTTTGCCTCTTTCTCTTGATGATATCAATGATCTCCTCGTGAAACTCACGCTTGGCTATGCCAAGGAATTCTCCCAAGGTAAACTCTATTTTGCTATTCAAAATTCTTTCTTCTAGAACTTTCTTCAAGTCTGTAGCAGCCTCAATATCAGATTGTAACTTATAAGTTGGAGTTTTAGGCTTACCTTTTGATGACTCCTTTTTCCTCCCAGTTGTACTTTCTTCCATAGTCACTTCAGGTGGGGGTGCTTCTTGTGTTGGAGGCGCTCGAGGAGGTATTGTATCGCTTCTCCTAGTAATTCTTTTTGATGGTCCTTCGTCAGCACTCTCTCGCCTGTGCTTTTCTTCCACAAAAACTTCGTTGTTTTGACATTTTGCAATATAGGCATGCACTGACAAGGAGTCCACAGGATCATTCCATCCTGTTTCTAGACGAATACAGTCACCTGCTTCATGTAGGACTTCTCTTGTAAGCTTTCCTTTCCTTGCTAGCTCCATCGCACTAGGCCACAGCTTACCATTTTCTTAAAAATTCCTCAATGGTTCAATCTTGATTGTATAAGTAGATGCCTCGGATGCAGAGATAGCATGGGTAGTGGCCATATCCTCTACCAGACTCTGCATTCCTCCTTTCCCAAAGTTAGTCCTTAAGGGTAAACCTGTCTCCCTAAGTGAATCTTCCCATCCTTGAAGAAGACAAGATCTTTTCTCAAAGCTTCACTGAAGCTGTCACACTCTCTCCTAGCATGCTCTGTGTTGTCATACCATATGCATCTATGAACAAAACCTTCTTTAGGTTGTTGTTTTTTCCTGGAAGATGGTGCCAATGGTTGCCCCTTCTCTTCAAGCTTTGTGAGTTTTACTTTTAAATCCCTCATACATTTCATAAGCTCATCTATTACAGCGTCATCAACTTTTGGAAGTATAAAGGAAGAAGGCTTTACCATCTTTTCAGAAGTTGTGGAGGTAGATGGTGCACTACCAACAACCATCTTATCCCGTCTCCTTTGGCGCTTGGCAAGTAATGAAACAGCAGCTTCAACTTCATTCCAATCTGTCTTCAGTCCCTGCTCAGCATCTTTGTCCTCAAGAAGTAGCTCCAATTGCTCCTGGAGCTCCTTTCCTGTTGCTTGTAAGAAGAGCTCTGTCTTTTCTGAGTCAAGTGTGGCCTTCTCTATCCTTCTAAGTTGAGCATATCGTCGCTCAAACTCCCTAAGTATCTCTGTTGGAGAGAGCCCCTCCTTCGGCTTGGCTACCCACTCCAAGAAAGTTCTCTTTGTTACTCTCTCAGAGTCCTCCATGAAATACTCCTCCTTCATCACTAGCTTGAACTCCTCCCAATTTCTTCCATGCTCATTCCTGATTCCTCTCACATGCTCTCTAATCTCAGGAGTCACAACAAGATCAAAGCTTTGGAGCATCTCATCTTCTGGCACACGATGCAACTCCATCTCTTTTACATAGCCACGAAGATACTTTGTCACATCTTTCCCATTGAATTGATCCATTTTGTGCACCACTGCTTGAATAGCTTTGGTTGCTGACACTTCTCTTCTTTCTGTAGCATGTTGTTGTTGCATAAACAAGGCAAATGCTTGAAACATTTGCATCGTAGCGGGATCAAAAGGCATACCTTGCTACTGCGGATGATGATCACCCATGGTTGAAGTAGCTTTCAGATCCCCACTAACTCACCCTAACAAACTTCGCGTCGGGTTCACCAAAAAGTGTGTCAAAGAGTTGGCAGTCTTGCGAGGAAGGCGCCGGGCCTCTAGCTGTGAGGGTTTGTGGGGAGACTGTGTAGCTTTTCACTTAAGCAAGCTTAGTGTTTGTAGCAAATTCATTGTGTGTAGCCATTGGAATCTCACACGCAGACACACACAAACGCACACGTGAAACCCTCTAAACAAGACAAAGAGAAAAACATCAAGGCTTTGATCGTATCTAATCAAAGGTAGGATGAAAGGGTTCACTGATGCATTTATAATAGCAAGTTATATGAATGCACGTTGTCAAAGAGTTGGCGGTCTTGCCAGGAAGGCGCCGGGCCTCTAGCTGTGAGGGTTTGTGGGGAGACTGTGTAGCTTTTCACTTAAGCAAGCTTAGTGTTTGTAGAAAATTCATTGTGTGTAGCCATTGGAATCTCACACGTAGACACACACAAACGCACACGTGAAACCCTCAAAACAAGACAAAGAGAAAAACATCAAGGCTTTGATCGTATCTAATCAAAGGTAGGATGAAAGGGTTCACTGATGCATTTATAATAGCAAGTCGCTGTGCTCCAAATAAACTGCGAATGGTTCTTTGAAATTGTAACTTAGTGCTTACAAAGATGCAGATATTTTGCCTAGCGATAGGAATGAGCCGTGTATACAAGTCTTCTTGGTTCATAGTAATATTAAGAAAGCAAGACTCAACCCCTAGAGGAGAATAAATATGTGCACATCGAAAGAATTAGAGTAGTCTAGTAGTGGCAAAATAAGAGGAAGTGGAGAAAGAAGAATCTCTTGCAGTCTTTCCGGCCCAAAGAGAAACACAATTCTCTATTGGAAGTGGATTTTACGGCTAATACAAACGTTAATTCTAATATGTTGCACAAAAGGAAAGGGTTGAAAAGTTACACCATCGGGGTTATTCATCTAAGAAAGCTCAGAAAGTAGTCCAAACAATGGAGGAGAGAGACAATCAACACACAAAGACCCACACAATCTTTATCCAAAGAAGTGAAGCACACCTTAAGACTTGTGATGTTGTAGCCAACTTGATGAAGTAGATGATGCGTAGTAGTCCCCAACACCGTTTGCAAGCCACCAACAATGCGTCTTTATTGAAGAAAGAAGGTTACATAGAGTGTATGAGTATTACAAGTGAGAAGATAGAAGGCTTGAGGCATGAAGTAACAAGCTCAAGATGTGTTGGGCTGAAATTGAGAGAAAGTTTTCCTCACGGAGATGGCTAGGAGGTTGGGTGATGGCTTGATAGAGTGGCTTGATTATGGGGATTGCTTGAGCACTTGGTTGCTTGATGGTTTTCTTGATGATCAAGTGAGGAGCAAAAGGCTCTTTTTATAGGTGAAATTGCCTCTTGAAGAAGATATTTGCTTAGAAATATCCAAGGGATTTTTTGCGACAAGTGTCTCCCTTTTCAAAAATATCTTGAAATTATCTTCAAAGTTTCTAGATCTTTCTCTTCAAGAAATTTCTAGAGGTTCTTCTAGATCTATCTAGAGGTTCTTCTAGATCTTTCTAGAGGTTCTTCTAGATCTTTCTCCAAATATCTTCTCCTTGCCGCCATAAGCTTCCAAGAGTAGCTTTATAAAAATTGAGAGAGAGCTTAACATACATCATGGATGACATCAAACAAACTCGTAACCACTTTTCTAAGGGATTTTTCTAGGTCCATAATCACTCCAAAGTGCACCTACTATGTGTAGAATGACACCTCATGGGGTATACTATGACTAAGGCCACTTTTGGCCATGCTATACATGTCATATGCCACCTAGGATGCCTAGTAGATAGGAGGTAAGTTTTATAGGCTTATTTCATCATGGCTCCAAGAAGACGTTCACAAAGAAGTCCATTCCAGCAAGAGTGACACATCAGACTTCGACTAGCTTTTTGCATGCTACATAGAAAATGCATATACTTATGCATACTTAAGGTATACACATAAAATCCATAATATTGTAGGGCTTAGCTTCCGTTCCCACCATGCACGTGCCACGGCACGACAACGTCTATGCTTAAGCAAAATGCAACTTTTAAAAAAGCACCATCTGTATTTAATTTTGAGTTTGTACATAAAATATAAATCTTAAAAAATTCGCCAGAGTCTCCTTTGTATGGAGACCTCTTTTTCAAAAAAAATCAATATACCCTTTTCTTGGGCTCCGACATGGGATTTTCATCACATAATTTCTTTTTCCAAAAAAACTCCCCACCTCATCTTGGGCTTCCACTTGGGATTTAAGGATTATCTTATACGTTAAAATCAAACACATTTTCAATAGAGTCAAAGTAATCTAACTTCAAAGTGGTGGTATGACACATAGACCCAAGGTATTCCAGACGTCTCTTGGCAAGAAACTATAGCTCAAGATAACACACCCGGTCAAGCCATATGACCATGTGAGAAATTGAGACTATAGAATTTGTAACTATATGTAAAATAAACTAACAATCTTAAAATCTTTAACCCTATGATGTCACACATCCAGTTTGAGATTAAGTACATTCTTTATTGAGTTAATACCACACTACCACCCAAAATTGTGAGTATCACTAACTTGCAAAATCTAGGCTAGATTTCGAGCTTGCCTTGAAAAAAATTGACAAAATGTGACAATATTTAGTGTAACTACTGATAGATGCTTCAAACTATGATCTAAAAGCCGATTTAGTGCATTGGACAGGCAACGAGAGGCTCCGGGAGTCAACAGCGTTGGTGGCTGCAGTGGAAGAAGTCGGGACTTGGACACCAGCTCCAGCAGGTCAGGACGTCAAGACTAAGTGTCACTGATCAGTAGGTCAACACTCGGATGCCATAGCTAAAGCCTAAGGGCATTGAGCAGGAAAAAATAAGTCATGACTAAAGTGAACTGAGAACTCACTCTGCGTCTGGCAATCGCTTCGCTTGCAAGGTGCTAGCCTCCCATTGTGAGCGTCAGCACGAAATCCTCCTCGCATCGTCATCATCCTTGCCGAAGAAGTCTGAAAAGAGGAAGCTTAATAAGATGAGGCCCAAGGAAGCCGTTGAGAATGCGAACTTGTTGCAGGAGGCAGAGCTCAAAACTACAAAACAACTACAAAACAAAGGCCTCAAAGCAAGCAATCACAGATTTAACTGATTAGTAGAGAAAAGCTAGCTTTTTTTATAAGATGTAGCTATAAGAGAAAGAAAAAACCGCCGTTCTAGGTATACAAGACACCATCAACCAGTTCGGTAGGATTAATGACACAATGTTGAAGACACTGCCACTACAGAAGCTTGCATCATAGTGTATAGACAAACATCTCAAGCATAGAAACAGTATACAGTTTACGGATTAACATTAATTGAAGAAAGAGTTTGTGGCAAGCCTTGCTGACTTGAAACAAATTTGGAATCCAACACTGGCTGGGAGTGGTGAGAGTAGATCTAAAGCCAATGTCTACCAAGTGAGAGGGGATACTAGGAACCTAGAGAAGTTAGAACAACAGTGGTGAAAATTTTATTTAAAGAAATCTGACAACCTTCACTGAGGACAGATCTGAATATTGTTTTCAAACCTTCACTGAGGACAGATCTGAACATTGTTTTCAAACAAGACGATTGCACAGGCTAGCTACACCGTCATATATAAACAAAACTGACAACAGAATCATTATAACAGACATAAATGGAACTATAACATCGGAGAAATGGAAAAGAAGGCATGAAAAAACAACATTTCACATAATAAAATAGAATAAAGAACGATAGAATGAGATCTTAAAGGCACTCACCTTGAAGGAAGTCGTAGTTTTCGGGCTCTTTGCGGACAACGTCAAGGACATAATCAATGAGCTCTGCGCCTTCGGTGTAGTGACCCTTGGCCCAGTTGTTGTTGCCAGCTCTGGACTGACCAAAGATGAAGTTATCTGGGCGGAAGATCTGCCCATAAGGGCCCGTTCGAACACTATCCATAGTACCTGGCTCCAGATCCATGAGCACGGTGGGAGGCACGTAGCACCTGTAGCTTGCCTTGTTGTAGTACACATTCACTCTCTCCAGCTACACGTTAGCATCACCGATGTATGACCCTGTGGGATCAATGCCGAGCTCTACGTATACCACCTCCCAAAACTTGGTGCCGATTTGGCTACCTTTTGCACCTGTTTGTGCATTCACAACTTCTGTGACGAGGAGATATCCACCTCATAAACTCAATCCAAGAAATCAGCCAACTGAAGTCGCGCGATTGCAATCCCCACATTATAGAGTGACTCTTCGCCCCACTTCCTTGTTGGTCGCTATACGAATATTGTTCATCTGCCGCCCCGCTGCCCAGTGTCTAGTAATTCCATCTTAGCCAGCATTGGCTAATGTCACGTGACACATCCAACCCTATGTTTCTGTGGACAAACTACACCATAACAGGGTTTCCGTCAAGTCCAGTCAGTCTAAATTAGAAGTGATCTAGCACTTTTGTGAGTCTATTTGTAGACCATGCATGCCCAGTCACTTAGTTGCATATCCTCTGGTTGCACACCGCATAATCATAAGCATTCAATCAGATTCCATCAGAGTCAGTTTGGGGATTTTTCTAGTGACTTTATCCTATTTTCCCTATTTTTGACATTTTTCACTTATTAATTTAAGTGACTTCCCAACAAAAGTAGGTAGGGCAAATTGGGTAAGAAAATATATAAGCAAACCCAAGTTAGCACTCTTGGGCAGATGAGCAAGGAGCACAACAGGCCCCCAAGTAGCAGGTACTCCCCCTCTCTCAGCAAGACCCTCTCCAAGCATTCCTTGGCGAGCCCCTCCCCATTTAGCCCAGCGTTTTTGTGGTGCCATCCTCTCTTGTAGCTTGACGTTTCCACAAGAAACACAGCAGCAACAGTCCCCAACCTAGCATTTTTGCTATCGTCATCCACCCCCAATCCCTAGCATTTTGGGATCGCCCTCAAGGGACTGCAGCCAACTAGCGTTTTCAGCAATAAAGGGCTGCAGATATCAGCATTTTTAGCCAATGTTAGTAGCCTACAAAACGCAGCCAGAGACCTGCAATTGGGCAGCGTTTTCAAACTTCAATCGCCACATCAAACCAGCATTTTCAGAGTCAAGGACAGCTGTCATTTTCAGCCTTAAAAAACGCAGACAAACCTGCGTTTTTAGTCTCACAAACAGCCCCTAGGTTTTGGCAGATTTCAGTCCTAAAGTCATCATCGTCGTCACTGACATAGTCATGAGTTGCATCAATCCATGCATCATCATTGTACACCCTTTATGCAATCAATAAGTAGACCACTCTCGCCGATGAGAGTGGGGCCTTCGGAGGAGGGTTTTACAACGTCTCTGGTGTCGTATCTCTCTTCTCTCTTTCTCTTAGTCTCATACACTTGCACGCAAAATATCCACTCACTTTGTTTGTGATCACAGTACTCTCCATAAAGAACGAAAGGCTCTCCCTTCCATAAGAACAAAAAGGAACCTTGAGCAAAATATGGATCACTCATTTTGAGAAAGAACAACATTCATTCCGCTACAACTGACAGCTAATGAGTAGGAACATGTGCATAATCACTCGCCAAGCAAAGCAACTCGAATGAAACGCGGGCTAGTGCTCACCGGGGCCCGCCCTCTCGCAATGTGGTGCATGTATCACATTCGCCATCTCTTCCTTCCATGCCTTCTTGAGCGCCACCGCACCTCGTTTGCAAAAACCACCGAAAATTATGCCACCCTTTTCATTGCATCGCCCTGTCATAGTGATCTGGTCTCTACTACCCTGGCTATTCTCATGCGCACTCATGTTGCACTCCCACTCGGTGGACAGCCCGCTTTGTCGAGGGGGAACCCATCGGCCATCCATAGACTGCCCCAACATGATGTTCCACTCATGCCGACATATCTCACCACACATCTTAGTTGTTCACTGGTCCCCTCGGCTCAGCCCGATATACCATGGTTGTTGTACATCCCCGACCATTTGATCGTGTTCCTGGCTGCCTGGTACGGTATCAAGTACACTTTACCCACCTCGCATCCTCTTGTAATCCGCCTCGTCGAGGGGGAATCCAACGGCCATCTGTGGCCTACATTCGAACCAGCCCCTGTTGATCCATCTCTTCCTTCGCAATTTCTACCTCAGTGGCCCACTTATCCTGCATCATAGCCACCTTCTCAAAAAGCCAGGTTACCCCTTGCTCTTGCCGGCGGAGCTCATCCTCCAACATTGCTTTCTTTCCTTCAAGTTCCTTCCTTGTTCTCTTACTTTCCAACCGCATCGAATCTACATCCTTGTGGTAAATCTCCATAGTCCTCGAGCGAGTTTGAGTCAAAGCATGCATAGCATCTTGTACCGCATCCCAGTCATATTCCGGTTCTTCTCTGCTCCATCCATCATAACGTTCAACTAAACGGTGCATCGCCTTTTCAAAGCATAAGGACACAACTTCCACATTGAACCAAGCCTTTAATGAGGCCATCTCGACAAGCTCTGATACCAAATGTTAGGTCCCAAGTGCATACATAGCATAAGAGGGTGCAATACACTGAACACGGGCTCAACAAGAGCCTAATAGAAAACTTGGATACATCATGCTGGTATGCGCAACTGTCCTCGTGGTTTCAGAGACACGGGTTCAGTATGGAAAGATTACCCCGCTTCCAATACTCTCTTGAGGGTCCATCACTGGCAATTACAAGAACGGAGATTAATAAAATCATCTGTCGGGATCTTATACAGTTGGATACTAAGAGGACATGGGTAGACCCTACACAAGAATTGGGCACGAAGATGGCCGACACAAAGAAAACTTCCTACAGCTATCTGAAGACGGATTTGTGATTCGCCCGAGTTACATGGATACCCATCTGTCTCAAACAATAATCAAGTAGTGAGTGAGGGACGGACTCTCCTCGACTCGATAAGCCAACATGGCTTTACAATACAATGATGGGGGTTCGAAGCACTGTGGCTCACCCTTCAACTGGCATACAAAACGTGGACTCGAGACCCACTCGAATGACCTGCTGAGTTAAGAATGCAGACTTGGGACTTAGAATGCAGAGTGTTAAGAATGCAGACATGGGACTTAGACCTATGTAAGCTTTACAAAACTGTCTTGGGCAAGTTGATATTCAGAGGACTCCATGATATCCACACCTAGAAAACTTTGTCTTGACAATGCATTTCATGTTAACTGATACAACTATGTAAAATGCAAGTGAGAAACCTCCATTTCTAGACTAACTATAGTGATTATTGGAGCTGAGCATTGGCTGCTGCTGCACTGCCGACCAACACCTCCTCTTTCACACACTCCCACACCCCCAAAATCATCTTCAAAAGTGCAAGAACAACTATTATGTAAATAGAACCAAGGCAAACATGGTGAAAATACTTAGCTGCAGTCTAAAAGCTCTGTCAGCCAGCCATTACCTTTCTTGCTACTACCATGCCAACATGCTCCTGATCAGTTTCTGAATGTATGCTCTGTTTAAAATGTTGCTTGAGCTCATGGTTAACTCGTCCAGCCTTCAAAGCCTGGTTAACTCGTCTAGCCTTCAAAACACACACACAATGCTCATACAAGTTTCTCTCTCTCTCTCTCTCTCTCTCTCTCTCTATCACTTCACGCCACACACACACACACACAGACACTTTTTGTGCTCTCTTGCTCTGTGTTTGCAAGGGAGGCTTGAAGCTAAGTGGAACACTGTTACATGGTAAAATGCAAACATTCTTTGACTTAATTTTTTTGCTCAGCCCAAGGTTGCTGAAGTCCAGCACCCCCCCTTTCCCCTTCAAGCGAGCCACTTCAGAGATAATTGCAGTCTTGGTTTGCTCCCATCCCTCAAGATCTGCTCACGCCTAATTCTTTCACTTTTCTAGGAGCTATTTTGGCAATTATACATCTATCTGGTGAATTTCCCCAACAACACACATATTGGGAAAATCCCCAGAATAATACCATAGGTAGGCGACGCAGCTAAAGTATCCCTCTTCGTTTCTTGGCAGCTTCAAAAATCAGCCTTTGGAAGCACGGGCACCATCTTAGACAGGTGCATAAAAATGGTTCTATGTTGCCACTATCTTTAAAGGCTTGATTGGATGACTTGCGAGTAAGGTCTGGCAAACTTGAAGTCATTACCACACCTGGATCTAAGCTTCAAAAGCACAAACAAATGAGAAGGAGCCCACTAATCAACTAGCTACTTGCTAGGTGCATCTGACAGAACCGTTCTGTACAAACGGACAATACCTTGTAGAAGGATGCTTAGGACATGTGCCCTGAATGCAAGATGAAGGCAAAGTGTAATGTTCAAAATTGAGTTGATGGATACAAAACTCAGAGCTCAAATGCAGTGTTTTGGCCTGATTCTGGCCAGTATGAGGACTTTACATCTTCCATAAAAGTGAAAGGGTTCGAAGCCGAAAAAACAATGCCACACGCATCAGAAACGTGAATGGGGCTATGTGTAATGAGGGAGAGCATAGGGAAATACCTGTGATCCTGGGCCGGAAGTAATCGAAAACAGGGGCGGGGCCACTAAAGGAGATGGAGCAGGGGAGGAGGTGAACCTGGTTAGGGGCAAGGGTGGAGCAAGAGGCCTTGGCAATGCAAATGAGGCCCGTGCTTCCTTCTGGGACTGCCATTGCTCTACTTTTGGCGGGAGAGCTCTCCAACGTATGACTCTCAGCGATCCTTGCTTCTTTGGGGAGATGGGATCAAAGGCCCACGTTGGGGCAGTCCGGCCCATCCGATCGGAACTAGGTGTGAACTAAATGTGAACATGTGCACCACACTAAGTTTGGTGTGAACTAGATGTGAACTTGGGAGGGTATGTGCACCACACCAAATTTGTTGTGAACTCGATGTTAACTAAGTGTGAACTAAATGTGAACTTATCCACGGAATGCGAACTTATCCGCGGATGATGTGATCTATAAACATGGTGTGTATATGTACATTGTATGTATGTATATATATATTACACACACACACACATAGTATGTGATACCCCTCCCCCCCCCCCCCCCCCCCCCCCCCCCCCCGCGCACGTGCGATGTCCCCTCCCTTATGTATACGATATGAGTATGAAATAATGAGGGGCTACCCCTATTGTATACGCTTATGTACAAAATCCAAAACCCCCCCTCTTGTACACTCACGCGGTACCGTACGGAAAAACACAGTGAATCCCCCGGGTCCACAATAAGAGAAAGCTCTTGTATTGTGAGTTACACTATCTCCTCCTCGAGTATCATGGGTGCTAATGGTGACATCTTTGTACGTAAAGTCCACTGGCCTATCGAGAATAAAATGCATATAAAGCATTTTAGCAAAGTAGAGTGGTGCATTTGAATTATGGAGTGGATGGCCATACACCTCCAAAAATATTCGCTCAGTGTTGAGTTTGATGTCATCATTTTGGCACCTTGACACCTTCCATCTTCCCTTTTTGATCTCATCTTCTGGGCACGGCCATATCTCTTTGATCATATCCTTTGTGACTTCTTTATTTATGTCACTCCATTGGGCATGATTGGGGTTTGCCCCTTTGGATGATATGCAGGCCGTTCTAGTTACTTGACGGGCAGTCAAACCTTGTGCAAGAGCTTTAAGTCGCTCGTATGCCTTTCTAGCCACTCATGGTGCTTGTTATCTTGTCTTTCTATCATATCTACAAAAACATAGATGATAGAAGAAACTTGGTAAATGAAAGATTAATACATAATACATCCATCTCATTGGCCTCAAAGATTGAAATATGGAATCCAAAAATCAGTGGAAAGCATCCCAGTAAAGACAAGTATACCTCAAACATGAGACCAAACAAATTATTTGACCACATCTCAAATTATCTTGACCACATATTTTAAATATTAAAACCATGTTCAATTACATAACTGGTAGAGAGAGTTCGACTAGCGGGCGTTGCACCCTCGCTGGCTCAGTGTTCAATGATCTGCAAAACCCTACCACTTGCATCATAGATTTTCTCTCTTTGTGATTCAGTAGGAACATCCAATTTTTGGCTCTATAAAGTATAGCATCCATGGTGGCTTTTTTGTGGGTATTGTGCCCATCCACGGATCGTGTACAACCTTCCAAAAGTCATATAGTACTTTTAGTAAGTATCCCAAAGCATCCACATCACTTGCCAAATTGTAGGAATATTCAAGAAGGGAATCATATAACTCGAGCGCCAGCCATCCTTTTAGTAAGTATCCCAAAGTGTCAACATCATTTGGGGGATTGTAGGCATATTCAAGAAGGGAATCATATAGCTCGAGTGCCAGCCGCATGCTCATGTCTGTCGCTCTTGATCAGTAGTAGATTGAGCAAGTGCCACCTTTTTTGGGTTTTTACCTGCCTCATATACAAAATTAAGAGAAAATCACTTTTTTGGACTCTTTTAGTAGAAGTCCCCGATCAATGATGCCAATGCATGCCTTCAAATCTTTGATGAAGTCCAATACTATATTAAATGTGTGTAGGTCAGTGTGAATAATTCTCGTTGTATGTGTAGTGCCATGCCATCCACCAGAGCATGCATGTGGGCATACTCGTCACTACCTCCTTGACTTTGGCAAGATGCTCCTGGCTTAGTTTCATGTCAGGAGGGAGAGGCTTTTTCCACCCTTGATCCAAGCGATACATCACTCTGGAAAATTCACTGTATTTGAAGGGAACCTTCAAGATTATGTCATCGATCAAGCCTCCATTATAGTATGGAAAAGTTGTTATCCAGGTCGACTCATTTATGAAAGCAATGCACTTGAAGATTTTTGAGTGCAATGCTTGCATGTCATGCTCTATTTGAAAGCTCTCAAACTTGAAGTTGTTGTTTCCCTTGTACAATTTCCCACAATATGTTATGTGCTCAAGAAGAAAAGAAATCCCTCGAACTTTGTACTCTTTTACTTCACCAAAGTCCCCTGAACCAATTTGTTGTCCTTTAATCAATGCCTCGTGTGGAATGTGGATGAGATGTGCACACATGGAGTTGTAAACAATGCGCATAATTGCCCATGTATTTATAGATCATCTCTCGTGTGGACCCCTTTAACCTTGGCCCCCTGTTAAGATATATCTATAAGCACATGTCTATATTCTAACCCTTGTTTTTGTTTATTCTCCCACATTAAATGATCAGTTTAATATGAGAAATCATGTAATTTAGTTAGATATTAGATTTTATGATATTATCTCTCTCTTGAAATCATAGTCATGCTCGACTATGAGGTAGAAGAGATAAAGCCTTAGTCATTAGTCAATGTTTCCGAGTGGGTAGAGGATCCCTTTTTACCCTATGACATCATTCCAAGATGGATGACTAATCCATTTGCTACCGCAAGCATGTCTTCTCTTTAGTCCATATCATAGTCCCAAAGTAGAGTGACAATTTCTACTTGGTGTTTGAGAGACGCCGTCAACACAAACATGATTCTAAGCATGCATACTACTTAAATTTGTTCACAATTAAAAGAGAATTAGTCTTATAAGACAAAAACATTGATCATTTAAAAGAAACATGTACATTTGCTTACTCTAATGTAGCATTGTAAGCAATGACAAGATTTATACTATCCTTAAACTGTAATCCTTGCATCCATCTAGCATCTTCAAAAGGATAATTTTTTAACATAAGATATCGACGGATAATCTTACCATGTCGTAGTACCTTGTCTTCATGCCTTTGGGTTGTAGCACCTCTTCTTGGTCTTTGATTTTGAGAGGGTCTTCAATAAGTGGGTCACTTTGTGGGTCTCCTTTGTAGGGATTAAGTAGGCTCACATGAAAATCATTGTGTATGAGCACCAATGGTAGGGTAGCTTGAGTTGATAAGCCAATTTATTGATTGGCTTCAACATTTGAAAAGGACCAAGTATCTTTTTGCTAGTTTAGCATAATACTTTTGATGGCCCGTAGGATTTTTGCTCGTCATTTGCCTCAATCGAGCCTTGGGAAACTTAAGTAAGACCCAATCATTTTCTTTAAACGTTAAGGACCTTCTCTGCTTGTCAACAATAGCTTCCTTTGCTGAGAGATGTCTATAGCCTCCTTACTCTTTTGGAAAGATTCTTGTAAGTCACAGCTATATTCATTTGCAGCGAAGATCTTCCCATGTACTTTAGGTAGCAAGGGACTTTTAGGTCTACCCTCAATAGGTGCTTTTCCCTCGAAAGTATGGACAATATTGTTGTACTCATACTCTACAAGGGTTAAGTACTTTTTCCATTGTGAGTATTGATCTACTTCTGTAACACAAGTCTTTAGTAGATCAAGTATTGTAAGATTGGCTATCTCACTTTGGCCATCCGTTTGTGGGTGACAGGACAAAGAGAAATTCATTCTTATACCTAGATTTTAAAAGAAACATTTTCAAAATTTACTGGTCATTCTAGGATCTCTATCTGACATGATCTATTACCATGGTGTTTGAAAATGTGAGATATGAAGAGAGTTACCATTTGATGTGCCGCTTAATAGTCGTTTTGATAGGAATAAAGTGTGCTTGCTTACTAAACCTTTCGACTATTGTCCATATTCTCATATTCCCATGGATAAACTTGGATAATCCAAAGATAAAATCCATGGATATACTCTACCATGGTGAATTAGGGATTGACAATGGTTGGAGTAATCCAGGTTGCTTCCCTCTATCATACTTAGTCTTTCGGTATACCACACATTTTGAAACATACTCTTGTATGTCTACTTTCATGGTGGGCCAATAGAAGTACGTCTCTACTCCTCAAAGAGGAGGTTGAAGGCCTCTATGACCCGCATACGAGGAGCATGGGATTCATATATAACTTTCTCATGAAGGGAGTGGGTAACACATAGCCTATTTCCATGGAGAAGATAACCATCCTACAAGGGGAATGGTTCCTCTTTCATTCCCACAAGCAAGGGCTAACATTATGTCTTTAAAGTCAAGGCCTGTAGCATACTCATCTATCATAGAGGATCTTGGTCATCGTGAAAGTGTATCCGCCACTTAGTTGTGCTTACTAGCAATGTGAGAAATATGAAATTAAAATTGCGAAATAAAATTTTCCCACCTCATTTGTTTGTCGAAAAGCTTAGTTTGCGTACTTGAGACTTTGGGGGTTTTCTCGTAAAATAAATGGAGTCCCCAATACATAGTGCTTCCATGTGTCTAGGGCATGTAGAACAGCTAAAGGCTCTTTTTTGTATATTCCCAAGACTCCCTCATTGGCATTGATCCTTCGACTCTCATATGCTATGGCATGCCCTTCTTGAAGTAAGACTGCTCCAAGGCAATCACCACAAGCATCACATTGGATCTCAAATGGATTTGAGAGATCCGGAAGCAGAAGGACTGGTTGGGAGGTAACCTTCTCTTTGATCTTGTCAAAAGCATTTTTCTCCTTGTGGTAGTCCATGAGTACTTAATGTTCTTCTTTGTTAAGTCATATAATGGTCCCGCTATTTGAGAGAATTTTTCTATGAAGCGTCTATATTATGCACACATACCAATATAGCTTCTTAGCTCATGTAGATTCCTTGGATTAGGCCATGATTTTATTACCTCCAACTTTGATGGATCCATATGGATACCATCTTGAGAGATAATATGACCTAAGTATTGAATCTCTTAAAGGAAAAATTCTCTTTTATTTTGATTGATAAAAAGCTTGTTCTCCCTCAATGATTGAAAAATCACAAGGAGATGTTGCTTGTGTTCCTCCACGGACTTGGAGTACATGATGATATCATCAAAGAACACTCCAATGAATTTGCAGTAGGGTCTAAATATTTTCTCCATTAAACAATTGAGCGTGGATGGTGCATTAGTCAAGCCAAAAGGCATGACTAGATATTCATAAATACCAAATGTTGTACAGAACGCGGTCTTTAGGATATCTTCATTCACTATCCTTATTTGATGATAGCCACTTTTAAGCTCAATCCTACTGAAGTAGGTAGAGCTTTGTAGCTTATCAAATAGATCTTCTACCCAAGGTACAAGAAATTTATTTTGAAAAGTGATATGGTTTAGTGATTGATAGTGCACACACATGCGATATGTACCATATTTCTTTTGCACTAAATACTGGAGAACAAAAGGGAGAGGAGATAGGCCTCACCATTTATTTGTCTACCAATTCTTGTACTTGCCTCATGATCTCATCTTGTTGAGCTTGGAAACTCAATAAGGAGGCTTGTTAGGCGGTGAGCTTCCTAGTAGGAGCTCTATTTCATGGTCATCATCCCCTCGTTTTGGAGGTAAGTCCATAGGGATATCATCGATGAACACATATTGGAATCCTTTTAGAAAATTAGACGAGTCTAACTCTTCTTCATTCCTACCATTTACATTTGATCAAACATTAGGATCTTTTAGGGACTCTATGACAAAAATCATGTACGCAAAAAATGAGCTTTTCATTGATTTATCAAAAGCAGGAGAATTTACAAGTGGTATAGTACGATCAGACTCACTAGATTCTCCTTTTAGGGAACTTCATGTTGGTAGCCATGCGGTTGAATCATGGTGCCCCTAGGATAACATTTCATGTTGAAGAGGAGAGATGAAAAAGTCTTCTTTGTCGACGTAGATTTGGACATGAAGCCTCAATTCCCAATCAAGGGAGTAAAAGAGGCTTGCTATCCCTTGAAAGCTACATTGGCAGTTAATGTATCTCCCATCTTGAAAGCTTGAATGCCCAACTTAGTGGCCAACTCCGTTGATATGAAGTTGTGAGTAGAGCCAAGGTCAAACAAGATGAAGGCATCATGCTCCCTTACCTTTCCACAAGCATATGAAAGAGGTCATCCTTTGCAATGAGCATCATCTTTTAGAGCTTTCATAGTGGAAGCTCTAGGAGTCTCATTATAGGTATTTCTCTTGGGACAAGAACGAAAGCCATGTCCTTGCTCCCCACACTTGAAACATTTGTGTTCCTTGTGAAAAGCTTCAAGCTTTTCAGGAGAGATTTTATTTTAATGTTGGGAGATGTTGTAGCACGACCTAATTCCAACCCACACAAAATTATCAAATCCGTGGATCGGCAACCCGGCTCGGCCATGGAAGCACGAGCATCCCGGATGAATATAAATAGAGGATTCAAGAGATCACCTTTCTAATGCAAGTAGAGATTAGCCATGGCAAGACTAACTCTAGACCTACTCTAATCACTAATCAATCAACTCCTACATACATCAAGTCCACCGAAGTCCAACTTACCATAGACTAGAAACCCCAAGCACACTAACGATAAGCACACACTAATTACCACATGTCAATCACACAATAGCTACACACACAAGGTGATTGGTGCTAGAGCTTCATAAAACCTATCTACACACAAACAAACAGTACGGAACACACACTAATTACAAGATTAAGATCCAACTTAATCAACCTGATTGGTGATGATAAATCTCACAAATTGAATGCTTATGGAAGAGTAGGAGTGGTTAATAGCAAGAAGTACATACCTCTCTCAAATCTAGAATAATGAGAGTGTAATACTACTTCATGACATAATGAAATGTAGAGAAGAAGTAGACTAATGAGAAAATAGGGATTAGATTAATCAAGAAGAGCTTACTCTAATTACAATGGTTAGCACTAGCCTCTTTAGCATAGACATTTAGCTCAAGGCTAGGCCATAGAGAGAACACTCAAGAGAGAGAGAGCTCTCAAAAGTGGATCCTCAAGAGTGGATACTCAAGAATGAAGACTCCTTGCATAAAGGCTTCCGTTTAAAGGCTTTCACCACAATCCCTTCTACTATGGGTTTAAGCTTGAGCCCTCTAGGCTAGCATATACAACTTTGGAACTCCAAGTGAGCCCAAGACTTATACAAAGTGAGTTAGCAATATTATGCACAAACATATTATATCTCCCGATTGATGCATATTCGATGTAGCATGTGTTAGCCGTTGCTCCCCTTCCTAATTTTGTGCACGTCCTTGTGTGCCGGTGAAGCAAAACACAGTGACATGGTAGAAAGCAAGTCCATGGAAGAAATGTTGTGCTCCAAAACATAAGAACAAGTAATGAGCATCAAAGGCCAACAAGGATACAAAACATGAAGTACAATGAACAACGATGCAAAGTGGATTTTTAGCTTCTAAAAGATGGGTGAATCATAGTCAAAAACTAGGCAACATAAAGCAAAAAAACACTCAACTATCATGAATATTAAACCACTTGAGACTTTAGTTGTATGCATGAGACGCAAGCAATCCTAGGCTAATGCAAGTTCATAAACCTACTAGCCTAAAAACTATGTGAACAATCTTAATAAATCATTCAAGTGTATCATGTCTACGGGCTATTAAAAAGCTCCTAATCTATTAGGACATTGTCATAGCATTTTGAAGCTCAAGGGAGTTTTTTTTTGTCATTCATTGAAAAAAAGTAAAACACAATACAAGGCTACCACCCCAAGGCAAGTCTAAGTGCGGATCTCGGCTCCTTGAACCCTCAAGAAGGTGTTCCAAAAGCATACTAGCCTACCAAGGTGACGGTGAGGCGATCCGGGGCGGGCAACAAAAAGACTGGCCTCTAAGCACCCTTGTAGGCTCCCGTGCTGCTCAATTGGGTTGGGGTTGGAAAAAAAAACAAACACACACACAAACCCGCAACCTAACCCTACACAAATTTGGGGCACCACCTAGTTTTGGATGCGAACTAGGACGCGTAAAGAGAGAGAGAGAGAGAGAGAGAGAGAGAGAGAGAGAGAGAGAGAGAGAGAGAGAGAGAGAGAGAGAGAGAGAGAGATAGTGCTCGGGCTACTTTGAAATGTATCGGCAATGATCAAGCAAACACAATTAGATATGTAAGAAAGAGAGAGAAGAGGGAGGGGGTGCTTGTTGCATTAATACCTTCTTACAAATCTGTCATGACCGATCAAAGTGAGATTAGTATTTGTTCAACATAGCTTGAGTAAATTTCACCACGACACATCACAAGAAAAGCCACCCCAATCACTGTCTTAAGGCCAAGGGAGTCCTCTCCACCCTGTCACCCTCTTACAATATGTGGGATTTATGGCTAAATTGATGTCAACACCCAGACACAAGCTATCAAGAACTAAAAATATCACCAAGACACTTACACATCATTGTTGTCCATTACTTCACGTTGGAAGAGAGACAAAGTATCCAAGCTTAGTCCAAATCCACCCTACTTGATTCAGCAAATGTTGGGCTTACACTAGTAGGAGGAATGATAGATTTTCCACTCTCAATTGAATGATCGCTCTCTCTCTTACAATGGCATAGAGTTCCCATGCTAATCACCCCTATTACAACACATGCACAAGCATACGACAATGAGCTTCCACTCAAGAGCTCCTTCTAGAGAGGTTGAGCTTGGCTTCTCAAGCTATAGCATAGTGCTCTTGCTTATGGCTCCCCCTTTGTGCTAGCTACACCCTTCTTTTATAGCAATTTTGAAGGCTAGGGTTACTCCTCTAACCATGGGTGGGTTAGATTTTGAACACTTATCTAATTTTTTTTGCTTGGAATTATCAAGAAGTTGGTGTGGATAGATAAAGAAGAGAGAGAGGAGAGAAGTGGAGATGATAGGACTTTTCATAGTAGGTTAGTGTTAGTAAATTAGTAGAGTTAGTTATTTTATTGATTTACAAATGGAATTGGATATTTACAATGGGAGTATCCAAGTAGGATACAAATAAGGAAGAAAAAACTCTTAATAGGTAAGAGAACATGGATTTCTTACAATGTTGATGCTCCAAGTGTCTTGAGTAGGGTCAAATTTGACGCTTGTTGACGGTCCACTAGCTTTGACGGTACGTTTTTTCACTCTTGACCTTCCTTTGGGAGCCAAGGTAATTGAATATGAGTAATCAATCACCATTATGCTGTCTTTCAAGAGAAGAGACTGAATTTTATGATTTTTTGATAGATATGGGTAATATGGATGAGGGAAAATGAGACTAGGTGGTCAATTTTGGAATGGAAGTGTGTGTAGGAAACATGAGTTCACCATGGTTTCTCTTATTCTTCAAGGTTTAGAAGAAGGTGAGTAGGGTGCAGAGAGGAGTGGTGACAGAGGTGGGGATGATGAGTGGAGAGGTGTGTGTGAAAGAGGAAAATGATAAAGTGGAAGGGGGAGTGTGGCTGCATAGCATGGGCAAACTGGGGTCCACTAATAAAATCATAGCTCACAGCTCGTAGCTCAAAAAAATATGAAAAAATTTGAGGTGAAAGTTCAGCTCACGAGCTACAACTTTTGTTTGTATCACCTTTTCAAATTCGGGGAGCATGTGATCTTTAAAAATTCAGCAAAACCGATTGTTTTTTCCACTGCACAAGGTCCTTGTGAGGTCCTTCTTTGGATGATTCTTTTGAATACCTCCAAGAGTGAGCTCCCCATGGTGCATGCATGCATTCCACATACACTTGACCTTATTTGGTAGGTCTATAATTGAAAATATTGTTGAGATCATGATATAAGTGAATAGTACAACTAAGAAAATCAAATATTGAGGGGTCTAAAAAAATATGTACATGTCAAATATAAATAATATAGGTGGAAAAAATATTAAGGGGTCAAAATAAATCTCTCTTATTTAAAGTCTACCATAAAAAGATGAATATTTTTGGTATTTTAATTTATGAGAGTAAAAGAGAATAGATGTAGGAAGGAAAAATCACAATAGTGAAAAAATATACACATAAATAAAAGTAGTTTTTTTGGATTTTTGTTGGGATGGAGTTACACCAAAAATAAGAGAAGATTGCATGAAATTATTTTTTATATGGAATAAAGAGTATGCAAAATGGTAAGAAAAAATATGGTAATGGTGAGTCAATGTACATAGCATAAATAACACATCATAGGTAGAAATATTTAAATAAATACCAAAATAATTATGAAAAATCCTTTTATTTAGGCCCTATATACAATGAAATATTTACATACAAATGGGCCATAATATACTTATATTTTTTATATTTTTTTGGCTCAACGAGCTCAGTGACTAGCTAGCTGAGGGTTTTTAAGAAGATATGGGAAAAGTCCCCTAACTCACACACACCTATATACAGTGAAATGGTAGGGATAGCCACAGTGTTTGGATGATTTTGGTAGGGTGGGTTAACTCACTATGGCAATTACGGAGAGCCGAAAAACGGCTATCAACGGCTAACCCCTATCAGCCCAAGGCACTGGCTTAGGGCCTTGACCAAGCGAGCCAAGGTGATTCCTCTTGTCTGCCAAGTGCCGATAAGGCGCTAGGTCTCACATATGTTGTAAGATTTTGATTTTCATGTGTCTAGTAGCTTTTTTGCTACTTTTTCTTGACACTTTTTTTGCATCGTTGTTTCATTTTTTTTCACTTTTTTATTGCTTCCATTATGTGATGCTTATGGAAATTGGACTAAAGGACTAAAGCCTAATCATAGCTCTAGGTCATGTTAAAAATGAATGGAGTATCAAAACTATCACTAAGAGTCTAGGACTGATGAGAAATGAACCTACATTAACATAAGATCAAGGAGAATTACCTATGATTAGCACACATAAAACCTAATTTTTTGATGAGTTAATATTCACAAAGCAAAGTGTTGAAACTTTAGCATGCCTATCTTTTGAACATGAAAGAACCATAGCTTAGAAGCAAAAATTACTTAAGCCAAGCATAGAGAATGAAGAGATAAAAGCAGAAAAATCATGGAAGGATTACACCTATTCATGCTCTTTTGAGCATCCTTGAGCAACCCCTTTGTGTAGAGAAGTCTCTTGATCTTTTTATTTGCAAAAGAATACTTTTGAAGCTAAGTGGAAACACAAGCTATAAAAGCCAATTATTGAAAACCAAAAACCACAAAAACATTAATGAAAACCTAAAGCTAGGGTCTTGCATACCCAAATTTGCCAAAGGGAAAAAACCCAAGGGGAAAAAATGCCTTTGGTTATGCACATAATGCTCTTTGATAGAAAATTTATGCATACATCTCAACCATGAGAGATAAAATGAGCTTCTACATAAGAAAATTTTTCAATTTTTACCATCTCTCATGCATGATTCAAAAGTTGATTAGTTTCTAGCTCACTTGAAGTATGGAGTTTAAAACAAGCCAAGAGCTAAAATAATGCAACTTTGATGAAATGAAGTGGCTCTTGATAGCCAAATTTTACAATTTAAAGCTTTTCAAAAAGTTGGCTATATCAACTTTTAATGGAATGAAAATGAATGGCTCTCAAATAGCCAAATTTTATACTTGAAAGCTCTTAAAACGCTAGCTTGAATGAAAACATTTTCACTTTAGACCAAGCTATGAGCTACCATGTATACAATTTTTTAATCCAAAGAATTAAATGGCTCTAAGTAGCCAAATTTTTCAATAATGATGACCCCTTCTTGGATCAATGAAATCACAGCTTTTCCCATAACCATGAAAGCATTTATCAATCAATACAAGACTAAAAGCATGCTCAATCACAAGCCCAAAATTTTACTATCCCATGGTCATTCACGGAATCTCAACTTTAGTGCTATGCAAGGATTTTTCATTTAGAGCAAGCACTAAAATGCACAGTCAATGTCAAGCCCAGATTTTAGGACATAGGATGTCTCGATCAAGCATTATTGCATGTGCAATGTAGCTCTTAAAAGATGCCCAAACATATCATTAAGAGTTTTTCCAGTTTAGTGCAAAGAGAATCTTTCAATTAGGCAAAGCACTAGATCATGCATAAGTCAAAATAATTTATTCATTTATGCATGTAAATGATCATGATCACATAATCATAGCACATAATTAATGCCTGCCTGCTTGCTCTTACAGAGCAAATATGACATACATATCAGAGAAACGAGTATGAATGCCATTTGCAGCGGGGTCAAGACCACGTGAGATAGGGTTTTAAGTGGCTGCCGAAGGTCTCTCATTGCTTGGTTCTGACTTTTGCTAATGAACACTAGTTTTGTAGCAGGGTCAAGACCAGGCGAATAGGGGGTTGAGTGGCTGCCCAACGTCTCTCATCTCTTGGTTCTGACCTCTTTTGATGTGCCTTTTGGCTATCAAATAGGCTCAAGTTCAGTGTTTTGCGCATGGTTTTCTCATTCAAATCAAGCACTAAAATATAACAAGCAATGCCAAGCCCCAAAGCTAGTGCACATTCTTGACCAAGGATCAATTTACTTCAATGTACCTCAAGATGAAGCTTACATGTAGCTAATATATAACATCGCAAAGGAAAAGCATAGGATAAACTTTTGTTTTCCCAGCTCTTTTGATTAAATCAAAATGGATGTTTGTGTCACAAAATAGCCCCATAATCAATGTACAAAAGCAGGTACTCAAAATGAGCATAATAGTTGCCTTGGACGAGAAAAATCCCCATAATCCATGCATAAATTTATCCATGGGTATAACAAGCTCTCATGTAGCTCATTTAGCAGACAAGTTATTCAGTTTTGGGCTTCTTTTTTACCAATAAATATTGGTACTTTCTGATAGCACAAAATAATGAAGACAACAGCTAAGCAATCCCTTTGGCGCAACTCTGAGGTCCTTTGTCTCCAGCTTATTGGAGGAGAGCAAAGCAAAAAGCTCTGCTTATACAATTCGAGCCATCACCCAAGCACTTGCAACTTAAGCCATCAATATTTTGAAACACAAATACTCTCGCTCTCTCTTTATCTCTCTCTCTCTCACACACACAGGGCTAAAGGAGCTCTCTTGTTTGGCATGATATTCTGCTGGCAATTGCAATACATACAACCCCAAGCCTATGAAGGAGCCAAGATGGACAAATATTGGGAAACGATCAGAAATGTAGGAGACTGGGAAAAGGGAGTTGCAAGAGAGTGAAGAGGGAGCACACAACTAATATATATGGCGATTTTGAGCCTCACTGTAGTGGTTGAAGCTACAGGAGATGAATTTGTATGGCCTGCTCCATAACGAGTTACTGGGCGGCACTGGCAGTAGGGAGTTGAAGCCATACACACAATAGGAGTGCAAGTAGTTGCGAGGGCAACTGATCATTTGAGTGGAGGTTTGTTTTGACCACGATCAACAGAGGCGAGGACCAAGGTTTCTTTCAATTCAATTCAAAATAACTGCATCATCTCCTCCTTCACAACTTAGTGATCTGTGTATGCAACCGGCTGCAGGACCTATATGGGAATGCAATGCTACGAGCCAAGGCCGAAACAGGGAGCTAGAGGTAAGGCAAGTGAGATTGGTGAATTGTACCATGGAAGGACTAGGGCATAAATGGGTGTGTGCATGTGTTAATAAGGTCAACAAAGGAGGGCCGTATCACTGTATCAATTGAGGCTATAGCAAGCTGAGGTAGGCTAGCCGAGCTTGACGGGATTCGACTCCGAGAGTAGTGGACACAACTAGGGCCAATGAATGTAGATGATGGCGTATGCCTGTGAGACAAATCAGATGCGATGACCAAGGTTGGGAAATGCACATGTGTGTGTGTGTGTGTTTATGGCAAGAGGATAGGAGAAGGCTCGGACGAGCGTGGGTGGTAAGGCTTGGCTGGCCAATGCGAGCCTGAGTGTATGTGTGGGTGTGTGTGTGTGTTGCACCGACTGCAGATAGCGGAGATGGGAGTTGCTGTAATCGTGTGTGTGTGTGTGTGTGTGTGTGTCTGTGTGTGTGTGTGTGTGTGTTTATGTGATACCCTAAAAGTTGGTATCTTCAATTTGAAGCACCAAAATTTGAATAGAAACACGCCAAAGGGAGAATGGATTCCGAGCATGGGTCTTGGATCATCGTAGGCAGCTTTGCATCATTATGAGATTGCGCCACAAGCACATGACTCTATGAGCCTAGTGTTTGTGGCCCTTTGCCTTTTATTTTGAATTTTGGTTTTCTAAAATCTCTCCTTATAATAGGAGTCTCCCACAGGCATCGAAGGTGTGTGAGTGAGCCCAAGCAAAGGCAAGCAAATATTTAGGTGATGGTGTGGGTGTAGATGTGATGGTGGGCTAGCATGAAAATAATCCTTTCATAGCCCTCAAAAGATCTCCAAAATTTTTTACTTTCTTAATTTTTAATTGACTGCTCCACTCTTGAGCCTTATCAATGTTATGACAATTCAATCAATGTCAATATGCACATCTCCCAGCTGCACTTAAACAAACTCCTTGGATGATCATTGGCCATTTTGAACATCATTAGCGATCATCGCAAAATTGATTGCTCATTTCTAATTGTCCAAATCTTCAAGACCCAATCGGCCTATCATTTTGGTTTGTATGGCCATACGTAAGTGTAATGTATAAGCACACATTCAATAAAATTCCAATCAATTCAGCTTCAATGCAACGGTAGTGCATTCAATCATCCTCAATTGTGTGCAATTGAGTCATCTCACTTCAATAAATCATACATGTATCGAACTTTAAGTCTTAATCATCACAATTGTTGACCAAGACCAATCATTCATCCCCACTTTGGATCTCAAATGCTATTGAGTAGGCACACATTAGTGCATTTTTTCCATGTTCATCAAATTGATTCATCATTAGCATGTAAATACACTAAAAATCTACACAATTTAGCATCAATTGAGTGATATTTATCTCAATATTCAAGCCAATTTTGACACACATATCAATTATTTGGTCAAATCATACATCTTAATTGTGGTAAAAAATACCAATTATTTATTCAAGCACCGGATTGCACATGCCATTTGAGTAGGCACACACACCCAAATTTAGGATAAAATTTTATGCAAAAATTACATCAATTCCACATTGCAAACTCGATCAAGCATAACTGAATGCATGCATGCTTAATTTCTAAAAAAATATCAGTATTTTTACCCAATCAAGCAATGCACACACTCAAAAATTAAGCACAAATGATCAAATTTGGCTCAATTGGCAATGCATTTAGGCTTACACCTAATGATTGCACACACTTTTCATACAAATTTCATAATCAAAAACCATTTAGGTGTCCCAATTGACCATCAATCATTGAAAATCAAGTGGCCTTGGATGGGCGCACACACTCAATCTTTGCCCATTTTTTTGGCAATCAAGCTCATCCAATGATTGAATTAGCCTAGCATACACATCAATTACATGATTGCATACTCATATACCATCAATTCCATCACTTTATATGCATGCACATACTCAAGATTAGGTGCACACACACTTGAATTTTTTGACAGTTTTTTCCCTCTTTGGTGTATGCAATGATTTTTATGCACACACATGAATTCTTGATGAGAATTAAGCATTATCTTGCACACACAAGGTTCATTAGTCGAAATTTGACTATCAATTTCATTCCAAGTGAATCAAATTAGGTGCAAAGTGTACGTCAATTGAATTACACACCTAATTTTAGCAAATAATTAGCAACATTGAACGACCACATTAATCAATCAAGAATTGACATGAGCAAGTGAGTGCACTTACATCATAATTACACTCCAAGCTATTCCTTTGCTCCACACAAAGACGCATCATTGCACACACAAGTGTGTGCACCATCAAATCGGCTCAAAAATTGACCATCGTAGGCGAAAATTCAAACACTCAAATCATCAAATTAGGCATAAATTAACACAATTAACTTGATTAGAGTGACAATTACACCTCTTACAAGGAGATTTAACATACATAACACTTCAAATCGGCTCCAAAATTGACCATCGTAGGCCGAAATTCAAACACTCAAATCATCAAATTAGGCATAAATTAACACAATTAACATGATTAGAGTGACAATTCCACCTCTTACAAGGAGATTTAACATACATAACACTTCAATGCAAGTGGATATTGTGGGTTTAGAGTTAGTCTTGCCATGACTAATATCCATGGCAAGACTAACTCTAAACCTACTCTAATCACTAATCAATCAACTCCTACACACATCAAGTCCACCGAAGTCCAACTTACCATACACTAGAAACCCCAAGCACACCAATGATAAGAACACACTAATTACCACATGTCAATCACGATACTTCATCAATAGCTACACACATGAGGTGAATGGTGCTAAAGCTTCATAACCTATCTACACACAAGCAAACAGTAGGGCAGACATACTAATTACAATATTAAGACCCAACTTGATCAACCTAATTAGTGATGCTAAATCTCACAAAGCGAATGCTTATGAAAGAATAGAAGTGGTTAATAGCAAGAAGTACATCCTCTCTCAAATCTAGAATAATGAGAGTGTAATACTACTTCATGACATAATGAAATTTAGAGAAGAAGTAGACTAATGAGAAAATAGGGATTAGCTTTAATCAAGAAGAGATTACTCTAACTACAATGGTTAGCACTAGCCTCTTAAGCATAGACATTAAGCTCAAGGCTAGGCCATAGAGTGAACACTCAAGAGAGAGGGAGCTCTCAAAAGTGGATCCTCAAGAGTGGATACTCAAAAATGAAGCCTCCTTGCATAAAGGCTTTCACCACAATCCCTTCTACTATGGGTTTAAGCTTGAGCCCTCTAGGCTAGCATATACAACTTCCTTACTAGCTTGGAGAAGGAGATGGAGCTCTTGCCATTGCAACCCACACAATGAGTGTGTGTGTGTGTGTGTGTGGGGTGGGGGGGGGGGGGGGGGGGGGGGGGGGTGGGGGGGGGGGGGGGAGAGTGTACCCCCAAGCTATCCCCCTCCTTGTTTTGGTCAACCCCCTCTTCTAGCTCAAGGTGAAAGCTTTAGCCTGGCCAATCACATGCAGAGTGCATATCAAGCAAGCATGCTAACCTTGGGACAAGTGTCCCCCTTTCCCCTTTGAGAGAAAGGACTTGATAAATGCATAAAAATTTAATTTAACTAAGTAAATTATGATTTGACCCCTTGGGAGGCCAACCAATAGGATTTAGGCACAACATGAGGGAAGCATAAAGAGGAGCTTGACAAGTATTCTAGTTCCTTTCTTCATACCAAGCTTGCCTTGTGTGAGGGTGTGTGTGTTCTCTCTCTAGCTTCTACAAAGAGGACTCGCCTCCTCATGAGTAGGGATGCGCTTTGACTTTTGAACACCTTAACCCCTCAAGCACATTAGCCATGGAGAACCTTAGCACCTTAATCAGTAAGCACCTCAAGCACCTTAGTCAACAAACACGACAAGCACCTCAATCTTGGGCCGGGTTCCCACCTCAAGCACAACCCTAGCTGGCCTAAGGTCAAACGACTTTTAACACTAACCATTGGAGATCTTTAATGAAGCTAATCCTAAGGTCTTTAAGCTCCATTAGCTAGTCTTTCTCTTTGACAGATCATCTCTCATATAGACCCCTTTAACCTTGGCCCCATGCTGAGATAGATCAATAAGCACATGTCTATATTCTAATCCTTGTTCATGTCTATTATCCCACATTAAATGATTATTTTATATGAGAAAATCATTTGGGTTGGTTGGATATTATATTTTATGGTAATCCTAAGAGACCTTAAAGTTCTATCCGATGACAGAGAGAGAGAGAGAGAGAGAGAGAGAGAGAGAGAGAGAGAGAGAGAGAGAGAGAGAGAGAGAGAGAGAGAGAGAGTGGAGATCCCATGCCCGGTCTCATGGCATCTCGTCCCTTCATCAATGGCACAAATTGTTTTGCCTCACCCTATAACTCTACACTTTTGAAGTTCTACTCCCAATATTTCTCACCTCTATTATGTCATCAAGGTTGGAATTAGGAATCTTCTTGAGCTTGCTTTGTACTTGAAAGTTGTAAGTTATTCTGGAAGATAAAGTTGCACCACTAGAAACTATGGGACACTATGCGGAGTGTGGAATTACATACCTTGCCATCAAGTGTGCAAATACTTCTAGTGCATGTGAATTTTGAGCATACAAAAGCCTTAAGTTACTTGTGAGGATCATACACGTCAAGTCTCGTGAACTGGGGTGGCCTTGTAAGCTTGTATGGCGTGGAAACGTGTGTAGGCAACAAGTGGTCCATAAAGTTCCTTCTCACACAAGATAATAGTGGAAATGAGCTCTAGGTTTGCCTACTTTCCCTACATGATGCCACCTTACCCATTATTGGGGGAAGTTTGAGGTCTCGAATTCGCCCTGAAAGAAATGCTAGAGAGAGAGAATAGTTTTCATTTTTGGAAAGATGAACACAGAATTTTAAAACCCAAAATTGGGGGAAAAACTTTATTTTATTGGGTGCACGGGATGTTACTTTTTGGGGGCCCACATGTAGTGTCGTTTTCAAAACTCTTGGGAATGTGTCCCTTTCCCAAAAATTCTCCCTCCCAATGCAATGTTTTTCTCTTTTGGTCCAAATTTCAAATTTTTCTCTCCTCATTTTGTCCTATCTCTACATCTTTCTTGGCATCTTTCTATGCACCATATAAAAATCATCATCTTCCCCACGTCATCTCCATGAATCCTACTACAAGAGGTATCTATCATCTCCATGTCAAGTTGGGAGATGAATATTCCCCTCTCCAAAAAATAAATAGGCTTTGTGAAACTCTGCCTTCTTCCATAGAAGCATTGAGATTAGAAAAAAAGAAGCACATTGATCTATGGACAAATGGTAGATTGTATCCCATAGACCCCGTCACCAAATACAACCCACCATTCTTCAATTGTTCTTCATTGATGAGATTTGTAGGAGATGGTATGAATGGGCTATTATGATATCCACAAAAACCTTGCAGCAGAGAGGGACATTCTTAACTTCGAAACACATTTGCTTCTACAGTTGAAGGACGCTCTTAATCATCAGCTTCAAGAAAGCAAGTAGAAGGTGAAGAGCCTCCAATCATTGTTGAATATAGTCAGAAGAAAGAGGACATAGCTTGGGCAAAGACAAAGCAAGGTGAAGAATATTGAGAGTCTCAAGCGAGGAGGTGGAGGTTGCATCAGAAGAATCAAAGCAGTGAGGTTTTTTTATTCAAAAAAACTCAAATTGATATATGTTTTGCAAGTTGGTATCTTTGGGTGCTATAGTCTTTCTTTGTGTTTACCTCAGGTCCTTAGTTCAGCCAAACTGAAACATGAGAGGTGCATCACAATCATTTTGTAAAGTAATTCCACCCGTTGTATTTGGCAATTTATTAAATGAAAGAAGATTTAGGGTTGCTAGGCAAAAATGCATCAGTGGATTTTTCCAACGTTCTACTTTGGACAAAGATGAGATTCAAGGCACGTTGAACAAAGCTAGAATTAGTAGGGTAAGTTAGCGAGCTCATCAATCAAAAACCTGAAGCAATCAAGAGTGAAGGGTTCCTTGCTTCCAAAGACATCAAATGTCAATAGACTAGGCTCAGCATTAATCCCAAGGTCATGGAGATGCTTGGAGATCCTTTCCACATCAATGACATATATCCTAGTAAGAAGAAAGACCTCAAGTTTAACTCTTTCACCAATCTATTCTTTGACTTGAGAACTTTACAGAGGGCAATGATAAAGTTCTATGATTCTCAATGTACTAAGGTCAATGGGAAAGACATTTTTGTTCATCAAATTAGCTGAGAGTGACATTGTGAAGGATAGAAAGCTTGAGAAAGTATCTGTCATAATAATCAATATCTAATTCTCCTAAATGATTTTCTCATATTAAACTGATCATTTAATGTGGGAAAGTGCCAGGGGAGAAAAAGCTAAAATATTGGTTAAGCTAGCAGACCGGTCACAGTAGGGATCCAAAGGAGGGAAACTAGGGATCCAAAGGGGGGACCATCTGCAAAAGAGCCATGTGCAACAATGGGCTAAAAAGACCTTAAGGTTCAGCCCATTAAGACTTCCAAAATGCTAAGGTTCCAAAATTCAAAGGTTGTGTCCAAAGGTCAACCCTAGGGAGAATTGGATGATTTGTGTGTGCCCTAAAAGTCTTTGCACATCCCTACATGGGAGGGGGCGAGCCCTAAAGGTAGGGGATGAGAGAGAAAGCCACACACACACACACACACACACACACACACACACACAGGCTCTCTTTACACAAAGGGAATGAGGGACACATGTCAGCTCCCTAGGCTAGATGCCCACAAGGTGTGCCCAATTTCTATTGGATGACCCTTGAAGTGGACCAATGAGAATTAAGCTAGAGTAAATCTAGTTTAATTAATTTAAAAACATTTAATAAAAGAAACCAATGAGAAGTAAGTCTCCTAGAAGACTATTGGGCAGTCTCCCAAGGGGTCCAATGAGCATTCAAGAGCCCCATGGCTTGCCTGATTCCTATTGGCCAGGAGGCAAAGGGGTCCAATGAGATTTTAGTTTAATTATTTAATTACCTAAAGCTCTCACAAAAGGGGAAAGGGGGACACATGTCAGAAGGCTATCACTTATGCTGCTTAATTGTAATTGGCTTGACTTGGGGAGGGCCAATGAGGCTTCAGGAAGAGCAATTAGCAAGAGGGCTCGCCCGAGAGAGAGAGGGGGCTGATTTTTGCAAGGATTATCACACACACACTCACACAAGCTCATGTGTGAAGAAAGAGAAGACTATCTCTTCCCAAGCTTTAATGGAGAACTCATCACCTACTCCAAGCTTGTGAGACAGAAGCCTACATCAACACTCTCTTGGCATGTGGATGCAAATCCAACCAAGAGCCAAGCTTCAATGCATGCTCATCTCCTCTACCAAGCTAATTACTAAGCTAAGCTATGCTAATATGAGTGATTATGTGAGGAGAAGTACATCTTTCTCGTAAGATACTCCTTCTTCCTCTCAATCTACTCTCATACCCTGCTAGCTATCACCATCTTCAAAGGTGTGTGAGGTCTTGGGTCTGAGAACGGGGATAATTCAAGTTGTGTTTGTTAAGTGTTTTGCTTAGTGCATGAAGTTTCCATGTTCATTGCACTAGCTAGTCTTGAAGGAACACAAAGAATTGTATTGTACAATGTCTCTCTTGATGGGAGAAACCATAATACAAAGCCTTTTGGAGGGGGGACCGGCTCCATGCAAATCCGGTCCTCGACTGTTTTCAATAGCTTAATTTCTCTCTCTTTTGAAAGTATTGTCAATGCTATCTAACTAGGTGTTATGCTTTTTGTTGCTCTCTCTCCACCCAAGCACTCTTGTAATTCTCACTAGGAATATATTCTAATGAAATGCCCACTATGTTCATGCTAATTTCCGCTACACATAAGTTATTAGGCCATTAAATGTTACCTTGGTATCAGAGCTCAAGGTTTCTCTTTTCTTGCTCAAGAAGGGAGGTCCTCAAGTTAGCTACAAATGGTTGGTATTATTAATTGCCTGTGAGTAAGTAGAATAGGGAATTTTCAGCCTTGCAGTGCGCCTGCCTTTGTGCAGTTAACGGGGCATCACCGTCGAGAGCTATGGTCTTAATAGTGGAGTCCTACGGGGCTTGCCTACGGCTTAACCACTATTGAGCTATTAGAAGCTTGATAGGAGCCGGTGCTGTTTTGGTGTTGAAAGACCCTCTCTTCTATTCCTTGCAATTAATGGTATTCGAGCCGCGGGTAGAGTAGCTTGAGTGCTTTTTCTAAAGGGGTAAAGAGGAGTAGCAACTAGGGCTTGAAGTGCCAAAGTACACCTAAAAAGTTTACAGCTAAAAGTTGTTAGAATGGCTGACAATAGTAAAGAGAGTGAAATTAATGTTGATAACTTTGATTTTGCTCATGAGCAAGCTACTAATGATGCTTCAATGCTTGTTAACTATCTTGTTTCTAGGCTTCAACAAGCCATGGGCAATCCATCTCTCTAAAGTGAAGTGCAACGCCAGCTCCGTGCTCACGGGATTCTTCAAGCTAATCACCATGACGAGAGAACACCTAGGAAGCCTCCTTGTGAGACTACCAAAAGAGGTCTCTCTCCGATTCGGGAAGAAGAAGAGAATCCTTATGAAGGGCTCAAGAATTTAGTTCTTGATGATGCATCTCCTTCCCAAAGGAGAACTCAAGAGCCTCCACCGAAGGAACGAGAAAGAAGCGAGTCTCCCGCCACCTCGGCGGAGATGGCTCCATGAAGACGGCGGGCTAAACGCTCTCCATCACCACCAAAGCGGAGAAGACCATTGTATTCTTCTCCTCACCACAATTCGAAGAGGGATGATAAAAAGCAAGAGAAGAAAAAGGCGAGAAAGAGGACACCCTCTTCTCCATCTTCTTCATCCTCTTCCTCTTATGAAAGCTATGGTGAAGACGACAAAGATCAGGACAAGAAAAAGGCAAGAAAGAGGTCACCCTCTTCTCCACCTTCTTCAAATTCTTCACCTTCTGAAGAAACTGATGGTGCAACTTTTGAACCATCAAAAAGAAGAGGCCATAGCAAATCCTATGCCGCATGGAAGAGGTCGTCCAAGCTGAAGAAATTCAAAGAGGGAGGGAAGAGCATCTCTTTCCTTACCTATGATGGTACCTTTGGTGCCACGGACAAAGTCTTGGCCTTTATCCAGCAATTCGATGCAGCGTTTGGAGATGAGGGCTTCACGGAGTCCTCTAAGCTACGCCATGTAGCTATGCACTTTCAAAAGTCCGCCAAACAATGGTGGTCTAGCCTACGAGCCAATGGTGAAGCTCCACGAGCATGGAAAGCTTTAAGAGCTTCCATTATGAAGCAGCTTTTGGCCACCGATGCCAAAGACAAAGTACTCACCGAATGGCGAAGCTTAAAGATCTCTCCCAATGAATCCATCCACAAATATGTAGGCAAGTTTTGGGACCTACAACTCAAAGCCACTGTCTTCAAAAAGTTGGATTTTGGAGAGCAAAAGCAACAATTTTGTGCGGGCTTAAGTGAAGAAATGGCGGAGTATGTCAACTCCCAAAGGCCACGTACAATATCGGCGGTAATACACCACACTATGGTGGCCTCTTGAATCAATTTCCAAACGGGGGCAAAAAGAAATAATAAGCCCCCGGAAAACAAGGGTTCCAATGAGCCTAAGGGGAAGGACAATGTCCAAAAGTCTCTTAAGGGCAACTCCAACAAAGCTAAAGAGAAGGGAGTTTACAAAGGTAAGAATAAACTCTCTCCTGAAGAGCTTGACAGTTATCGTAAGGATAACCGATGTTTCAAGTGCGGCGAACAAGGGCATGCGTACCGCGCTTGTCCCCAAAAGAACAACCGCCAAGATCGTCCTAGAGCTTCCTTGGTTGAAATCCAAGAGGAGGAAACTCACCAAACTCATCACAAAGGATCTCCTCTATGCCATGCTTGGGGAAAGGTAAGAGAACATGATGCTTTTACTCTCTTTGACCCTGGTTCTACTCACAATTTTATATCTATATAGTTGGCCACCAAGCTAGGCATACAATCCTACGAGATGGGAGATGTCCTACTCGCAGACAGTGCCTTCAAGGGGCAAGAAGCTTCAGTCACTCCCTTAATTGGGAAATTGAGGCTTCATGTCCAAGGCTATGTGGACAAAGAGGACTTCTTTATCTCTCCCCTCAAGCATGAGGATGTTATCCTAGGGGCACCATGGTTTGATCGCCTAGCTACCGATGTTAAATTTCTTGAAAGGAGAATCTCCTTTAAGTTCAGGGAAAAAGACATGTATATAGATGCTAAGGAAATGGGTAACACCATCCCCATTGTACATACACCAGCTTTCAACAAGTCAATAAAGAGCTCTATTTCCGTGTACATGATTTTTGTTAAAGATTCTCAAAATGAACCTAATGCTTTAGCAAAAGAAAATAAAAGCAACCAAAAGGAATTAGAGTTATCCAATTTTCTCAAGGGGTTTCAAGATGTTTTTATTGACAACATCCCTTGTGAGCTACCTCCTAAACGAGGAAATGATAACCATGCAATTGAACTTCTTCCAGGAAGTTCACCGCCTAACAAACCTCCTTATAGAGTTTCTCAAACTCAACAAGAGGAGATTATGCGGCAAGTGCATGAGTTAGTTGAGAAGGGTATGGTTAGGCCAAGCTCATCTCCATTTTTCTCACATGTGCTATTAGTGCAAAAGAAAGACGGCACATATCGCATGTGTGTCGACTATAGAGCACTAAATAGGATCACTATCAAGAATAGGTTTCCCGTTCCACGGGTAGAAGACCTATTTGATAAGCTACAAGGATCGACCTACTTCAGTAGGATTGACCTAAAAAGTGGCTATCATCAAATAAGGATAGTTGATCAAGACATTGTAAAGACTGCATTTCGCACCACATTTGGTCTTTACGAATACATTGTCATGCCTTTTGGCTTGACCAATGCACCAGCCACATTCAACCGCTTGATGGAGAAGCTGTTCAGGCCTCATCGAACCTTCACTAGAGTGTTCTTTGATGATATTATTATCTAATCTAATTCATTGGAGGAACACAAGCAACATCTCCAGGTAATATTTCAAGTTTTGAGAGAGAATAAACTTTATGTTAATCGAAAGAAAAGTGAATTTTTCTTGCAAGAGATTCAGTATTTAGGTCGTATTATCTCTCAAGATGGCATCCAAATGGATCCATCCAAGTTAGAGGTAATAAAAGGATGGCCTAAACCAAGGAATCTTCATGAACAAAGAAGCTTTATAGGTATGTGTGCATACTATAGACGCTTCATAGAAAAGTTCTCACAAATTGCGGGACCATTACATGACCTAACAAAGAAAAGCATTAGGTATACATGGTTTGCTAAGGAGAACAATGCTTTCGAAAAGCTTAAAGAAAATCTTATCTCTCAACCTGTGCTTACACTACCGGACCTCTCAAGACCATTTGAAGTCCAATGTGATGCTTGTGGTGATTGCCTTGGAGCTGTTTTGCTCCAAGAAGGGCATGCCATAGGCTATGAGAGTCGAAGGCTCGACCCTGTTGAGCAAGCTCTAGTCATATACGAAAAAGAACTCCTTGCAGTTCTACATGCCTTAGACTCATGGAAGCACTATTTATTGGGGAGTCCTTTCGTTTTGCGAACGGATCACCAAAGTCTTAAGTACTTCATGACGCAGACCAAGCTCTCCGACAAACAAATGAGGTGGGCAAATTTCCTTTCGCAATTTCATTTTCATATTGCTCACATTGCTGGCAAGCATAATCAAGTAGCTGATGCACTCTCAAGACGAACGAGAGTGAATGCGGTTTCCATAGCAACTCACAATGATCTATCTTCAATGATAGATGAGTATGCTATTGATCCCGATTTTAGAGATGTGATTTCAGCCCTTGCATTAGGGAAGAAAGAAGAACCATTTACTTTACAAGATGGTTATCTTCACTATGGCAATAGACTATGCGTTACTAACTCACTACGTGAGAAAGTAATGTATGAATCTCATGCTCCACCTTATGCGGGGCATAGAGGGATTCAGTCTACCTTAAAGGAAATTGAAACATATTTCTATTGGCCTACCATGAAAGTGAACATACAAGAGTATGTTTCCAAATGTGTGGTATGCCAAAAGACAAAATTTGATAGAGGGAAGCAACTTGGATTGCTTCAACCCTTGCCAATCCCTAATTCACCATGGGAGAGCATATCCATGGATTTTATCTTTGGATTGCCTAAGTCTATCCATGGGAATACGGGAATATGGACGATAGTAGACATGTTTAGTAAACAAGCTCATTTCATACCTGTCAAAAAGACTATCAAAGCCCATCAAATGGAAACCCTCTTCATTTCACAAATTTTCAAGTACCATGGCTTGCCAATGTCCATAGTGTCGGATAGAGATCCTAGAATGACCAGTAATTTCTGGAAGGGTCTCTTTGAGAATTTAGGGACAAGGCTAAACTTCTCTTCGGCCTATCATCCACAAACGGATGGCCAAAGTGAAATAGCTAACCTAACCATTCTCGATCTACTAAAAGCCTATGTAACGGAAGTAGATCAAAGATCCCAATGGGAGAAGTACTTACCCTTAGTGGAGTATGCTTACAATAACACTGTACATACTTCCACGAGAAAAGCACCTTTCGAGGTAATTGAGGGAAGATCAAAAAGTACCTTGCTACTTAAGGTACATGGGAAGATCTTCGCTGCAAATGAGTATAGCCGAGACCTACAAGAATCTTTCCAAAAGATTAAGGATGCTATCTCTATCTCACAGCAAAGGCAAAAAGCTGCTACTGACAAGCACAGAAGAGCCCAAGCCTTTAAAGAAAACGATTGGGTCTTGTTAAAGTTTCCCAAGGCTCGATTAAGGCACACAACGGGCAAGAATCCTACGGGCCACCAAAAGTACTATGCTAAACTAGCAAAAAGGTACTATGGTCCCTTTCAGATTCTTAGGCCAATCAATGAGATGGCCTATCAACTCAAGTTGCCCAATCATTGGCTTATACACAATGCTTTCCATGTGAGCCTATTAAAGCCTTACAAAGGAGAGCCACCTCAAGAACCAACTATTGAAGACCCACCGGAGATCGAGGACCAAGAGGAGGTGCTGCATCCCGAGTCCATTCTCCGACATGAAGACAAGGTATTAAGAGGCGGTAAGACTATCCGATGATATCTTATTAAGTTTAAGAATTATCCTTTTGAAGATGCTAGATGGATGCAAGGCATACAGTTAAAGGATAACCTAAACCTTGTCAATGCTTACAATGCTTCCCAAGAGTAAGCAAATGTACAAAATGTTAAAAATGAACAAAGTTTTTGTCTTATAAGACTCTCTTTTTCTTTATTTGTGCACAAAAATGAAGTAGTATGCATGCTTAGATCAAGTTTGTGGAGACGACGTCTCCCAAACACCAAGTAGAGCTTGTCACTCTACTATGGAAGACTGATAGGACTAATGTGTAGACATGCTTGCGGCAGTCTCATTAGGGGAATTTTGAGGTCACTTTTGTGCCCTGTAAGAATATGTAGAGAGAGAATATATACTTTATTTTAAAAATAGTGAAATGTTTGTAAAAAGGTGAGTTTGCATCTAAAAAATACTCCCTCCAAAACTAACGAAAACGTCAGTTCTGGCCCAAAATTCAAAATTTCCAAAAGCTGAAACAAACCTTTTCTGTGTCGTCTTCTTCCTCGTATCTGCACAGCTTTTTCCTATAGTACTATCTCTGACAAATACTGTTAACAGACTTCCATGAGGAAGAGAAGAAGCTTATACCATCTACACATTGAGCTAAATGAAGAATATTGTCCAGTGCGCAAGAGAAACAAATGTGCAGAGGTGTCCTCGTCCATATTTGAAGCAATGCGGCAAGATAAAAAAAATCACATTGATCTCTGGACTGATGGAAGATTGTATCCAGTGGACCCAATGACAAAGAGCACTCCCCCATTCTCAAATTGTTCATCTTTGATAAAATTTGTGGGTGATGGTCAAAGAGGGTTGCTGGGTTATACACAGAGTCTTGCAGCAGAGAGAGATATTCTTAAGTTAGAAGATCATTTGACCAAACAAATGATAAATACTCTTAAACAACAACTTGAGGAATGTAAAGAGAGCAACGAAAAGCTACAAACTCAGCTCAAACAAGCTAGAAGCAAGAATACAATGTTAGGAAACAGACAAAGAGAAAAGAAGTTAAAGAACATTGAAGCCTTGAGACGTGGTGGAGGAGGTTGCAGCAGGAGAATCAGAGCAGCAAGGTATTGTTATTTTATATGATTCTGCTTATGCTTATTTTATATGATTCTGCTTATGTTAGGTTGTTAATCTTTTTGTTAAGCTGTATTATGATTCTGCTCCACATTATTATGCTTATGTTATTGTTATTATGCTATTGTTCTTTATTAAATGATTAATATTCAGTTAACTTTAATTTAGTTTGTTTATTTTGTTGGTGTCATTTGGACAATAATCAGTTAATTTTGTACCTTTTGATTTAGGACTTTGCTACAACCAAACTCTGCATCAAACATGGAAATGGCAGCTAAACATTATTGTGATGTTTTACCTCTCAAGGTTGCCAAAAATATTTTCATAGAGAAGAAGTTTAAAAAGGCAAAGGAGCAGTGCATTGAGGGATTTTTGCAGAGCTCTTGCTTGGACAAGGAGGATGTGCAATATACTATGGATAAGGTAGGCATTAGCAGAGATGGTTATAGCAAGCTGTTCAGAAATATGAAGTCAAGGTTAAAGCAATGTAAGGTCAGGTCCTCTTTTCTTCCAAAGCCATCCATTGTGCAGCAGGCAAGGAAAAAGATCAATGAGAGGATAATGGAGATGTTGGGTGAGTCTCACCACATTCATGGTACCTGTCATGGTAAAAAGAGGGATCTTCAATTTGACGAGTTCAATAATATTTTCCTTGACTTGAAGACACTTCAGAAGGAAATGATCAGATTCTATGAGTTGGAGCATACAGAAGCAAATGGTGTTGTCAGTTTTGTGATAAAGCTTGATGAATGTGAGATTGTTAAGAACAGAAAAATTGAGAGGATTTCCATAACTTTAATGAACAGAGCATTGAAACCGAAGGATACCAAGTACTTCAGCGTGCAATCGGAGAAGAATGTCTGGTGGCTAGGTGCTTTTGAAGTAGAGAGTGAAGACTTTGATGTTCTGGATTGGGTTTTCCATCAAACAACAATACCTGAAGTCATTAATGCACAAGAATTAGGGGAAGAGCTTGAAGTTGAAGGGTTTGGAAGTTACAGGGTGGAATGGCACATGGGAGGAGACCTTAAAACCCTTAAATGTATGTACAATGTCTCCAAAGGAGCTATGGCAAAGAGCCCTTGTCTGTATTGTATGGCATCAGCAAAAGAATGTAATCCTGCAAATTGGAACAAAGCACCCAATAGGCATACTCAAGATCCAAACTTCAAAGCAGTTTTAAATATTCCACTTGCTAATGTCCACATATGCACTCTGCATGCTCTTTGCAGAATTGTGGAGAAAATTGTACATCTGTATGTGGGGTTTGCCTGGAAGTTACAGCCAAAAGCAGCTAGAGATGCTGCAATCAAATGTATTGAAAGGGTTTTATCAGAAATTGGCCTTCACAGTGGTAAGGTTAAGATTGAAACAGACCTGAAGAGGTCTTCAAATGGAAACAATGTGCCTAGAAAGGTATCTGTTGGTGGTGTGAAGGCCAGAGATTTCCTAGGGTTTCATGGCAAACTAGGAAAGGTAAATGCCAAGAAGGGTTCATCCAATGTGAAGTATAACCAGTGGAAAGCTCTCCACAATGCCATCAAAGATCATGGTCTTGAAGGTACATCAAGAAACAAAAAGGCAGAGGTATGGGAATCACTAGACAAAGTATTTTCCTACTGTGATAAGACATCCTGGGGCAAAAATGATCTGCCAAATTTCAAGAAAGTGCTCAATAACTTCAGAAGTGCAATGAAAGATTCTTGGGATCAGGAATTCACACATTACATGGTAAGTTTTTTATTTATTTTCTGACCTTTTTAATATGTACATACTTTTAGTTTGGAAGCATATGATTAATCTCATACTTACTAATTATTGACACACTTTTACTTTGCCAGCATATAATTTACAATCACACTCCCTGGTTTGTAAAGAGATGGGGCTCCCTGTCCATATGGTCTACACAAGGCATGGAGAAATCCCATTATCAAGCAAGAACCAAGTTTTTCAAGCATACAAGACATGGAGGAGGTGCAGTGAAGGCAAACAGCTTGCTTGAGGTTTTCCAATGGTTCTATAGACAAATATGGCATAGAACCAGATCAAAAATGACAAAGAAAGCACTACTGAACTCAGATTTAGCAAATGCCTTACACAGGAACAAGCAGAAAAGACAAAATTCATATAATAGTTCATCTGCAAATGAAAAATTCTTACAATGGCTAGCTACAAGAGAGAGACAAGGTAGAAAGTGGGCCAAAGTACAGGTTTGAGCAAAGTCAGTCTTTTGATGAAGGTACATCAACTTCACCCCTAAACTTCAGAAACTTCTGCTTATTGTAGCCTATCATTTGTCTCTTGAGGTCCCCAGAGTGGGCAAGTACATAGGATGCCATTGTTGCAAAATAACCATCTCTAGAGCCAGTTTGGCTAGGGAAGAATCCAAAAATTCTGATGGCTTCCTCCTTTTCCACCAATATTAACTTCTCTAACCCTGGAGGAAGCTGATATGAACCAACAACCTTTGCAAGTGCTTTAATTGCAAGCATTGGTAGCAATGGTTCTCTCGTAAACTTGTTATGGAATATAATGATAGTCTCTTTGTTGAGCTTCCCAATAAAGTGTCCCAAGCTCTGGTTCCTTCCTAAATTTAAGGGTCTGGAACCCTTCCCCCTGCCAAGGAATTTGTCTGTGTCCAGTATTTCAATCTGCAAAAATATGTTTTGGTTAATTGTTCAGCACATTAATAAGACAGGGCAAAATGGTCATTAACATACCTTAGGAGACTCATCCTCCTCAAACAAGGAAGGTTCCCATATATCAATGGATCTAGTTGGCCTTACTTCATAATCTCTGGTCTTTTCCTCTCCGATATGCTCTATTTTAAGCCTTTTTTGGATCTCATTGAACTCCTCTTCAGAAGGTACACCCTGTTGCTCATATCTCAGAACAATGTCCTGCACATGCTTTCCAACACTTGAGCTGTCAATAAAATTTTCTGCCTCTGTGTCCAAGACTGCTAAGGGCCAAGGTGAGTAATCAATAAATCCTATGTCATTAGATCCCCACTCAGCCAAAACTGCCAAAGCATAATCTTCCCTTAGATCAAAAAGATGTTGAATGTCATTCAGCAAAACATATTCCTTTTTGTTAACTTTGTATGTGGGAAATGTTGTTGTGCAATGCAAAGGATCAACATCTTCATCCTCAATGTCAAAATTCTTCACTTTAGTGATGTTTTCTGCTTTAAATTTTGCAATGTCTAGCATCTCAGTGCTTTGTAGCTTCTCTTCCTCTTCATGGAACTCCATCTCTATCTCCTCTTTCTCCTGGTCCTCCTCAGCCTAGGAAATCTGCTTTGGAATCTCTTTGCCCTCTGGTGCTGGGAGTACACTGAAGAAAATGATAAGTCCAAGGTCATAATCTACCAACTGGAAATGCATATTACCATGAAATTTGCAAGGCTTTATGATCTTTTTCCAGTCTGGATGAAGGCTTGACCACTTCTTTGCAATACCTGTCCTTGACAAGCTACCTGCTTTGCATATATCAACAAAATGAACAAGATTGTCAAGCCTGTGATCTCTGATCAATTCTGTATATATCTCTTTCAAGTCACTAATTTGTGTAGAGAAGCCATCCACAAGTGCTTGAAGATCAAAGGCAGCATTAAAAATCTGTTTAACACTTTGAAATCTTGTAAGTTCATTAACTTTGTAAAGAAAAGACCTCAGCCTGTCATCAGCGGTCTCTTGTATATCCTCTGTATCCATTATGACAATCCACAAATGCTCAGCTGAAAAAGAGAAAAGAGAAGTCTATCAAGACATTAACCACCCTTCTTTATATCAAGTCTACAGACAAATTAAAAGCATAAAATTAAGCGCACAAATAAAGCGCAAGCAAAAAAGAATTACATAAAATTGTCACATGCTAAGTTTGTCACTTGCTATGCGAACTGTGAGGGGTTAAGAGAAACTCGGCACTCACTAACTACGCGCATGGAGTGACACTTGGTACGCGATTTCCTATTGCTAGGAAGAGGTCGACGGCTCCCAAAATCGCGCACGGGGTGTCGCGGTGTGTCACTTGGAGGGTTGGAGGCTTAATTTCGAAGCCTTGTGAATGACAATAAGCAAAAAAACGGGTTGAGTAGGTTCTTTTTATAGCCAAAAACGCCGCCTCGGGGGGTGTGCAAATCGGTTGCCACCTCGAAGTGTGGTCCAACGGCTAGTATGCGCCTAGAGACTTGCGCAAAGCACCCTATATAAACCTCCTCAGAGCCCAAACTAAGCGCATTTTGAAGGAGGCTCTACCCGGATCTCGCACTTCCACAACCCAAAATTTCGAGCGCTTTGACCGTCACCCCGTGCGCGATATTCGTAAGTGTGAAGACTTTGCCCCCTTTGTCATTTCGCGTACGGAGTATCAAAGCAATGTGTTCCACTATGTCCACAAGTGTGATCATGTTTACGATGTGTACCGCAATGTGTGCCACTAGTGTGAGGACTGTGCTCCCTTTGTCATTTCGTGTACGGAGTGTCACCGCAATGTGTTTACGATGTGTACCGGAATGTGTGCCACTATGTCCACAAGGAGAAGTTTACCATGCATACAATGTGTGCCTCTGTGAACCGCTTGGCACTCCGTCACCCCGCGATCATCGAAAGTGTGAGGACATTGGTCCCTTTGTGATTTCGCGTATGGGGTGTCACCGCAATGTGTTCCACTTTGTATGGAAATGTGTGCCACTATGTCGAAAAGGAGGAGTTTACTTTGATAAAGTAATAATAAAAATTAAATATACATCGTTTACTTTTTTTACTAATGTTTGTTGTGTAACAATAATTCCTATCCCTTTTGAAGATAGCAAGGACCAAGAAGACTGCAAGGAAGGTTGATAAGCCTCTATCCAAAGATGAAGAAGAAGCTCAGCCTAGCAAAGCTTCAGCTGGTACTTCCAAACCAAAGAAGAGCACATCTCAGAGGAAGGACCCTAAACCAAGCACACCTGACCCTCAACCAAGCAAAAGAAAAACTACACATCAGAGGAAAGCTTCCAAGCCACTGCACCTTAAGCCTCTCCTTACAAAGAGAAAGTTCAAGCAGGGGGTCAAATGTCTAAGAGAGATAAGGAAGGCCATAAAGGCCATCAATCTTGCAATTCCCAAACTGCCCTTCCAAAGACTATGCAGACAAGTTGCAGAGGAGTACAAGATTGACATGAGGTGGACTAGAACTGCATTGGCATGTATCCAGGAGGCTTCTGAGGACTTTATGATTGAGCTTTTCCAAGATGCCTATATCTGTGCAGCTCATGCCCATAGGGTTACTTTGATGGACAAAGACATGATCACTCTCAGGAGGCTGAGATACAGGTTTTCAAGAATGTTGGAGCCTCTCCCTATGCATGATATTAAGGCCTTTAATATTCTCAACATTCCTCCATGGAGGAAGCCCAAGGAGCCTGAAGTAGGAGTAGTTGATATTACTGAAGAAGAGGAAAAGGAAAGGAAAAAGAGAGTAAAGGAAGACAAGGAAATTGCAGAGAGAAAGGAGCTTGACCTGTTGGAACCTCAGCTAGTGCCCCTCTTGAGGAGTGTCAATCCTACTGGTTTTGTTGTCGCTCTATTCAGTGAGGAGGATCCTAGGGAGGATTACAATTCACTTGACTTTGAGACCTTGGAAATTCTCAAGGACTGGACCAAGGAGATGAATTCTCCACTCCTTATCACATGCCTCAGGTTGTTTTTGTTTTCCTCTGTATTTTTGTTTATAGCAAGAACTCTTTATATAACAATATCTTGTACCAGGTTAATGATGCATACATATGAGCCAGACCTTCAACAAAAGGTGGAATTTTTAGACCCTTCAATCTCCCACTTTCTCAGGACAGAGACAAATATTAGAGAGCTCACAAAGTGGTTGATTCATGTGGACTTGGAAATCTGTGAAATTTTCTTGATTCCTTATCATGAGAGGTAAGTTTCCTACCTACACCTTGTGAAGAGAATTTACTAATTCATGTTAAAAGGCTAACTGAGGCTTGTTTTTATAGCTCACATTGGAGTTTAATTGCAATTGATATTGTGAAAAGAAAATGCTACTTTGTCAATTCTCTTGCTGGAGTACATGGTCAAGCAAAATTGTAAGTATAGTAGCAGACACATTTTGTAAACCACAAGCAGAACCTCAAGCACATACTTTTAATAAAGAATTTTGGACAGTGTTGCTACAAGATTTATAGAGACACTGGAGAATTGTCCACCCATGCCAAAGATGCTGACTGAAATCCAATTTTCAGTTGTGAAGGTTGGAATTCTTTATGCTTTGTTCACTTCAATGGATTATCCTGAAATATTTTTTCCCATAAATACATGTAATGAGTTGTAGGTTCCAATCCAGCCTGAAAGCCATTCATGTGGATGGAGGGTAGTGACAAATGCCAAGCTCCTCTTGGACTTCATATACTGCAATGACAATCAGAATATAGAAGTATAGCATATTTCATATTTGCCAGATGTATTTTTTCTCATTTTATTGTTCCTAAAACTTGCTTTCTATTGCCTTGTATAGATCAACAGAGAGTGCTATAGTGAGAACCATGTATGGTTGACAAGAGCAAAGATTATCAAGTATATGATTGAAGCAAATGGACAACTGCAAGAGGTATTTAAAGATGATGATGTTGAAGAGAAGGGGAAAGAAAAGCTAGAAAAGGCAAAGGGGAAAGCAAAACTAGAAGAGGAAAAGGGAAGTGAAGAGGAAGAAGAGAGTGGTGAGCAGGAAAAGGCAAGTGAAGAGATGGATGATAAGAGAAAGAGGAAGCAGCCCTCAAGCCCTCCTGCCAAAGAGCCCACAAGAAAATCTCCCAGGACAAAAAAGCCCACTGCAAAAGCACCAACACCATTAAGGAAGTCCCCTAGGGACAGGAAAACTCCTGGCAGAAAACTATTCTAGCTTTTTGTAGCCCACTCTAATTGTAGCCCACTTGTATCAAGCTTGCCACTTGTATCCAATTGTCTATTCTATAGCCCGCTTGTATCCAATTGTCTATTCTATAGCCCACTTGTATCCAATTGTCTATGTAATTGCAAATATTTGAAATTGAATACATTTTGATCACCTTGTTTTAAGACTCTGTTACAAAATCAAATCATTGAAGTAAAATCATTGATGTTTCAAAAAGTTGCATTTCAATAACAAAATAAAGATCCTTTTAGATCTTTATTTCAATAAGATCCTTGCAGGTCATGTGATACAAAACAAGATCCTTGCAGGTCATGTGATACAAATAAGATCCTTGCAGGTCATGTGTTACAAAATTGCCTTGAAGGATGTTTAAGGCACCAAATGTACAATGCCATCCAAGATGTCCTTGCACTGTAGCCTCTTTTCATTCCTTTTTGATACCTACAAAAATAGTCCAAGTTAAATAAAGAACCAATAAGAGAACAAGAGACTTTTAGGGATAACAGTTACCTTTCCACCATTTATTTGAAACCAGAATGTTGTGGGCAGTTCAATTTCATCATTTTGCAGGTCCAATCTCAATTGATGTAAGCTACACATGCCTCTTATCTTTACAATTGACAGATGCTCATTGTTTACCCATATATCAATGTCTTCTATTGGGCTGTCAATGAAGTCCTCCATGTCTTGATCAAGTGGAGTTAGCTGACCACCAACATAGTGCCATCTTCTGTAATAAAATGACATAATGAAGTTTTGTGTCCCTATCATGTATTTGCAAGCAATTGAGCCAGCTTGCACATTACAAGTGATTCCATTCACTGTTTTGGTGTTCCAACCCTCATCCACAAATTCAAGTACATTTGCTGAGTCTAAAGTCTTCACTGAAAACATTGTTCTAGATTTTCTGACTTCAGCATTAGAGAAGAAGTCTACAAAAACTGTAATGGGCATGAATATAGAAATTCTACTCTGTTTGCTTTCAAACACTTTTGAATCTCACAAAACAGTTTGCACCTGTAGCCCTCACTTGTATTTGAGCTAGGGAGTGACCATTCTCCACTTTTGAAATCAGGAAAGTCTAGCTTGGTTGTGGCTCCAAGTTCTCCAGTCCTTCTAGGTGGAACATAATAATGGTCAAAGAAGAATATTCCATTCTCTGCCAATGAACCCTTAGTCCTTCCCTTGTATATTTCTTCACCAATTGATCCATGACACACATCCAGAATATTTATAACACATTCTACTGGCTGCCATTCCATAATGTTTGAAGGATACAAATCTGTACAACAAATAACCTTATACAACATGCATTACAAATAAGGATTTAAGTTAAGAGACTTACAGTTTGGTCTATGTAATGGCAAAGCAGAACTCTCTGAGTCAATATGCAGATCTTTATGCATGTACACATGCTGCACCAGCACCTCTTTGATTGATTTTTTGTTGTCGCCAAAGCTGAAATCTTTAACAATACCCTTCCATCCCGCCAAGAAAGAGTTTTTGGTGGAAGACTTTATTCTCTTGTTCTGTTGCATCAGTATCCACGTTCCTTTGTGTATAGTTATTGGAATCCATTCTCCATTTTGATCAGTCGTGTTGTAAGTGACAATGGCTTCAATGGAAGTTCTTGGTCGTTTTGATCGTGATGAAGATTCCATGGTGAAAAAAGAAATGAGCAGAGAAGTTTAGCCTGAGTTCAAGAGAAGAATAAGCAGAATGTGCAAAAAATGGTTCAAATCTGGAAAAGATCATGAGATAGAATCCAAACGTTGTTTTATGATGACGACGTGCAAAATGAAAACAATATAATATGAGAAGTACGTCTTTCTAAAAGCGACAGCTATTGAATGCCTTTGCACTTTTACTTGTTTACATTGCTATTTACCAGCTCAAAGTTGCGGTAAAGATAGAATATTTGCTTTTTTTGTGAGTTTTCAAAAATAGAGGTTCCGTAACGGAAGCTCTTCAACCATTGGTTGAGACCACTCTCTCTCTACATGCTAAAAGGCACAAAAATGACCTCAAAATTCCCCTAATGCAGGCTCTCAAGCGCCAAATGGACTAGTCATCCATTGTGGAATGATGTCGTAGGGTAACATAGGGATCCTCTACCCTCTAAGAAAAGGATTCATGAATATGCTTTATCTTCTCTACACCATAGTCGAGGACGACTATGATTTCAAGAGAGAGGTAATGTCATAATAATCAATATCTAATTCTCCTAAATGATTTTCTCATATTAAACTAATCATTTAATTTAGGAAAGTGCCAAGGGAGAAAAAGCTAGAATATTGGTTAAGCTAGCAGACCGGCCACAGTAGGGATCCAAAGGAGGGAAAATAGGGATCCAAAGGGGGGGCCATTTTCAAAAGAGCCATGTGCAACAATGGGCTAAAAAGACCTTAAGGTTCAGCCCATTAAGACTTCCAAAATGCTAAGGTTCCAAAATTCAAAGGTTGTGTCCAAAGGTCAACCCTAGGGAAAATTGGATGATTTGTGTGTGCCCTAAAAGTCTTTGCACATCCCTACATGGGAGGGGGCGAGCCCTAAAGGTAGGGTATGAGAGAGAAATCCACACACACACACACACACACACACTCACACACAGGCTCCCTTTACACAAAGGGAATGAGGGACTCATGTCAGCTCCCTAGGCCAGATGCCCACAAGGTGTGCCCAATTTCTATTGGATGACCCTTGAAGTGGACCAATGAGAATTAAGCTAGAGTAAATCTAGTTTAATTAATTTAAAAACATTTAATAAAAGAAACCAATGAGAATTAAGTCTCCTAGAAGACTATTGGGCAGTCTCCCAAGGGGTCCAATGAGCATTCAGGAGCCCCACGGCTTGCTTGATTCCTATTGGCTAGGAGGCAAAGGGGTCCAATGAGAGTTTAGTTTAATTATTTAATTACCTAAAGCTCTCACAAAAGGGGAAAGGGGGACACATGTCAGAAGGCTATCACTTATGCTGCTTAATTGTAATTGGCTTGACTTGGGGAGGGCCAATGAGGCTTCAGGAAGAGCAATTAGCAAGAGGACTCGCACAAGAGAGAGAGGGGGCTGATGTTTGCAAGGATTATCACACACACACTCACACAAGCTCATGTGTGAAGAAAGAGAAGACTATCTCTTCCCAAGCTTTAATGGAGAACTCATCACCTACTCCAAGCTTGTGAGATAGAAGCCTACATCAACACTCTCTTGGCATGTGGATGCAAATCCAACCAAGAGCCAAGCTTCATGAATGCATGCTCATCTCCTCTACCAAGCTAATTACTAAGCTAATCTATGCTAATATGAGTGATTATGTGAGGAGATGTACATCTTTCTCGTAAGATACTCCTTCTTCCTCTCAATCTACTCTCATACCCTGCTAGCTATCACCATCTTCGAAGGTGTGTGAGGTCTTGGGTCTGAGAACGGGGATAATTCAAGTTGTGTTTGTTAAGTGTTTTGCTTAGTGCATGAAGTTTCCATGTTCATTGCACTAGCTAGTCTTGAAGGAACACAAAGAATTGTATTGTACAATGTCTCTCTTGATGGGAGAAACCATAATACAAAGCCTTTTGGAGGGGGGACCGGCTCCATGCAAATCCGGTCCTCAATTGTTGTCAATAGCTTAATTTCTCTCTCTTTTGAAAGTATTGTCGATGCTATCTAACTAGGTGTTATGCTTTTTGTTGCTCTCTCTCCACCCAAGCACTCTTGTAATTCTCATTAGGAATCTATTCTAATGAAATGCCCACTATGTTCATGCTAATTTCCGCTACACATAAGTTATTAGGCCATTAAATGTTACAGTATCCACCAATAACCCTGATGAATAGAGCTCTTTATACCATAGAGGGAGAAAAAAGACCCTAAAAATTTTAGTGTCCAGGCAGAGAATAACATTTGGTGGGTGGATTCTTTTCACGTTGATATAGTGAAGATTTCAATGTGCTGAATTGGGTATTCCACCACAAAGTATCCTTGCTATAATTAAAGCTCAACATGCTAGGGAGAAGTTAGATGTTGAGGGATTTGGTAGGTACAAGGTGGAATGGCACATGGGGGGACCTAAAGACACTAAAGTGTATGTACAATGTGTCAAGGGGTTCCAATGCCAAAAGCCCATGTATCTATTACATGGGTGCAGCAAAGGAGCTGAATCCTACTAAGTGGAACAAAGCCCCATGTAGACACTCTAAAGATCCAAAATTCCAAGCTGTTTTAGATATTCCCCTTTCAAATTTCCACCTCTAGACACTACATGCATTTTGTAGAATCATTAAGAATATTGTGCACCTCTACATAGGGTTTGCATGGAAACTACAGCCTTTATCATCTAGAGAAGCTTCCATAAAATGTTGAGAGGGTATTGTCTGATATTGGACTTCATGGTGGGAATGTTGTGATTGAGTCAATCCTGAAGAGGTCATTTGGTGAAAATAATGTCCCTAAGAAATCTCTATGGGTGGGATGAATGCCAGAACATTCTTAGGATTTCATGGAAATTTGGGTAGGGATACATCTAAAGTCCATCACAACCAATGGAAGGCTCTACACAATGCTATGAAGGAGTTGCTGGTAGACCAAGAAAAGAGAAGGCAAAAGTGTTGGAAGCCTTGAATGCAGTCTTTTCTCATTGTGATAAAATTCATTACATAAATAATGACCTCTCCAACTTTAAGAAAGAGTTGAAAAAATTCAAGAAAGCTATGGCAAGTTCTTTGAACTCATAGCACTTCACACACTACATGGTAATACTTATGAATTTTTATTCTACTAATTTGCTTCAATACTTGCATAAGTTTCTTTAAAAATTATCTTTTTTTGGATAGCACGTTATCTACAATCACACTCCTTGGTTTGTAAATAAATTTGGAAGCTTGCCAATCTAGTCTACTCAAGGTATTGACAAGTCCCACTATCAGGCAAGAACCAAGTTTTTCAAACAGACTGGGCATAGTGGAGGAGCTCAAAAAGCTAATATCTTGGTTGAAGTATTACAATGGTTTTACAGACAAGTGTGGCACAGAACAAGATCACAATAGACTTAAAAGTTTTTAGGTAGTTTTGATATTGTTACAGCTATACAAGAGAGTATACAAAAAAGGAAGGATGCATATAGTAGATCATTTGCAAGTGAAAGGGTTTTACAATGGCTTTCCACTAGAGAGAGGCAAGGAGGAAAGTGGGGGATAATACAACAATTAGTTATAGATACTTTAGCCAAAATCAAGCTTTTCATTTTTCCCCCTCCACTTCAAGTACTCCTGCTTCTTGTGACCCTACAATTTCTTGCCTATGTCACTAGAAGAGGCAAGGATATAACTGACCATAGTGCCAAAGTATGCACTTCTTGAGCCCATAAATCCTAAAGCAAGCCCAAAAACTTTAATGGCTTCTTGATTTTTGAGAACTATGATTTTGTCCACTCCAACTCTTATTGGATGTGACCTACCACCATTGACAGAGCCACTAGTGCAAGTATGGGGAGAGTGGGTGATTGGGAAAGCTTCCTGTGGTAGATAGTTATTGTCTCCTTGATGAGCTTCCCAATTTAATGGCCCAAACTCTAATCCCTCTTCAAATCCAAAGGTTTGGAGCCCTTCCCTCTCCCTAGTAACTTGTCACGATCTACAATGTCAATCTGTGCAAAAAATCCCTCAAATCAATCAATAGAAATGAAGTGGCGCTGAAGTTTTAATGGCCTCAATAATGTGCTTGCAAAAATTATATTTAACCATTTTACCTTAGGGTTTTCATCATCTTCAAAAAGGTCCTCTTTCCAAAGGTCAATGTAAAAGTTTGTTTATTATGTTTCCTCCCTCTTAGCACTTCTTTGCCCATATGTTCAATCTTCAATCTTTTTGAATTTGCTAGAACTCATCATTTGTGGTTATCCTTTGCTCTTCATAGCTTTGAACAACCTTTAGTACATGCTCTCTAGCATGGGACTGATCAATAAACTTTCAAATTTTGTATCAAGCATAGACGCGCTCACACCTGAACAATATTTTTCCTATTTTTTTTCTATTAGCTCCATTCTTCTCTCCACATTGCTCCACAAAATTGATTTCAACCTTCTCATTTTCTCTACTGTTCTCTGATTTTCTCTACTCAAATATCCGGATGCTCATTGTAAGATAGTCCTTCATAATATTAAGGATTTCTTTGCAAACTTTGTTACACAAAGTTTTTTTCAAGCCACGTCGTCGCTACCCAAAAAATTCTTTCTCAAACAAGATCTAATGAAGACAACTAGTCCTATATTTAAAAAATAATAATTATCCAAAGTTATAAGTTTGCTGCTACCTGTGGACTTTCTTTGTCTAATCAATTTCGCATTTCCAAAGGTTTTCTTATTCTCTAGTCGTGAAGTTGGCAATCAAAACTTTCCCTGTTGCTAACCACTAGGGATACTAATTGCTAACCGTAGTATTTTCTAGCTAATTGTGAGCTCCATCTAGCAAGAACATGCTCTATCAGTGACTTCTTTTTCTAGGGATAACTTTCCATAGTGATTAAACAAGTTTGTCCTAGATCAAACAAAGTTTTTACCAAATAATTCTTTCAACTTAATTTAGGAAAACACATGTTTTTCTATCGTGATGATAATCACATTCTTGGTCAATTTAAGACATCTGAGGCTTTTTGTGCTAAGGTCAACTTATGTATGAACAATGCAAAAAATAAAAATGAATTACCAAAGTAGGAGCATGTGCAACTATATCCTGCGATTGAGGATGGCCACCAACAATATCCTGCGATAGAGGTTGAGGATGGCCACCAACAACCTCATTCTCCAGTGCCACAGGTTAAGGGCTCACTCAAGGTTCAAGAATGACATTGGAGCTTCACATTCTCTTCTAGTGGGGCCATCTCCAAAAGAGGTAAAAGGGTGTAATACTAGAATCAAGCAGAACCATATACATGTTAGTTACAATAAGAGATATAAATTATCCATGAATTATCTAAGAATACAACCCTAATACGAGGTTTATGCATCCAATTATCTAGAGACACCGGATACTACCTACACAGCCTTATGTAGGAAGGAAATCATGGCTTACACTCCACATTGAAGCAATAAAAAAAGGGGTATTGGAATAATAACAACATGGAGGGTGATTGAGGTAAAGAAAAATCACACAAAAACAATGGATTCTACTCCCTAATTATTAGTGTACGCATCCGTAATACACCTACATATATACATGTTTAGCTAATCCTAGACATTCCTTTATTATTCACATGGTTTAGCTTAGGTAGACACAAAATTAAAGCTTAATCCATACTATTTTGAGGATATAGACAACAAGGAGGTTTAGCTCAATTGCTAGTTACCTTGGAGTTAAGCAATATTCTATCAAAATAGTACTAGGGTAGGTGATCTCCCGAGTCTTGGTAAATAATTGTCCCTCACATGCAGCTAATGGCACCAACAAAGCCTTCATAGCCTCATTTCTAAGTATGCCAAGGACTATGCCTTTGTCTCCACCTTGGTTGGTCTTTGGAGGGTGTTGAGGAGGTGAAGGGGATAGTTCCGAAATGGCTTGCACTCACTACGATGCAATTTTTTTCCTATAGAGTCCTCTTGCTCTATGCCCATTTTGTGCTCACCCTCTACCTCTTTTTATAGGCTTTTCGGGTGCATTATCCTTGGTGCATGCTTTTCTGATCCCTACCTTGTGTATCACTATTTTGGATTACATGTCTCTCGCATCACTACTTTTCACATAGCCAACTATGAACGACCTCTAATTTTAGCTATGAGTTCACATTGACCTCTCTTTTTGGAGTACTTTTCACTCGGTTATTTGGGAGCGACAAAATATTCAACACCCACTTTCCTAAAATTGAGGCCTCTAGAACCTCCTCTTTATTCCTTAAAATCTAAGACATATAATAAACATAACTTGCACATAGAATGTCCAATTTCAAAACTGACTATCTTGAATAAATTCCTAATTATTAATAAACTAAAGAATGCTAGAATAAGAGCCTTGAGAACAAAAAATTATAAATAAAAATTAAGGCACATTATATACTCCCCAACATAGTAATTCAAGATTTCCTCATCTCAAGAACAAGTGAGGGTAGTCCTTCTCTAAGGTGGCATCATTCCCATGTTGCATCTTCTTCAAGATAGTCCTACCATCGGACAAAGTGTTCTCTAAGAATTCTATTCCAAAGGACTTTCTCTTGAGATACCAAAATTCTAGAGGGTTGGATCTCCAAGATGTTTTGGGTTGCATGACAATTTTTTCATCGTCAATGAGTTTGTCATCACTAGGAATATAGGGTTTCAATATGCTTACATGGAACATATCATGGAATTTGATATGATCTGGTAACTTGAACTTGTAAGCTTGAGTACTTATACACTTAACTACTTCATAAGGGCCACAATAATGTGGGCTACACTTCCTATACTTCTTAAGTGATAAGTTACTTCTCTTTCGGTGAATCTGAAGAAAAAATTTGTCTACTTCCTTGAGTCTTCTTTTAGATCTCTTACCATCACCATATTGCTTTTGGCAACACTGAGCTACTTGATTATCCTTTTGGATGGCCTTTAATTGATTTTCCATCTCCTCAAGAATCCTTGTAGACACTTCAATTCTTATGGTAAGATTTGAAAAGTTAAGTGGAGATCTAGAGACACATTCTTGACCACCGTACAAGGCACATAATGGGGTCATACCAATGCTTTGATGGTGTGAAGCATTGCGAGCATACTCCACTAGAGGTAAAAATGGAATCCATTGCTTAGGATCCTCACTACAATAAGCTCTATAAATATCTTCAATAACTTGGTTGACTTGTTCTTTTTTCCCATCTGATTAGGGATGGTATGTAGTACTAGTTTTTAATTTTTTTCTAATATCTTTGAAGAGAGAGGTCAAAAAATTTGAAGTGAACTTCACGTCCCAATTGCTTACATTCCATTTGGGCAATCCATGCAATCTAAAATTCTCTTTAACATATAGTAGTGCAATGTTGGATGTGGTAAAGATTGTCTTGACTGGAATGAGATGTGCAACCTTAGTGAGTAGGTCAACAACCACCATGACTGAATCATATGCTCCTTGTACCATAAGCAATTCAATGACAAAGTCCATACTTATACACTCCCACGTTATTTGCGGAATTTCAAGTGGTTGAAGTTTACAGGGGAGCTTAACTCTCTCTGCCTTAATGCTTTGGCATGTCAAGCATTGGTGAACATAGCATAGCACATCTACCTTTTGCCCAATACAATAGAATCTTTTGTGCACCATGTTGAGGATTGTCGCATAGCTTGGGTGCCTTGAGTAGGACTATCATGGACCTTGATCAAGATAGCCTTTCTAAAGTTATGATCCTTTGGTACAGATAACCTATTTCTATAATAGAGACAATGGTCATTGTATGAAAAGTGTTGCATGCAAGGTATATTCTTTGATTCCTCTAGTTTGAATGAGGATAAGATTCCTTTGATACTCTAGATGAAATGATGAAACTTTATTAATCCTTTCAATGATCAAGTTGTTGGGTGTAGATATGAGGCTCAATACGGGTTTTCAATTGAGTGAATCCACAACCAAGGTTTCCTTTCTAGGGTAATAGATAATGTCAAAGTCATATTCTTTCAAAAGTTCTATCTAGCACTTTTGTTGCATATCAAAAGTTTGTTGTGTGAAGATCCACTCTAATCTCTTATGGTTGGTTATAAGTCAAAACTTCCTTCCTAATAAGTAATTCCTCCATAGTTTCAGACTTGGGGGGGGGGGGGGGGAGGTGTTATTAAATATTATTTTTTCTCACATTTTCAATTACATAAGGGTATCATAAAATCAAATTGGAAAATTAATTTACCAATTGAATAGGAAAATGGTGTATTTTATTTGTAAAATTTTCATAGATAAAGAGTTTTAGAAATAGTTCTTGAATGCACGTGATATACACAATTTATACATGATAGTGACCCCCTCCATCCCCCCCCCCCCCCCCCCCCCCCCCCGACCCCGAGGTTTTAGATCTTGAATGACTACTAATAGCTCGAGGTTATGGGCTGGGTAGTTCTTTTCATTTTCAAGCTTACATGAGGTGAAAGCTATTGGTTTGCCTTCTTGAGCTTGTACTCCTCCAACTACTATATCACTAGCATCAATGATTACATCAAAGGTCTGGTTGAAATCTGGTAGCTTTAGGCAAGGTGCAATAGTGACATATTGCTTGATTTGTCAAACCTTTCTTGGTGTTGTGATTTCCAATTGTTCACCCCTTTATTTAGAAGGTTGATCAAGGACAACACAATCACAACATAATCTTTTATAAAGATTCTATACCAGCCCTTGATTCTAAAGAATTCTCTAAGCTTTCTTACTTTAGATGGTTGAATCCATTCAACAATGGCTTGAGCTTTAGAAGGGTCCACTGAAATGCCTTCTTGAGAAATAATAAAACCCAAGTATTCAATCCTTGAAGAGAAGAATGAACACTTGCTCATCTTTGCATGTGTTTCCAAAGAATATCTAGCACATTCCTTAGGTGGGCTTCATTTTCCTCCTCATTCTTTGAGTAGATTAGAGCATCATCAAAGAAGACAATGACAAAAGTGTCTAGGTAGGGCGTGAAGATATCCTGCATCAACCTAGCAAATGTAGTTGATGGGGCATTAGTCAGACCAAATGACATCACTATAAATTCAAAATGCCATATTGGGTGTTGAAGGATGTCTTGGGGATATTTGATTCCTTTATTTTGATTTGGCAGTCACGAGATCTTAGATCTATCTTTGAGAAGACCTTGGATCCATGTAGAATGTCCATCAATTCAACGATTAATAGTATAGGATATTTGTTCTTAATAGCTACCTAGTTTAGTTCTCTATAGCCAATGCAAAGTCAAAGAGTTCCATATTCTTCTTTTGGAAGATTACTGGTGCTTCCCAGCTTGATTTTCTTGATCCAATAAATCCCCGTTCTAAAATTTGTCAAAGTTGCTCCTCCAATTCAATGGCCTTTGGTAGCACCATTTTATAAGGTCTCTTTGATAGAGTTTCACATCTTGGGAGAATCTCTAGTCTCATGGAAAATCTCACGATTAGGAGAAAGAGTGGTGAGGTCTTTGGAAAACACATCATAATATTAATGAAGCTATGAGGGTTTTGTAATGCTAATTCTGGATCAACCTTATATAGATTCACCATAAATATATGTTTTCCAACTCTCATACCCTTGAGTAGATGGTTTTCTTTAAGTAAATGAATCCTTAAAATTCCATTCTTCCATTGCACTTTGACTCACCTTACCTTATCTCTAGAGTTCAAACTACCTTGGCCACAATGATGTTAGCCTGATTATTAGATAATAAATCCATCCCAAGAATCCCATTATACATCCCAACGAGGAGGGTTCTAAAGAAACCTGAGGTAGAGGAAAATCCAATTCTATTGTCATAGGTCTAGCTTGTGTTTTATTCAATTTCAATTTTTGCAAGCATTTTGAGGATAAAAAGAAATGAGTACTACCATATTCAATGAGGAGAATAAAACATGTACCTTGATGTGTGGCTGGTGTATGAATAACTACAAATTATCTTTGTGCTCCAGGGTTGTAAATAACTGCATAAATAGTTTCTCTCTCTTCTCTTGCACCAAGAGTAGGATCTTCTATAGTTGCATGTGCATGCGAATTCTTGCGTTGAGCTCTTACAAAGTCCATGGTTGCTCTTCCTTGCCCTCTACCTCATTCACCATTTCATCCATTGTTACGTCCAGGAGGGTGGTGTCTTTGGTCTGCTATGATTCTATGATGTATTCAATGCCTTCACCAAAAATCCAAGTTCTCCACTACTAGAAAATCCTTTTTATCACATATAATCAAGAAATTTCTCAAGAAACATTTGAATAACCCCAATTTACATACATATTTTCATGACTTAAATGACGTATCTTCCTTTAACAATGGTTTGGTAAGCTAATAGGACATAATAGTGTCCCTTCAGGGTTTTGGAAAAATTATTAAATACTTCTATCATATGTATGTATTTGTAGAAGTACTTACTTCATCCAAAGTTAATATTACACTTTATGTGGAAAAATAAGAAACAACTCTTGTCATTGTGGTCATGAAGAGCTCTCAAAGCCAAATGGGTGCTCAACAACACTATAAATAGCTCAACTCAATTTAGGATAATCCAAGAGATACAAGTAATGATTTTAGGTCCTCTTCCTCAAAAGGAGAAGAAAAAAGAGAGAAAATCCCATGAACAAAATCATGTGAGGAGGAGAAGGTAGATGCAGGCTTTGAGCTAGTTTTCATTATCTTCACCTACTTTAAAAATCTTCCCCATTGTTGGCCGAGTATTTAGGACCTTTAGGTGTAGGTTTGGAAGGTATCATGGATTATGCTTTGGGTCTTGACATGCTACTGGATTGTGAAAAACATGCAGATATAGTTACAAGTGCTGCCACAATTACAACAAAAATTGAAAGGCTATAGTGGGGTCTACATAAGTATTGGAGCCAATAAAGAATTATACAAAATTAGAAGTTTGTAACTACCCACGAACTCTCTTTGTCTACCCAACACAACTTTTGCAAAGGATTTCTTATTGGCTAACCACAAAACGGATAATCAGAACTTTCCCTATTTTCAACCGTCACTAGGGATACTTGCTCAATGCAAGTTGCAAATGCTGCTAATCACATATTATTCTTCCCCACTAAATACAATTTTTTCCACTAAATGGTAGCTCTATCTGACAAGAACAAGCCCTATTAAAGACTTCCTTTCTAGGGATAACTTTCCAAATTGATCAAACAAGTCTATCCTAGATCAAACAATTCTTTTAGCTTAATTTAGCAAAATACATGAACGAACTTTTTGATTGTACTCAAGGAACTAGACACTTAGAGTCATACTACCAACATTTCTTGATCCGTGTCAAGTATGCTCCAGCCGAAATGACTCAAGAAGCCAAAGTAGTATGATTTGTGTCAAGTTTACACGAGCCTATGAAGAGTACACTTCACAGTCTATGACTTACAAGTTTTGTAGATATCCTTGATGCAGTCCAATCCATTGAAATTGAACTATACACTGGTGGAAAGTGGAAATTAGAGTCTGCTCGTATCTAGGATATCAAGGGGCCTTGTCATAAAAATGGACTTAGATCCATAAATTTACAATAGAAGAAGGATAAATTATTATGTATGAAGACTAGACGGGATCACCTTTGCTACACTTTTCTTGATCTTGACCATTAGCCTAGAGATTGTCCCTTTAATGACTCAAGCTACATAAAATTAGTGGATTATGACCAAGAACCAAAAACCAAATCAAAATTTCAAAAACTTTAGACTAAGACCACCTGTAACTCAGCAAAACTTCAACCAAAATCAAAGACCACCTCAAAAACAAGGAAACTGTAGACCAAGGAATCCCCTTTTGTGAGGAATGGACCACCCAACAACAACAATGGTAATAAGCTTAATCTACCATCTTGTTTAGGAGGAGGAGAAACCAACAAACCCAAGGAAGAGCTCAAGCCAACAAAGGAGGAGAAGGAGTAGAAAACCAATGAACCCAAGGAAGATCTCAAGCCAACAAAGCTCAGGGTACATGAGGTGACAAAAATCAAGCAAATGCATATGTTCATGTTGCAATCAATTATCACGGAGCTAATGAGTAATTTTCAATAATTTAGATCCCAATGGAGTATCAAGGTGAATATTTTATCTTTTTGAGCAATTTTGGGAGTATACATGCATTAGAAACCTCATTCTATTTGGACATCCTGATACTAACCTTACAATGGAATTAGCTACAAGTAGGAAAGTTAAATCTTCTACTTCTGTGGGTGACTTATATTTTTCTTTGGATGGTCATATGACTTCAGCTCATTTTAGGGTTTTACCGATAGGAGTCTATGAGATGGAATTTAAGGGATGGGTTCACTTAAGGAGAATGGTGCTCACTTGCATTGTAAACATGCTTCATTGACTTTTGTAAATGAATACAACTCTAGGGTTACCATTATTGAAAAGCAAGGACAACTTAAAATTGAGCTTGTAAATTTTCCTAAGTTGCTAAAAATCTATAGGAAGGATGATATGGTTTATGTTGTAAAGCTTAAGCTAGCAACAAAGAAGTCAAAACCCCTTGAACCTGAGTGGCTTACCAAATTTGATGATGAGTTTCTTGAAGAACTTTTAGAGATACTACCTAAGTGTGAAGTTGATCATATGATCCAGCTTATCCTAGGAGGTCAACCTATTGCTCAAAGACCATACAAGCTGTCAGTACCAGAATTTGCAAAACTCAAAGAGCAACTTACTCAACTTCTTGACCAAGGTTTCATTACGCCTAATGTTTCTCCATGGAGTAATCCTGCTCTTTTTAATAGTACTCTGCGTCTTTGTATTGACTATTGTTGGTTCAATCAAGTGACAATCAAGAATAAGTATGCAATAGTTAGGGTATGCAATATCTATTTTCACAAAAATTGATCTTAAGTCTAGTTATTATCAAATCCAAACCTAGGAGGATGATATATGAAAGATATATTGAACACTCACTTTGGACATTATAAATTTACAGTTATGTCCTTTGGACTTACAAATGCTCTAGTGACTTTCAAACACCTTATGATTGATGTTTTTTAGAGAACATGTTAATGATTTTTTTCCTTGTCTTCTTTGATGATATTTTGGTCTAATCAATGAATAAGGAAGAACATGAACACCATGTGAGCCAAGTTTTGAACTTTTGCAACAAAACCAACTTTAAGCTATGCATTGATAATGTATCTTTTTTATTGATAGAGTGGAATATTTGGGACTCATTACTTTTAAAGATGGTGTCTCTACTGATCCAAGTAAGATTGAAGCTATGGTAGCTTAGTCGACACCCAAATATATGAAAGAAATACGTGGATTCTTTGGATTTTCAAGATGATATCATACTTTTATTGAAGGTTATGCTAAGAAGTAATACCAATATCCTTAACAAGACTAAATTTTTTTCTTGGAATGATCATGGACATGCTAGCTTTGAGAAACTCAAAGAATCTTTGATAAATGCTCTTATTTTATGACTTCTACATGTCATGAAGGTATTCACTATCCTCACCGGTGCAAGTGGACAAGCGATTGGTGAAGTTATGTCTTGAGAAGGAAGACCAATAACTTATGAATCTTGTGAATTTCATGTTCACAAGTTAATTTATCCTACATATGATAAAAGTGAATGGGTGAGCAAATGTGGTGCATATGTGAAGAGGGAGAAGGAGAGAAAAAGAACACATAGTGTAGGGTGGAGCAGAGTTGCAAGAAGTAACACTCACTCCTTATTCTTCTATTATATAAAGAATAAGTGAGTAGGTCAGTGAGCTCAATGGGAAATGCACACTCAGGACGTCCATCTTGGTGCAAGGTACATGCTACCTTTACCCCAACAACCTCCCACTTAAAGACAAATGTGTTGATAAGTGGGTCGTACTAGCTAAACTACTAATATGTACAAGAAAATAGGTGAGACACTCTCTCAAACTATGCCCATTGTCTTTCTTATAACTTGGTCTACATGCAGTCATTTTGGCTCTAGTGGTAGGAAAATGTGCATATCCATGCTAGAGCCTATATTCAAATCCCACAAACACATATGTTTAGTTTACACAACTCCATGAAGCATCGTGCTAGCATCAATCATCATACAACTGAGAATTCCTGCTGTAGATTCTCCCACTTTAGCTTCTAAGTTGGGCCTTGATACTAACAAGTCGAACATGAGACACCCAAATGCATGAAGGAGAGACGTCTCCTCTCTCACTCAACTCATGCTAGTAACAAAATTAACACTATGTTGTCTTGTACTTTAGATACATGCATAGGGTATACTAAGCTACTCTAGGATCCCTGCAGTCACTAGTGATCAGTCACTAGTGATCCACAATGCATCTGAAAAGACCGCTCTCTAAGCACTATCTGCCACCCACAATCTGCTAACTATCTCACTAAGATCAAAATCTGTCTTTATTAAGAAACAAATTGCATATGTCGAAGCATATAGGATGCATCACCAGGTAATGACAAGCAAACATCTCCTACACCTGCAATGTCAAACATCGAATCCTTGGCCAAGTGCACATGACCAAAGCTCACACTAGAGAAAGTGCTAAACCACTCACGATGTGGTGTGACATGAAAAATTGCATCCTCGTCTAGCAACCAATAGGGAAAAATGCCACCTCTCAAAGATATGTAAGCAAGAGGAATGCTAAAGAAATGTGACATCACCACCATTGAGATGAGAAACCATTGCTCTTGCATGTTTCAAAGCCTCACTTGCATCACACGTACGTCTTTGATGTTGCCTCATACATATGAAACAGCAACGCCTAATGTTCCCTACATGACCACAATTCCAATATCGCATATATTTGCAACTACAAAACTGATGTCTCTCATGAGTTGTCTTTAACTGTCACACATGATGGATGTCATATTGGTGAATAGCGTTTTTGTAACAAAAGTGTATGGTGATGAAACCAAAAAATGGGCAAGAAATTGTGGGAGAAAAGTCTCCTTTGCAAACCAAGAAAAATCTCAATCAAAACTTGAACCATAAGTTATGCCAAAATGGCAACAAAGTGGGAGATCAGTCAACCACTACACAATAATTAGGAAAAATATGAATCCTAAAAGGGCCTTGTAAGGATCTCTAATTTTAAGGGCTTAGCTAAAAATGCATGTGGTTAAGGGGACAAGGTCAATGATTGAGGATGGTTTCATATGATTTTTTTTAAGCCCTCATAGGATTTTTCTAGACTTAAGTAGATACTAGGGAGGGGAACTTCCATTCTCTCTCTACCTTTTCAAAGAGTACAAGGGAGAGTGACAGAGGAGGGTGGGGGGGACCAACCTTTCCCTCCAACATAAATAGACTTTGGGATTTTGGGTGGATGTTCACCCAATGGGTAGCCAACATTCAAAATCCTCCCTACATTCTTGCAACATGTGGGTATAGGGGAGGTCTCCTTGGATACTATAGGTGATTTTCAAATATTGGAAATCATAGTGTGTGAAGGTGGATACATCAACATCAACTTCTATATCATAACCTTACATGTCTACAATAGAGGGTCATTGATGTAAATCAGGAAGCAGATACTCTTAAGTGATGTTTTATACTTTATTTTATATTAATGTCTAAAATGGTCAATTTGTTTGGCAGCATATCCTCCATGCACATCGTCCATAGTCTATGCATGAATATGGATCACTAGATATTTGGAGCATGCAAGGTATGGAGAAATCAAACTCCTTACAAATCAAACTTGTACAATCCAAGAAGCTATCAATACCATTCATGCAACAAGTACAAAGTGTCAACATAGAGGCGACCTCATAGAGTCCGTTGATGCTATTGTTGTAATAGAAATGGTCTATGAACTTTGAGAATAAGAAAATGAGGAGAATTAGAGTGAGCATTGAGGCTAGTTTGAGAACATAGAGGGTGAACTTAATTAGCGGCAGCCTAGTTAACTTGGCATGAACAATACTTTAGAGAACTTGACAACAGTTGAGGACCGAATTTATGTGGAGCCGGTCCCCTCTCCAATAGGCTTTTGTACTATAGATTCTCCCATTAAGAGAGACTTGGTACAATACAATCTTTCTGTTCCTTGTGACCAAGTGATGCAATGAATATCGAAAGCTTCATACATCACGAGAATAACATAGACTTTGTAAAAAGCATTAACCATCCCCGGCCTCAGTCCCAAGGCCTCAAACACCTTCAAAGGTGGAAAGAGCTAACAGGGAATGAGGATAGGGAAGAGAAATAGAAATAATCATAGGCGAAAGAAATAGTTCCTCCCTTATCATCACTCTTCTTGATTAGCATACATAATAGCATAGTTATAAAGATGGAGAAGATGGAAAACTTAAGAATTGGATCATGGCTCTTGGTTGGATATGCATTCCATAGCCAAGAGTGTTGGTGTAGGCTCTCAACTTCTCTACAATCTTGGAGAAGGAAATGGAGCTCTTGCACTTTTCACCTCACACAATGAGAGTGTGTGCACGTGTGTGTGTGTGGGAGAGTATACCCCCCAAGAAAGCCCTCTCCTTGCTTTGGTTGACCCCCTCTTCTAGCACTAGCTTGCACTTGATTGGAGCTCCTCAAGCCAGCCAATCACATGCTTAGTGCATATCAAGCAACAAGGGTAGCATTAGGACAAGTGTCCTTCTTACCCCTTTGAAAGAGAGACCTTGATAAATGAAAAAACAATTAATTAAATTAGCTAAATTATCATTGGACCCCTTGGCAGGCGAACCAATAGGCTTTAGGCACACCATGAGGGCAACATGAAGAGGAACTTGACAAGTGTCCTAGTTGCTTTCTTTATACCAAGCTTGCCTTGTGTGAGGGTGTGTGTGTTCTCTCTCAAGCTCCTACAATGAGGGTTCCCCCCCCCTTGTGAAGAAATGTGCATTGACTTATTGAACGCCTTAACCCCTCAAGAACATTAGTCATGGATCACCTTAGCACCTTAGTCATTAAGCACCTCAAGCGCCTTAGTCGGCAAGTACGACAAGCACCTCAATCTTGGGTCGGGTTCCCACCTCAAGCACAGCCCTAGCTTGCCTAATTTCAAAGGACCTTTAACACTAACCTTTGAAGGTCTTTAATGAATCTAACCCAAAGGTCTTTAAGCTCCATTAGTTAGCCTTGCTCTTTTATAGATCATCTCTCGTGTGGACCCCTTTAACCTTGGCCCCGTGTTGAGATAGATCTATAAGCACATGTCTATATTCTAACCCATGTTTTCGTTTATTCTCCCACATTAAATGATCAGTTTAATATGAGAAATCATGTAAGTTAGTTATATATTAGATTTTATGACATTATCTCTCTCTTGAAATCATAGTCGTGCTCGACTATGAGGTAGAAGAGATAAAGCCTTCGTCATTAGTCAATGTTTCCGAGCGGGTAGAGGATCCCTTTTTACCCTATGACATCATTCAAAGATGGATGACTAATCCATTTGCTACCACAAGCATGTCTTCTCTTTAGTCCATATCATAGTCCCAAAGTAGAGTGACAATTTCTACTTGGTGTTTGAGAGACGCCGTCAAAACAAACATGATTGTAAGCATGCATACTACTTAAATTTGTTCACAATTAAAAGAGAATTAGTCTTATAAGACAAAAACATTGATCATTTAAAAGAAACATGTACATTTGCTTACTCTAATGTAGCATTGTAAGCAATGACAAGATTCATACTATCCTTAAATTGTAATCCTTGCATCCATCTAGCATCTTCAAAAGGATAATTTTTTAACATAATAAGATATCGACGGATAATCTTACCATGTCGTAGTACCTTGTCTTCATGCCTTTGGGTTGTAGCACCTCTTCTTGGTCTTTGATTTTGAGAGGGTCTTCAATAAGTGGGTCACTTTGTGGCTCTCCTTTGTAGGGATTAAGTAGGCTCACATGAAAAGCATTGTGTATGAGCACCAATAGTAGGGTAGCTTGAGTTGATAAGCCAGTTTATTGATTGGCTTCAACATTTGAAAAGGACCAAGTATCTTTTTGCTAGTTTAGCATAATACTTTTGATGGCCCGTAGGAAATATTTTTGCTCGTCATTTGCCTCAATCGAGCCTTGGGAAACTTAAGCAAGACCCAATCATTTTCTTTAAACGTTAAGGACCTTCTCTGCTTGTCAGCAATAGCTTCCTTTGCTGAGAGATGTCTATAGCCTCCTTACTCTGTTGGAAAGATTCTTGTAAGTCACAACTCTATTCATTTGCAGCGAAGATCTTCCCATGTACTTTAAGTAGCAAGGGACTTTTAGGTCTTCCCTCAATAGGTGCTTTCCTCGCAGAAGTATGGACAATACTATTGTACTCATACTCTACAAGGGTTAAGTACTTTTTCCATTGTGAGTATTGACCTACCTATGTAACATAAGTCTTTAGTAGATCAAGTATCGTAAGATTGGCTATCTCACTTTGGCCATCCGTTTGTGGGTGACAGGACAAAGAGAAATTCATTCTTATACCTCGATTTTCAAAGAAATATTTCCAAAATTTACTGGTCATTCTAGGATCTCTATCTAACATGATGGATTACCATGGTGTTTGAAAATGTGAGATATGAAGAGAGTTACCATTTGATGTGCCGCTTAATAGTCTTTTTGATAGGAATAAAGTGTGTTTGCTTGCTAAACCTCTCGAATATTGTCCATATTACCATATTCCCATAAACTTGGATAATCCAAAGATAAAATCCATGGATATACTCTACCATGGTGAATTAGGGATTGGCAATGGTTGGAGTAATCCAGGTTGCTTCCCTCTATCATACTTAGTCTTTCGGTATACCACACATTTTGAAACATACTCTTGTATGTCTACTTTCATGGTGGGCCAATAGAAGTATGTCTCTACTCCTCGAAGAGAAGGTTGAAGGCCTCTATGACCCGCATACGGAGGAGCATGGGATTCATATATAACTTTCTCATGAAGGGAGTGGGTAACACAGCCTATTTCCATGGAGAAGATAACCATCCTGCAAGGTGAATGGTTCCTCCTTCATTCCCACAAGCAAGGACTGACATTATGTCTTTAAAGTCAGGGCCTGTAGCATACTCATCTATCATAGAGGATCTTGCTCGTCGTGAAAGTGCATCCGCCGCTTAGTTGTGAGCAATGTGGGAAATATGAAAATAAAATTGCGAAATAAAATTTTTCCACCTCATTTGTTTGTCAGAAAGCTTGGTTTGCGTACTTGAGACTTTGGGGGTTTGCTCGTAAAATAAATGGAGTCCCCAATACATAGTGCTTCCATGTGTCTAGGGCATGTAGAACAGCTAAAGGCTCTTTTTTGTATATTCCCAAGACTCCCTCATTGGCATTGAGCCTTCAACTCTCATATGCTATGGCATGCCCTTCTTGAAGTAATACTGCTCTCAGGAAATCACCACAAGCATCACATTGGATCTCAAATGGATTTGAAAGATCCAGAAGCAGAAGGACTGGTTGGGAGGTAAGCTTCTCTTTGATCTTGTCAAAAGCATTTTTCTCCTTGGCAGTCCATGAGTACTTAATGTTCTTCTTTGTTAAGTCATATAATGGTCCCGCTATTTGAGAGAATTTTTCTATGAAGCGTCTATAGTATGCACACATACCAATATAGCTTCTTAGCTCATGTAGATTCCTTGGATTAGGCCATGATTTTATTACCTCCAACTTTGATGGATCCATATGGATACCATCTTGAGAGATAATATGACCTAAGTATTGAATCTCTTAAAGGAAAAATTCTCTTTTATTTTAATTGATAAAAATCTTGTTCTCCCTCAATGATTGAAAAATCACAAGGAGATGTTGCTTGTGTTCCTCCAAGGACTTGGAGTACATGATGATATCATCAAAGAACACTCCAATGAATTTGTGGTAGGGTCTAAATATTTTCTCCATTAAACAATTGAACGTGGATGGTGCATTAGTCAAGCCAAAAGGCATGACTAGATATTCATAAATACCAAATGTTGTACAGAACGCGGTCTTTAGGATATCTTCATTCACTACCCTTATTTGATGATAGCCACTTTTAAGCTCAATCCTATTGAAGTAGGTAGAGCTTTGTAGCTTATCAAACAGATCTTCTACCCAAGGTACAAGAAATTTATTATCAATAGTGATATGGTTTAGTGATTGATAGTCCACACACATGCGATATGTACCATATTTCTTTTGCACTAAAATATTGGAGAACAAAAGGGAGAGGAGATAGGCCTCACCATTTCTTTGTCTACCAATTCTTGTACTTGCCTCATGATCTCATCTTGTTGAGCTTGGAAACTCAATAAGGAGGCTTGTTAGGCAGTAAGCTTCCTATTAGGACCTCTATTTGATGGTCATCATCCCCTCGTTTTGGAGGTAAGTCCATAGGGATATCATCGATGAGCACATCTTGGAATCCTTTTAGAAAATTAGACGAGTCTAACTCTTCTTTATTCCTACCATTTACATTTGATCAAACATTAGGATCTTTTAGGGACTCTATGACAAAAATCATGTACGCAAAAAATGAGCTTTTCATTGATTTATCAAAAGCAGGAGAATTTACAAGTGGTATAGTACGACCAGACTCACTAGCATCAATAACATGCTCTTTTCCCTGTAGGTGAAGTAGATTCTCCTTTTAGGGAACTTCATGTTGGCAGCCATGCGGTTGAATCATGGTGCCCCTAGGATAACATTTCATGTTGAAGAGGAGAGATGAAAAAGTATTCTTTGTCGACGTAGTGAGGCGGTCTGGGGCAGGCAACAAGAAGAGCAACCTCTAGACACCCTTCAAGGCTCCCGTGCTGCTCAATGGGGCTGGGGCACAACACAACACAAACCAAAAAAACAAACCCACAGCCAAATCCCAACTACACAAGGGGCACCACCTAGTTTAAGAGCGAACTAGGACGCAAAAGAGGAGAATCGTTAGAGCAACCCACAAACAAGCAAGGAATTTACACTAACCCTAACACCAATGGAACACTCTCACACACTAAAACACGAGAGAGAGAGAGAGAGAGAGAGAGAGAGAGAGAGAGAGAGAGAGAGATAGTGCTCGGGCTGCTTTGAAACGTATCGCCAATGATCAAGCAAACACAACTATATATTTAAGAAAGAGAGAGAAAGGGGGAGGGGGTGCTTGTTGCATTAATCCTTCTTACAAATCTGTCATGACAAATCAAAGTGAGATTAGTATTTGTTCAACATAGCTTGCGTAAATTTCACCACAACACATCACAAGAAAAGCCACCCCAATCACTGTCTTAAAGCCAGGGGAGTCCTCTCCACCCTGTCGCCCTCTTACAGTATGTGGGATTTATGGCTAGATTGATGACAACACCAGAGACAAGCTATCAAGAACTTAACAAAAAACACCAAGACACCTACGCATCATTGTTGTCCATTACTTCACGTTGAAAGGGAGACAAAGTATCCAAGCTTAGTCCAAATCCACCCTCCTTGATTCAGCAAATGTTGGGCTCACACTAGTAGGAGAAATGATAGATTTCCTACTCTCAATTGAATGATCACTCTCTCTCTTACAATGGCATAGAGTTCCCTTGCTAATCCCCTATTACAACACATGCACATGCATAAGACAATGAGCTTCCACTCAAGAGCTCCTTCTAGAGAGGTTGAGCTTGGCTTCTCAAGCTATAGCATAGTGCTCTTGCTTATGGCTCCCCCTTTTGTGCTAGCCACACCCTCCTTTTATAGAAATTTTGAAGGCTAGGGTTACTCCTCTAACCATGGTTGGGTTAGATTTTCAGCCATTTATCTAATTTCTTTTGCTTGGAATTATCAAGAAGTTGGTGGGGAAAGAGAGAGGAGAGAAATGGAGGTGATAGGACTTTTCATAGTGGGTTAGTGTTAGTAGAGTTAGTATTAATTTACAAATGGAATTGGATATTTACAATGGGAGTATCCATGTAGGATACAAATAAGGAAGAAAAAACTCTTAAGAGGTAAGAAAAGGTGGATTTCTTACAAAGTTGATGCTCCAAGTGTCTTGAGTAGGGCCAATTTTGACGCTTGTTGACGGTCCACTAGCTTTGACGGTACATTTTTTCTCCACTCTTGACCTTCCTTGAGAGACAAGGTAATTGAAGCTGAGTAATCAACCACCATGATGCTGTCTTTTAAGAGAAGAGGCTGAATTTTGTGGTTTTTTTATAGATATGGGTAATTTGGAGGACGAAAAATGAGACTAGGTGGTCAATTTTGGAATGGAATTGTGCGTGGGAGGTATGAGTTCACCATGGTTTCTCTTATTCTTCAAGGTTGAGGAGAAGGTGAGTAGGGTGCAGAGAGGAGTGGTGAGAGAGGTGGGGATGATGAGTGGAGAAGTGTGTGTGAAAGAGAAAAATGATAAAATGGAAGAGAGAGTGTGGCTGCATAGCATGGGAAAACTGGGGTCCACTAATAAAATCATAGCTCACAGCTCGTAGCTCAAAAAAATATGAAAAAAATTGAGGCAAAAGTTCAGCCCACGAGCTACAACTTTTGTTTGTATCACCTTTTCAAATTCGGAGAGCAAGTGAACTTTAAAAATTCAGCAAAACCGACCGTTTCTTTCCACTGCACAAGGTCCTTGTGGGGTCCTTCTTTGGATGATTCTTTTGAATACCTCCAAGAGTGAGCCCTCCATAGTGCATGTATGCATGCCACCTACCCTTGACCTTATTTGGTAGGTCTATAATTGAAGATATTGTTGAGATTATGATATAAGTGAATAGTACAACTAAGAAAATCAAATATTGAGGGGTCTAAAAAATATGTACATGTCAAATATAAATAATATAAGTGGAAAAAAATATAAAGGGGTCAAAAGAAATCTCTCTCATTATGAGGCTACCATAAAAAGATAAATATTTTTGGTGTTCTAATTTTTTAGGAAAAAAAAACAAAATAGATGTAGGAAGGGAAAAATCACAATAGTGAAAAAATATACACATAAATAAAACTAGTTTTTTTGGATTTTTGTTGGGGTGGAGTTACACCAAATATAAGAGAAGCTTACATGAAAATATTTCTATATGGAATAAAGAGTATAAAAAATGATAAGAAAAATTGTGGTAATGGTGAGGCAATGTACAGAGCATAAATAACACACACCTAGGTAGAAATATTTAAATAAATACCAAAATAATTATGAAAAAATCTTTTATTTAGGCCCTATATACAAAGAAATATTTACATACGCATGGGCCATAATATACTTACATTTTTTATTTTTTTTATTTTTTTGGCTCAACTAGCCCAATGACTAGCTAATTGAGGGTTTTTTATTTCAGTAAGGAGATATGGGAAAAGTCCCCTAACTCACACGCACCTATATACAGTGAAAGGGTGAGGGATAGCCATAGTGTTTGGGTGAATTTGGTAGGGTGGAGTAACTTACTATGGAAATTATGGAGAGCCGAAAAACGGCTATCATTAGCCCTCCCCCTGGATGATGGTATATTCATGTACCATCATAGAGCATCTTTTCCAAAGAGAGTGCTTCAGAGTCCTTGACGAGATCTTTATTGTTTGGCCCCTCAGAATTTTGGCTAGAGTTACACTCATGCTTCATGTAACAATACTTACATGAGACAGTGGCTTTTTGACAGATCTTTGGTAGATCCTTTGGTAGAAGGCGACTCAAATAGGGCTTCAAGCGATACCCGTTTACTTTCCTGGAGTGCTCTTTACCATTCAAGTCCATAAGCTGATAGTAACTAGAATTGAAAGCCTTCTTGACTATGTATGGCCCTTGCCATCTAGTTTCAAACTTGGCATCAAAACGATTGTCAAGTCGATTGTCATACCTTAGCACAAGCTCTCCTTCCTTGATGCCTTTGTCCTTCAGTTTCTTGTCGTGCGTTTCTTTCGCTTGTGTGGCTTTCCTCTTGTAGCACTCATATGCTGCTTCTCTTTTCCACTCAAGCTCCACTAACGTAAGAAGTCGATCCATCCATACTTCTTGATCATCTTGTGCTAATTTGCCATGAAGTCGCATTCATGGAATGTTTAGCTCAATTGGCTGTAAAGCCTCTTGACCATAGACCAAGTGAAATGGTGTGAACTCCGTGGCTTCCCTATATGTGGTTCGATACGCCCACAAGGCACCATCCAAGAAGTCATCCCACAACTTTGTCTTGTTTTTCACCATCTTTCTAATGATGCCTGCAATGACACCATTAGCTTTTTCTACCAAACCATTTGATTGGGGATAGTAGGGTGTACTGTGACGATGTAGAATGTGAAGTTCTTCACAGACTTCTGTGAGCAATCCCTTTCTAAACCCTAGACCATTATCAGAAACAATCTCCAAAGGTGTGCCAAATCTACAACAAATGTGAGTGTAGACGAATTTGCTCACTGTCTTCTCATTTACCTTTGCCACACTTTCTGCTTCCACCCACCTAGTCATATAGTCTACAGCCACTAGAATGTAGATTTTACCATTTTTTGTCCTAGGCAGAGGACCCATAGCATCAATGCCCCACTTTTCAAACGGTCCATTTGCAAGCACGATTTGCCTTGGACCATAAACCAATCTTCTATTCCCATTTACCTGACAATTGTGACAACTTTTACACCAATGTTGGACATCCACATGCAGACTTGGCCAAACATACCCCACAAGCAAAATCTTCTTCACATTTAATTCTTGGGCAAAATGACCACCACATGCTTCTTCATGCAAACCTTTTAGAATGGCTGGAATTTCCTCAATAGTTGGTACTCTTCTGCATACTTGATCCCTCCCTCTTTGATAGAGGGAGCCTTCTAGGAAGAGATATGCGCTTGCCTTCTTCATGAGTCTCCTCTTCTGAGCCTTCGTGAAGTCTTGTGGAAACTCGCCCTCCAAAATGTAGCTAATAATGGGATTCAATGACTCCAATCCCTGGTATCTCGGTTGCTTGACAGTTGCTGCCACCATGATGACCTGCACTTCTCTCTCAACACATGTAACTGCTTGTTGTGCAAGTAAATCGGCATCTTCATTTTGTTTCCTCGGAATATGACATAGTTGCACTTCTTCAAACTGATTAAACATCTTACGAATGGCATGAACTTTTGTCCTTAAGCTTTCATTCTTGCATGCCCAAATGCCTAAAATCTGTTTAACAATGAGAAGTGCATCTCCCTTTACCATGAGACGTTTTATCCCTTGGCCAATGCACATCTTCAAACCATGAAGTAGTGTGTCGTATTCTGCTTCATTGTTGCTAGTTGAACCTGGTAGATTGACCTTCTCTTTCATGACCACCTCTCTACTTGGGTTGAGCAACACTAGCCCTCCCCCTGCTTTCCCTGTGGCTCGTCGAAAAGCTCCATCAAAGAACAAGGTAAAAGCATTGGGAATACTTTTTGGTGGTGGTAATGGTAGGGTCTTTACTTTAGGCACCTTAATCTCCTTTTCATGCACCCTATAAGTGAGAATCCCTGCCAATTGTGCACGCACACTATCTTCTACCTTGAAAGAGTATTGAAACTCTTGCAACTCCATAATCCACTTTGAGATCCTAGTACTAAGATTCATTTGAGATGACACCCAAGGGAACAAATTCTCTGCAGTGAGAATTACAAAAGGTTTTGGTAGCAGGTAGGATCTAAACTTTCTCACCGCAAACATGAGAGAAAGCATCATGATTTCTGCTTCTGTGTAGTCTCTCTCCAAAGCATTCATGACCCTACTAGCAAAGTAGATGGGTCGCATCCTTGTACTGTGGGGATCTTGTTGTAGCAACACAGCACCAATTGTTTCTTTCCCAGCACTAGAGCTAACAAAGAATGTGTACTCCCAACAAGGAGGCATGAGTGTTGGTAGCTCTGACAAAATGACTTTAATGTTACAAAAATACTCTTCAAGCTCATCAGACCATGCAAATTCTACTTGTTGTGTCAACTTTTGCAAAGGATGAAGCAACTCCGAGGCTAAGTGAATGAAGCGTGACATATACTTCACCTTCTGAATGAAAGAGATGACCTCCTTAAGACTCTTTGGTGATGGGAGCTCAATAAGAGCCTTTGCCTTTGAAGGATCCACCTCAATGCCTTTATAGGAAACCTTGTGACCGAGCAAGATCACTTCATCCTCACCTATGTGGCACTTGTCGGGGTTGAGTTGACCTCCCATGTCGTAGAGCTTCTTTAAACCTTGTTCTACCCTTTGTAGATGCAATGATTTTGAGCTATAAATACAGAAATCATCAATGAACACCCTAATTGACTTTCCAAAGAATGCTTGAAACACCATATTCATGAAACATTGGAATGTTGCAGGAGCATTTGTCAGACCAAATGGCATGACTCTAAAAGCATAACAACCCCAAGGAGTGATAAAGGTTGTTTTCAATTGATCCTCCAATGCAATCCCTATTTGAAAGTAACCTGAGTAACCATCGCACACAGTGTACTTCTCATGACTAGCTACCTCATTTAGTATCTCATCCTGGAATGGGAGGGGAAAGTGGTCTCTTTTTATTGCCTCATTGAGGGGACTGTAATCCACACACACCCTCCACTTGCCATTTTTCTTAGGAGTGACAACAACAGGAGAGACCCACTCTGAATTCTCCACTGGATAAATGAAACCTGCTGCTAGAAGCTTTCTTACCTCCTTGAGTAGAGCCTGCTCCTTTATAACTCCTAGCCTTCGTAGCTTCTGAGCTTTAGGTGTGGCCTCAGGCTTTAACTCAATCTTGTGTTGAACAACATCTACCCCACGCACGTCGGTGTAGTCTTTAGCAAAAAGCCTAGGAAACTTCCTTAGCACACATTTGAACTCCTCTCTTTCATCCTTTGTAAGTGTTGTTGATAGCATACCTTCCAGCATCCTTTCATCTTGAACACCTTCGTTCTCTTGAGGACCTACCTCCTCCAAGCCTTGACAAGAGGTCTCTTGGTTGCTTGGCTTAAACCTTACCCCCATGACTTCGATGGAAGACTCCTCTTCAGTAATGTTGCCGCTACTTTCTTCTTCTGAAGTGCTATCGGTCCAACCTTCTTCCGTCTCACTTTGAGATGATTCTTCATGGAGCTCCTCTTGGCGTTACTCCTTCATGTCAAAGACAACCTTCTTATGATTGTCATTCCTGCAAATTAATTTCCCACTCTCCCAATCCTGCAAAGCTCGCATTTTCATTAGCCATGGTTTTCCTAGGATAAATGGATAACCACTTCCCTTGGTCGACATAACATAAAAATCCACCGCTTTCTTAATGCCAAAGGCCTCTACAAAGACATTTTTACAAATGCCTACACACCTAGCCTTGCTATTGTTTGCCATCTTGACTTTGATTTCAGGTGTCTCATGGATGTGCATGCCTAGTCTCTGCATGAGTCCCTCTGTCATGATGCAAATTTGTGCACCCCCATCCACTAGACCTTTCCTAACCAATCTTCCTTTGATGTAATAGTCTAGCACCAGTGTAATGTCCTCATTCATTTCAGCTTGTGCAATTTTTACAACAGGCACACTCTCTTTTACCTTTCTCCTAGTGCTAACTGCCCTTGTTAAATCCCTCCTAACTTGTGGACATAATGCAAGAAATTGAGGCCATGAAATATCAGGACCCTTACCTCTCATGTCTTCCAACAAGTTGTACGGAGCCATACCATGTCCAAGAGGGAAGTCTTGGAGGTTGATACGACGTCGAGTCCTCTTGGTTTCCTTGGTTTCCTTTGCCTTCTTGCCTTGTCCATGGTCACTCTGTGATGTGACTCCTTCTTTCTCTTTACCTTTTCCTCGGCCACGCTTAATGCCATTGGCTTCCATGTCAACCTCATTTGAATTTGTCACCTCTACCACATGCACGTTTGGGTCTGGCAAAGGTGGAACTCCTTCTACCCCTTGTGGAGGTGGTCTTGGTCCATTTGGCCTTTGTAGAAGCCTTGGTTGTTGACCAGCTCCTTCTCCTGCATTCATCACTGGGTAATTCAAGTTAGGTCTCCCTGGCTCTCCACGGGGCCAAGGACAATTATACATCCCATGTCCAGACTCTCCGCAATTCCAACATTGCAAGACTCTCCTAGTTCGTGGCTCTCTCTCTTCTGACTTCTTTGCTTGTCCCTTTGGACCTACAGCTTGTGCAAGGTGAATTGACAGGCTGCTTAAAGATTCATTTAACTTCTCAATCACTTCAGCCGTTACCTCAGGAAGCTCCCTAGATGTTGATGCTTGTGACTTACCTTTGGGTCTAAGACCTTCTATTGGAACCTCTCCCCTTAAGCACTTGAGTTTCCTATACTTCTCAGAAGCCCTAGTTTCAGCTGCATCAAAAGTAGCAAGTGCACCCACCTCAACTTTTACCTTAAGGTCAGGAAAGAGTCTGGCTATGAACCTCTCCTTCTTTAGAAATTCTGCACCATCACCAGGGTTAGCAACATTTCGTATCCATAGAGCCCAAAGACGTAGGAACTCTTGTTTGTACAAGTAGTAGTCATCTAAGTCTTTTTGCTTATGAGAAACAATGTCTTGCCATAATTTCTGAGTGTTTTGGGGATCAAAGAAGTATTTCTTGAAACGATTCAAAACTTCTGTGTAATTCCCTTTAACTTCCTCAGGCAAAGAGTCAAACCAAGTGCTAGCATCTTTCCTCTGGACCACCTCAAACATTTCTACACGTTCTTGATCAGTTACTATCCTCTTGATACGGCAAGACATCTTGAAATTCGCTAAAAATAATTCTGCATCCTCTCCAGGCTCTCCAAAGAAAAGAGGATATCCAGACATTTGGCGTTGGCTCTCCATTGAATTGATTTCAAAGTGACGCGTTTTTGTTTTTTCTTTCTTTAAAAGATTTACACAATAATATTTTCTAAATTGCAATCTATTCTACAACAAAATAAAAATATTCACATCAAATGACCTATGATAATCAATAAGAGGTAGAATGACAGGGTTTGGTGACGCGAGAATTTCTCCTACTCCTTGGGCACCAAACATGAATACCATACGTTGTTGAAAATGGAATTTTCTACTAATTGCAATGTTTACTCTAATGTGTGGAGTGAAATGAAAGGGAAAAACCTGTATTCCTGGGCCATTATCCATGGTCTATGCATGACCTAATTCTTAAAACAAAACAAAAATATAGACGTCCAAACTAAGGTCGTACCTAATGAGAGGCAAAATAAAAGGATTTACTGATGCGCTTATCTCTACCAACCTAAGAGGACCTAAAATTTTACGAATTACTCGCTGAAATTGCAACTTAGTACTAACAATTATGTGTACCTTTTGCCTTGCAATGGGAATGAAGGGATCATACAAATTCTCGTGATTCATGCAAGCTACTTGATTATGCTAAAGGTTGAGTCTCCACAAAACATACACAAGCCTGTCCTCTGTGGGGGCACCAATTTGAGGCGGTCCGGGGCGGGCACCAAGAAGAGCAACCTCTAGACACCCTTCAAGGCTCCCGTGCTACTCAATGGGGCTGGGGCACAACACAACACAAACCAAAACAACAAACCCACAACCAAATCCCAACTACACAAGGGGCACCACCTAGTTTAAGAGCGAACTAGGACGCAAAAGAGGAGAATCGTTAGAGCAACCCACAAACAAGCAAGGAATTTACACTAACCCTAACACCAATGGAACACTCTCACACACTAAAACACGTGAGAGAGAGAGAGAGAGAGAGAGAGAGATAGTGCTCGGGCTGCTTTGAAACGTATCGCCAATGATCAAGCAAACACAACTATATATTTAAGAAAGAGAGAGAAAGGGGGAGGGGGTGCTTGTTGCATTAATACCTTCTTACAAATCTGTCATGACAAATCAAAGTGAGATTAGTATTTTTTCAACATAGCTTGCGTAAATTTCACCACAACACATCACAAGAAAAGCCACCCCAATCACTGTCTTAAAGCCAGGGGAGTCCTCTCCACCCTGTCGCCCTCTTACAGTATGTGGGATTTATGGCTAGATTGATGACAACACCAGAGACAAGCTATCAAGAACTTAACAAAAAACATCAATACACCTACGCATCATTGTTGTCCATTACTTCACGTTGGAAGGGAGACAAAGTATCCAAGCTTAGTCCAAATCCACCCTCCTTGATTCAGCAAATGTTGGGCTCACACTAGTAGGAGAAATGATAGATTTCCTACTCTCAATTGAATGATCACTCTCTCTCTTACAATGGCATAGAGTTCCCTTGCTAATCCCCTATTACAACACATGCACATGCATAAGACAATGAGCTTCCACTCAAGAGCTCCTTCTAGAGAGGTGGAGCTTGGCTTCTCAAGCTATAGCATAGTGCTCTTGCTTATGGCTCCCCCTTTTGTGCTAGCCACACCCTCCTTTTATAGCAATTTTGAAGGCTAGGGTTACTCCTCTAACCATGGTTGGGTTAGATTTTCAGCCATTTATCTAATTTCTTTTGCTTGGAATTATCAAGAAGTTGGTGCGGAAAGAGAGAGGAGAGAAATGGAGGTGATAGGACTTTTCATAGTGGGTTAGTGTTAGTAGAGTTAGTATTAATTTACAAATGGAATTGGATATTTACAATGGGAGTATCCATGTAGGATACAAATAAGGAAGAAAAAACTCTTAAGAGGTAAGAAAAGGTGGATTTCTTACAAAGTTGATGCTCCAAGTGTCTTGAGTAGGGCCAATTTTGACGCTTGTTGACGGTCCACTAGCTTTGACGGTACATTTTTTCTCCACTCTTGACCTTCCTTGAGAGACAAGGTAATTGAAGCTGAGTAATCAACCACCATGATGCTGTCTTTTAAGAGAAGAGGCTGAATTTTGTGGTTTTTTTATAGATATGGGTAATTTGGAGGACGAAAAATGAGACTAGGTGGTCAATTTTGGAATGGAATTGTGCGTGGGAGGTATGAGTTCACCATGGTTTCTCTTATTCTTCAAGGTTGAGGAGAAGGTGAGTAGGGTGCAGAGAGGAGTGGTGAGAGAGGTGGGGATGATGAGTGGAGAAGTGTGTGTGAAAGAGAAAAATGATAAAATGGAAGAGAGAGTGTGGCTGCATAGCATGGGAAAATTGGGGTCCACTAATAAAATCATAGCTCACAGCTCGTAGCTCAAAAAAATATGAAAAAAATTGAGGCAAAAGTTCAGCCCACGAGCTACAACTTTTGTTTGTATCACCTTTTCAAATTCGGAGAGCAAGTGAACTTTAAAAATTCAGCAAAACCGACCGTTTTTTTCCACTGCACAAGGTCCTTGTGGGGTCCTTCTTTGGATGATTCTTTTGAATACCTCCAAGAGTGAGCCCTCCATAGTGCATGTATGCATGCCACCTACCCTTGACCTTATTTGGTAGGTCTATAATTGAAGATATTGTTGAGATTATGATATAAGTGAATAGTACAACTAAGAAAATCAAATATTGAGGGGTCTAAAAAATATGTACATGTCAAATATAAATAATATAAGTGGAAAAAAATATAAAGGGGTCAAAAGAAATCTCTCTCATTATGAGGCTACCATAAAAAGATAAATATTTTTGGTGTTCTAATTTTTTAGGAAAAAAAAACAAAATAGATGTAGGAAGGGAAAAATCACAATAGTGAAAAAATATACACATAAATAAAACTAGTTTTTTTGGATTTTTGTTGGGGTGGAGTTACACCAAATATAAGAGAAGCTTACATGAAAATATTTCTATATGGAATAAAGAGTATAAAAAATGATAAGAAAAATTGTGGTAATGGTGAGGCAATGTACAGAGCATAAATAACACACACCTAGGTAGAAATATTTAAATAAATACCAAAATAATTATGAAAAAATCTTTTATTTAGGCCCTATATACAAAGAAATATTTACATACGCATGGGCCATAATATACTTACATTTTTTATTTTTTTTATTTTTTTGGCTCAACTAGCCCAATGACTAGCTAATTGAGGGTTTTTTATTTCAGTAAGGAGATATGGGAAAAGTCCCCTAACTCACACGCACCTATATACAGTGAAAGGGTGAGGGATAGCCATAGTGTTTGGGTGAATTTGGTAGGGTGGAGTAACTTACTATGGAAATTATGGAGAGCCGAAAAACGGCTATCAGTAGCTTTGGACATGAAGCCTCAACTTCCCAATCAAGGGAGTAACAGAGGCTTGCTATCCCTTGAAAGCTTCATTGGCAGTTAATGTATCTCCCATCTTGAAAGCTTGAATGCCCAACTTAGTGGCCAACTCCGTGGATATGAAGTTGTGAGTAGAGCCAAGGTCAAACAAGATGAAGGCATCATGCTCCCTTACCTTTCCACAAGCATATGAAAGAGGTCATCCTTTGCAATGAGCATCCTCTTTTAGAGCTTTGATAGTGGAAGCTCTAGGAGTCTCATTATAGGTATTTCTCTTGGGACAAGAACGAAAGCCATGTCCTTGCTCCCCACACTTGAAACATTTGTGTTCCTTGTGAAAAGCTTCAAGCTTTTCAGGAGAGAGTTTATTTTAATGTTGGGAGACGTTGTAGCACGACCTAATTGCAACCCACACAAAATTATCAAATCCGTGGATCGGCAACCCGGCTCGGGCATGGAAGCACGAGCATCTCGGATGAATATAAATAGAGGATTCAAGAGATCACCTTTCTAATGCAAGTAGAGATTATCCATGGCAAGACTAACTCTATACCTACTCTAATCACTAATCAATCAACTCCTACATACATCAAGTCCATCGAAGTCCAAATTACCATAGACTAGAAACCTCAAGCACACTAACGATAAGCACACACTAATTACCACATGTCAATCACGCAATAGCTACACACACAAGGTGATTGGTGCTAGAGCTTCATTAAACCTATCTACACACAAACAAACAGTAGGGCACACACACTAATTACAAGATTAAGATCCAACTTAATCAACCTAATTAGTGATTATAAATCTCACAAATTGAATGCTTATGGAAGAGTAGGAGTGGTTAATAGCAAGAAGTACATACCTCTCTCAAATCTAGAATAATGAGAGTGTAATACTACTTCATGACATAATGAAATTTAGAGAAGAAGTAGACTAATGAGAAAATAGGGCTTAGATTAATCAAGAAGAGCTTACTCTAATTACAATGGTTAGCATTAGCCTCTTCAACATAGACATTAAGCTCAAGGCTAGGCCATAGAGTGAACACTCAAGAGAGAGGGAGCTCTCAAAAGTGAATCCTCAAGAGTGGATACTCAAGAATGAAGCCTCCTTGCATAAAGGCTTCCATTTAAAGGCTTTCACCACAATCCCTTCTACTGGGGCGGTCCGGGGCGGATAACAAGAAGAGCGGCCTCTAAACACCCTTCGAGGCTCCCGTGCTGCTCAATTGGGACTAGGGAAAGCACAATCAGAGACAACACAACCCACAGCCAGAAACCAAACAAGAAAAGTGGCACCACCTAGTTGTAGATGCGAACTAGGACGCACGTGATATCTCCTTGTACTCAAACGCACAAAGAGAGGGGAATGCAAGATAGCCACACACACCAAATACAAACATTCACCACGCCAGAGAGAGGTAAAGATCACAAATCAACTTGAGCAACTCAGTCTTAGCCTTAAAGACTAGATGCAAACAAAGCTTGATGAGGAATAGAGAGACAACACAAAACTTGACCTTGTTGCCAATACAGAAATTGTCTTAGGGTCACGGGAGCCCTCTCACCGAGCACCCTCTTACAATTGACCTTTTAGGCAAACAATTCAACAAGCCCTCAAACCACCAAGCATGAAATGGCACAACAAACTTCAAGGACAATATACCTTCAACCACCGGATGAGCCAACTTATCAAGTCAATTTGGAGAGAAGAGTCGTAGTTGCAGCATACAATTGCACCCAAAACTATGAATATTATTTATGGACAAGAGTAGGCTACAAGTGTGATTGCAGAGTATAGTATCACTCCACTCCTCTAGATGGCATAACTAACTTCAAGCTTCTCCATGCACCTATGTGTAGTGATGGAATAGAGCACTCACAATGCACACACTCTACACAACTAGGCTTGAAAAGTGGTGTGTTATGTGTTGAGAATGGTGTGGTGTAGTGTGATCATGTGATGATTTACAAGGGAGAGAAGGGCTCTATTTATAGGTTTTAGGAGCCCCGATTTGGGTTAGGCCTAATCAACTTTATTTGAAGGAATAGAAGATTATGCATATTTTTATTATTTTTTTTAATGAGGGTGGGTCTCTCTTGTCCTTCGAGTCACATGGATGTGGGCTCAAGGGAAGAGAATTATTGAGTATGAAAGGAGAGGGGATTGAGTGAATAATTTGGGAGTGCCTACTCTAGTAGAGGGTGCATTTTACAATAAGATTAGTGGTTAGTAGTTAGTAATTATCACTACAAAATCATTCACCAAATGGTGAGATATATGATGAGAAAAGTTAGAGAAGGGATGAGCTTGTAAAGCAAGGTTGAAGCTTGGAGAAGTTGACATTCACCTCTTTACAGCACCGGTAGAAGAAGCGGTCAACATGGCGAAGTAACGCGTGTCGATGAAGCTACGTTATCTTCAAACCTTAGAAAATTCATGATAAAGCCTTCATTTGCAGAGGTTAACCTTGGATTTTTGCTGATTTTTTGAAGTTCTTTACAAAGTTGAAGAGAGTATGGTAATATGGGCATATATGTAGAGAGAAAGGGGGACACATAGGGTGTAGAAATGGAGGATGAAGGCTATGGAGGTGTGAGAGATGTGGCAATGGTGAAGAGGGTGAATTAGGACATGGGAGTTGTAGATTTGGGAGTGGGAAGGGGAGGGAGGAGTGTGTGTGAAATGAGGAAAATGATAAAGTGGAAGAGGGAGTGTGGCTGCATAGCATGGGCAAACTGGGGTCCACCAATAAAATCATAGCTCACAGCTCGTAGCTCAAAAAAATATGAAAACATTTGAGGTGAAAGCTCAGCTCACGAGCTACAACTTTTGTTTGTATCACCTTTTCAAATTCGGGGATCATGTGATCTTTAAAAATTCAGCAAAACCGACTGTTTTTTCCACTGCACAAGGTCCTTGTGAGGTCCTTCTTTGGATGATTCTTTTGAATACCTCCAAGAGTGAGCTCCCCATGGTGCATGCATGCATGCCACATACCCTTGACCTTATTTGGTAGGTCTATAATTGAAGATATTGTTGAGATCATGATATAAGTGAATAGTACAACTAAGAAAATCAAATATTGAGGGGTCTAAAAAAATATGTACATGTCAAATATAAATAATATAGGTGGAAAAAATATAAAGGGGTCAAAATAAATCTCTCTCATTATAAGTCTACCATAAAAAGATAAATATTTTTGGTGTTCTAATTTATGAGAGTAAAAGAGAATAGATGTAGGAAGGAAAAATCACAATAGTGAAAAAATATATACATAAATAAAACTAGCTTTTTTGGATTTTTGTTGGGATGGAGTTACACCAAAAAATAAGAGAATCTTGCATGAAATTATTTTTATATGGAATAAAGAGTATGCAAAATGGTAAGAAAAAATATGGTAATGGTGAGTCAATGTACATAGCATAAATAACACACCATAGGTAGAAATATTTAAATAAATACCAAAATAATTATGAAAATTCCTTTTATTTAGGCCCTATATACAATGAAATATTTACACACAAATGGGCCATAATATACTTATGTTTTTTTTTATTTTTTTGGCTCAACTAGCCCAGTGACTAGCTAATTCAGGGTTTTTAAGAAGATATGGGAAAAGTCCCCTAACTCACACACACCTATATACAGTGAAATGGTAGGGATAGCCACAGTGTTTGGATGATTTTGGTACGGAGAGCCGAAAAACGGCTATCACTACTATGGGTTGAAGCTTGAGCCCTCTACGCTAGCATATACAACTTTGGAACTCCAAGAGAGCCCAAGACTTATACAAAGTGAGTTGGGTGAAAGCATGAAATGGTGGTCAGTTTTAAGGGCTTTTCTAGGTGGTTTTTGAAGTACTTCTCAAGTTTTATTTGTTCCCTTCAAATAATTTGTCGAGGACGTGGAAAATTGCAAGAAATAGAAAATGCCGCCACTTCAAGAATGCCATCATTTTTTGAACATTGTTTACGGGTAGAAGGTGACTGTGACTTCTCTTGCATGCCATTCTACACAGCAGGAAGCTACCCACACGCTACTGCATCTTCATGCACCCTGCATGAACAGAGCGAGGAAGAAGTGCAGACGCCTACCCTCTCTGTGCGACCTCAATCTTCACCAGGTAGTGTAAATCCCCCCCCCCTCTCTCTCTCTCTCTCTCGTTGTAGTTGAGCAATGTGTTTGTTTGAGGACATTGTGAATCATGGATTGTGTTTTTTTGTTTGTACAGTATTATGAAGACTCCACCACGAAAGTGCACCATGGCAGCAGTTGATGGTGGTTCAGGTAGCATGCTTTCATCCATTCGCAAGCCTAGGAGCTCCACAACATTGGGCATGAAGTCTAAAACTATCGGCAAAAAAAGCATTGGTACATATCAACTCTGTCTCTTCAATTGTAGAAATGTTCTTTTCAATGTTTGTTTATGTTTGTTTACTATGTCAAATGTGCTTTGTAGCAAGATCTTCCTGGAGGATTCAATACCCTAAGCAAACTCGATTTTGCTACACACGAGAGGAGTTGCATGAGGAGTATGGCTTAAGCTTGGAGGGCAAGCTCTACTAGCACCTCAGTGAGGTTGATGTCACAGATTAGGATTGGTTGTCGGTCTTCATGAAGAAAAGGGAGAAGGGCTCTAAAATCTTTCTGCATATGATGCGACTTGAGTTTGTAGACGAATGCAGGTTATTGTTTCACAAAGTCTACCAAAGCATGCTAGACAACAAAGAGATCACACACAAGTTTGCAACGTTCTTTGTGTACGAGCGATGCCCAGCTGCTCGGAAAGATCGTGCAGGTCGAAAGGTTGCATGGGCTGCTTTTGGTGAGCAGGTTTTGGACCATTGCAAGAAGCTTCCGGGTGGCATTGACAAGAAAGTAAAGATTTGGTGGAGAATAATGAGGGGACATCACTTCAGCCCCTTCCTCTTGACAATGTCGGGGCAAGTCATAAAAGTGGGCAAAATGCTCTCTTATCTGGCAGCACTTCTCTAGTTAGTGCCTCCTTTATAAGCCAGCAAGTAAATGCACAGGTGGAGCAGATTCTGGATGCAAAAAGGGATGCATTAAAGGTTTTGAACACAACATTGGATAATGTGAGAGTAGAGCTACAAGACAGGAACCAAAATATGTGGAAGATACAAGGGACATCTTCAGTCGTGGCAGTGCTTCAGGGGCAATTGCAAGAGCTCCAGATATTGCGGTCCAGCATGAAGGGAGTTGTCGATACTGACCCTGATTTTTTGGTGATTGAAGGCAAGATGGCTGCTCTAACTAGTGCACTCACAACTCTTGGGGCTGATGCAAGCATCTCGAACATAAGAGATGAGGTGGATCGTCTCCAGGTATGTGTCGACCAAGTCAAGGCAGGATTTTTGTTTATGTGGTAATGCCCTAGGTACTTGACATGGTACTCTCTTCTATTTAGGTGGTTTTGTTTGCCATGCCAGTTATTTCTATTTATGTGGTAATGCCCTAGGTACTTGACATGGTACTCTTTTCTATTTAGATGGTTGTTTTTGTCATGCCAGTTATTTCTGTTATGGTGCTAAGTGCCCAACATACCTGACATGGTAGTTTTTTCTATTGTGGGATTCTATCATGGTAATAGTGCCCAAGGTACTTGGCATGGTAGTTTCTTTTTACATTCTTTTTGTTACGGTGACATTGACCAAGTACTTTTCCATGGTGGTTTTTTTTGCTATGAGTATTTGTTTTTTCCATGGAAGTTTGTCTATTATTGTGGTACTTGTCATGGTAGTTTTTTCTACCATGACAAGTGCAGGGGTCATGGCTATTTTTCCAGGTATCATGTAATGGCCAAAATTCCTGTCATGGTACTTCGTTTGATCATGGTGGTGTTTTTTTCATGGCAGTATTTCCTGCTATGGTACTTTTCTTTTGCTATTGTTGTAGTGCTCAAGGTACTTTTCTACTATCCATGGTATATGTCATTACCTTAGAGGTTTTTTGGAAAGCCATCTCTATTATGGTGGCAGTGCTCAAGGTACTTTTTCATGGTTTTTTTTGCTATGGTTGATTGTTTCTTTAAGGAAGTTTGTTGCTATTGTGGTTGTGCCCAAGGTACTTGTAAAGGTAGTTTTTCCTATTAAGGTGGTTGTACGGTCATTTCTTATTAGTGTGTAGTGTCCAAGAAACTTGTCATTGTAATTTGTTTTTGGTCATGGTGGCTTTTTTATCATGATAGTCTTTCCTGTTATGGTAGTAGCTTTTGCCTTGATGTTTTTAATGGAATGGCAGTTTTCTATTATGGTGGTAGTGTCCAAGGTACTTTTCTCCTTGCCATGGTATTTTTAATTGCCTTGGCGGTTTTTTGGAGTGTCCAAAGTACTTTTTTATGGTAGTTTTTTCTGTCAAAGGTACTTGTCATGGTACTTTGTGTTGTAATGGTGGTTCTCATATCTAATCCCTGTGGGCCTTTTGTTCTTCATTTGTCATGCATAAAGAAGTGACTGACTTGGAAGCATCGGCGAGTATGTGTGTGCAACAGATCAACTTTTGTGAGAGCATGTTGGAGCAGGTGAAGGCTGGTGACACAATGTTACTGCTTTCGACAGGCTGGCCAGCACTTGAGCCACTTGCAGGCTACATTCTCTATTCCAGGACTATGTGTTGCATGTGGTCTTGCATTCATGGCTTCCCATGTGGTTTGTGTATACACGCTAGCATGTGGTCATGCATACCATGCTCTGTGTTTTGCTGCCTGGCTTGGATCAGAGAGGTATGTGCGGACGCCTCTTGCAAGAGTAGTATTCCAGATTCACTTAAATCAATGCTCTTGCATAGAGGTTGGTTACCGTTGCTTCCAATATCATATAAATCCAAGAATAGTTCAGGTTGCCTTGAAGTATCTGCTAATTGCACAAGCCTGAACTTCACTGATGTGCTTGTTGCAAGTTCTTGCCATATTCCTTGTGTGGCGCCGAAACAGGATGACATGCCAAAGGTTGTGCTACAAGCTACTCCTAAAGCCCATAGTGTGTACTCCAGTGAGGGCACTCCAGCTGTGAAGGTAGACCCCCCTGCAAGCACAGCAGCAGTTGAGCCACAACCAAGCGAAAGCAGTCCAAAGGAAGATGCAACGGTTGACGATGCGTAGGCAATAGCGCAAGAGGGAGTGGATGCAGTGCAGCGCATGGTAGCTGGTGATGAGAATCCAGATTCTCCCATCTTTCTGAGTGACATGGTGAAGGTGTCAAAGAAGCGCAAGAAAAACAGTGATGGTAAGTGGTAATGGTATTGGACTTGTCAACTTCTATGCAATGTCTGCATGGGGCTGATGTGTTGTTTTATGACATAGGTGGATCTTCCAAAAAGAATAGACCTTTGGAGTCCACACGTTCAAAACACCATGCTCATCATGCAGATGGAGATATGGGAGAGAGGGAAGCACCCAGATCACCTCCTGCCGTGAAGAAGACTCCCAGAAAGAGTACTCCCCTCCACAATCCTTCTAGTGTTTCCCACCCCCCCAAGCCTCGAGTTTGCAAGAAATTGTGACTCTTCAATTGTAATACAAGAATCTGTGATTCTTGATTTTGAATGCAAAAGAAACTTTTTTGTCGGCCTCTATGTTTTTGTCGCTTTTATGTTTCATAAGCACAATGTCTATGTTTTTGTCGGCCTCTATGTTTTTGTCGCTTTTATGTCAAATATTGCCTCGTGTTTGTTTTTCAATGTTGAATGCTTTCTTTTACAGAGTGTCCAAAGGAAAATGGGACCCTAAAGCTGCCCGTAGAGGAAATCATCATCATCAGAGATCCCCCAAAGTACATTCCCCCAGTTATCTCCTCCTTGCCATATGATGATCCAACCCGATCAGCCCTCATATTACATCTTAATGGTGTACTTTGTCTTACATGTACACCTAATAAGCATGACCCTTCGTCTGTCCCCGATATTGAAGCTACATCATTTGTCAAGCATGAGGAGGCAGATGACAGGTACCTGTTTGTTCCAAAAGATGCACAGGATTTTATTGCATGGGCTGTGACATGGGCAAATGTCTACATATGGAGCAGTGCAATGCTCAGCAGAGTGGGCTCAAGAATTCGAAGATGTTTTCCCCAGGTTCACAGTTATATTAGTGGATGGGCTGGACAACAGTTATGTGATGTGGGTAGTTACTGTTTTGGTGGTGGAAGGCCAGCATTTTTCAAGGTATTGCAGAACTTTTTGGCGAAGCTACAGCGGTATGATACCAGCAATGTCCTTTTAATTGACAACAGTTCCTATAAATGTCATTATAATCCCTGTGGTACTTACATCATAGTGCCTGGTATTGAGCACCGCTCCAGCCAATACTTGTCAAAAGATCTAAAGGCCTAGCTAGAAGGGTGGCAGCATGCTACAGATCGTCGTGCCTTGGCGGACACATTCAGCAAACCAAAACCTACTGATGACGACAAGTATGTATTCACAGCAATTGCAAAAGGGTTTCAAAAGACATCGTATGATGCGTACTTATGTGGGCCACAGCTCATGCCCATAGAGTGCAAGCGACGATGACGTACCTTGATTTTTTTAGGATGACAGATCCTCTATGTACCTTTTGTAACTAAACTAAACCACTGCCAGAACCTTGTATATTTATATGCTACTTTCCATGTGGAAACCAATTTTTTGGCTTCATTTTGATTGTCATTATAACTGATGTAATGACTTGATGTCAAATTGTTGAAGATGTAATATATTCCAACTGGTTGGATGCGTTGTCTTTGTGTCCCAGCATTGAAGTGTTATTTTTCTGATTCAAGTAGTTTAAGACTCTTTAAGTGTCCAAGCATTGAAGTGTTATTTTTCTGATTCTGTTATTGTTTCCCAATTTAAAACAGTTACAATGTAAGGTACTTTGGGTTGGCATACCAAAACTTGTTGTGTACAGAAACCACCCAGGGACTACCTATAAGGTACTTTGGACTGGCATACAACAACTTTTACAAGTCCTTGTTTCCTACATAGTTTAATACAGTTTCCACCTGTGAACTACTTGTAAGGTACTTTTGGTTGTCATACCTGTAAAGAACCTATAAGGTACTTTAGGCTGGCATACAACTTTTACAAGTCCTTGTTTCCTACATAGTTTAAGATAGTTTCCACCTGTGAACTACCTGTAAGGTACTTTTGGTTGTCAGACATGTAAAGAACCTATAAGGTACTTTGGGCTGGCATACAACTTTTACAAGTCCTTGTTTCCTACATAGTTTAAGATAGTTTCCACCTGTGAACTACGTGTAAGGTACTTTTGGTTTTCAGACATGTAAAGAACCTATAAGGTACTTTGGGCTGGCATACAACAACTTTACAAGTCCTTGTTTCCTACATAGTTTAATACAGTTTCCACCTGTGAACTACCTGTAAGGTACTTTTGGTTGTCAAACCTGTAAAGAACCTATAATGTACTTTGGGATGGCATACAAAAGGTTTTACAAGTGCTTGTTACTTACATATCTTAACATACAGAAATAACTTGAGGACTACCTTGGGGCCGGTAGATAAACTTTTAGAAGTGCTTGTGAACTACCTGTAAGGTACTTTAGGCTGACAGACAAGTACTTTGTGTTCCAGAATTGAAATGCTATTTTTGTTACTCAAGTAGACAAAAGAGTTTACAAGTACTTGTTTGGACTGGCCTGCAAGAGGTTTTGACTCCTACGATAGGCTCCTACAAAAACCACCTGTGGAATAGTTGCATGGTACTTTGAAGCTAATTACTGGTACTTCTACAAGTTACTTGGGCAACAACCTATATCACTATTGGCATACTGTTATACACATTTTCATATACTTCTGCAGTGAGTTTGAACTTATGTGGCTCTCCTTCTAAGGGTTCCAAGGGTATCTTAATCTATCTAACCAAGTGTGATGCAAGAAGCACTTTTGGTTGACTAGCAGGCATGTAATAGATATGCTCGGCACCTTCCACTAGCTCGTAATAGTACCCCTCAACCAAATAGCTCCCTGCAGAAAGTATGTTTCCCGAGGAATCACTCAAGGCTCTTGCTGTTTTGTATTTCTCCTGTGAGCACCTCAAAAGGTAGAAGTCAGCTCCATCTTCATTGGCATTGGTGGCAAAGGCATCACCGATGCATAGAGCATCACTAATTGCGTCATGGTGCCCACCATACATCGGCAGATCTGATCCTTCGTCATCGCTAAAATATTCACTTTCTGCATTGTCACCATCCAATGCCTCAAGGGTTAGATACTCCCAGTACTCAACATGTGTGTTGTTCAAGCATCGCCTCCAACGCTAGGACATACAAAATTCACAAAAACAAGGGATAAGTCTGGAACGGAGTGCACACTTGTCGCTCTTGGAGTATCCATTGACACAATGTATTGATCGTGAGCCTTCAACTCGCTTGCAATTCCACTTCTTCTCCCTTGGCACCTCAGTTGCTTGGACCTCCCAAAAAATCCTATTCACCCCTGTGTGACCACTTTCATCATTAAATTTATGCTTCAAGAAGCCAACAACATCCTTGGCACACTTCATGTGCCATGCATCAGCCTTTAACTGCTCATGTGTTAAAGCCCTCTTAACAACTGCCCCTGCCCCATCATGCTCCCCTTTGCCGTGGCCCGCCGAGGCAAAGAAACTCCACAGCATTTCAATGCTAGTCAAACCATAATACCTAAAACAATGACCCACCTTCAATGCTGGGCAGAAACAAATTTCTGGAAACTTTTCATCAGAGGTGGAATAAAACCTGGCGTACCTTGACACGAAGAAGAACGGTCTAGATGACTTGAATTGAGCAGCACATCCATCTGACCACACCCAGTGCCGCTTCAAGAAGTTGAATCCCTGATTTTGAATCCAAACACTATGCAATTGCAAGCAATGTTTCACAAAAAGCGTGTCATGATCTTTGTCATCAGAAATGTAAAAATGTGTATATTTTAACACCTAGTCTTTCTCGTCTCGAATGTATGTAATGTGCACCAAGATGGTGACTTGTGAAGAGTACCAATGCATTGACTGGATTTCATTTTGCTCCTTAAATGAGTAATTTTCCGCAAAGTCAATAACAGAGACCACTACATCTCTAGGAAACCTATGAATGCAATCTTTGAACTGCTAAGATTGCCACCAGGCAATAAAATTGTGTCGGATGTAAGTGGTCAGATGCTTTTTAAGAAAATTTGTGAAATCCTTGCATCCCATTTCCTTCACCAGAAGATCCTTGCGCTTCTTGCCTTGAGAATGGGTTGAGGCAATGTCTTCAAACACCTTAACAGAAATTTGGGCTGCACTTTCAAGTGTTTCGTTTGGACAAAGCAATAATCTCTTCGACCCACATTGAGGACATTCTCCCTTCAAGCAAGTCAACTTATGAAATGCGGAGTCCATTGGTTTTTCACATAACACACTTTCAGTCAATGTGCTTACACTGGTGTATGTGTACGTAGCAGCTTCACACTTACTTGGAGCCTCTTTTGGCAAGCATATAGCACACATGCAACCACACCCATTGCCGTGCATGCCTATCTTACTGTGTCTCATGTGGTTGAATGCTTCCTTGAGATATATCATATGAATATGAGCAATACAGCAGCACGTGTAACGGTCCTTCAACTTACGAACAAACCAAGGTTTCAATCCCTCAAAACACCTGAGTGAGATCTTGATGTGTGGATATTGCATTTGGAAACTCATGTAAAGCTCACCCTGTGCAAGAAAAAATAAAACCCATCAGAGGCTCAGACTTTTTTCAAAGTAAAAGCTTTGTGAGGTATTCAATGATTTTTTCTACCTCCAAAGTACCTAGAGCACCTCTTTACTATCATGGTACTTCCATGACTACCTTTGAAATGAACTCTATGGTACTTTCAAGACTACCGTTGTGAGGTATTTTAGACTCTTTCAGAGATCCAGAGTACCTAAAGATCCTCTTTACTATCATGGTACTTCCATGACTACCTTTGAAAGGAACTCTATGAGCTTTTTCTACCTCCAAAGTACCTAGAGAACCCATTTAAACTCACATGGTACTTTCAAGACTACCTTTGCGAGATATTCTAGACTCTTTCAAAGATACAGAGTACCTAAAGAGCCTTTATACTATCATGGTACTTCCATGACTATTGTTGAAAGGAACTATGTGACTTTTCTCTGCCTCCAAAGTTCCTAGAGAACCTCTTCACTCTCATGGTAAATAACTACCTTTGAAAGGTCCAGAGTACCTAAAGAGCCTCTTTCAAGACTCTTTCAAAGGTCCAGAGTACCTAAAGAGCCTCTTTACTGTCATGGTACTTCCATGACTACCTTTGAAAGGAACTCTATGAACTTTTTCTACCTCCAAAGTACCTAGAGGACCCATTTAGACTCGCATGGTACTTTCATGACTACCTTTGAGAGGTATTCTAGACTCTTTCAAAGATCCAGAGTACCTAAAGAGCCTTTTAGACTATCATGGTACTTCCATGACTAAAGGAACTCTATGACTTTTCTCTACATCCAAAGTTCATACCTATGAAACTTTAGGAGCATACCTGTGAATCATCAAGCACATGTATTGGATGCTTTATGTAAGATTTTCTGCCCAATCGTTTTCGACACACATATTTTTTGTTTGGCGACACTCTTGTCTCTATCTGCCAAAAGGAAAAAACAAGGTCTTTTGTCGCTTGTGTGATGGTGGAACTTTGAGGTACTTGACGACTACATAATTGCAAAGGAAATGCGCCAACCTCAGCCTGTTTTAACCTTGCATTGGCTGCTACAAAGTTTCGCCGATGCAATCCATTAAATTTGGCCATCTTGGAGTTGCTAATAGACCTTGATGGATCTCCTTCACTATTCACAAAAATTATGCAAACAGCTCTTTTAATCTTCAGCTCCTCTTCAGACATGGATGCTTTGACTTTAGTAATTGTGCCTCGAATATTGGATAGTATTGACTTCTCAGATGCATGATGCAAACGTCTAAAAGCTGGCAGTCCTAGAAGACATTGAAAGGCGGTTTTCTTAGCATCACAAGTCATGCCTTTTGTTGCTTCCTGCCAGCATTTTGAGACTTTCATGCAAACCTGATTAACATCTTCTGTTGACCTTGAACCTGATGCATCACTTTCTCGTTGTCTCCTACGGCTCTCTCTTTTCATCATAGACCAATATTCTCGCATCCGATGGTTACCTTCATGGCGAATTGTGACTGAGTCATCCCTGTGGTAATTGTGAGTCATGTCATCATGAAGTGGATTGTATTGTGCATGCTACTGAAAGTATTCAAATCCCTGCAATGTACTTGGAGGTGGCTCGTTTTGCACAATTCTCTCTTCAAAACATCCGACACCACAAGCAATGGCCGGCCATCCAACATAGAAATTGTGTGGAGGTTGTTGCTGGTGCGGAACGTGCTCTCCCAAGCTGCTGAAATCGACATTCCACAAAAGGTGACAATCGATTGGAGGTTGTTGCTCAGACACATCCTGTTGGCCAATCTCCTGCTGCAACATCTCCATCCCGATCTCCTGGACCTTTAGTCTCCACACCTTATGACAATTCTCCACAAGTTCCTGCTGCAATTTTCCTTCTTCTTAAGAGAGAGAGAGAGAGAGAGAGAGAGAGAGAGAGAGAGAGAGAGAGAGTTCATAGACTACTGAAATGGTAGGTAGAGAGTCTTGCATTCGACTAAATCAAGAACGTTAAAGTTGTTGGCACAATGCCTTTAGAAATATTAAATATTTATCTTTTGGCTTTTGAAAATTGCCAACAAAACACCATCCAATAATGCCTCACAAGAGGTGTCAAGGACACTACTTTTTGCACCACCAACCCATGCTTTCACCAAGTTAGCAATATTATGCACAACCATATTATATCTCCCGTTTGATGCATATTCGATGTAGCATGTGTTAGCCGTTGCTCCCCTTCCTAATTTGGTGCACGTCCTTGTGTGCCAGTGAACCAAAACACAGTGACATGGTAGAAAGCAAGTCCATGGAAGAAATGTTGAGCTACAAAACATAAGAACAAGTAATGAGCATCAAAGGCCAACAAGGATACAAAACATGAAGTACAATGAACAACAATGCAAAGTGAATTTTTAGCTTCTAAAAGATGGGTGAATCATAGTCAAAAACTAGGCAACATAAAGCAAAAAAACACTCAACTATCATGAATATTAAACCACTTGAGATTTTAGTTGTATGCATGAGACACAAGCAATCCTAGGCTAATGCAAGTTCATAAACCTACTAGCGTAAAAACTATGTGACCAATCTTAATAAATCATTCAAGTGTATCATGTCTACGGGCTATTAAAAAGCTCCTAATCTATTAGTACATTGTCATAGCATGCTGAAGCTCAAGGAAGTTTTTTTTGTCATTCATTGAAAAAAAGTAAAACACAATACAAGGCTACCACCCCAAGGCAAGTCTAAGTGCGACTCTCAGCTCCTTGAACCCTCAAGAAGGTGTTCCAAAAGCATACTAGCCTACCAAGGTGACGGCTAACCCCTATCAGCCCAAGGCACTGGTTTAGGGCCTTGACCAAGCGAGCCAAGGTAATTCCTCTTGTCTGCCAAGTGCCGATAAGGCGCTAGGCCTCACATATATTGTAAGATTTTGATTTTCATGTGTCTAGTAGCATTTTTGCTACTTTTTCTTGACACTTTTTTTGCTTCATTGTTTCATTTTTTTTCACTTTTTTATTGCTTCCATTATGAGATGCTTATGGAAATTGGACTAAAGGACTAAAGCCTAATCATAGCTCTAGGTCATGTTAAAAATGAATGGAGTATCAAGACTATCACTAAGAGTCTAGGACTGATGAGAAATGAACCTACATTAACCTAAGATCAAGGAGAACTACCTATGATTAAGCACACATAAAACCTAATTTTTTGATGAGTTAATATTCACAAAGCAAAGTGTTGAAACTTTAGTATGCCTATCTTTCGAACATGAAAGAACCATAGCTTAGAAGCAAAAATTACTTAAGCCAAGCATAGAGAATGAAGAGATAAAAAGAGAAAAATCATGGAAAGATTACACCTATTCATGCTCTTTTGAGCATCCTTGAGCAACCCCTTTGTGTAGAGAAGTCTCTTGATCTTTTTATTTGCAAAAGAAGCTTTTTGAAGCTCAATGGAAACACAAGCTACAAAAGCCGATTATTGAAAACCAAAAACCACAAAAACATTAATGAAAACCTAAAGCTAGGGTCTTGCATACCCAAATTTTCCAAAGGGAAAAAACCCAAGGGGAAAAAATGCATTTGGTCATGCACACGATGCTCTTTGATAGCAAATTTATGCATACATATCAACCATGAGAGATAAAATGAGCTTCTACATAAGACAATTTTGCAATTTTTACCATCTCTCATGCATGATTCAAAATTTGATTAGTTTCTAGCTCACTTGAAGTATGGAATTTAAAACAATCCAAGAGCTAAAATAATGCAACTTTGATGAAATGAAGTGGCTCTTGATAGCCAAATTTTACAATTTAAAGCTTTTCAAAAAGTTGGCTATCAACTTTTAATGGAATGAAAATGAATGGCTCTCAAATAGCCAAATTTTATACTTGAAAGCTCTTAAAACGCTAGCTTGAATGAAAACATTTTCACTTTAGATCAAGCTATGAGCTAGTATGTATACAATTTTTTAATCCAAAGAATTAAATGGCTCTAAGTAGCCAAATGTTTCAATAATGATGACCCCTTCTTGGATCAATGAAATCACAGCCTTTCCCATAACCATGAAAGCATTTATCAATCAATACAAGACTAAAAGCATGCTCAATCACAAGCCCAAAATTTTACTATCCCATGGTCATTCACGGAATCTCAACTTTAGTGCTATGCAAGGATTTTTCATTTAGAGCAAGCACTAAAATGCACAGTCAATGTCAAGCCCAGATTTTAGGACATAGAATGTCTCGATCAAGCATTATTGCATGTGCAATGTAGCTCTCAAAAGATGCCCAAACATATCATTAAGAGTTTTTCCAGTTTAGTGCAAAGAGAATCTTTCAATTAGACAAAGCACTAGATTATGCATAAGTCAAAAGAATTTATTCATTTATGCATGAAAATGATCATGATCACATAATCATAGCACATACTTAATGCCTGCATGCTTGCTCTTACATAGCAAATATGACATACATATCAGAGAAACGAGTATGAATGCCATTTGCAGCGGGGTCAAGACCACGTGAGATAGGGTTTTAAGTGGCTGCCCAAGGTCTCTCATCGCTTGGTTCTCACTTTTTCTAATGAACACCATTTTTGTAGCAGGGTCAAGACTAGGCGAATAGGGGGTTGAGTGGCTGCCCAACGTCTCTCATCGCTTGGTTCTGACCTCTTTTGATGTGCCTTTTGGCTATCAAATAGGCTCAAGTTCAGTGTTTTGCGCATGGTTTTCTCATTCAAATCAAGCACTAAAATATAACAAGCAATGCCAAGCCCCAAAGCTAGTGCACATTCTTGACCAAGGATCAATTTACTTCAATGTACCTCAAGATGAAGCTTACATGTAGCTAATACATAACATCGCAAAGGAAAATCTTAGGGTAAACTTTTGTTTTCCCAGATCTTTAGAGTAAATCAAAATGGATGTTTGTGTCACAAAATAGCCCCATAATCAATGTACAAAAGCAGGTACTCAAAATGAGCATAATAGTTGCCTTGGACAAGCAAAATCCCCATAATCCATGCATAAATTTATCCATGGGTATAACAAGCTCTCATGTAGCTCATTTAGCAGACAAGTTATTCAGTTTTGGGCTTCTTTTTTACCAATAAAGATTGGTACTTTTTGATAGCACAAAATACTGAAGACAATAGCTAAGCAATGCCTTTGGCACAACTCTGAGGTCCTTTGTCTCCAACTTATTGGAGGAGACTGAAGCAACAAGCTCTGCTTATAAAATTCGAGCCATCACCCAAGCACTTGCAACTTAAGCCATCAATATTTTGAAACGCAAATACTCTCGCTCTCTCTTTATCTCTCTCTCTCTCTCTCTCTCTCACACACACAGGGCTAAAGGAGCTCTCTTGTTTGGCATGATGTTATGTTGGCAATTGCAATACATACAACCCCAAGCCTAGGAAGGAGCCAAGATGGACAGATATTAGGAAACGATCAGAAATGTAGGAGATTAGGAAAAGGGAGTTGCAGGAGAGTGAAGAGGGAGCACACAACTAATATATATGGAAATTTTGAGCCTCACTATAGTGGTTGAAGCTACAGGAGATGAATTTGTATGGCCTGCTCCATAACAAGTTACTGGGCGGCACTGGCAGTAGGGAGTTGAAGCCATACACACAATAGGAGTGCAAGTAGTTGCAAGGGTGACTGATCATTTGAGTGGACGTTTGTTTTGACCACGATCAGCAGAGGCGAGGACCAAGGTTTCTTTCAACCCAATTCAAAATAACTGCATCATCTCCTCCTTCACAACTTAGTGATCTGTGTATGCAACCGACTACGGGACCTATATGGGAATGCAATGCTACGAACCGAGGCAGGACCAGGGAGCTTGAGGTAAGGCAAGTGAGATTGGTGAACTGTACCATGGCAAGACCAGGGCATAAATGGGTGTGTGCATGTGTTAATGGGGTCAACAAAGCAGGGTTGTATCACTATATCAATGTAGGCTTTAGCAAGCTGAGGTAGGCTAGCCGAGCTTGACGGGATTCGACTCCGAGAGTAGTGGGCACAACTAGGGCCAATGAATGTAGATGATGGTGTATGAATGTGAGACTAATCAGATGCACTGACCAGGGTTGGGAAATGCACGCGTGTGTGTGTGTTTATGGCAAGAGGATAGGAGAAGGCTCGAACGAGCGTGGGTGGTAAGGCTTGGCTTGCCTGTGCGAGCCTGAGTGTATGTGTGGGTGTGTGTGTATTGCACCGACTGCAGACAGTGGAGATGGGATAGATGAGCTAGCACGGGGTGGGAGTTGCTGTAATCGTGTGTGTGTGTGTGTGTGTGTGTGTGTGTGTGTGTGTGTGTGTGTGTGTGTGTGTGTGTGTGTGTGTTTATATGATACCCTAAAAGTTGGTATCTTCAATTTGAAGCACCAAAATTTGAATAGCAACACGCCAAAGGGAGAATGGATGCCGAGCATGGGTCTTGGATCATCGTAGGCAGCTTTGCATCATTATGAGAATGCGCCACAAGCACATGACTCTATGAGCCTAGTGTTTGTGTCCCTTTGCCTTTTATTTTGAATTTTCGTTTTCTAAAATCTCTCCTTATAATAGGAGTCTCCCACAAGCATCGAAGGTGTGTGAGTGAGCCCAAGCAAAGGCAAGCAAATATTTAGGTGATGGTGTGGGTGTAGATGTGATGATGGGCTAGCATGAAAATAATCCTTTCATAGCCCTCAAAAGATCTCCAAAATTTTTTACTTTCTTAATTTTCAATTGACCTCTCCACTCTTGAGCCTTATCAATGTTATGACAATTCAATCAATGTCAATATGCACACACATCTCCCAGCTGCACTTAAACAAACTCCTTGGATGATCATTGGCCATTTTGAACATCATTAGCGATCATCGCAAAATTGATTGCTCATTTCTAATTGTCCAAATCTTCAAGACCCAATCGGCCTATCATTTTGGTTTGTATGGCCATACGTAAGTGTAATGTATAAGCACACATTCAATAAAATTCCAATCAATTCAGCTTCAATGCAACGGTAGTGCATTCTATCATCCTCAATTGTGTGCAATTGAGTCATCTCACTTCAATAAATCATACATGTATCGAACTTTAAGTCTTAATCATCACAATTGGTGACCGAGACCAATCATTCATCCCCACTTTGGATCTCAAATGCTATTGAGTAGGCACACACATTAGTGCATTTTTTCCATGTTCATCAAATTGATTCATCATTAGCATGGAAATACACTAAAAATCTACACAATTTAGCATCAATTGAGTGATATTTATCTCAATATTCAAGCCAATTGTGACACACATATCAATTATTTGGTCAAATCATACATCTTAACTGGTAAAAAATACCAATTATTCATTCAAGCACCGGATTGCACATGCCATTTGAGTAGGCACACACACCCAAATTTAGGCCAAAATTTTATGCAAAAATTACATCAATTTCACATTGCAATGCTCAAATTTCAAACTTGATCAAGCATAACCGAATGCATGCATGCTTAATTTCTAAAAAAATAACACTATTTTTACCCAATCAAGCAATGCACACACTCAAAAATTAAGCACAAATGATCAAATTTGGCTCAATTGGCAATGCATTTAGGCTTACACCTAATGATTGCACACACTTTTCATGCAAATTTCATAATCAAAAACCATTTAGGTGTCCCAATTGACCATCAATCATTGAAAATCAAGTGGCCTTGGATGGGCGCAGACACTCAATCGTTGCCTATTTTTTTGGCAATTAAGCTCATCCAGTGAATGAATCATGATTGCATACACATCAATTACATGATTGCATACTCATATACCATCAATTCCATCACTTTATATGCATGCACATACTCAAGATTAGGTGCACACACACTTGAATTTTTTGACAGTTTTTTCCCTCTTTGGTGTATGCACACACACAATGATTTTTATGCACGCACATGAATTCTTGATGAGAATTAAGCATTATCTTGCACACACAAGGTTCATTAGTCAAAACTTGACTATCAGTTGAATCAAAGTGAATCAAATTAGGTGAAAAGTGTACGTCAATTGAATTACACACCTAATTTTAGCAAATAATTAGCAACATTGAACGGCCACATTAATCAATCAAGAATTGACATGAGCGAGTAAGTGCACTTACATCATAATTACACTCCAAGATATTCCTTTGCTCCACACAAAGACACATCATTGCACACAAGTGTGTGCACCATTAAATCAGCTCCAAAATTGACCATCCTAGGCCAAAATTCAAACACTCAAATCATCAAATTAGGTATAAATTAACACAATTAACTTGATTAGAATGACAATTCCACCTCTTACAAGGAGATTTAACATACATAACACTTCAATGTTAATTTTTAGGTTAGCAAAGTTAGTCAAAATTAGTAAAAATTAGCATGGGATTAGTACAATTAGCATGGAAATGAAGCAAAATTAGCAAGGGTTAGTATGAAACTAGTGAAATTGGTGGTGGAATTGGTGGTGGAATTGGGGGTTTGGGGTATTCATAACTCAACATTAGCATCAATTTCTTGCACTAACATCATCAAATCAAACCAAAATTTGAGTTATACACACTCAAAAACCGAGAAATTAGTAATCAACTTACTCTATTCTACACATCCTATTTAATCACTAGCTTAGGTTATCGATCCCTCGCAACGGTGCCAAATGTAGGGAGGCATTGTAGCACAACCTAATCGAAACCCACACAAAATCATGAAATCCATGGATCGGCAACCCGGCTAGGGCATGGAAGCACGAGCATCGGATGAATATAAATAGAGGTTTTAAGAGATCACCTCTCCAATGCAAGTAGATATTAGCCATGGCAAGACTAACTCTAAACCTACTCTAATCACTAATCAATCAACTCCTACACACATCAAGTCCACCGAAGTCCAACTTACCATAGACTAGAAACCCCAAGCACACCAATGATAAGAACACACTAATTACCACATGTCAATTACGGTACTTCATCAATAGCTACACACACGAGGTGAATGGTGCTAGAGCTTCATAACCTATCTACACACAAGCAAACAGTAGGGCAGACATACTAATTACAAGATTAAGATCCAACTTGATCAACCTAATTAGTGATGCTAAATCTCACAAATCGAATGTTTATGAAAGAATAGGAGTGGTTAATAGCAAGAAGTACATACCTCTCTCAAATCTAGAATAATGAGAGTGTAATACTACTTCATGACATAATGAAATTTAGAGAAGAAGTAGACTAATGAAAAAATAGGGATTAGATTTAATCAAGAAGAGATTACTCTAATTACAATGGTTAGCACTAGCCTCTTAAGCATAGACATTAAGCTCAAGGCTAGGCCATAGAGTGAACACTCAAGAGAGAGGGAGCTCTCAAAAGTGGATCCTCAAGAGTGGATACTCAAGAATGAAGCCTCCTTGCATAAAGGCTTTCACCACAATCCCTTCTACTATGGGTTTAAGCTTGAGCCCTCTAGGCTAGCATATACAAATTTGGAACTCCAAGTGAGCCCAAGACTGACACAAAGTGAGTTGGAAATATTATGCATAACCATAGTATATCTCCCACTTGATGCATATTTGATGTAGCCTGTGTTAGCCGCTACTAATAGGTGTAGGCTCTCAACTTCCTTACTAGTTTGGAGAAGGAGATGGAGCTCTTGCAATTGCAACCCACACAATGAGTGTGTGTGTGTGTGTGTGTGTGTGTGTGTGTTTGGGGGGGGGGAAGTATACCCCCCAATCTATCCCCCTCCTTGTTTTGGTCGACCCACACAATGAGTGAGTCTGTGTGTGTGTGTGTGTGTGTGTGTGTGTGTGTGTGTGTGTGTGTGTGTGTGTGTGTGTGTGTGTGTGTGTGTGTGTGTGTGTGTGTGTGTGTGTGTGTGTGTGAGAGAGAGAGAGAGAGAGAGAGAGATTGGGGGGATGGTTGGGGGGGGGGGGGGGGGTGGAGTATACCCCCAATCTATCCCCCTCCTTGTTTTGGTCAACCCCCTCTTCTAGCTCAAGGTGGAAGCTCAAGCGTGGCCAATCACATGCAGAGTGCATATCAAGCAAGCATGCTAACCTTGGTACAAGTGTCCCCCTTTCCCCTTTGAGAGAAAGGACTTGATAAATGCATAAAAAATTAATTTAACTAAGCAAATTATGATTTGACCCCTTGGGAGGCCAACCAATAGGATTTAGGCACAACATGAGGGCAACATAAAGAGGAGCTTGACAAGTATCCTAGTTGCTTTCTTTATACCAAGCTTGCCTTGTGTGAGTGTGTGTGTGTGTTCTCTCTCTAGCTCCTACAAAGAGGACTCGCCTCCTCATGAGTAGGGATGTGCTTTGACTTTTGAACACCTTAACCCCTCAAGCACATTAGCCATGGATAACCTTATTACCTTAATCAGTAAGCACCTCAAGCACCTTAGTACAAACACGATAAGCACCTCAATCTTGAGCCGGGTTCCCACATCAAGCACAACCCTAGCTTGCCTAAGGTCAAACCACTTTTAACACTAACCATTGGAGATCTTTAATGAAGCTAATCCTAAGGTCTTTAAGCTCCATTAGCTAGTCTTGCTCTTTGACAGATCATCTCTCATATAGACCCCTTTAATCTTGGCCCCATGCTGAGATAGATCCATAAGCACATGTCTATATTCTAATCCTTGTTCATGTCTATTATCCCACATTAAATGATTATCTTAATATGAGAAAATCATTTGGGTTGGTTGGATATTAGATTTTATGGTAATCCTAAGAGACCTTAAAGTTCTATCCGATGAGAGAGAGAGAGAGAGAGAGTAGAGATCCCATGCCCGGTCTCATGGCATCTCGTCCCTTCATCAATGGCACAAATTGTTTTGCCTCACCCTATAACTCTACACTTTTGAAGTTCTTCTCCCAATATTTCTCACCTCTATTATGTCATCAAGGTTGGAATTAGGAATCTTCTTGAGCTTGCTTTGTACTTGAAAGTTGTAAGTTATTCTAGAAGATAAAGTTGCACCACTAGAAACTATGGGACAGTATGCAGAGTGTGGAATTACATACCTTGCCATCAAGTGTGCAAATACTTCTAGTGCATGTGACTTTTGAGCATAAAAAAGCCTTAAGTTACTTCTGAGGATCATACACGTCAAGTCTCGTGAACTGGGGTGGCCTTGTAAGCTTGTATGGCGTGGAAACGTGTGTAGGCAACAAGTGGTCCATAAAGTTCTTTCTCACACAAGATAATAGTGGAAATGAGCTCTAGGTTTGCCTACTTTCCCTACATGATGCAAACTTACCCATTATTGGGGGAAGTTTGAGGTCTCGAATTCACCCTGAAAGAAATGCTAGAGAGAGAGAATAGTTTTCATTTTTGGAAAGATGAACACAGAATTTTAAAATCCATAATTAGGGGAAAATTTTTATATTTTTATTGGGTTCACGGGATGTTACTTTTTGGGGGCCCACATGTAGTGTCGTTTTCAAAACTCTTGGGAATGTGTCCCTTTCCCAAAAATTCTCCCTCCCAATGCAATGTTTTTCTCTTTTGGTCCAAATTTCAAATTTTTCTCTCCTCATTTTGTCCTTTCTCTACATCTTTCTTGGCATCTTTCTATGCACCATATAAAAATCATCATCTTCCCCACGTCATCTCCATGAATCCTACTACAAGAGGTATCTATCATATGCATGTCAAGTTGGGAGATGAATATTCCCCTCTCCAAAAAATAAATAGGCTTTCTGAAACTCTGCCTTCTTCCACAGAAGCATTGAGATTAGAACAAAAGAAGCACATTGATCTATGGACAAATGGTAGATTAAATCCCATAGACCCCATCACCAAATACAGCCCACCATTCTTCAATTGTTCTTCATTGATGAGATTTGTAGGGGATGGTATGAATGGTCTATTATGCTATTCACAAAAACCTTGCAGCAGAGAGGGACATTCTTAAGTTCAAATAACATTTACTTCTACATTTGAAGGATGCTCTTAATCATCAGCTTCAAGAAAGCAAGTAGAAGGTGAAGAGCCTCCAATCATTGTTGAATATAGCTAGAAGAAAGAGGACGTAGCTTGGGCTTAGACAAACACAAAGGAAGGTGAAGAATATTGAGAGTCTCAAGCGAGGAGGTGGAGGTTGCATCAAAAGAATCAAAGTAGTGAGGTTTTTTTTATTCAAAAAAACTCAAATTGATATATGTTTTGCAAGTTGGTATCTTTGGGTGCTATAGTCTTTCTTTGTGTTTACCTCATGTCCTTAGTTCAGCCAGACTGAAACGTGAGAGGTGCATCACAATCATTTTGTAAAGTAATTCCACCCGTTGTATTTGGCAATTTATTGAATTAAAGAAGATTTAGGGTTGCTAGGCAAAAATGCATCAATGGATTTTTCCAAAGTTCTACTTTGGACAAAGATGAGATTCAGGGCACGTTGAACAAATCTAGAATTAGTAGGGCAAGTTACCGAGCTCATCAATTGAAAACCTGAAGCAATCAAGAGTGAAGGGTTCCTTGCATCCAAAGACATCAAATGTTCAATAGACTAGGCTCAACATTAATTCCAAGGTCATGGAGATGCTTGGAGATCCTTTCCACATCAATGACATATATCATGGTAAGAAGAAAGACCTCAAGTTTAACTCTTTCACCAATCTATTCTTTGACTTGAGAACTTTACAGAGGGCAATGATAAAGTTCTATGATTCTCAATGTACTAAGGTCAATGGGAAAGACATTTTTGTTCATCAAATTAGCTGAGAGTGACATTGTGAAGGATAGAAATCTTGAGAGAGTATCCACCAATAACCCTGATGAATAGAGCTCTTTATACCATAGAGGGAGAAAAAAGACCCTAAAAATTTTAGTGTCCAGTCAGAGAATAACATTTGGTGGGTGGGTTCTTTTGACGTTGATAGTGAATATTTCAATGTGCTGAATTGGGTATTCCACCACAAAGTATCCTTGCTATAATCAAAACTCAACATGCTAGGGAGAAGTTAGATGTTGAGGGATTTGGTAGGTACAAGGTGGAATGGCACATGGGGGGACCTATAGACACTAAAGTGTATGTACAATGTGTCAAGGGGTTCCAATGCCAAAAGCCCATGTATCTATTACATGGGTGCAGCAAAGGAGCTGAATCCTACTAACTGGAACAAAGCCCCATGTAGACACTCTAAAGATCCAAAATTCCAAGCTGTTTTAGATATTCCGCTTTCCAATTTCCACCTCTAGACACTACATGCACTTTGTAGAATCATTAAGAATATTGTGCACCTCTACATAGGGTTTGCATGGAAACTACAACCTTTATCATCTAAAGAAGCTTCCATAAAACGCTGACAGGGTATTGTCTGATATTGGAGTTCATGGGGGGAATGTTGTGATTGAGTCACGCATGAAGAGGTCATTTGGTGAAAATAATGTCCCTAAGAAAGCTTCTATGGGTGGGATGAATGCCAGAACATTCTTAGGATTTCATGGAAAGTTGGGTAGGGATACATCTAAAGTCCATCACAACCAATCGAAGGCTCTACACAATGCTATGAAGGAGTTGATGGTAGAGCAAGAAAAGAGAAGGCAAAAGTGTGGGAAGCCTTGAATGCAGTATTTTCTCATTGTGATAAAAGTCATTACCTAAAGAATGACCTCTCCAACTTTAAGAAAGAGTTGAACAAATTCAAGAAATCTATGACAAGTTCTTTGAACTCAGAGCACTTCACACACTACATGGTAATACTTATGAATTTTTATTCTACTAATTTGCTTCAATACTTGCATAAGTTTCTTTAAAAATTATCTTTTTTTGGATAGCACGTTATCTACAATCACACTCCTTGGTTTGTAAATAAATTTGGAAGCTTGCCAATCTAGTCTACTCAAGGTATTGACAAGTCCCACTATCAGGCAAGAACCAAGTTTTTCAAACACACTAGGCATAGTGGAGGAGCTCAAAAAGCTAATAGCTTGGTTGAAGTATTATAGTGGTTTTATAGACAAGTGTGGCACAGAACAAGATCACAAGAGACTTAAAAGTTATTAGGCAGTTTTGATATTGTTACAGCTATACAAGAGAGTATACAAAAAAGGAAGGATGCATATAGTAGATCATTTGCAAGTGAAAGGTTTTTACAATGGCTTTCCACTAGAGAGAGGCAAGGAGGAAAGTGGGGGATAATACAAAAATTAGTTATATCTACTTGAGCCAACATCAAGCTTTTCATTTTTCCCCTCCACTTCAAGTACTCCTGCTTCTTGTGACCCTACAATTTCTTGCCTATGTTACTAGAAGAGGCAAGGATATAACTGACCATAGTGCCAAAGTATGCACTTCTTGAGCCCATAAATCCTAAAGCAAGCCCAAAAACTCTAATGGCTTCTTGATTTTTGAGAAGTATGATTTTGTCCACTCCAACTCTTATTGGATGTGACCTACCACCCTTGACAGAGCCACTAGTGCAAGTATTGGGAGAGTGGGTGATTGGGAAAGCTTCCTGTGGTAGATAGTTATTGTCTCCTTGATGAGCTTCCCAATGTAATGGCCCAAACTCTAATCACTCTTCAAATCCAAAGGTTTGGAGCCCTTCCCTGTCCCTAGTAACTTGTCACGATCTACAATGTCAATCTGTGCAAAAAATCCCTCAAATCAATCAATAGAAATGAAGTGGCACTGAAGTTTCAATGGACTAAATAATGTGCTTGCAAAAATTATATTTAACCATTTTACCTTAGGGTTTTCATCATCTTCAAAAAGGTCCTCTTTCCAAAGGTCAATGTAAAAGTTTCTTTATTATGTTTGCTCTCTCTTAGAACTTCTTTGCCCATATGTTCAATCTTCAATCTTTTTGAATTTGCTATAACTCATCATTTGTGGTTATCCTTTGCTCTTCATAGCTTTGAACAACCTTTAGTCTCTCTAGCATGGGACTGATCAATAAACTTTCAAATTTTGTATCAAGCATAGAGGCGCTCACACCTTAACAATATTTTTCCTATTTTTTTTCTATTAGCTCCATTCTTCTCTCCACATTGCTCCACAAGGTCAATTCAAGGTCGATTTACATCGGGCCTCCTTGTATTGCTCCACAAAATTGATTTCAACCTTCTCATTTTCTCTACTGTTCTTCTCATTTTCTCTACTCAAATATCCGGATGCTCATTGTAAGATAGTCCTTCATAATATTAAGGATTTCTTTGCAAACTTTGTTACAAAAAAAAATTTTCAAGCCATGTCGTCGCTATGCAAAAATAGTGTACCCAAACACATGTCTGACAAGTAACATTGTTTTTGCATAGCAATGACATAATAGCCCTTTGATATTTTTTCATGTTTTGTGTCCTCTTTATGCAAAAATAGCGTATTTACCTCCAAGCCTAATTTTTCATAGGGAAGACACAAGAGTTTATTAGAGATACTTTTAAAAAAAATTCTTGAATGTGTCCTCGTAATGCAAAAATATTGTAGCCAAATGTATGTCCAACTACACTATTTTTGCATAGAGACGATGCAAGGGCTTTTGTATAGCTTTTCTTGGTGGTGTCCTCCTTATGTGAAAATAGAGTAATCTGACATGGGTCAAGCTACATTATTTTTGCATAGAGAGGATAGAACCTTCATTTTTGTGCAACATTTTTAAATTGTGTCATTTTGAAGTTGATGAAGAGGTCTAAGATAGTGTGTTGAAGTGTGTTGTCTAATCAATTAAGAACTTCTTATAGATTTTTCATAATTAATAAGTGTTCTTTGAATTTCTTTGTAGGTTATTGATGCATGAGTATAAGTTAAATGTCCAACAGAACGTGGACATGGTTGACCCAACCATCTCCCAGTATTTGAGATCTGATTCTAACATAAGAAGGAACTGGGTAGCCAATATAGATTTTCAGAGGTATGTTCTACTGCAACCCTACGTTATTTTCAAATTTTCATCTTGGAGGCTTTTGACAATGTCCAGTGGCCTTGCCACAACTCTCCTTGGAGTCTTATAGCAATTGATATCATTGATAAAAACATGTTTCATATTGAACTCTCTTAAGGGCCACCATGGAATGGCTGGGCTGTAAGTGTAATTGTCCAATACTTTAGCTCGTGCTCCCACTTTCAGTTATTTTATAACAATGCTTTGGATCTTTCTAAATAGGGATGCCTCAAGGCTAAATAGAAGCAATTGAGCAATATCCTCCTATCACAAAGCTCATGGAAATCTTAAATGTGAAGGTATGGTGATGTTAGGTTGTAAGTAAATTGAGCTTAGAATTGTGTATTTATTTTGCCCCTTCTATTTGTGTAGCCACCCTTGCAGAAGGAGGCTTTCTCATGTGGATGGAGAGTAACAACAAATGCTAAGCTACTGGTTGACTACACCTATTGCAACCCACAAAAGACTATTAGGGTAAGCATTTGACCATATAAATAGGGTAAGCAATTTCTATTAGGGTAAGCTAACATACTAATCTTTCTTTGGTAGATCACTAAAATTTGCTTCACCGACAACCATGTTTGGTGGGGTAAGGGAAAAGTTGATTAGATATATGGTCAATGTCCAGATATCACTAGTCACAATAGAACCCAAGCCCCCAAAGGGCCAAAGAATCCAAAGGAAGAGGCCAGGCACCACAGAGGTCAAGGAGAATCCACACAAAAGAGAAAAGGCAGCTGAAGAGCAGCCCAAGGAGGTTCCAAGTAAGAGAATCCCAAGGAGGTTCCAAAGAAGGAAAAGAAGCATTTTGCCCCAAGAAAGAGCCCCATAAAAACAAAAACCAAAGCCCAAGGAGGAAGATGAGCCCAAGGAGGAAGAGAAATAGAGAAAGACAGCCAAGGAGACAGAGCCTATGGAGGGCAAGAAGAAAGAAGAAGAGCTCAAAACACCAAGGAAGAGCCCAAGGAAAACAGATGAAACTAGCACAAGAAAGAGTCTTAGGACTCCCAAAAACCCCAAAATTTTTGTGAAGTACAAGTTTATAAATAACAAAGCATTACATATTCTACTTGACATTCTCTACTTGAGAATGTCAAGTAGAGAATGTCATATTCTACTTGATGTTCTCTACTTGAGAACGTTACATACTTTCTATTGAATCAAATAAAAATGGAGACATCTGAACCAAAATCTCATTTTTTATTGATATGGAAATGTTAAAAATGTCAGTCTGCTACAAGAAGAGACAACCAACATTTGTACAAAATTCCACTTTGATACAATTTGCACAGGCTTTAGTACGCTTTTATAGGCTTTAGCTTGGAAGAAGATGTAATATCCCTTCTAGCACTTCTTGGCATAAAAAATTCTTCTAAATCCTCCTCGGGACCTGCAATCCATATTAAAAATAGGAAAAGTAATAATAGGTCACAAAAAAATTTCTCCCATCAGAAAAAAAACTATCATCTACATACCTTCTTTCCAGCCATCTGAAAAGAAAAAGTTGAAGGTAAATCTATCTCCTCATTGTGTAAGTCCTACCTCACTTGGTAGAATGAGCACTTGGTTCTTATCTTTAATGTTTCCAAGTGTTCATGGTGCATCCATACATCAATGTCTTGAATAGGGTTCTCATTGAAATTATCCATGTTTTGATCTAAAGGAAGTCCTCCCCACATGATGACGTCGACTATAAAAAAATAAAATAATGAGGTTTTGGGTATGGATCATGTATTTACAAGTAATGGAGACAGATTTCACTTTGCAAAGGACCCCATTCACTGTTTTTTGACTCCAACCCTCATCCACAAATTATAACACACCTTCATTGTCTAAGCATTCAACCAACATCATGTTCTAAAGACTTTCACATCAACCTTTGCAAAGAAATCCACAAAGACAATAAGGGGCATAAACATTGAAACTCTCCTCTTAGCTTGCTTGCAATGTTGGCATTTATACATTTTTGTATCTCATAAAAGATCTTGCACCTATAGCTTTCACTTGTTACTGAGCTTGGCAATGACCACTCTCCACTTTTGAAACTAGGCAGTGAAAACTTGGTGACAATACCCCATACTTTGATTCTAGTGGGACATCAAAATGACCGTAAAAGAATATACCTTTTTTTTCTAGAGAAATATGTGTTCTCCATTTGTAAATCTCTTCACCAATGGATCTATGCTAGACATCTAAAATACCTATGACACACTCCACTAGTTTCCATTCCTCTATGCTTGAGGGATACAGGTCTGTAATGAGCATAGTAGAGAACCAAAAACCAAAATTATATAACAATCATGTAGAGAACCACAAATATAGTAGAGAAACACAAACCAAAATTACAACAATCAAGTACATAAGATAATCTAATGTGGACATTTGAACAAAAAACAAGTATAAAACCACAAACAAGAAGCGAAGTGTGAAACACTTACAGTTAGCTCTATGCAGAGGAAGATTTGATCTTTTTGGTTGTAGGTGAAGCTTCTTTTGCTTGTAAACATGATGCACCAAAACCTCTTTCACTGTCTTCTTGGAGTCGGAAGTCTTTCTCTCCCTTTTCAACATGACAAGAATGGGTTCTTGGATGAGGATTTTCTTCTCCTACTCTATTGCAGTATAATCCGACTACCCTTGGTTATAGATATTGGGATCCATTGGTTGTGCTCATCTAATGTGTCATAAATGGTGATTGTAACATTTAATGCACTAGTAACTTTTGTGTAGAAAAAATTGATATCATAGTGAGAATTACATTAAGAACAAGTTTCCTAATGAGCATAGAGAGAGTACTTAATTTGAGAAAGCAACTTAGCAATTTACACCTAGATGATTTGGCATTGACAATACTTGAAAAGAAGGAGAAATAGAACAATTGACAATAGTTGAGGACCAGATTTACATGGAGCCGGTCCCCCCTCCATAAAGGCTTTGTATTATAGCTTCTCCCATCAAAGGATACTTTTGTACAATACAATCATTGTGTTCCTTGATAAAACTAGATGGTGTAATGAAGTTGGAAGCTTCATACACCAAATTGTGCTTGAAAGACACACCTAGTGTTCCTAGCCTCAGTCCCAAGACCTCACACACCTTCAAAAATGGTGAGAGTTAGCATGGAATGAGGATAGATTGAGAGGAAGAAGATGTATCTTACAAGAAAGAAGTATTCTCCTCACATAATCACTCTAATAGCATAGCTTAGCTAAATAGCATGGTAGAGGAGATGAGCATGCCATTGAAGCTTGGCTCTTGGTTGGATTTGCATTCCATAGCCAAGAGTTGTTGGCGTAGGCCTCTACTTCTTAATGCTTGGAGAAGGAGATGGAGTTCTTCTTGCACACATCAATTTTGTGTGTGTGTGTGTGTGGCATTGAGTTAGACTAAAATGCAGCCCCCTCTCTCATCTTGGTGCCCTCTTGCTAAATGCTCATGCTGGCCTCCCATTGGCTCTTGAAAAGCTTAGCCAATCACAAATTAGAAGCATAGTTGATAGCTATTTGACAAGTGTCCCCGTTTCCCTTTTGTGAGAGCTATAGGTAATTAAATAATTAATCTAAACTCTCATTGGACTTTTTTGTCTTTTGGCCAATAGGAATTAGGCAAGCCATTGGGCTGTTAGATGCTCATTGGACCCCTTGGTAGACTGTCCAACCAATAGTCTTGTAGGGAGCTTAATTTCTATCAAGAATTTTTAAATTGATTAGACTAAACTTACTCTAGCCTAATTCTCATTGGTTCACCTCTATGGCCATCCAATAGGATTTGAGGGAAGCTTGGGGGCAACTGGTCTAGGAGCCTAACATGTGTCCAGTATTCCCTTTGTGTAAAGGGGGGGCTTTGGAGAGAGAGAGAGAGAGAGAGAGAGAGAGTGTGTGTGTGTGTGTGTGTGTGTGTGTGTGTGTGTGTGTGTGTGTGTGTGTGTGTGTGTGTGTGTGTGTGTGTGTGTGTGTGTGTGTGTGTGTGTGTGTGTGTGTGTGTGTTGGATTCCCATTGTGTAAAGGGGGAGCTTTGGAGTGTGTGTGTGTGTGTGTGTGTGTGTGTTTCTCTCTCATCCCCTACTCTCGTCGCTCGCCCCCTCCTTGATAGGGATGGGGGAAGACTTTTTAGTCTTCCCATGACCATCCAATTTTCCCCTACATTGGCCTTTGGACTATTGAATTAAAATTAGGAACCTTAGCCAATGGAAGTCTTAATGGAGCTGAACCTTAGGTATTTTAAGCCCCATTGAAACACATTGCTCTTTTGCAGACTATCCCCTTTTGGATCCCTATTTTCCCTCCTTTGGATCTCTGCAGAGACCGATCTGGTAGCCTTACCAATATTCTAGCTTTTACTCCCCTGGTACCTCTCCATATTAAATTATCAGTTTAACATGAAAAAATCATTTGGGAGAATTAGATATTAGTTTTTATGACATTATCTCTCTCTTGAAATCATAGTCATCCTCGACTATGAGGTAGAGAAGATAAAGCTTAGTCATTATTCCGTTTGCTAGCGGGTAGAGGATCCTTATCTTACCCTCGACACCGTTCCAGAATGGATGACTAGTCCATTTGGTGCTTGAGAGCCTTAGCTGTCCCAAGCATGTCTGCACATTATCAATCTTCCATAGTAGAGTGGCAAGCTCTACTTCGTGTTCGGGAGACATCATCTCCACAAACATGATCCTAAGCATGCATACTTATTAAAATTTGAACACAATAAAGAAAAATAGATTCTTATAAGACGAAAACTTTGCTCATTTATATATATTTACATTCAATTGCTTACTCTAGGGAATCATTGTAAGCATTGACAAGGTTTAGGTTATCCTGTAATTGTATGCCTTGCATCCATCTAGCATCTTGAAAAGGATGATTTTTTAAACTTGATAAGATATTGTCGGATAGTCTTACCACCTTGTCATACCTTGTCTTCATGTCAGAGAATGGACTCGGGCTGTAGCACCTCTTCTTGGTCCTCGATCTCCAGTGGGTCTTCAATAATTGCTCCTTGAGGTGGCTCTCCTTTGTAAGGCTTTAGTAGGCTCACATCAAAAGCATTGTGTATGAGCCAATGGATAGAAAATTTGAGTTGATAGGCCATCTCATTGATTGGCCTAAGAATCTGGAAGGGACCATAGTACCTTTTTGCTAACTTAGCATAGTAGTTTTGGTGTCCCGTAGGATTCTTGCTCGTTTTGTGCCTGAATCGAGCCTTGGGAAACTTAAGCAAGACCCAATCATTTTTTGTTTAAAGTCTAGGGATCTTTTGTGCTTATTAGCAGCAGACTTTTGCCTTTGCTGAGAGATGGATATAGCATCCTTAATCTTTTGGAAAGATTCTTGCAGGTCTCAGCTATATTCATCTACAGCGAAGATCTTCCCATGTACCTTGACTAGCAAGGGACTTTTTGATCTTCCCTCTATCACCTCAAAAGGTGCTTTTCCCGTGTAAGTATGTACAGTGTTATTGTAAGCATACTTCACTAAGGGTAAGTACTTCTCCCATTGGGACTTTTGATCTACTTCTATGACATAAGCTTTTAGTAGATCAAGAATTGTTAGGTTAGCTATTTCACTTTGGCCATCCGTTTGGGGATGATAGGCCAAAGACAAGTTTAGCCTTGTACCTAAATTCTCAAAGAGACCCTTCCAAAAGTTATTGGTCATTCTAGGATCTCTATATGACACTATGGACATTGGCAAGCCATGATACTTGAAGATTTGTGATATAAAGAGGGTTGCCATTTGATGGGCCTAGTCTTTTTGACAGGTATGAAATGTGCTTGTTTGCTAAACTTGTCTACTATTGTCCATATTCCCATATTTCCATGGATAGACTTGGGAAATCCAAAAATAAAATCCATGGATATGCTCTCCCATGGTGAATTAGGGATTGGCAACGGTTGAAGAAATCCAGGTGCTTTCCTCTATCAAACTTTGTCTTTTGGCATACCACACATTTAGAAACATACTCTTGTATGTTTGCTTTCATGGCACGCCAATAGAAATACGTATCTATCCCTTTTAGGGTAGACTAAATCCCTCTATGCCCCGCATAAGGAGGAGCATGAGATTCATACATTACTTTCTCACGTAGTGAGTTGGTAAAACATAGTCTATTTCCATAGAGAAGATAGCCATCTTTAGGGTAAATGGTTCTTCCTTCTTCCCTAGTGCAAGGGCTGAAATCACATCTCTAAAATTGGTATCGATAGTGTACACATCTATCATAGAAGATAGATCATTGTGAGTTGCTATGGATACTGCATTCACTCTCCATCGTCTTGAGAGTGCATCAGCTACTTGATTACACTTGCCAGCAATGTGAGCAATATGAAAATGAAATTGTGAAAGGAAATCTACCCACCTCATTTGTTTTTTGAAGAGTTTGGTATGTGTCATGAAGTACTTAAGGCTTTGGTGATCCATCCCTAGAATGAAAGGAGTCCCCAATAAATAGTGCTTCCACGAGTCTACAGCATGTAGAATTGCTAAGAGTTCCTTCTCATATATGCCTAGAGCTTGCTCAATAGGATCGAGCCTTCAACTTTCATAGGCTATGGTGTGTCATTCATGGAGCAAAACGGCTCCAAGGCAATCACCACAAGCGTCGCATTGGACCTCAAATGGCTTTAAGAGATCCGACAGTGTAAGTACAGGTTGAGAGATAAGCTTCTCTTTAAGATTTTTGAAAGCATTGTTCTCCTTAGTGGACCATATATACCTAATGTTTTTCTTTTTAGCTCATGTAATGATCCCGTGATTTGTGAGAACTTTTCTATTAAGCGTCTATAGTATGCACACATACCTATAAAGCTTCTTAGTTCATGCAGATTATTTGGATTAGGCCATCCTTTTATTACCTCTAGCTTCGATGGATTCATTTGGATGCCATCTTGAGAGATAAAATGACCTAAATATTGAATCTCTTGTAAGAAGAATTCACTTTTCTTTCAATTAATATAAAGTTTATTCTCTCGTAAAACTTGAAATATTACCTAGAGGTGTTGTTTGTGTTCGTCTAATGAATTAGAGTAGATGATTATATCATCAAACAACACCCCAGTAAAGGTTCGATGAGGCTTGAATAGCTTCTACATCAAGCGATTAAATGTGGCTGGTGCATTTGTCAAGCCAAAAGGCATGACAATGTACTCGTAAAGACCACGTAGTGCAAAATGTGGTCTTTACAATGTCTTGATCAACTATCCTTATTTGATGGTAGCCACTTTTTAGGTCAATCCTACTGAAGTAGGTTGACCCTTGTAGCTTATCAAATAGGTCTTCTACCCGTGGAATGGGAAACCTATTCTTCATAGTGATTCTATGTAGTGCTCGATAGCCGACACACATACGGTATGTGTCGTCTTTCTTTTGCACTAATAACACTGGTGAACAAAATGGAGATGAGCTAGGCCTAACCATGCCTTTCTCAACTAACTCATGCACTTGCCGCATAATCTCCTCTTGTTGAGCTTGAGAAACTCTATAAGGAGGTTTATTAGGCGGTGAACTTCCTAGAAGAAGTTCGATTGCATGGTCATCATTCCCTCATTTAGGAGGTAGTTCACAAGGGATGTCATCAATAAAAACATCTTGGAACCATTTGAGGAACTTGGATAACTCTAATTCCTTTTGATAATTCATATTTTCTTTTGCTAAAGCATTAGGTTTATTTTGAGAATCTTTAAGAAAAATCATGTACACAGAATTAGAGCTCTTTATTGACTTATTGAAAGCTTGCTTATGTACAAGGGGTATGGTACTACCCAACTCCTTAGCATCTGCGTACATATCTTTTTCCCTGAACCTAAAGTAGATTTGCCTTTCAAGGAATTTAACATAGGCAGCCATACAATCAAACCATGGTTCCCCTAGGATTACATCCTCATGCTTGAGAGGAGAGATGCAAAAATCCTCCTTGTCCACATAGCTTTGGACATGGAGCCTCAATTTCCCAATTAAGGGAGTGACTGAGGATTCTTGCCCCTTGAAAGCACCATCGGCAGGTAGGACATCTCCCATCTCATAGGCTCGGATTCCTAGCTTGGTGGCCAACTCTGTGGATATGAAATTGTGAGTAGAACTAGGGTCAAAGAGAATAAAAGCATCATGTTCTCTTACCTTTCCCCAAGCATGGCATAGATGACATCCTTTGTGATGAGAATCCTCTTCTTGAATTTCAACCAATGTAGCTCTAGGAGGCTCATTATCTGTATTCTTGTGGGGACAAGCATGATAGGCATGCCCTTGCTCCTCGCACTTGAAACAACGGTTATCTTTTCGATAACACTATAGCTCTTCAGGAGAGAGTTTTTTTTTGCCTTTATAAACTCCCTTCTCCTTAGCTTTGTTATTGTTGGTTGCCTTTGGGAGACTTTTGGACATTGTCCTTCCCCTTAGGCTCGTTACGGTCCTTGTTTTTTGTTCGTTTAAGATTTCTCTTAGCCCCTATTGGAAATTGATTCTTGAAGCCACCATGGTATGGTGTATGACCACAGATATGGTGCGTGGCCTTTGGGAGTTAACATACTCCATAATATCCTCAGTTAAACGCAAACAAAATTGTTGTTTTTGCTCTCCAATATCCATCTTTTTGAAAAGAGTGGCTTTGAGATGTAATTCCCAGAACTTATCTACATATTTGTGAACTTATCTACATATTTGTGAATGGATTTGTTGGGAGAGAGCTATAAGCTTTTCCATTCGGTGAGTACTTTGTCTTTGGCATCGGTAGCCAAAAACTGCTTCATGATGGAAGCTCTTAAATCTTTCCATGTTCGTGGGGCTTCACGTTTTCTCGTGGCCTAGATCACCATTGTCTGGCAAAATTTTGAAAATTCATAGCTACATGACGTAGCTTAGAGGACTCCGTGAATCCCTTATCTCCAAACGCCGCATTGATGGATAAAGGCCAAGACTTTGTCCGTAGCACCAAAAGTGCCATCGTAGGTAAGGAAAGAAATGTTATTTCCTCCCTCTTTGAACATTTTGAGCTTGGACGACCTCTTCCAGGTGGCATAGGATTTCATATGGCCTCTTCTTTTAGGTGGTTCAAGAGATGCACCATCACTTTCTTTAGAAGAGGAAGAGTATGAGGAGGATGGAGAAGAGGGTGACCCTTTTCTCGACTTTTTCTTCCCTTGTTCCTCCTTGTTTGCACCATCACTTTCTTCAGAAGAGGAAGAGGATGAGGAAGATGGAGAAGAGGGTGACCTCTTTCTCGCCTTTTGCTCTCTCTCCCTCTTTGAATCATGGTGTAGAGAAGTATGTGATGGTCTTCTCCATTTAGGGGGTTTTGGAGAGCGTTTTGCCCGCCGTCTTCGTGGAGCCATTTCCACTGAGGTGGCAGGAGACTTACTTCTTTCTCGTTCTTTCGATGGGGCTCTACAATTGAAACTTGGGTTCTCCTTTGAGAGGGAGATGCATCATCAAGTAGTAAATTCTTGAGCCCTTCGTATGGATCCTCCTCTTCTTCCCATATCGGAGAGAGTCCTCTTTTGGAAGTCTCACCAGGATCTTTCCTAGGTACTCTCTCTTCTTGGTGGGGAGTTTGGAGAATACCATGGGTGCGCAATTGTTGTAGCACTTCACCTTGGAGGGATGGGTTTCCCAGGTCTTGTTGAAACCTAGAAACAAGATAGTTTACAAGCATAGGGGCATCATTAGTTTCTCTTTCATTAGCAAAATCAAAGCTATCAACATTTATTTCAATCTCTTTTCCCTTGTCATCCATACTAATAAATTTTAGGTGTAAATTTTACTTGTACCTTGGCACTTCAAGCCCTAGTTGCTACTCCTCTTTACCTTCAAAGATAAGCACTCAAGCATTTATACCCGTGGCTCAAATATTATTAATTGCAAAGAATAGAAGAGAGGGTTCAACAAAGCCAAGACAGCACAGGTTCCTGTCAAGCTTCTAATAGCTCAATAATGGTTAATCCATAGGCAAGCCCTATAGGACTCCATTATTAAGACCATAGCTCTCGACCGTGTCCTCGTTAACTACATAAAGCAGGTGTGCTTCAAGGATGAAAATCCCTATTCTACTTACTCTTTGCAATTAATAACACTAGCCATTTGTAGCAAGCTTGCACACCTCTCTTCTTTGAGCAAGAAGAGGGAAACCAATAGCTCTGATACCAATGTAACATTTAATGCACTAGTAACTTATGTGTAGTGGAAATTGATAACATAGTGAGCATTTCATTAAGAACAAGTTTCCTATGAGCATAGAGAGAGTACTTAATTTGAGAAAGCAACTTAGCAATTTACACCTAGCTAATTTGGCATTGACAATACTTGAAAAGAGAGAGAAATAGAACAATCGACAACATTTGAGGACCGGATTTACATGGAGACGGTCCCCCCTCCATAAAGGCTTTGTTTTATAGCTTCTCCCATCAACGGATACTTTTGTACAATACAATCTTTGTGTTCCTTGATAAAACTAGATGGTGTAATGAAGATGGAAGCTTCATACACCAAATTATGCTTGAAAGATAGACCTACTGTCCCTAGCCTCAGTCCCAAGACCTCACACACCTTCAAAACTGGTGAAAGCTAGCAGGGAAGAGGATAGATTGAGAGGAAGAAGATGTATCTTACGAGAAAGAAGTATTATCCTCACATAATCACTCTAATAGCATAGCTTAGCTTAGTAATTAGCATGGTAGAGCAGATGAGCATGCCATTGAAGCTTGTCTTTTGGTTGGATTTGCATTCCATAGCCAAGAGTTGTGGGTGTAGGCCTCTACTTCTCAATGCTTGGAGAAGGAGATGGAGTTCTTCTTGCACACATCAATTGTGTGTGTGTGTGTGTGTGTGTGTGTGTGTGTGTGTGTGTGTGTGTGTGTGTGTGTGTGTGTGTGTGTGTGTGTGTGTGTGTGTGTGTGTGTGTAGCATTGTGTTAGAGTAAAATGCAGCTCCTTCTCTCATCTTGGCCAACCCCTCTTGCTAAATGCTCATGTTGGCCTCCCATTGGCTCATGTAAAGCTTAGCCAATCACAAATTAGAAGCATAGTTGATAGCCTTTTGACAAGTGTCCCCCTTTTCCCTTTTGTGAGAGCTTTAGGTAATTAAATAATTAATTTAAACTCTCATTGGACCTTTTTGTCTTCTGGCCAATAGGAATCAAGCAAGCCATTGGGCTGTTGGATGCTCATTGGACCCCTTGGTAGACTGTCCAATCAATAGTCTTCTAGGGAGCTTAATTTTCTATTGGCTCTTTTATCAATAATTTTAAATTGATTAGACTAAATTTACTCTATCCTAATTCTCATTGGTCCACCTCTATGGCCATCCAATAGGATTTGAGGGAAGCTTGGGGGCAACTGATCTAGGAGCCTGACATGTGTCCTGTATTCCTCTTGTGTAAAGGGGGAGCTTTGGTGTGTGTGTGTGTGTGTGTGTGTGTGTGTGTGTGTGTGTGTGTGTGTGTGTGTGTGTGTGTGTGTGTGTGTGTGTGTGTGTGTGTGTGTGTGTGTGTGTGTGTGTGTTTCTCTCTCATCCCCTACTCTTATGGCTTGCCCCCTCCTTGATAGGGATGTGGGAAGACAATTTAAACTTCCCATGACCATCCAATTTTCCCCTACATTGGCCTTTGGACTATTGAATTAAAATTAGGAACCTTGGCCTATGGAAGTCTTAATGGAACTGAACCGTAGGTATTTTAAGCCCCATTGAAGCACATTGCTCTTCTGCAGACTGTTCCCCTTTGGATCCCTATTTTCCCTCCTTTGGATCCTTGCAAAGACCGGTATGGCAGCCTTACCAATATTCTAGCTTTTACTCCCCTAGTACTTCCCCATATTAAATGATCAGTTTAAATTGAGAAAATCATTTGGGAGAATTAAATATTAGTTTTTATGACAGTGATGGATTCAATGGATGTGCTAGGGCATCTGGATTAAGTGGACTCTATTGCTTAAGAAGAATAGGATGGAGAGCATATGAGGGTGAAGAGAGGACACCAGGAAGGGGAGGGAAGAGGAGGTGAGACAAAGAGGGGTGGAAAAGGAGGGAAACAAAGATCGTGAGAAGATTCAAAAAACCTTTTGGATCGATGAAAGAGACCGTTTTGAGGTAAAAGGAACATGTACTTGAAAGTTGCCTCAAATTGTGGCTCAAAGAAAATTCATTTTAGAAAATCAAATGCAATTTCCAAAAAGAAGAGTCAATAGCGAAAGCCCTCCCCTCATTGGCTTAGAGCACTCTCTCTCTCTAAACGTTAAAAGACAAAAAAGAGACCTCCCCTAATGTTATCGCCATCCTATTTTTTTTACTCTATTAGCTTCTTTGAAAAATTCAATTTCAAATTTTATATGTTTATACCTGCACAAATATCAGCGTCAGTATCGATGCAGATACTAACACTCATACCAATTCATATACTGATGCTACTACTGGTGGCCTACTCTACAAACTGACACACAAGGGTCCAAATTAATTATATGGAGCACTTCTTGCCCCTCACTTCCACTCACAAGCCTCTCTCTGGCTGAATCTAGTAGCGGCAATTGCCCCATGACTAGAATGTCACGGCCACTATGGTCACCACCACGTGTGTCATGCCAATCTCCTCTGTCAAATCTATATTACTATAATCTCTGTCTAGCTTACCTTTGTCTTTGTCTTCCTGTGAGTTTCTAATTTTGTCTTTGACTTCAAACTCCCAAGCCAAAAAAAATATCAAGTCACATTTATAACAATTGTGGTCGGACCATGTGCATATAGAGGCAACTAACTGAGTACTGGTACTTTCATCCTTGTCAAGTTTGCCTTTGCCTTTTGTACTCAAGCAAATTTGTCCATTTGCTTTTGGCTTCACAATCTCAAGCCAAACAATTGTCCGGTTTCCTTGAGAACTTTTGTTCAGCATAGGCTGCTAACTAGATGGTTGATCTGCTATCCATAGCCATTTGTTGGTTTTGGTCGATGTTGGGGGCACTCAAGCAAGGGGGGCCATGTTGAAGTTACAAGATATGGATACTTGTGCTCCTTCTTGCACTCCAAGGGCCGCAAAATTCCACCAAGCCGCACCAAAAAAATCGTTCGAGGCCCTAGTCGCCTTTTCAAGGCCGCTCCAAAATCCCTCCTTGCAATCCTAGTCAACTTTTTCCTTTCCTTCTGACTTAAGGTGCCCACATTTTTACCTTGAAAATTTGCCATATCTTCGCAAAATATCCCAAGTGATTGCTTTACCAAGAGACCCTCCAGCTGTTGCATTTCAAAATGCAAAGGGGGAAGTGTGTCAAAGTTGTCTTGCTACAGAGTTTTAAAATGTTAGGTGGGAAGGGGGTTCACCGCTCATGCCAAGAGGGAGGGGGGTCATTGCAGTTGTCGCCAAGAGGCTGTCGTTGAACCCTGTGTTTTAAAACACACGCATTGTGGCTGTCTCCGGTGCCGCTGTCTTTTCCCGCCGTCGTCGGCATTTCAACACGCTTGGAGAGTGGGAAGATGGTCGCCTTGGGCTGCCAATGGGCAACGTCTTAAAACGTAGCCCGTAGTGGGGATTGGTGAAGGATCCTCCAATTAGGTAGCATTTTGCAACGCCACTGCATAGGGGAAATAGTAGCATCACCGACTACAAGCCTGAGATTCTCCATGGTTCTCTTCAAGGTTCTCCATGATTCTCCATGGTTCTCTTCAAGGTGTTGCCTTGCTCCACCAAGGTGAGGAAGCACACATCTCTGATACCATGTCAAAGTCGATGATGCAAAAGCATAGAGACCAAGGGGAGAAAGCACAGGTCTCTTGAACTAGTCAACATTGGCATAACTGATGTGAATACAATGGGGGCTAAGTGTTGCTTATATAGCAACCTCAATAAATCACCCTACCTAGACTTTGACAAATAAGTAAAATAAATACCTAAAATCCAAACTAAATAATGAGGTCACATTGGGCAGTTCACTAGAGATGCCAAAACTTCAACCCCTCGGTACCCCATTTTTTGTGCCAACTAGAAGAGCCTCTGGGGTTGCAGTGAATGAGGTGTGCATATGGTGGGATCTTAAAAAGCCCCAACCTAAGAACTTACTAGTGAATGTGGGGGCCGGGCTGAAAGTTATTTTGTTGAATTTTGGCATCTTTTTTTGCTGTGTGCTTCAATTGCAACAAATTTGGACACTTTACAAAGGCTTGTCCCTTAGCCTTGACAGTGATCGCAGCTCCCAATGAAGGGGAAAAAGGTGAAACCTCAAACTCTCAGGTATTGGCTAGCACAGATGCTACACCACAGATGGAGGTTGAAGTTGTAGGGAAAGAGCAACAAGCTAAGGAGGTTTCAGCTACAAAGGAGAACATTGTGAAGCCCTCCCAAGAAATGGAAAGGACAGTCAGAGATATCAATTTTTGTCCATAGCTAAGCCAAAATCATCAACTCCAATGATACAAAAGATTGTATTGGTACCCTCATTGAGCAAGAAAGAAGATGGGTGGCAGCAAGTTTCAAGCATCTCATGTAAGCGATTCCAATCTCAAACCTGAGTGGTTGGGGTACTGAGAGGGGCCCTGTTGGACCCTTTCAAATATCCAATCCTTTATGACAACTTGTTCAAAGTGTTGTAGGATGCCATTCCACAAAATCTTATGACAACAAATTTGTCAAGCTCATAGATCCGGAATATCCTCATTGAGGAGGATCACTAGAAAGAGAACACTGAAGAACAATTCCTCAAAGCAGAGGAGTACATACCTTATCTCAATGATGGAAGATTGTGTCATTCAATCTTGAAATTTGAAAGGGTTGAAAAGTCGGAAGAAGGGAACCCTCTTCTGGGAAAAAGTTAAGAGGGCTTAGGAAGTCAACTGTTGGCCTATCCATGAGAAAAACCTGGATGCTCACAGTAAAAGAAATCAAGCTCTGGGGAAGAAGTTGGTGTTCTACAGGAAGGGAATGGATGGGTATAGTGTCATCCTTTCTATTGTGGATAGAGACCTAGAGCCAGAAGCGATCATGAATCACTCTTCTAGGAGAGTGTTAGGAGTGAGTCAAATGGGCAAGTCAACCACTCACTATTATTAACATTTATAGCCCCTGTAATGCTAAGGATAGAACCAAGTCATGGATGCACCTTAGAGATAGCCAGATTGAAGAGGAGTGGATCCTGCTTGGTCGAGAAGATGAAGGGCAAAACAGGCTTCTTGAGTCTACTAGCTAGCTTGGAAAAATCTAAATGGCTAAGCCTCTTTGGAGTGGGCTTTGATGGACTTATGGGAGGTGGGCCCATGGAATAGAACACCAAGTTTCACGTATGTCACCCTATGATATGCCAAATAGCCTCCCTATCATATCACTTGCCACTTTCCATCAAACTCAACAAATCCAAAGGGGAGGGTGATTTTCCCAAAGGAACTAGGAAGCTTCTGATTGCAGGGGAACATCTATTCAAAGATGCTCTATTCCAAAGCTTAACCAAAAAATCTATGCATAAGCTTAATAAAGATGTTAGTCACAAATACCCTAAATGTTGAGATCTCTTTACCAAGACCATGCAAAAAGAAATCAAGAGCATGGGACCCAGAATGAAGAAGGATTGGGATGAGAATATGAAGCATCTTGAGGATGGAGTGACTCTGTTGTCCCCAAAAAAATGGTGGGGTCGGCTTTCAAAGATGAGCATGAAAGATGGCTAGAGGCTAAGGCTGACCTTGCTAACCATAAAGTCGAGGAGGTCAAGAGGCTAGAGTGCTATCTAGAGAGACCTTCCTTCAACCTAAGGCCTCCAATCAAACACACTCCTTTCGAATCAAGAGGAGTAGAGGTTGTTTCCAGTCACTTGTAGATGGGGATGGGAATGCCACACAGGACCAAGATAAAATGGCCATAATGATGCTTGAGCATCTGAGCCAAGTTATAGGCCATCCTGAGGCTCACTCTCAGGAGGTGGAAAAAGCCCGAGCCTCTCTGCTCACTAGTGTCAGTAAGACAATCTCTCAACCTCCTTGATAAGTCCTTCACAGAAGACAAATTCTTGCTAGCATTACAAGCTCTAGGCAAGGAGAAGTCTCCTTGGTGGGACGGACTAACCACGTAGCTCTTTAGAGAATTTTGGGATGATCTTAAGGTTCCTGTCACACGAGTATGGCTAACCAAGCCTTTCTAGAAGGTACTTTGGATTATAGCATTAAGAGAGGGCTCCAAAAGCCTATCCCAAAGGTATTATGTTGCTCTCAACTCAAGCACTCGTGTCCCATCACATGAGGGCCTATGGTTTATAAAATCATTGTCAAGGCTATTGCCCTTAGGATTTCCCCTTTGCTTGCTAAAGCCATCTCCCCCCATCAGCATGGATTCATAAAAGGCAGGTATAATTACAATAATATCCTGGCATCAATGGTTGCAATTGAGTATGATTCCCTCACTAAGAAAGAGTGATTTTTACTACAGTTGGACTTGGACAAGGCCTATGATAGGATTATGTGGTCATTCATAGAAGATGTCATGAAATCGCTTGGCTTTGAGTCTCGGATATGTCGACTAGTCCATTCTCTGGGAGATGGTAGCCACTCTGAGATTTTGTCCAATGATGGTATTGTGGGCTCTTTTGAAGTCAAAAGACCAGTTAAACAAAAGGTTTTTATGGAAAAATAACACCAAAGACTCGACTCCTTGGCAATGGGAAAAATGGGGCGTAGTTGCTAGACCAGTAGAGCAAGGTGGGGTAGGGATCCTCAACCATGTCCTTCATGCGGAGGCCCTTTGTGCCAATTTTGTGGTCTCAATTGCGAAACAAGACCACACTTGGGCTATTATGATCTATGATATGATGGACCGGGAAAATCTCTACTCTGAACAGGGAGTGGAAAGGGGTTGAAGTTCACGACATATTGTGTGCCCCTCAGTGGACTAGCTTGAAGATGAGTGGCACAATGGGAGAGCTCGTGCGCAAGCGTAACAGGGCAACAAAGGTTTTGGAGTGGGGGGCAATTACCAGGTACTTCCAAAACTCTATATCATTTTGGTCCCCTTGGCTCTCTCAGGAAGTTGGGTTACTTTTGAACCCTTACTAGAGGGATATTTCCAGAAAGGTGAATAACAAAGGACTTCAACATCTTACCCACTTGTGGGACGACATCAGCCTAAACTGGAGAGAGGTAGACCTAGTGGCTACCCAGTTTCACCTTAAGGCACTAAGAGGTTGTTGATTAACAAAGTTTCGGATGGCTTGTGCAGTCTATTAATGCCCCTTAGTGCTCCTAACTTTGAGCGGAAAGCATGGAAATGGTCACAGAGTATTCACTTTCTCAAACCACACACCAAGGGCACTTACTTAGGCCATGAGCAAGGCAAACTAGTCCAACCCCCTGAACAAATAGTGGGGCAAGCAATGGCCAGAGGTTCGATGGCTAGCATCTACTAAGAACATATGGAACCCTCAGTTTCCCTTGATATTTCTATGGAAGGTGTTATGGGGGGCCTTGCCAACAAGTGACAAGGTCTTAGCTCAAGGTATCGTCTCTGCTGTGATAGGTGTTCTGTAGAACTACTAGGGAGGACCTACGACACTTATTCTTGGAATTTCTAGGAGTTAAAGGCCTGGCAAGTAAGGTGTGCAAAATGATCCAAAGGACTTGGAGGATTGGGTTCTCCAAGAATGATATGCTCCTAAGTTGGAGGGAAGGGGATAAAAAGTTGATCAATTTTGATATGTACTCAGGTGGTTAGATTCAACTTCTTCCACCATGTTTGGAAGGCTAGGAATGGCTGAGTGTTTGTCTAAGATTTCTCGGGAGCTAGCTACGCAGAGATTAGCCAAAATAGTAATTGAAATTATTCATGGGATTGGAAAAAGCAGAACCTTTGACGAATGGAAGTGGGTAACTCTTACCGTCAGATCCATGAAAATTTGATGGTGGTCGGGTTTTAGTTTTCACTGGAATATATGTGGCCATGGCTCGGATTGAGCATGGTGCTGATGTAATCATTTTTCATATTAATATAACCACTCCACATATTGTGTGATTTGCACCAAAAAAAAGTACAAAGTGCATGAAGCATTTTGATAGCACCAATGCATCATGGGTTGGGAGAAATATGAGGGTTCATGCTCCATAAATTACACCATATCTGATGTCCCCCAACTAGAAACTCGTCTTCTTCTCCAAACAATGGAACCGCACCGGCCCTTACATGCTCAAGCCCATCCCCTTTATTGTGATTTGCATTATCTTCTCATTCAGCTCAGTTCCCATTCTCTACAATGCGAGATAGGGCATTGGTGAATCAGTCAGGAGTCGGATTGATTCTGCACTTGATGGTCATTTTTATAATCCTTGAGCATTGAGTCTCACTCATTAGCACCATATACCCCTCCTAATCTATGTTTCTTTGGTCCCAAAGGTCATATTTGACCTTCAAGGCCGATAATAAAATCTCTCTCTCTCTCTCTCTCTCTCTCTCTCTCTCTCTCTCTCTCTCTCTCTCTCTCTCTCTCTCTCTCTCTCTCTCTCACACACACACACACACACACACACACACACACACATGAGAAAGGCTAATATGTGGGCCCTTGTGAGGTTCTTACAATTCACAAACAAATAAAACACCTATAAAAAATTAAATAATTAGATCCAAATTACAAGGGTAAAATTATAATACAATGTTAGTAGCTAAGCTACCAAACGCCATTAAAAGTGGGACCACATGCAGCCAAAAGCAAGATACCACGACTATAATTATTATTTTTATGGTTGTATATATGATTTTCTATTGATTAGATTGAAGCCGATGGCTTTTGGATTGTAACACATTTACCAGAGCACTTCTTTAGCCAATTTTATGAGCCACATTGGCCAAAGTACCAAATTTTAACCATTAGAAAAGTATGAAGGCCATTTTTTGTAAAAGGGACACAAGTTTCATGAGATAATGATTGAGCACTCAAGGTGTTGTCTACTTTTATCCACCTATGTACTCTCTTCCCTTGTATCTCCCTCACGTAAAGTCTATTTTCAAATCCGACAAAGACATCGTGTTTCCAAGTGAAATTTCTGCGTATCGACATAAGTCACTCATCATATATTTATGTTTTGGGTGTGGCCCTTCGCATGCTATTTTTAGTCATAACTTGTGTTTCAAGTCTCCATCTCGACAATTAAAAATCCAAAATCAACCTACTAAATCTAGGCATATTGTCCATTGTCGTTTTTGCATATGGCATCCATTTGATGGGTTTTAGACCCTAGGGATGTCCTAGATGGTCGTGTCTATCATCATGGCAAGTTTGGCTACAATCAGACACAACATTTGCTAGCCAAATGCATAAGTTAGACTAGCAATTGTAAACTAGCTTTCAATGTTTAGGGCATCACTTGAGATCAGCATTTCATTGTAGCATATTGAGACTGGGTTTTCCAAGAGTCTTGACATCCTCTCATTGCCTCCATGCACTGGTCGAGTCATCTACATCCTTTGGATTGGTAAATTTGTTTGAGGTTCTCGCTTTCACCGCAATAAAATTAGCAAAGTTGGGGAACCTTGTAACATTTGGTGCCGATGTAAGAGATGAGGCAGCCTAAACTAGAGAAACCCATGTACTTAGATTCATTATCCCAAGCTTCCTCTAAATTACTCTAGTTTTGGAAGTCTCTTCAGTGTGTTTAAATTAGATCTGGACCAGAAGGATATTTTTTGGACTCTTGAGCGAGTTAGGAAGGTGTTTTTTTAAGTTAGAGACTGGTTTATTTATTTTTATTTTTCACATCTTTACATTTTTTAGTTTTCATAGGAGTAGGGTAAGTAGGATACATCATTGAAGGGTTGAACAAACCCAAAATCCATTCAAGATTCTCCTTGGCACATTTCATAGAAATATCCTAAATTGTGGCTTGAAGTGTTTTGTGAAAGTTTACTGAAAATTTGATGTTGGACAAAGTTGCAAAATTAATGTGCGGATGCACATAAACCACTAGAATTTAAATTTGACACAAGAACTCTGAATTTGATACATGTTTTCAGTATCACAAAATTGAACAAAAGGATTGAAAATTGACTTTGACTTTGCACTTGGCTTATGCATGTTGTGTACATGTTGCATACGAGATTTTGAGTAATTTAGAGTTGAAAATAGAGACCAAGAGAGCAAAGCAATCAAAAAATTGAAATAGACCAAAAACTGGTGAAAATTTTTGAAACCAATTCCAAATTGAGCACAAGACATATAGTTGGAGTGGCCAATCATAGGACTCTCACTCTGATAAGTTTGGGCAAACTCTAGAACAAAAGTCTAATATTGCGATATTGGTTCTTTGGACCAAAGTTGAACACTTTTGCAAAGTTATTGTTACACAATGTGAGTACATCCTTAAAAGAGCCATTAGGCAAAGTCAAAAAAAATGGACATTGTAATGGAATTGGCCTATTTAATTTGAGAGTAACGGAAATTAATGAGAGTACTTTTGAGAAATGACTTTGTGAGCATAGCGGGTGAACATAATTGAAGATAGCAACATAATCATAGCAATTAGTTAACTTGGCATGAATAGTACTTTTGCAAGAGAGAGAATTTAGAGAACATGACAACAGTTGAGGACCGGATTTATGTGGAGCCAGTCCCCCCTCCAATAGGCATTTGTATTATGATTTCTCCCATTAAGAGAGACTTGTTACAATACAATCTCTGTGTTCCTTGTGACCTAGGTGATGCAATGAATATGGGAAGCTTCATGCATCACAAACATAACATAAACTTGAAGAAAGCTTTAACTATCCCAAGCCTCAGTCCCAAGACCTCAAACACCTTCGAAGGTGGAGAGAGCTAGCAGGGAATGAGGGTAGGGAAGAGGAAGAAGAAACATTTCGTAGGAGAAAGAATTAATTCCTCACTTATCATAACTCTTGTTGCTAGCATACATAATAGCATAGTATTGAAGAAGAAGGAGATGGCAAGCTTAATCATTGAAGCATGGCTCTTGGTTGGATTTGCACTCCATATCCAAGAGTGTTGGTGTAGGCTCTCAACCTCTACTTGCTTGGAGAAGGAGAGGGGGCTCTTGCACTTTGCATAGCACACAATGAGAGTGTTTGTGAATGTGTGTGGGTGAGTACACCCCCTAAGCAACCCCCCTCCTTGCTAGGTCGACCCCCTCTTCTAGCTCATCATTGAAGCTCATTGGCTCATGCCAAGCCTAGCCGAGCCATTTCTAGCAATAGGTGTAGTCTTGGGACAAGTGTCCCCCTTTCCTCTTTGAGAGAGAGGACTTGATAGATGCAAAAACAATTAGATAATTGTTGTAAATTATCATTGGACCCCTTTTAATCCTAGCCAATAGAGTTCAAGCACCTCATGGAGGTAACATGGGTAGGGGCTTGACATGTGTCCCTCTTGCCTCTTTAAGCTTGGGATTTCCTTGAGAGTGTGTGTGTGTGTGTGTTCTCTCTCTAGCCCCTAAGAAAAGGGCTCGCCCCCCTCTTTGTAGAGATCTTTTTCACCTTTGATGCTCAAGCACCTTACTCATCAAGCATGACTAAGCACTTGGACTAGGGGTGTTCCCACAAGCATCTCAGGCAAGCATGTCAAAGCACCTCAAGCACCTTAATCATGTAGCAGGTTAAGTACCTCAAGCACCTTAATCAAGAACCTCAAGCACGACAAGCACCTCGAGCACGACAAGCACCTCGAGCTTGGGCCGGGTTCCCACCTCTAGCTCAGACCTAACTTACCTAAGGTCAAAGGACTTTTACACACATTATTGGAGGTCTTCAATGAAGCTAACCCTAAGTTCTTATGCTCCATTGGTTAGCCTTGCTCTTTGATAGACCATCTCTCATTTGGGCCCCTTTACCATTGGCCCCGTGTTGAGATAGATCTATAAGCACATATCTTAACACTTGTTCCCGTTCATTCTCCCACATTAAGTGATCAATTTAATATGAGAAAATCATTTGGGTTGGATAGATATTAGATTTTATGACAGACATTATGATCATGGTCTATGTAATCATGTCAATGTTCCACGTGAGTTTCAATTGGAGGGGTTTTTTAATGAAAACATTTTAAGCAAATTAACAGACATACATTAACAGAAGGGGTTAATATATTCCATTTTGGAAAAATTACTCTATTAAAAATAACTGCATTTGGAGAGGAGACGCCATCAAAGTCAAGTAAGGCCCAATCAACATCAAGAGCACAATTCAAAGACAATAAAAAAGGTAAGGCAAAAAAGAAAAAAATCCAAATTGATCTCTCATTTTTCTTCTTTTGAAGGTACAAGCCTAATTTTTATTGAAAATGTCATTGATACAAGTTCAAGAATCTCATGTCAAGTTGCCAAGATGCAAAAAACATCCTTTAGTATAGCAGAGTCAGGTAGCCAACAAGCTGATAAATGAGCAAGGCATTAGTCCCAAAGCTTTAAGTAATATTTTCTATAGTCTAAGAGTCTTATTTATTCTAAGTATTGCTCAAGTTGGACCATAAATTTGATTTTTCTAATCAATGTCTGAGTCTGAGCAAGAAGCTCAGGAAAGAAAAGCAGCTCCACATCCGAACATAAGTGTAAAAGTCTATGTAATTTAAATCTAGTGGAGTGAAGCAGAAGAGTCTGAAAGACACTCATGCACACAGCAATGTGAGATATGAGTGGACAAATCGGAAACCGTTCTTGGAAAAGTGGAAGCTATTGGAACATGTTTTGATGTCACATGTGCTATAGTTTTTCCTTGAAGCACCTATCAACTCCATTTTTTCACCACATGCTTTTCTTGAAAATTTTCTTGTATGCATATAGAGTGTCGTGTATCAAGCACGCTTTGGAAAGTATGGCACTCTGTCACTTTTTTTGCTTTTATTTATAGTTTTTTAGGAAGCATAGTCCATTTCCATTCATCAAAAGGATAAAAGATATGTCTGATTTGTGGTACTCTTGGTCAATGCACACCTAATTCAGTGTTTTTTACTTAACGTTGTTTCAGGGAGATCCCCTAAAGGAGATTCTTGAATAGGAAGAAGTCGAGATCATAGAAAAAGTTGAAGACAAGGAGCAGGTGCAATTTTTCTTGCATCAATTTTGGCTCGGCTCAAAGAAGCAAGCACTACAATCCTTTTTGAAGTTCAAGCATCACGAACCCCATGTAGCGGAGTGGGCCGGTAAAGATTTCTTCACAGATTCCCCTGGTTTTTTCTTGACTACACAGAAGCCATGCAGCTCTATACTAGTGCTTCACCTTGAAAAGGGGGGATGTCACATACACGTCGAACCCTATGTGCATGTGGACAAGCTAACTCCCTACTTCTAGGGTTTAGGACAACCTATGAAGTGTTGTGGCACCTTTGTGAGCCTATACATAGGGCCTACATGCCCAAGCACTTTAGAGTAGTTTCATACCCTCTGATTGCACATGAGCACAACAAGTTTCTCTAGGCATAGGCATAGGGGAGTGTTCGCATAGTTACACCAGTATCCAAGCCTAGGAATTATCCGCATACGATGCACCTCTTATAAGTGATTTCATTAAATTACTAATCATGGGTTTTTTATTGGCATTGCCCGACCCAAATTTAATTCCGTAAATAAGTTACCGTATCGATCACTTCTTAATACAAGTCAATACCCTCAGTTTTAGCACCAACTACATGCAGTACCTCAACATGCTTGCGTTTTTCACCATCACCTCCAACAACCCTGGCATTTTTGCCTAGCATCAGTCTACAGTACTAGATTCAACCCACAATACCAGATTAGTGCTAGCGTTAATATTTTTCAACCCTTTATCATATAACCATTGCATATTTTAGTCGTCAATTCAGCCAGTGCTTTCCGATTTCAGCCATAGCCTCGTCGTCAGTTTGTAGATCCAAGTCAAATCAACCATGCATTTTCAATTTTTAGCCCTTAGCCTCACAGATCCAAGCATCTACCACATGATCCCACCAACATCAGCATCTAAGACCGTTATATCAGCATTTGTGAAATCTAAAGCAAATACCCCTCTACCAATAAAAAGGGGGAAAGAGGGGGACCCTTGAAGGGGGGTTTGGGACCCCATCGTCTACTTTCTCTCTCTTCACTCATAGAACCTTCCATTACAGTAGCATTCTCTCTTCTCTCTCTGTTTTTGCACATCCCTCATGAAGTAAAAAGAACTCTCATTCAATATAAGGAACCTTGAGTACACATTGAACACTCATCATGAGCATTCACCATCAATCACTTCCGCAACACATTACAAGATTTATGTGATACTAAGAGTCATAGATCTACCTCTATCATGAAAATCATGACACTAACAAGAAATTTGAGCTGAGCAATGATGAAGTAGTGCTCTTAGAATTACATCCCTATGAAGCAAAGGAGAGACAAAGAATTCTTCTTGTCTTGTGTAACCTTTTACGTGGAGCACCAGGTTCCTAATTAATGGTGTAATTGGATCATGAAGCAAAGGAGAGAGAAAGAATTCTTCTTGGTCTACGTAGCCCTATACGTGGAGCATCAGCTTTCCAATTAATGATATAACTTGAACTTACAGCCTGCAATCAACATGTTCTTGGTGATGACATTCAAAATAAGAATCCCATCAAGAATTATCATGCTTTCATGAGGATACCACATTTGGCACGCACTCTCCCCAATGTGCTCGGATTGCATCTAACAACAACAAGAAGAATGTTTTGCAAGATCCAATGCAAATTTGGGAAAAACCCTTGTAGGGACAATTTAAGTTCAAGATCTTGTAATAGCATTGGCGAATTACCAGCTTCATTGACCACAACTCTTTTACAATGCTACTTTGCTACAGACATCTTCAACATCAAACTTATGGACATTTAAGTCGCATATACAGTTGATCGGCTTTGTCAAGTCAAACTATTTCCTTGAAGCTGGGCAAATGTGACAGTACAAATATTTACATTTGGCAAGTAAAATTAGTATTTCATCTTATGCACGATAATTTGTGGAGTGTTGTTAGCAAAACAGAGTAGCATATGGCAACTCAAGATGTTGAGCTGCAATGGGTTAAAAGGGAATAAAAAGCATTTGCAACCATTGCGATTGCACTCAATGATGCCTTCATACATCATATTGCCGGGATAAATATGTCAACACTAGCATGGTAAGAGTTGATGGAGAGAGCTAAAATTGTTTTGCAGGTTCTCTTTTTTCTCTAATCATGAGAAGAAAGGGACAACTCTTACAACTCATATTAATAGCATGCACAATCTCATGTTTCAATCGAATGGAATCGATGCCAACATTGAAAGACGGATGCTACAAGAACATAGTCACTACTTTGCAGAATCTTTATGACTTTACATTTGCAAGTGTGCTTACTTCTTTACAAGAACAAGAACATGTAAATTTCAATAATACTGTCTTTTGAAGAAATGTCAAACAGCCTAGCATTTGCTTTGCAACATCAGAGACCTACTGCTATCAATATTCAATCGTGATCAAGGTAAACCTGGAGTCAAATGTTCCATTTGTGGCAGAACAAATGATATTGAACGTAACTGTTTTTACAAAAACAAACCAAAGGTGAATTGGACGATCCAATTGCTACACCAGTTGGTGTTGCAACAGATATCACTAATATCGATGAAAGGAGCTCTTAGATTTTCCTACTTATGCACAATAAATTGTAAGTGAAAGGACTAGACACTGGCTCCATGAGATCTAAGATCCCCTTCACAAAAAGCACTAAATATATATAGGTGCATTAAAAAACCCACGTCGGTTGTGTAATCTCAAAATCTAGTTAAGCCTTCACAAAAGGGGGGTAATCGGGTAGAGATATCAGAGTTAGGGAAGAATTCTCAAAAAGGTTGTAACATTTGCAACCTATCCTGATTAGTGCAAGGCACATTCTAATGTGGATAAGAAACCAGTCAAGGGTGCACAACACTCGATGGGGGGATCGTTGGACAAATCAAGCATATTCATCCTAAACACTAGGGTCTAGGGACTACTCACGAGAGCCTCACCTTGCTTCCATATTTTTAGCAGAGGCAATTCCTTTGAGAGCTAGATGTATGTAGTTTCTCAACGTGTGTGTGTGTGTGTGTGTGTGTGTGTGCTGGAAAACCGTATTCACATCATCTCCCTCTCCTTCTTGCTTGTTAGCTACCCTATCCACAACACAAGTGCTCTACCGCCGCAAAGACAGCGTGTGAGGCAATGGAGTTCTTACAAATAAAGCACTCTACATCCACCCCTTACGCTAGTGCCACACTAGCTCTAGTGAATGCTGCCAAGAGGCTCTTCTGAATGTTGATAGTTGTGCCCTAGGCAAAGCTTGAAGAAGAGAAATGCTGCCTCGGTTGCCGCTAGTGCAACAAGACATAGTAAAACTCAAAAGCCATCATGTAGCAGTCCTGCGGAAGATGTGGCAAGCAATCACTATGCAACAAATTGATCACAATACCCACAGTAGCCTGTGTATGCACAATGTGCTCTGATAATCATCCCAATAAAGCTTGCTCAATAGATACAACTATTGCTCAAGGTTCTGGTGATATGTTGTGGTGTGAAGGATGTAGTGAATGGATACCACAACAGGGCACTCAATATAGCCATCTATGGCAAGCATAGCATTAAATTGTCGAAGGTGACGGAACCATTGAAGAAGTGTTGTTACGAGGGTGTACAGCCTATAGCTGGAAGCTATTTGGAATGCCATCACCCACCTGAGCCATGACTCCTCCCACAAAAGCCCAAGGACGAGGGGCCAACCGAAACAAGCCTAATGGTTATATTTGAAGAAAAATAAGCCATTTGAAAACCTTGCATGGGCACCCCTAAAGAGACATGGAGCACATTGAGCTCTCTCTCTCTCTCTCTCTCTCTCTCTCTCTCTCTCTCTCTCTCTCTCTCTCTCTCTCTCTCTCTCTCCAATTCCATGTGTGCAACAGGTATGCTAGCAAGCTTCAAGAAAATGGTATTTAGTAAAAGAGCCGTGTCAAAAACCTTTGTATAATAATTAGCTTTGGCAAGGAGAGAACAAAGTTACAAGGGTGTGTGCTCCTTTTGCTCACCCTGAGCCTCAAAATCCCACAGTAATGTATACGTCGAAAGTAAAATACCAAGCTACCTTACAAATAGAAGAGAAGAAACACCTTGCTAACCTGAATGTACAGCAGACATCTATAAATCTCTTCTACAGGATGATAGTTCCGGGTTTCCAAAACCTCAATCAGAAGCAGCAGCCGTAGACTTGAGTTACATGTAGAATGCACTCCTATATATGTATCATGTGTATTAGAACAACAAGCACACACCGACATTGGACAATGCAGAGAGGTAGGAGACTATGCCAACCTCTCAGCTCCGCACGTGAGGCTTAGGCTGGCTTCAATGTCAAATTTCCATACCAACATTCTCTTGGAATAGCCATGTGTGAAAGCAGACACGTCGCATGGCAATGTCATGCAGCTTCGCTCACCCGTGTTCCGCGTCCATTGCACATTCGCTCTCCCCGAGAAGGAGACCGCCGATACTGGAAGCTCCACATTACATGAAAGTAGAACTTCTCCAGTGATTGTAGGCGAGCTACCACCCCCTCCATCCTTCATCGTTGAGGCTAGCCACCGGCACTCTGGCTGGCCGACCATAACCTTGTAAGCAGTGTTTACCCATCTTACAGCATTCGAAGAATCTGTAATGAACCCTGGTAATTTTCCCTCTTCCAGTTGCTTCTTCGCAAGCTCCAAACTCCCTGTCGAAGTATCCCCATTCAGGATTTCGGAGATGCTGTCCACACTAACCACCGAGCCCACTAGACGTACTGGCTGTGGGGTAATAACTTTTGATGTATTGGGAGGTCGGCTACTTGCGCAATTCAACATCTCAAAATTGCGCAGAGACGACAATCCAAAACTGCCCTCGACCATTTCATTGTGAAGAGTACTTACATGGGGCGGCATCCATCTCGGCGTGTTGCCGCTAGCCATGTCCACCACAAATTTCTTCAGAAAACCCCATAATGTAGCCGAAGTGCACTCACCTCTATTTTCAAGCTGCAACTGAAACCGGCCCAACTGCATAGGGGCTCCCAGCGGATCAATGAAAGGAGCAAGCATTTTTGAATTGCCCTTGCAAGCTTTCAAATAAGCTTGGTTGACCCACAGTACCTTATGGCTTGTGTTGTCTGTAAGGATTACAGGCTCCACCGAGTGTCCATAGACCTGCTCTATCCGCGCCAAGCTCATACCATGTGCATTGATATCCGAGGAGCCGGACGAGCTCGTTGATCGTGTCGGAGATTCCACACTTGTCGGCACCTCAGGAAGTAAATTCAGAGTGACAATTCCGGCCCTCCTCTGCTCACTTTCCCCGTCCATGCCTTCCTCGTCCAAGCCACTCTGTTGAGCCTCCTCATCAGATGCAGCTCTCTCTAGCACATTCTCCTTCAGGTCTCTGTCTGAGAAGCATGACCAGAAACCATCGCTGCAGACCTCATTTCTTCTCTCCTCTTTGCTATCTCTAATTTCTTGGCACTGCTCCGCATGTGATTCATCTTGCTGCTGCTTGCAAGGCTGTCCAACTTGCTGTGGGAGGACATCAAGAAAATTGGATAATTGATGTTGATGTTGATGTTGCTGTTGCTGCTGGTGTTGGAGTAGATTGTGGACATGATTTGCCGACGGGAGTCCAGCAATGCCTCTTATCAACTCTGTAAAGCACCCACCATAACCATAGTTGCTATTCTGCACAGCTTTCCTCGTTTTGTCAAGTGGGAACATGGACGGCGGCGCGCTTGCAGCCGCCCTCTCCATAAACCCTGCATCCTCTTGACTTATCATAGGGACAACCTCCGTCGCTACCACACAGCTCATCCCTTTCAAAGGCTGCCGCTTTTCGCCCGCTTGACTCGACAGTGCCGCATCCAAAGCCAGCCTCTTTGCAGGCTGTAGCTGCCCTTCGGGTTCTTTGCTCAACCTCTTTCGCACCCGTTTACTCTTCTGTTTGGATGATGTAGTCATAGATGCGTCGGGGACTTGCCTGATGCAGAGACTGTCGAAGGTAACAGCAGATGACGCGGATCGTTCGACATCAGGGATGGTAGGCAAGGTAGGTTTGGGAGCAATAGGGCGGTAGCGAGACATGATGCGGTCTGCTTTGGTGGGGAACATAAGGCCGCCATAGCCAGAGAGACTGGCTCTGAGACGCTCCATTGCGCTCGCGCGCGCGTCTGTGTGTGTGTGTGTGTGTGTGTGTGTGTGTGTGTCTGCGTCTGCGAAAGGAGAGCGTGGGGGTAAAAATGAGAGCCAACCAGCGATGGAGAACCTGTGGGCGGGGCGTGCGTGTGGGCGAGTCCGACAGAGAGAACCTGCGGGCGGGCGTGTGTGTGTATATTACTATGAGAGCTGAAGAGAAGAGGGCGGGGCGGGGCGGGGCGGGGAGGGACTCGGGAGGACACGATGGGCGATTTAGCAGGGAAGGGGAGTGGGGCAGGCCAGGAAGGGGAAAAGGGGGAAGTGGGCGATGATTGGAAGAGGAGGAATGCCCAGATTAGCAGTCAGGATCTACGCACGCAGAGAGAGAGAGAGAGAGAGAGAGAGGGGGGGGGGGGGGGGGGGGGGGGTAGAGGAGAGAGAGGCTCCGAGCTCCCGAGCCCCTCATCATCATCAGGGAGAAAGGTGACCCTCGTGACATTACTTTATCTCATCCAATGGGAACGCAGCATCAGCAAGCTGAGCGAATGAGGAGATGCGAAGCCCATGCGGAACCCGTACTGACCATACCTCCACGTAGCCAGCGCATTGCCACGTGCCTCTCGATTTGGTTGTAGACCTGGCCGAACGACAGTTAATCACTGGCACCCACTCGTCAAACAAAAAGCCCTCGTTCTCACCCAATCATGACCTTTCTGGCCCCACCACTTTGGGCCCCACCTCTGCAAAGCACAAAAACCAAACCCAACCATTTCCGGCCACGCACACCCCCCCCCCCTCCCCCCTCCCCCTTTTGGGGTCCTTGCTTTTCCTCCTCACTCATATCCCTCCATTTTTGGTTCTATCCCCTCACATCCCTCCCGCTCCGTGTCTATTCTCGAACATGGGTGGAGAGGTAACATTTGGCAATAGCTCATTTAGGGTAGATTGCTTCAATTGTGTCTCACACACAACAACACCCCCCCCCCCCAAAATTTTCAAACCCCGCTGTAAGAGACTGGTCGCACCCAATGAGAGTGGGGGGGGACGCAATATCCTCAATTTAGATAAGAGGGAAACATTTAAAGTTGTGGTAGTATTGTGAAAAGAGTAGATGGTAAGCTAAGTTTTAGGCGATACTGCTACGTCCTCATTTGTAGATAAAATTTGACCAATCAAGACATTGAAAGTGAACGATATTTTCTACTTGACAAGTTGCGTCCCATTTTGTTTTTGAAATACACCAGGGGTGCGACCGCTCTTTTTCTAGCTGAGCCCAATAACCTCATAGCCCCCACATGCACTGGGAGCGACTCATCTTTAAGACTGCGCACATAAACAAGCAAAGCTGCCTTTGAGTCAAGAATAGGCAGCACAAAACTAGCGCTACTGATGGTGAAAAACTGGACACATGCCACCAACGGTGAGGAAAACTGCAACAATGTGTGAAAAAACTTCTTGACGAATAGTACCTAGGAGTGTTGTTTCGTCTACATGTGTGACGCCTTCGAGTGCATCCTTTTAGTGTGTCCTGATTGATGAAAGTCTCAAATGAAGTGTGGTGTGTGAGTGGATGTGCATATCCTCTTTAGCCTCTTACACAAACAATGCATTACTCTCAAAGGGTGCACATGTTGTCCAGTGTCTCCCTGAATTCGCAATTCCACATTTACAGATGAAGCTGCCACAATTGTTACGCGCACATGATAACCCAGAAAGCAATATTTTCTACGCGAAGTAAGGTTTCTCCCTTTGATGGCGAAGGCAAAATATCCCCGAGAATTTTGCAGACGCAACGGCCAACTGTGTCTGTTGTCCTACTTTCATGCACAAACCGCAACGGTTGGAATCTTCATGCCACGTCAGATGTTGGAGCCGCAGCAACTTGATGTACCTGTATGTGCACACACTTTCAATGCATCACGTAGTGCTTCCTCCTCCTCTCACTTCATAATGCTTTGGTTCACCTTCTCTCAACTTATCATGATCTTATTGATAAGTTTCATGACTAGTTTGAGGCCTCCCTCGTCTCCCCTGCTTTAATGCTTTGATTCAATTGCTCTTGGGGTGATAGCTCAATTGACAAGGTGTTTCAATAGTATGCTCCAAAACAAGGATCTTATTGAGATTTTGATCAATGCCAACATGAAAGGCAGTGTGGTGTGTGTATCCTATCCAAGATAATACCTATTACTACTCATACCAACTTCTATATCATCCATGTCTATTATACTTATTATCACCTCTTTTCACAACTCCCTATCTATGTAATGCATCATGTAGGCCCTTCTCCCACCTGCTCCTCCCCTTCCTTTGATTCCACTTCTATCAAGTTCTATTCCCTCATCCTCCCCTTCCTTTGATTCCACTTCTATGAGCTTCTATTCCCCTCCACCTTGTCACTTCTCGTGCTTCTCTGATCATAGAAAGCAAAAGTAAGACCAATCGATTGAAAAAAAAAATCGACGAGATTTCATTCACACTTGTGTCCTAAATAATTATCGGAGGAGGGATTGTAATGTGGATCAAAATTGAAATCATCTTTTTAAACAAAATATTACTTTTTTGGTAGCAAAAAGCTTCCAAGAGTGATTAAATCTACCATAAGAAAGGTTTGTTAATTGATTATTGCAACCATCCACATCTATCATTTGAATTTTGTGCAAAGATATTTCACCTATTTTCTACTAAAAACAAAAGGTTTTACAAATATGTTATTCAACATATGTGTGCTCCATTATTATTCGCAAAGAGGGGATTGTAACATGCATGAAATTGTCATTTCAATCAAAAGATTCCAATTTTGATAGGATCCAAATGGATAAAGGTTTTTTAACTTTTTGAAAAAATTATGAGAAAATCTCCCGAGGCAATTCATGGTCCATTAGTGCAATGGCAAATTGCAATGTTGCCAATTGTGTGACAAAGTACACTCTTAGTAAAGGAGTTCAATCAACAATATTAAGAAACTCTCTTTCCCTAGTTATCCGCATGGGGCCTTCATGCCTTAGGCTATGTATTGAAAAAGAACATTACCCTTTGGACTCAAGACCTTTTATCCATAAAGAGGATAATAAGTATTAATAACTCAAAGCACAACCAAGAATGTGTCTAGACTCCAAAGATGAGATAATAGTCATTAAGTATTGATAAATGCTTAGCTTGATTACCTTGATGGGACTTTGGGCTAATTAATAATGCGAGAGAAGAAACTATTCACCAATAATCAATGGCAATGTTAAATTATTTTTCTATGGTGCATTAACAAATATTTGTTGTATGGCTGATAGGTGGAAAGCAACTTAGACCGTTGGATTACCTTTCAAAAACTAACGGTGGATATCAGATGCTCATGGATAAACTATCTATTTATAAACTCTCTCTCTCTCTAGAGCTCTATTCTTCTAAAAACTCTGGAATTTTATATATAGGCTCACATGAGTTCATGGAAGAACCCATGTGGGGGGGAGTAGCCTTTTCTATTGTCTAGTGTTGTTCTCGTCCCCTCTCACTTGTTAGGTTATGCTTATAGCAAGGCCGTTTTTTTGTATGATTGCCATTTGGAGGGTGTGAAGCACTTAATGAAGCATGAATTATCGTATTCATTATAATTAGATAGACTTTTGTTTAACATTAGCAACTTGATGTACATTTACTATATAATTGATAAGTGGAGCTATTTATGAGCATCCAGCCATAGAAGAGACATTAGTTTCTGCTGCAAAATTGGTTCACTTGGCTTATTAAATTAGTGGCAATTGACATTATTTTATTTTAACTTTCGTATATACGTCGATCACATATTTCAAATCAGTAGAGCTAGAAACTATCATGATTTTCTTTGAATAAAGATCCGTTTCCACTAACCCTAGGATATGTTCCAAGATTGTTCATGCATATCTTGTCCAATTTATGTAACAATAACTTCAATTTTGTGAAGGGATTACATATAAACTTGGTCCAAACACATCACATAAGAATTTTTGTTCACCTTAAAAAATATTAATTTATACTATTATCAAAGAATTCTTGGTCTTGTTATAAGCATTCTTTGCAAACATATATGCATAAAATATGTATATAATACTTTCCTTAGTGTTGCTTTTCCTTCCACAACGTCCTAAGAAAAGCATTGCAGACTATCTAAAAAAACACTGACCATTATTTGAGTTTAATAGAATAATGTTTACAGTAACTATTTTGTTGATGAGTCGTACTCTTATTACAGGTAAAGCTAAGCAGAACTATAAGTCCTTTTCTACTTTTTCTTTTTCTTTTTGCAAAGTCTCTTAGAAATTTTAGGAGATAACATATCAAAGCACTGTATAGAATTTTATCATAGAAACTTTGCCTACTTCCGAGATAAATATATCCACTTTAGTTTGTAGTTTGTAGTTGTTTTCTGAGCTTGGTAACTCCCTAGCATAAGAGATACACTTATAGACCTACCCTTTGATGAACACGATATCTCACTTTGGTATCCCTAACACTGGAAGATGAGAAAATTATTTCATTAGACTATAAACAACCACATGTTAAAATCCTATCGTAAATGACCCCCTTATTGAGGACGAGGATAATATCTGATTTCCACAACAAAAGCCCATTGTGACTTTCACCTTGTTTTATTAATGTTAATATACAGTATGGTTTTGTATGTAAAATACCCTTATATATGCATATTGCACAAAGATGATATACTCTTCATTTTCTAGGTATGGTTTTAAGAGAAGCATCACCAATGGCATTCTCAAAACAAAGATATTCAATAGCATAATACTCACCTTAACTTTTATTTTCAAGTTATACTATTTACAACTAAGCATGAGGATCTACACTAAGGCAAGACTTTTTCTATCATGTGCATACAATGCAGTAATTGTTCTATTTCTCATAAAATCTCCTTAATTTTGACTTTTATTACTAGCCGAGTACAAACAAAAGTTATTAGATGGTAGTATAAATTTTATCAACTAGTATTTTCATGTCTTAAAAGACTCAAATATGGCCTACTTACTACATCATCTACTTTTATTTTCTTTAGTTACATCTCCAAGAATCATTCTAATTACGCGTATCCAAGAAGATCATCCTTGGTTTTGGTCACTTTAAATGAGAACGATCATTTGTGACCATGTTAAACAATACCACTAAAATTCCTTCCTCACTCAAACTTTGAAGTCCAATTGGTAGCATATACAACAACGTACCTTATGTTGTATGGAGTCCATTGGTCACTTGTACACAAATTCGTTGATTTGTGTAGTGTACAAATTTTCATCCTAGTGTGGGTTAGGCAACACCAACCAACATTGCAGATTTGCCGTTTTAGGTAGCACTAGTGCAAGTTTGCCAGTTTAGACATCACAACCTTAGTGCAAATTCGCAAAAGATTCGCCAATTTAGGTCACTAATGCATATTTGCCGATTTACGCAGTAGGGCTAGTTGGTATTGATTCGTAGTTTTAGGCAATAACAATTGCAAAATCATACTGCAATGCTTGACCACTACTACTATCAGTTTGATTTTGTTAACTCGAGTATATGACGGGAACTAATTTGGATTATGATATGGATTTGGATTGGTTTATGATGATGAGGACATTGTTTATGGATTTGCACTTGGTATTGATGACCTTGGTTATTGAATGATGACTGCAATCGATGATACCCTGATCAAGATATGACATATATTGCTTATTCTAGTGGTACATGACTTTAAAATATGGAGTACGTGGGTGATGAAAGGCATAAGTAAATTAGATTGTTTAAGTTGTAAGATCTTATTTTGATATGTTTTTTTTTTGTAATTTTAACTACTATTTTGGACAAGTTATCAATTGCAGGTAATAACATGGCAATTACAGCTAGTTTCCTTCTTAATGAAGAGGTATGTAATGGTATTTATTTATGATGCTTTAACATATATTAGTTGTATGGATGATATATATATATAGAACTACCCAAACCACCTCGAAAACTAACTTTAGATATCAGATGCTCAAGGATGAGCTTTCTATTTATAAACTCTCTCTCTATTCTTGTAAAACTTATGGAATTTTATACATAGGCTCACATGGGTTCATTGAGGGGCCCATGTGGGGGGAGTAGCCTTTGCTCCCACCTGGTGTTGATCGCTCCTCCCTCCTCTTCTCTCTCTACGTGCATGCATAGAACTCTGCTCTAGGAGGTGTGCATATCCTCTCTCTCTCTCTCTCTCTCTCTCTCTCTCTCTCTCTCTCTCCAATGACAAGCTCTATCTCGTATGCAATAAGCGATGCACATTGGAGATACACCTATGGCTGTTGAAATCTCTTTCTAAAAGATTCTTGATCGGTCTTAAGTGGATGAAAATTTCTAAATGCAAGTTACAAGAAGGCATGTTCTACCATGCTTTTATTGATACAAAAGAGGGCCTTTGTACCACGCATGCATGGAGAGAGAGAGAGAGAGAGAGAGAGAGAGAGAGAGAGAGAGAGAGAGAGAGAGAGAGAGAACAAGCCCTTTTCCCTTTATGGATTCAAATTGGGATACATATTTTCCAATGTGAATTGTGTCATGAACTACAAAAAAATTGACTCCGCAACCCTTGCTAATGCTTCTCCAATTGCAATATCATATGCAATAAGCGATGCGCATTGGAGATACACCTATGGTTGCTGAAATCTCTTTCTAAAAGATTCTTGATCGATCTTAAGTTGATGAAAATTTCTAGATGCAAGTTCCAAGAAGGCACGTTCTACCATGCTTCTATTGATACAAAAGAGGGCCTTTGTACCATGCATGCATGGAGAGAGAGAGACAGAGAGAGAGAGAGAGAGAGAGAGAGAGAGAGAGAGAGAGAGAGAGAGAGAGAGAGAGAGAGAGAGAGAGAGAAGGAGGTTACACAGAGTCTTGGGTGGAGCTAATATAGTAGAAAGGTGTAGCCCCTTATTTCATACTTGTGTGTATATGTGATGAATGGATAAAGTGCTATGTTAGTGAGGTTTGCTTTGGTAGCTAGATATAGGCCAATCACAGTGGCCCTTTTATCTCAACAATCTTCTATTTAAAGGCCAATGTGCCTTTAAGAAAGATATGGACATATATACAAGGTATGCAGACTCTATAAATCTACCCAATTTTCATTAGCATCCAGGAGTGTCCGAACTTCTTGGAGGGTATACCTTTGGTTAGTAGATCAACACAGTCATCATTTGTGTGAATCTCAACATGCTCTATGTGCTTGTTGAGATTGACACAGTAATCATTTGTGAGGTGCTTGTCCTCAAGCACCTCACAAATGAAGTAATACCTCACATCAATCTACTTTGTCTTTGTATAACTGAATTCCATGCTAGCTACATGCACTTCGACTATCTTAATGAAAAACTGGAAATTCTCAATTGGTTAGTAGATCAACACAGTCATCATTTGTGAGGTGCTTGTCCTCAAGCACCTCAAAAATGAAGTAATACCTCACATCAATCTACTTTGTCTTTGTATAACTGAATTCCATGTTAGCTGAATGCACTTCGACTATCTTAATGAAAAACTAGAAATTCTCAATTGATGCACAAATCTCTCAGTAGACTTTATGGCATCTGATGTTGCAACATACTCTACTTTTGTGGTAGACTATGACATGCAATCTTGCAAACATGATCAACATGAAGCTACACCACAAATGAATGTAAAGACTATGACATACAATCTTGCAAACATGATCAACATGAAGCTACACCACCAATGAATGTAAAGGCAAAACTTGTCGTAGACCTTTTGTTGTCCACATTTCTTGCATAATCTGCATCATGTAACCAACTACACATGCGTCTTTGCCTCCACAACAAATGCATAACTCTTTCATACCATTCAAATATCTCATCACACATTTTATTGGCTCCCAATGCTTCTAGCTAGGATTTTCCATATATCTGCTAACGACTCCCACTACAAAAGTTGCTATAAAATATAATATATAACTTTACCAAATAATTTTCTCATATTAAACTGATCATTTAATATGGGAAGATAAAGGGGAACAAGAGTTAGGATATAAATGTCATAATAACTAATATCTAATTCTCCTAAATGATTTTCTCATGTTAAACTGATCATTTAATATGGGGAAGTGTCAGGGGAGAAATAGCTAGAATATTGGTTAAGTTGGCAGACCGGCCACAGTAGCAATCCAAAGGAAGGAAAATAGGGATCCAAAAGAGGGGCCATCTGCAAAAGAGCTATGTGCAACAATGGGCTCCAAAGACCTTAGGGTTCATCCCATTAAGACTTCCAAAATGCTAAGGTTCCAAAATTCAAAGGTTGTGTCCAATGGTCAAAAGCTTAGGAAATTGGATGCTTTGTGTGTGTCCCAAAAAGTCTTCCCAAAGTCCTACAAAGGAGGGGGCGAGCCCAAGAAGTAGGGGATGAGAGAGAAACTCACACACACACACACACACACACACACACACACACACACACACAAGCTCCCTTTACACAAAGGGAATGAGGGACACATGTCAATTCCCTAGGCCAGATGCCCACAAGGTGTGCTCAAATCCTATTGGATGGCAATGGAGGTGGACCAATGAGAATCAGGCTAGAGTAAATCTAGTTTAATTAATTTAAAACACTTAATAAAAGAACCAATAGGAATTAAGCTCTCTAGAAGACTATTGGGCAGTCCCCCAAGGGGTCTAATGAGCATTCAGCATCCCAATGGCTTGCCTGATTCCTATTGGCCAGGAGGCAAAGGGGTCCAATGAGAGTTTAGTTGAATTAATTAATTACCTAAAGCTCTCACAAAAGGGGAAAGGGGGCCACAGGTCAGAAGACTATCACTTATACTACTAAACTTTCATTGGCTAAGCTGAGAGAGGTCCAATGAGGTTCTAGCAAGAGCAAATAGCAAGAGGGGTTGACCAAGAGAGAAAGAGGGGGCTGATTTTTCAAAGGCAATTATCCACACATACATTAGGAAATTTCAGAGGTCATTTGGAGGGCCATATGAAGAGAGAGAATAATAGAGCGCGTCCAATGAGCACAAAGGCTACGTTACGTAGGAAAGTACGTGGAAAGACTCAAAAAATAGGAAAATAGCATAAAACTTTCACGAATCTAGGATTGTAGCATCGTAAGTTACTTCCTTTTACCGAGCTTTTAGGTGCTTGCATGTGGTCCCACTTCTGATATTCTCTTATGGTCATTAACGTACTGGAGGGTGACCATTAAGCCCGCACAAGATATTGGAATTCTAAAACACTTTCCCTCCATTAGAATGCTTTCAAAGTGAATCTCCCTCCACTAAAGCTTTTCTCTGAGAGCTATGGATTCCACGTCTTCTCGCCCAAGAAGCTCCAAGTGTTTACTGTCTCTCACACCAACAACCAACAGCTACACTTTGCCTAGAAGGCCAAGTAGTAGCATATCCTCAATTACAATATCAACTTCAATAAGTGCCGAGAACCAATGGGTTGGACAAAGGATAAACAAAGGTTCATGGGTCCTCATGCAACCAAGAAGACCCAAGAGGTCTAGTGGTATCAACGTTTACCGCTCAGCATGGAAGGCCAGAGTGTTGGATTTCAAAGTTGAAATCAGCAAAAGATCTATAAAGGAAGTTCTTGTTCAGCATGTGTTTACCCATCCAGAGGTGATAGCAAACGGTGGAAATGTATCAGATATACATCAACCACGTTGCAATTGTAAGTACTCTTGACATGTGAACTTACTGATACTCTCATTATAACTTTTCTTATATATTTTGCAATGTTTCTCCCGCTTGTTATGAGCAATGTCTCCATTCTTCACAGCTCAATTACATTAGATTTTTCATTTTTACTTATTGATACTCTTAGTTTAACTCTTCTTATATATATTGCAGATGTTTATCCCTCTTCTTATGAGCAATGGGAGCCTGTGGAGTGCATAATAGACCTCTTCCATGTTGTTCATGCCCACATTGGTTCTCTACAGTATTCAGGGAGGAGCAGCAAAAGACTGGCTGATGAGGGAATATTTTTTTATGACCACTTCTACCAACTCAGCTCAGGGAATAAGAATGGCATGTTGGTGAAAGTGCCTCTACCAATCGATTGGAACACTGTGGACTGGCCAGTTCCCGAGGAAACAATGGTGGAGGCAATGCGAAGTAAGCTCTACAAGGATATACAAAGGTCTCTACGTAGCTCTATTCCCACCAAACTGGTTAGAATTGCAAACTTTTGTCCTGTTGCACTCTTCATAGAGTTGTTTCATAGCTACAACATCCGTGTTACAAAAACTATGTTCATGTGCAAGTCATTTCAGCAGTCATCTTGTGACAAACTTCTTGACAGAGGATGGTATGCAAAGGAAGAGATTGGTTTACGGTGCGAGGTCGTGCTTGATACTCTAGTTGTCAAGTACATGATTGCAAGCCAATCACTGTTACTCTCGTTTTGGTATATGCGATCACAAATGCTCAATGGTAAGTACATTCCTATGGACCAGGTTTCTGCAGGTTTGGAAGATAATCCTGCTGTGGATGTGGAAGTGATTGATAAAGAGCATGGCCTACTGTTGATGGTTACAATAAGGGAGCTATGCAGTCTTCAGCATTTGCGGCATGACATAATTGAAGAGTCAATGGACAAGGACCTATCAGATTTTTCCTTTTTCCTAGCTGGCCGTAAGGTGATGCGGCGAAGGGAAAAAGATATTTTGTGCAAAGAGTTGGATGGTCGGGTTGAAGTAGTGTCAATGTAACAGATATTCTTGTGAACCCAAGTGTATACAAATGACTTTCAATACATGAAGTTTATTGAGCTCATTTGTCAATTGTGCCCTGTGAAAAAGTGTGCTTGAAATACATTTCTTTACCATGTCAAATCTCTCTCTCTCTCTCTCTCTCTCTCTCTCTCTCTCTCTCTCTCTCTCTCTCTCTCTCAAAGTTAGACAAGACAAAGACATGATAGAAGAGTCATCTTAATTCATTAGAAAGTACAAACTCGTCCGTGAACAATGGACTGAGATGCAATTTCTGTAAGTATGGAATCAGAATGTCTTCAAGGTAAAAATCGAAGGAATGCCCCTCGAAAGAAGGTGGTGAGATAGTTGTTCCCGGCGGATTTAGTTCTCCCTTTTCAGGAGTATCATCAATCAGTAGTGTATTAGTTGCATCAAAGGGTACACCGATTTGGCTAAACGGTTTGTACAAAAGAGGTAAGTGTGGTTTTTTAGGGTGGTAGTGGCCCTCAACGGTAACGCATTTTCTTTGATCATACAAAAAGGCAAAATCTGACGTGTGAGCGTCGCATACACTGCAAACTATTGTAACTAGTGGCGACAAGTTTTGCCTTTGCATTGAAGACCATATCGCAACTCTGAAGCGCGGAAGAAGAAACTGAATAAATTCCTTAGTTCCTGGACGAACCACGACTCGACAAGTTCCCATCCGAAACGTTTGCAAATCCTCAAAGGGTTCTGTGTCACCGAGAGGCACCCGCATTAGCAGCAATCCATTGACGTCCAAGATAATCAACCTCTGTAAAAGTTGACAAGTACATATAAGTAGTTAGAAGCTGAACATATTTTGCCATACTTGAATAGACATTACCGGAACAACCGTATCTACAGGTAGCAAGGGTCCATACTGGGTCTCTGTAGTGTTGATGTCGTTGTTGCTCTCCTTTGCTTTAGCTTCATCATTCACATCTTCATAGTCATCATTCACATCTTCATCAGGGGTCTCCCCCATGGCTCTTTCTGCCTCATTCAAGGTTTCCTCCAAGGTCTTTTCCTCTCCCTCGGTTGACCGGCTTGCCTCATACATCCTTGCCTGATCCATATCAGTTTGCTCATCCCAAGGCCTGCTATCCTTTTGCTCATCTATAGGCCTGCTTTCCTCATCTTGGGTTTCAGCCATAGGCTCTTTTGGCTCCTCCACTGGCTGACTTGGCTCTTTCATTGTCTCCTCTGGTTGTACACTAGCACCTTCCATATGCTCATTTGACCTTTCCTCATCCTCGGCTCTTTCATCTTCTGCTGATATGACCCCCTCGGCCCGTTGTGATTCCACTGTATCGGATGCAGGGGTTTGTCGTGGTGGCACGTCATGTATTGTTAGATCAATAGTGCGGTCATCCAAGCCGCTATCTTCAAGCTCTCTGGGGCTAGACATAGTAAGCATGTGTTGTATTAAACTTACCCGGTATCTTTGCAAATAATCATATGTGTAGTTTTTTAAATCACTCTGCAAAATTGAAAGACCACATGGTGAGAATTCTTTTATAAACTAAACCAAAACTAACTGAATGCATTGCCAAATGGGTACCTTAGTCATGAAAGGTTTTAATGCAAAGTAGCTTTGCAGGACATATTCTGCATGGAGAAGACATCTCCAGCCGCAAGAATTTCCATCGGTTTGATTTGGGACAGGTACATCTTTGATTGGGGCCTTGTATAGTTCATACCTTCCACATAGCTTGCCATAGGCAAGTAACAACCTCTTTATACAACTGCACAAAGCAATGTCAAGATGTTAGCGTGAGGCTTCAAATTTACATGGATATCTATAAGAAACACTTTCTGATAGAAAACACTTACAGCCTAATTTCAGGGTGGGTTCCTTTTATTGAATTGAACACCCACACTGCTGGTTGGTCAACATCAAGGCATATGAGACTCCAGTGATGGTTGTTCTCATATGGAAAGATGATGACAGTAACTTCCAGCATAGCACAGTGGAGAAACCAACTCTCAAAGGTCCCAGATGGACTATTCTTTTGTCTAATAATCACTGACATTTGTGGATCAAGAAGAAACACCTCTGTGTGGGTGTGCAGTGGGAGTTGACTTTTGATCAGGCTGCAGAGACTTTACCTGAGTTAGCAAACCTATTATCTGAGTTTTCAAAGCTAGCAAGATAGTAACACTTACTTAAGACAAGCATAGATAATTGTGTCTGAAATCTGAGCATCTGGATTCTGCAATAAATTAATGTACACTTTTTCCAGAGCTAGCTTTCTGGCTCCATCTACAAATGGTATCTCTGCAAGCAAACCATCCTTCATTGAAAGTAGAGTTTCTCGATTGCTTGCCTCTATGGACAGGGTCACATTGCATTCTGTTTGCCTCTGGGACTCCAATGCTACTTTTGCTTTCTCCTTAAGCTATGCTTCCCTCATGTCCTCTGTTTGGCGAGCAATAGTCTCTGTCCTTGCCCTTGTATTCACATCATGTGCGACATCTATAACTGTGAGTTGTGGCACTAGCTCAGGGGGGTATAACAAAATTTCCCTCATTTTCTTATCCCTGCAGACATTGGGTACCAGTAGTTTGTCACACCTCCACCTTATTCTTTTCAGTGTCTCACTATCTTTGTCCATTATAGTAACCCTGTGGGCATGGGCTGCAACAATGGTCATGTCATTGAAGTACTCCAGTAGGAAGTCCTCTGCTGCTTCTTGTAGAGCCATTAATGCCACCACCTTCCACCTTTTGGTGCCCCAGGTAGCTTCTTCACATATGGACCTCACCATCCTCTGAAAGGGCAGCTTTGGTATGCATAAATCTACACATTTCTGTGCCTTTCTGATTTCTCTGAAAAGTCCCATGCAGGTTTGTAACTTCTTCACCCTTGGACCTTTCAGAATTTTATTGGGTTTTCCAGCTCTTTTCTTTGGGGTTGCAGATCTGCTACTTGCTTTAGCTGCTAATCCTGGTTCCTTGCCTGCCTTCCTTGCAGTGGCTTTTGTTCTAGCCATTTCACTGTATACAAAAAGAGGACTCTTTCTCTCTCTCTCTCTCTCTCTCTCTCTCTCTCTCTCTCTCTCTCTCTCTCTCTCTCTCTCTCTCTCTCTCTCTCTCTCTCCTTTCTATAGCTTAGCATATTTAAATAAAGAGAGAGAGTGAGAGAGCCCATTACTAAAGGCGCGCGTGGAGCACGTTTTGACCTCAACAAACACCTCCGCGCGCCGTTAGTATAAGGTAAAAGAAATACTCACTCTATCTCTCTCTCTCTTCTCCCCGCCTTACATCCTCTCTCTATAACACTCACACATACACTGGTCAATGCACAGTACTAATGGCGTGCATAGAGACATGCACACCGGTTATGCCTCTCTACGCGCGCCTTTAGTACACACACACACACACACACACACACACACAGAGAGAGAGAGAGGCTATGTGTGTGTGTGTGTGTCTGTATTTGTGTGTGTGTGTGTGTGTGTGTGTGTTTGTGATTTGTGTGTGTGTCTCTCTATGTGTGTGTGTGTGTGTGTGTCTGTGTGTGTGTATGTTATATTTGTGTCTGTGTGTGTGTGTGTGTGTGTATGTTTTATATGTGTGTCTGTGTGTGTGTGTGTGTGTGTGTTGTGTTTGTGACTGTTTGTGTGTGTTGTTTGTTAAGACTGAGCTTGATACTGTGGCAGAAACAGAGAGAGAGATAGAGGCAAAGGCAGAGGGAGAGAGAGAGAGGGCCAAACCTCCTGAGGTCGCAGACCTTCGTTATGTCGATGGGTCGGCTTGCTGTCGGAGACGCAGATGACGGCTCTTGCACTCTCTCTCTCTCTCTCTCTCTCTCTCTCTCTCTCTCTCTTTCACGAGGTGTGGTTTTTCTCTCTCATGACCTCTATATATGACGTACAAAAGTATACGGTCTCAATAATGACCGCACGTGTGACGACATGCAATTATACTCTAATTTATAGTAACACGTGGGGCGCCGTCGTGTGTATCCGTTATAAGTGTGATTTTGAGAGAGAGAAAGAGAGACAACAATAGAGAGAGAGAGAGAGAGAGAGAGAGAGAGCCATAGAAAGAGAGAGAGTGATAGGGAGAGAGAGAGCACAGATTGTGAGAGAGATAGAGAGAGGGAGAGAGACAGATTGAGAGAGAGATAGAGAGAGGGACTCCTTACTCTTAGAGAGAGAGAGAGGGAGAGAGACAAAGTCAGTTTGACAGACAAAAAGCAATGGAGGAGACACCTCCCTTGGAGTTTCTGCAAATCCCACCAACAAAAGGTGATCGCTCACTCTTTCTCTCTGTATTTCCAACAGTTGGTACAAATTGTGTGTGTGTGTGTGTGTTTGTGTGTGTGTAAACAAAGAAAAACCCAGACTATTGTTCAACACACACACACACACCTCAACACATACTTCCATAGACAGAGACACACACACACAGACAAACACACATACACACAGACACACAGACACACACACAGAGATATACACATTCTCTCTCTCCCTCCTCTCTCTGTCCCCGTTACTAACGGCGCGCAGAGCCAACCAAACACTGGCTGCAGCTCTCTCCGCGCGCCTATAGTATAGTTATGACTCTCAAAAAGCACGTTTTCGTCCTTGCGCGCCTTTCTCTCAATTGTACTTAAGGCACGCGTAGAGAGTTGCAAAAAGCATGTTTTCGTCCTTGCGTGCCTTTAGTACAAAGAGACACATACAAAGAGAGAGAGAGAGAGAGAGAGAGAGAGAGAGAGAGAGAGAGAGAGAGAGAGAGAGGGAGGGAGAGAGAGAGAGAGAGAGAGAGAGAGAGAGAGAGAGACTATGTGTGTTTTTGTTTGTGCTTTGGAGAGAGACAGATATATATATATATATATATATATATATATATATATATATATATATATATATGGAGAGAGAGAGAGAGAGAGAGAAAGAGAGAGTGAGATTTGTCATGTTTCCTGATGAATAGGATTAAGGTCCAGTAGGCAGAAGAGGCTGAAACCAGACCCAGAGCTTGTGCCAGGATTTCAACCTTTGCAGGCTCAGTTGCTTAATGTTTCTGCCAAAAGAACTGTTGACTTTTGTCAGGACATATCTGAAGAAAAGTCAATTGGTGAAGATCACTCAGAGAGGTCACCAGGGCAAGAGGATCCCTCACCCTACAAGGCTCCCTCACCCTGTACAGTACTTGTCAAGAAAAATACAAGAAAGAGGAATATAGACTTCTCAGATGATGCAGATGTGCTAGAAAGTAGTCCCTGTGCAACTAAATGTAAAGCCAAAGAGGATGTGTCTTCTCTGGAAGACCCAGCTGCAACTGATGAGAGGCTGTTTGATTTTGCAGCATCTTGTGGTGCTGGGGACAAGTTTGATCTAGTTCATTCTATGTTTAATCCAAAGTTTGACATTGAAGACCTGTTAGCTCAGCACAGTAATTTCTTGCAGTCCTACAGAGATAAGTTTGAAGTGATGGTGCAGGTAGGGAGGGTTGTTCTGCCTACTATGACTCTTGTGCATTTAAATGACTGTGGTGGAAAGGGACAGGGACTGAAGAAGTATAGGGAATTACCACCTTCTTGCCGACATTCAGCCTGCCCTTTGCACCAAAAAGAATGCAAACTCATTCAGGAAGCCTTTGGATTTATGATTTACCTGAACAGCCTGTTTGGATTCCTCATGCAGAATCTTGATGAGGTGTTAGAGGAGCAGGATGCAGCACCAGATGAAGAATGCGAGGAGACAACTCATATACAAGAAGTCGAGGAGGTTGAAGATACAGTCGACCTTGAGGTTGAGGCAATTGAAGTACAAAGAAGTAAGATGCTCTCTGTGAAAACCACAGAAATCAAACTTCCATTGGATGTCAGTAACTTCACTGAGAAGCATGCTCAGATGATGTTTCCTGCTGTGCCTGACTTCAGGATTGGAGACAGGACCTATATCTTCTTACATGATGTGCAAAGTGTCTTTTATTTAAGGGAGGATTTCTCCCTGGCTATTATTTCCAGAGTCCAAGAGGAGAGGAGTGGATTTGTTTCAGAGGATAGTAGTGATGATGAGGCAATGGAAACATCCAGCAATCCAATGGAATGCCTCCGAAGATGCTTTGAGAAAGCTGAAAAATACAAGGAGACACTACCTGATGAAGCCACCTTCCAAGCAATAAGACAAATCCTAAGACCATCAACAAGTAACAAAGAAGTGGAGGATTGGTTTAACCATTCAGGTCAGGGGTCAACTACATCTGTAGACCTGTGGCAGGAAAACCTCTTTCTGCAGGATGAGAGCTTCATGGTAACTCTCTCTCTCTCTCTCTCTCTCTCTCTCTCTCTCTCTCTCTCTCTCTCTCTCTCTCTCTCTCTCTCTCTCTCTCTCTCTCTCTCTCTCTCTCTTTGTGTCACTTCTGACATGATATGTGCAGTCTTGGATTGCTGACAAGGATGACTTCCTTCGGCGGCGGACTCGAGAGTATCGTGGAAGGGATGCGGCCCTAGCGCAGTACCTTTCAAAGCTTTGCGAGTCGCAGATAGTATTTTTTCACAATTCCATGTCACAAGAGGGTTCAAAAGCAACTTACACATTCAAGACACTATCACGCTTCTTGGGTGGACCGGTGTTGCCCAAAAGTGCAGATAAAGTCATTCTTGTGGGCAAAGTGTTTGCTAGAGATTGTTTTGTGTACTGCCCGGGCTATACAGGTGGTCGAGCAGCGTATTACTACACCTACACAGCAATGGCACTAGCTCTTGGTAGACAAAACCCAGATGAACTTTTAGAGTATGGCAAACATCTCATGATTCGTTACAAGGGTGACGTGCCAAAAAACAAAATTGAACCTTCAAAATCTTGATACACTTCAAGTAGCAATTGTATAAGATCATGTATTACATAAATTTTGTACAATGTCATCCACTCAGAGTATCTTTCTCCACTTGTGATTCACATACACCATTGTCTCTCTCCACCTTCATTGACTTTCACGAGCTCCGGAGTTGTTGTATGCCATTGATCTTTTAAATTTTTGTTGTTGTAAATGTCTGATGGCTTGTGCTGTTGCTGAATTTGCCAAGACTTCTTTTGCCTTCATTCAATGAATGATTCTACGATAGAACCATTCAAATAGTTCTCTCAAACTGTTAGCCTTGATTCGAGAGCCACCATGTCGTGTGTGCCTGAAATAAGCATTTCTCGCCATGTAATGAGACTTTTCCATCCCGTGGGTATTCCATATTGCCGGGTTCCCATACTTTTGTATAAAATATGGTAAATGATTGAAGATGATGTGCTGGATATGAAAACAGATTAGTTGGAATGTTTTACACTCACATATTTGCACATAAGAGAGAATGAAATACATGATAATACCATGTAGTGAGTAATCTGGGTGTCTGTCCATGCTGTCTTGAATGATTTTTTCAGAAGGTTGAGATTCTCCTTGAACTTGTTCATATCACCTTGTGACCAGTCATCTTTGTCGCACATCAAAAATAGGATGTCTATTGATCGCCAAACCTCAGCCTTCGCGTTACGAGTAGTTGGTTCTTGGTCTTTGACTGCAATATGTAGCTTTTTCCAGCTCTGATACTCTACCTTGCTAACATAAGATGTGTTATATATTTTCCATGTTTTGTTAGCTTCGGATCTCTTGTACCTTGGGGTTTAGATAAAAACCTCCGTGCCTTCACCCCACCGATGGATGGTTTGCATGGGACATCCTTCTCAGCAGTTGATCTCTTTTCATCCCGCTGGATTTTCACATTGCCACCATGAAGCCCCATATCCGACAGTACCATTTCTAAGCACTGCAGGGCTACTTGTCGTTCTGCCGAGTTCTTAATCTTCCAAGCAAACCCGATGTATAAGTAGACCAATTTATCCACAATTCTACAAAGGGCATGCATTGTACAAATGTGGACATTCACAAGTGGTATTTTCAAAACCGGTCGAAAAGCAGGATCCTCAATGTGACGTGTTGGAGCTTTTCTCCACCACTTTGGGTCCATGACCTTTGCAGGCTCCATGCAAAACAAACACAGCGACTTTGCCTGTAACATTTAATGGCCTAAAATCTTATGTGTAGCGGAATTTAGCATGAACATAGTGGGCATTTCATTAGAATAGATTCCTAATGAGAATTACAAGAGTGCTTGGGTGGAGAGAGCAACAAAAAGCATAACACCTAGTTAGATAGCATCGACAATACTTTCAAAAGAGAGAGCAATTAAGCTATTGACAACAGTTGAGGACCGGATTTGCATGGAGCCGGTCCCCCCTCCAAAAGGCTTTGTATTATGGTTTCTCCCATCAAGAGAGACATTGTACAATACAATTCTTTGTGTTCCTTCAAGACTAGCTAGTGCAATGAAGATGGAAGCTTCATACACCAAGCAAAACACTTAATCAAACACAACTTGAATTATCCCCGTTCTCAGACCCAAGACCTCACACACCTTCGAAGATGGTGAGAGCTAGCAGGGTATGAGAGTAGATTGAGAGGAAAAAGAAGTATCTTACGAGAAAGAAGTACATCTCCTCACATAATCACTCATATTAGCATAGCTTAGCTTAGTAATTAGCTTGGTAGAGAAGATGAGCATGCATTGAAGCTTGGCTCTTGGTTGGATTTGCATCCACATGCCAAGAGAGTGTTGATGTAGGCTTCTATCTCACAAGCTTGGAGTAGGTGATGAGCTCTCCATTAAAGCTTGGGAGGAGATAGAGTATTTTTCCCTTCACACATGGTCAAGTGTGAGAGTGTGAGAGTGTATGCCAAGCAAAAATCAGCCCCCCCTCTCTCTTGGGCGAGCCCTAGCTGCTAAGTTAGGCTGGCTTTTTCCTCATTGGACCTCCCCAGGTCAAGCCAATAGGAATTAAGCAGCATAAGTGATAGCCTTCTGACATGTGTCCCCCTTTCCCCTTTTGTGAGAGCTTTAGATAATTAAATAATTAAACTAAACTCTCATTGGACCCCTTTGCCTCCTGGCCAATAGGAATCAGGCAAGCCATGGGGCTTCTGAATGCTCATTGGACCCCTTGGGAGACTGCCCAATAGTCTTCTAGGACACTTAATTCTTATTGGTTTCTTTTATTAAATGTTTTTAAATTAATTAAACTAGATTTACTCTAGCTTAATTCTCATTGGTCCACTTCAAGGGTCTTCCAATAGGAATTGGGCACACCTTGTGGGCATCTGGCCTAGGGAGCTGACATGTGTCCCTCATTCCCTTTGTGTAAAGGGAGCCTGTGTGTGTGTGTGTGGTTTTCTCTCTCATCCCCTAGCTTTGGGGCTCGCCCCCTCCCATGTAGGGATGCAGAAAGACTTTTTGGGCACACACTAAGCATCCAATTTTCCCTAAGGTTGACCTTTGGACACAACCTTTGAATTTTGGAACCTTAGCATTTTGGAAGTCTTAATGGGCTGAACCTTAGGGTCTTTTTAGCCCATTGTTTCACATGGCTCTTTTGCAGATGGCCCCCCCTTTGGATCCCTATTTTCCCTCCTTTGGATCCCTACTGTGGCCGGTCTGCTAACTTAACCAATATTCTAGCTTTTTCTCCCTTGGCACTTCCCCACATTAAATGATCAGTTTAATATGAGAAAATCATTTAGGAGAATTAGATATTGATTATTATGACATTGCCATTGCACCCATTCCACAATTATACATGCACTTTAATGTTTTGAGGTCACCTGCAAGATGCCACTGAACTTGAAAGTCTCCTCTTCCATCTAGACGTAGTACCTCTCCCTGGTTAGTCTATCGATCAATCACCTCCGGAATATTAGTTTGATGGAACACCCAATATAGAATCTCATGATCTTATTTATTTACCTGCAACACAAAATAAATGAGACTTAAGTAGATGTGAACATTGAGCTTACCTGAGAATCTCGCTTACCTCAAACGTACCAAGCCACCATATGTTAGATTCTGATTGAACACTAAAATATAAAGGATCATCACTGGGACACTTTGAGAGGGCTCTATTCATTAAAGTAATAGTAACACGCTCTAGCTTTTTCTCTTTAACAAGCTCACACTCATCCAATTTTAACACAAAATGTAATACCCCTAGTGACTCTTCAAATGTGATGTTGTAAAACTCCACCATTCTCTTCTAGTAATATCCGCAGGTCCATAAAAACATTATTGAACTCATCATATGCCATGTTTGCTCCATGGCCACTGTAAGTTGCTTTAATATGAAAGGGCTGTCCAAGATAGTCTCCCTGTGCCTCGTTAAGCTGAAGCCTCTCTTTCCAAACACTTGAGGCTGATGGTAGAAGTTTGGATTTTATACCCTTCTTAACAAAGATGGATGAGACAGACTTTTGGATAGCCGAATATCCTCTTTTGCTTACACCAAGTGAATCAAGTGTGCCTTGTATCTCTTTTGCAGGCACTGAGTTCTCTGAAATAAAGCGGTCCACTACATTTCGTTGTAGGACCTTAAACTTCTTGTCATGTACTATATCTGCTGCCAGGCTTCTACTTATAAGTGGCTTCAATCTCTTTCCTATATTGGCTTTGGGGTCAATGTTTTCCTTGTCAGGATAGATTGAATCTCTACATGAAGACAATGCATAAGTAAATAACAAAAAATTTGCTTCACTAACACTATTTAGGCACATGAAAACAATGCATAACAAGAAAAAACAAAAAGATTACTTAACTAAGACAATGTAGCCAACCAAGAAGCATCACCTTAATGCTCGGATTCTTTTCTTGAGACCTCCTGATGCAACCTGCAATGTTTCAAGATTGCGCAATTTCTTCTTTCGGATACGACCACCCAAGATGGTGTCCTTCATTTGACAACTTCGCACCTTTCCTTTCAGTTCTTGTACCTCTGTTTTATGTTGCAAAATGGTAACCTGATCTGTAGAATGTAAATGTGAAAGGCGAACAATCTCACATTGTTGAGCTTGGAGAATGCCCTTGTAAGTTTCAGCTTCTCTTGTAAGAGATTTACAATAACCCAGAAGGCCCTTTTCTCCATCACCGGCAAAGGTCAATAAGCTTGTAGGATTGACAAACGGTGGAGACGCATTAGTCATTGGATTCTTAGGGTAGAGAGAGCCTCTCGTCCAAATATCTATGTGTTTATCTCCCTGAGCTCTGAGCGTGTCTATGGAAGCGAGACGTATATGTGTGTTTGTTTTACTGCGCTTAATCAATGGTTGGTACTCATTGTCCAAATCAATGTGAAGGTGATATTTGGCTCGTTTCTGGGTAACATTTGTGCCATTTGAGGAGTGCGCCATTAGCCAAATGTGCAGGTTTAATGGAAAGTGAATGGCGGCTGCGCCTTCGTCCCTCCATGTTAGCCTCATTCCCTCCATATTGACGAGGTTCATTCAATGCAACTGAAAAGAGGATTATCCCTCAATCACTACCAACGAATGTTCAGAAGAGTAAGGAATCTACTTAAAGTACACTTTTTGAACTTTTACTATGAAAGACCCAGCTCTATTATTTGCCATTTTTTCTAGAGAGAGAGTGCAAAAAATACATTTTCTTAGAAGGCCCTCCAAATGACCTCCGAAATTCCCTAATGCTCACACAAGCTCATGTGTAGAGCAAGAAGACTCTCTCTCTCTCTTCTCAAGCTTTAATAGAAATCTTATCACATACTCCAAGCTTGTGAGAAGGGAGGCCTACACCAACAACTCTTGGCTTTGTGCTCGCTTTGTGATGCAAATCCAACCAAGATCCAAGCTTCAATGCATGCTCATCTCCTATACCACGCTAATTACTAAGCTAAGCTATGCTAATATGAGTGATTATGTGAAGAGATATACATCTTTCTAGTAAGACTACTCCTTCTCTCAATCTACTCTCATACCCCGCTAGCTCTCACCATCTTCGAAGGTGTGTGAGGTCTTGGGTCTCAGACCGTGAGGGAATTGATGTTGTGTTTGATAAGTGTTTTGCTTAGTGCTTGATGTTTCCATCTTCATTGCACTAGCTAGTATTGAAGGAACACAAAGGATTGTATTGTAAAATGTCTCTCTTGATGGGAGAAACCATAATACAAAGCCTTTTGGAGGGGGGACCGGCTCCATGCAAATCCGTTCCTCAACTGTTGTCAATTGCTTAATTTCTCTCTCTTTTGAAGTATTGTTCATGCTATCTAACTAGGTGTTATACTTTTTGTTGCTCTCTCCACCCAAGCACCTATTATTCTCATTAGGAATCTATTCTAATGAAATGCTCACTATGTTCATGCTATTTTCCGCTACACACAAGTTACTAGACCATTAAATGTTACATTGGTATCAAAGCACAAGGTTTCTCTTTTCTTGCTCAAGAAGGGAGGTCCTCAAGCTAGCTATAGATGGTTAGTATTATTAATTGCATGTGAGTAAGTAGAATAGGGATTTTTCAGCCTTGCAGTGCGTCTGTCTTTGTGCAGTTAACGGGGTATCACCGTCGAGATCTATGGTCTTAATAGTGGAGTCCTACGGGGCTTTCCTACGGCTTAACCACTATTGAGCTATTAGAAGCTTGACAGGAGCCGGTGCTGTTTTGGTGTTGAATGACCCTCTCTTCTATTCCTTGCAATTAATGGTATTCGAGCCACGGGTACAGTAGCTTGAGTGATTTTTCTAAAGGGGTAAAGAGGAGTAGCAACTAGGGCTTGAAGTGCCAAAGTACACCTAAAAAGTTCAAACCTAAAAGTTGTTAGAATGGCTGACAATAGTAAAGAGAGTGAAATTAATGTTGATAACTTTGATCTTGCTAATGATCACGCTACTAATGATGCCCCGATGCTTCTTAACTATCTTGTTTCTAGGCGTCAACAAGCCATGGGCAATCCATCCCTCCAAAGTGAAGTGCAACGGTAGCTTCGTGCTCATGGGATTCTCCAAGCTCCCCACCATGACAAGAGAGCACCTAGGAAGCCTCCTTGCGAGACTTCCAAAAGAGGTCTCTCTCCGTTTCGGAAAGAAGAAGAGGATCCAGATGAAAGGATCAAAAATTTGCTCCTTGATGACGCATCTCCTTCTCAAAGGACGATTCAAGAGCCCCCACCGAAATAACAAGAAAGAAGTGAGTCTCTTGCCACCTCGACGGAGATGGTTCCATGAAGACGGTGGGCTAAACGCTCTCCATCACCTCCAAAATGAAGAAGACCATCGCATGCTTCTCCACACCATAATTCAAAGAGGGATGACAAAAGGCAAGAGAAGAAAAAGGTGAGAAATAGGACACCCTCTTCTCCATCTTCTTCATCCTCTTCCTCTTATGAAAGTGATGGTGAAGACAAAGAAGATCAAGGCAAGAAAAAGGCGAGAAAGTGGTCACCCTCTTCTCCATCTTCCTCAAACTCTTCACCATCTGAAGAAAGTGATGGTGCAACCTTTGAACCATCAAAAAGAAGAGGCCATAGGAAATCCTATGCTGCATGGAAGAGGTCGTCCAAGCTCAAGAAGTTCAAAGAGAGAGGGAAGAGCATCTCTTTCCTTACCTACGATGGCACCTTTGGTGCTCTGGACAAAGTGTTAGCCTTTATCCAACAGTTCGATGCGGCGTTTGGAGATGAGGGCTTTGTGGAGTCCTCTAAGCTACACCATGTAGCTATGCACTTTCAAAAGTCCGCCAGGCAATGGTGGTCTAGCCTACGGGCCAACGGTGAAGCTGCACGAACATGGAAAGCTTTAAGAGCTTCCATTATGAAGCAACTTTTTCCATCGATGCCAAAGACAAAGTACTCACCAAATGGCGAAGCTTGAAGCTCTCTCACTACGAATCCCTTCACAAATATGTAGACAAGTTTTGGGACTTACAACTCAAAGCCACTGTCTTTAAAAAGTTGGATTTTGGAGAGCAAAAGCAACAATTTTGTGCGCGCTTAACTGAAGAAATGGCGGAGTATGTCAACTCCCAAAGGCCACGCACCATATCGGCGGTTATACACTATACTATGGTAGCTTCTCGACTCAATTTCCAAACGGGGGCTAAAAAAAATTTTAAGCCCACAGAAAGCAAGGGTTCCAATGAGCCGAAGGGGAAGGACAATGTCCAAAAGTCTCCTAAGGGCAAATCCAAAAAAGCTAAGGAGAACGGAGTTTACAAAGGTAAAAACAAACTCTCCCCTGAAGAGCTTGAACGTTATCGCAAGGATAACCGATGTTTCAAGTGCAGCGAGCAATGTTAGAAAATAAGACGTAGCTAAATAGATTTTTGAGTAGATTACTTAATGGAGAGAGATAGATTTCACACACAAGAGATTATAGAGTAGAGAGAGAGAGAGTACACACGATATACGTGGTTCACCCAATGTGGGCTACGTCCATGGGAAAGCAGCCACTCAATGCCGATTGAAGATGAGCAAAAGCTCAACTTCTCCTTGTTGACCACCTTTGAAAACATGTCTGCAGGATTTTCACGTGTATGCACCTTTCCTAGCTTTAGTTGTCCCTCTTCCAAAAGAGTGTGTATGAAGTGATATCTCACCTCAATGTGCTTTGTCCTTGAATGAAAGGCTGAGTTCTTCGCAAGATGGATAGCGCTTTGGCTATCACTGTACAAGACACAATTGTCTTGTTTGAATCCAAGCTCTTCTAAGAATCTGTGAAGCCACAGAATTTCTTTGCTTGCCTCCGTCATTGCTACATACTCTGCTTCCGTGGTAGAAAGTGAAACCACTTTCTACAGCTTTGAAGCCCACCTTACTGCTGTGCCTCCAACCGTGAACACATAGCTAGTAGTGCTCCTTCGAGTATCTTTGTCACCTGCCATATGTGCATCAGCATACCCTTGTAGAAAAATATCAGTTCCTCCAAAATACAAAGCATTTGTTGTTATCCCTTTTAGATACCTAAGTATCCACTTCACAGCTTGCCCATGCTCTTTACCTGGGTTGTCCATGAACCTACTCACAACTCCCACTGCATGTGCAATGTCTGGCCTTGTCCAGACCATAGCATACATTAGAGAACCTACCGCTGCAGCATATGGAACTTTAGACATATAGGCTATCTCCTCTTGTGTCTTTGGACACATATCCTTCGTTAGTTTAAAATGACCAGCCAAAGGTGTAGAAACTGGTTTTGCATTTTGCATTGCAAACCTTTCTAGTACCTTCTTGATGTAATCTTCTTGAGATAGATTTATTGTCTTCTTCGTCCTGTCCCTTGATATTTTCATACCAAGTATCCTCTTTGCAGCACCTAAATCTTTCATTGAAAAAGATTTGGACAGCTCCTCTTTTAGGTCTTTGATGTCCTGCATGTTAGCACTTGCAATCAACATGTCATCAACATACAACATTAGGATGATGAATTTCCCATCTCCCAAATTCTTCGTGTAGACGCACTGATCCGAGTTGCATCTTGTGAATCCATGATCCAACATCCATCGATCAAACTTCAAGTACCATTGTCTTGATGCTTGCTTTAAACCATACAAGCTCTTCTTTAATCTGCAAACCATTTTCACCTTACCTTTTACTTAATACCCCTTTGGTTGAAGCATGTAGATTTCCTCCTCTAAGTCACCGTGAGGGAATGCCGTATTTACATCCATTTGCTCGAGATTTAGATCATGAGCAGCCACAAGGCTTAAGAAAAGCCTAATTGAGTTCATTTTTACAACAGGAGAAAATATTTCATTGAAGTCAATACCTTTCTTTTGAGAAAAACCTTTTACCACAAGCCTAGACTTGTACCTTTTCTTCCCACCTTCTTCTTCCTTCAGCTTGTACACCCATTTGTTTTGAAGTTCCGGCTTACCTTTAGGCAACTCAACCAACTCCCATGTTTGGTTGCGATGTATTGAGTCCATCTCCACTTGCATGCTCTTCGTCCATTCTTCTTTGGATTCATGTTGCATAGCTTCTTCGTATGATTCCGGCTCTCCAGAATCTGAGATCAAGAGATGGTTGAAGGAAGGAACAAACCTTTCTGGAGGTCTACTTGCTCTTGTAGATCTTTGGGGAATAGGTTGAGGCTCCTCATTTGGTTGACGTTGTTACACATTGTCACCGTTTGCAGTCCTCGAGTCTTCACCGTCCTCAAGCTCCATGTACTCATCACCTGTTTCTTTTGTTTGTTTTCTTTCCAAGTAATCTTTGTACATATTTTGTTCGTTAAAAATTACATCCCTACTCCTTAAGATTTTACCATCTTCAGGATTCCATAGGTGATACCCAAAGTCTCCTTCTCCATAGCCAATGAAGAAACACTTTTTGGACTTTGCATCTAGCTTTGATCTTAGGCTTCTATCTATGTGCATGAAAGCCTCACACCCAAACACTTTGAGAAATGCATAATTCACCGGTTTACCTGTCCATGCCTCTTCTGGAACTCCCCCATCCAATGCCGTTGAGGGTGACCGATTGATTAAGTACACAGACGTACTTGCAGCTTCCGCCCAAAGCTCAAGCGGTAGACCTACATGTAGCCGCATGCTTCGTGCTCATTCCATGATTGTCCTGTTCATCCTTTCCAAAATCCCATTTTGTTGAGGTGTCCTTGGGGTTGTCCTTTGCCTCCAAATGCCATTGCTAGCACAAAAGCTTTCAAAAGCTTGGCTGCAATATTCACCTCCATTGTCGGATCTGAGGCATTTAACCTTGGTACCTGTTTCATTCTCCACAAAGGCTTTCCACCTTTGAAATATGGAAAATACATCGGATTTATTCTTCATGACATAAACCCATGTTTTTCTAGTCGCATCGTCTATGAATGTTACATAGTACAATGAGCCACCAAGTGATGGTGTACTTGCAGTGATGGTGTACTTGCAGGACCCCAAACATCAGAATGAACCAACTCAAGTTTTTTTTTTTTTCTTTCATTTCCTGATTTTTGAAATTTTACCCTCTTTTGTTTACCATAAAGACAATCTTCACAGAACTCTAAGTCCACTTCTTTCAAACATGGTCTTTGTTTGAAGGATTTGCATTCCTTTGGCACTCATATGACCAAGTCGGTAGTGCCACACCGCACTGTCAACTTCTGTAGTTGCTACACAAGCTGAAGGTTGCGTGCTAACAGTACACAAGTAAAGTGTACCGACTTTTTCTCCCTTGGCAACCACCAAAGATCCCTTTGAGATCTTCCACCGTTTGTTTCCGAATGCAATGTTGTGACCTTCATCGTCCAATTGTCCTGTAGAGATTAAATTTTTGCGAAGAGAAGGAACATGCCTAACATCTTTAAGCTTCCATTCATTTTCGTTAGCAGTTTTGACAAAAACTGTACCTTTGCCGACAATCTCACAAGCTTCATCATCTCCCAAGTATACATACCCAAAATTACCCTTGGTGTAGTCTTGGAAATGTTGCTTGTGCGGTGTCGTATGGAATGAAGCCCCGGAATCTACTATCCAGGAATTAGACACATTGTCTAATGAGAGAATTAGAGCATCTTGCTCTACTTTACATGCCACATTGGCCTCCGATGTTGGCTTGTTGTCTTGAGACTCTGTCTCCTTCTTCTTCTTGGACCAGCAATCCTTCTTGACGTGGCCCTTCTTGCCACAGTTCCAACATTCAAGAACTGACTTTGTGCGTGACTTGACCCGTCTTGAGCGATCACCACCCTTTTGGTTTTTGAACCTCTCCTTAGGCCTTCCTCTTGTTTCTACTGACAATGCAGCACTTGATGATTCTCCTATGCTTCTCCTTCACATTTCCTCGCTTAGGAGAACACCCACAACATCATCAAACTTAAGAGTATTTGTGCCAAAAATAGAATCACTTACAGCCATCACAAGGCTGTCCCAACTATCCGGTAGAGATGATAGTATAAGGAGAGCTCGCACTTCGTCATCGAAATTGATTTTCACCGATCGAAGTTGACTTATGTTTGTGTTAAATTCATTTAGGTGTTCTGCAACTGAACCATTCTCTGCCATCTTTAGATTGAACAAGCGCTTCATAAGAAATACCTTATTGGATGCCGATGGTTTCTCGTAGAAGTCGTCAAGTGACTTCATCAAGTCCTCCGTAGTCTTCATCTCTGAAACATTGAAGGCCACCGTTGACGCCAAGCTTAACCGGATTGTTCCCAGTGCCTTTCGATCAAGGACAATCCATGCTTCATCTGCCATTGTTGCGGGCTTCTTCGCAAGACCGCCTAGTGGCAAATAGAGGTCCTTTTGGTAGAGATAGTCTTCAATCTGCATCTTCCAATGTTGGTAGTTTTTGTCGTTGAACTTCTCAATCTTGCGCTTCCCTTCCTCCGCCATAACCCCACTCAATTCAAGGAATCCTTTCCTTGAGATAATTTAGCTATGAGCAAACCTTGCTCTGATACCAGTTGTTAGAAAATAAGATGTAGCTAAATATATTTTTGAGTAGATTACTTAATGGAGAGAGATAGATTTCACACACAAGAGATTATAGAGTAGAGAGAGAGAGAGTACACACGATATACGTGGTTCACCCAATGTGGGCTACGTCCATGGGAAAGCAGCCACTCAATGGCTTTAGCACTTCAAAAGAAGAAGTAGTTTACAAAGGGATTAAACCCTTGATAGAGCTCCCGCCTTGCTTCACTGTCACCACCTCACACTCACCTTGTTGCATCAACTTTACACTATAAAATGTGTGTAGAAATGGCCGCCTTTTATAGGCCAAAAGGGCTGCCCTCTCTTATGAGAGAGAGCCATGTGTAGCCGCCCTTGTGCGAATACGTCCAAATCGGACCCTCCAATCCGCCCATGTGTGGCCGCCCTTGAGAAGACAAGTTTGCTTTTGAATTCGACCACCGGCCACCGGCCATTGACTTCCGACCACCGACCATCGGCCATTGACTATCGGCCACCAGCCAACCAACCGGTTGTTTTTCGACCACTTTCCGGCCGCCGTCCGGCCATAATATTCTGGCGAAAAAGAATATTCCGATGAAAAAAAAAGTCTCCCCCGAGGCCTCTAAAGTTGCCCCTGATTCTTGTCCGTGAAAATTTTTGTTTCCGGTGAGTAATTTTCCTTCACGCACGATGGCTTCTCCTCATAATGGGGGTCTTACAAATGTGCGCTTTTACCACAGAAAATTACAAGGGTAAATCAGGCTCCATACTTAACAAGCAAGGGCATGCGTACCATGCTTGTCCCCAAAAGAACACCTGCCATGAGCCTCCTAGAGCTACCTTGGTCAAAATCCAAGAGGAGGAAACTCACCACAAAGGATCTCCTCTATGCCATCCATGGGGAAAGGTAAGATAACATGATGCTTTTATTCTCTTTGACCCTGGTTCTACTCACAATTTCATATACAGAGAGTTGGCCACCAAATTAGGAATACAAGCTTACGAGATGGAAGATGTCCTACCCGCAGACGGTGCTTTCAAGGGCAAGAAGCTTAAGTCACTCCCTTAATCGGGAAATTGAGGCTCCATGTCCAAAGCTATGTGGACAAAGAGGACTTCTTTATCTCTCCTCTCAAGCATGAGGATGTAATCCTAGGAGCACCATGGTTTGATCGCATGGCTGCCAATGTTAAATTCCCTGAAAGGAGAATCTCCTTTAGGTTCAGGGAAAAAGATATGTACATAGATGCTAAGAAAATGGGTAACACCATACCCATTGTACATACGCACGCTTTCAATAAATTAATAAAGAGCTCTATTTCTGTATACATGATTTTTGTTAAAGACTCTCAAAATGAACCTAATATTTTAGCAAAAGAAAATATACACAATCAAAAGGAATTAGAGTTATCCAATTTTCTCAAGGGGTTTCAAGATGTCTTTATTGACGACATCCCTTGTGAGCTACCTCCTAAATGAGGCAATGATGACCATGCAATTGAACTTCTTCCAGGAAGTTCACCGCCTAACAAACTTCCTTATAGAGTTTCTCAAGCTCAACAAGACGAGATTATGTGGCAAGTGCATGAGTTAGTTGAGAAGGGCATGGTTAGTCCTAGCTCATCTCCATTTTGTTCTCCTGTGCTATTAGTGCAAAAAAAGACAGCACATATTGTATGCGTGTCGACTATAGAGCACTAAATAGGATCACTATCAAGAGTAGGTTTCCCGTTCCACGGGTAGAAGACCTATTTGATAAGCTACAAGGGTCCACCTACTTCAGTAGGATTGACCTAAAAAGTGGCTATCATCAAATAAGGATAGTTGATCAAGACATTGTAAAGACCGCATTTCGCACTATGTTTGGTCTTTACGAATACATTATCATGCCTTTTGGCTTGACCAATGCACTAGCCACATTCAACCGCTTGATGGAGAAGCTATTGAGGCCTCACCAAACCTTTACTGGAGTGTTCTTTAATGATATCATCATCTACTCTAATTCATTAGACGAACACAATCAACACCTCTAGGTAATATTTCAAGTTTTAAGAGAGAATAAACTTTATGCTAATCGAAAGAAAAGTGAATTTTGCTTACAAGAGATTCAGTATTTAGGTCACATTATCTCTCAAGATGGCATCCAAATGGATCCATCAAAGTTAGAGGTAATAAAAGGATGGCCTAAACCAAGGAATCTTCGTGAACTAAGAATCTTTATAGGTATGTGTGCATACTATAGACGCTTCATGGAAAAGTTCTCACTAATAGCAGGACCATTACATGACCTAACAAAGAAAAATGTTAGGTACACATGGTCTGCAAAGGAAAACAATGCTTTCGAAAAGCTTATCTCTCAACCTGTGCTTACACTACCGAATCTCTCAAAGCCATTTGAGGTCCAATGTGATGCTTGTGGTGATTGACTTGGAACTGTTTTGCTCCAAGAAGGGCACTCCATAGGCCCCTGTTGAGCAAGATCTAGGCATATATGAAAAGGAACTCCTCGCAGTTCCACATGCCTTAGACTCATGGAAGCACTATTTATTGGGGACTCCTTTCATTCTGCAAACGGATCACCAAAGTCGTAAGTACTTCATGATGCAGACCATGCTCTCCGACAAACAAATGATGTGGGCAAATTTCCTTTCGCAATTTCATTTTCATATTGCTCACATTGTTGGCAAGCATAATCAAGTAGCCGATGAACTCTCAAGACGGCCGAGAGTGAATGCGGTTTCCATAGCAACTCACAATGATCTATCTTCTATGATAGATGAGTATGCTATTGATCCCGATTTTAGAGATGTGATTTCAGCCCTTGCACTAGGGAAGAAATAGGAACCATTTACTTTACAAGATGGTTATCTTCTCTATGGCAATAGACTATGCGTTACTAACTCACTCCGTGAGAAAGTAATGTATGAATTTCATGCTCCTCCTTATGCGGGGCATAGAGGGGTTCAATCTACCCTAAAGGGGATTGAAACATATTTCTATTGGCCTACCATGAAAGCAAACATACAAGAGTATGTTTCTAAATGTCTGGTATGCCAAAAGACGAAGTTTGATAGAGGGAAGCAACCTGGATTGCTTCAACCTTTGCCAATCCCTAATTCACCATGGGAGAGCATATCCATGGATTTTATCTTTGGATTGCCTAAGTCTATCCATGGGAATACGAGAATATAGACGATAGTAGACAAGTTGAGTAAATGAGCTCATTTTATACATGTCAAAAAGACTATCAAAGCCCATCAAATGGCAACCTCTTCATTTCACAAATCTTCAAGAACCATGGCTTGCCAATGTCCATAGTGACGGATAGAGATCCTAGAATGACCAGTAATTTTTGGAAGGGTCTCTTTGAGAATTTAGAAACAAGGCTAAACTTCTCTTCGGCCTATCACCCGCAAACGGATGGCCAAAGTGAAATAGCTAACCTAACAATTCTCGATCTACTAAAAGCCTATGTAACGGAAGTAGATCAAAGATCCCAATGGGAGAAGTACTTACCCTTAGTGGAGAATGCCTACAATAACATTGTACATACTTCCATGGGAAAAGCACCTTTCGAGGTAATCGAGGGAAGATAAAAAAGTCCCCTGCTACTTAAGGTACACGGGAAGATCTTCGCTCTGCAGATGAGTATAGCCAAGACCTACAAGAATCTTTCCAAAAGATTAAGGATGTTATCTCTATCTCATAGCAAAGGCAAAAGGCTGCTACTGACAAGCACAGAAGAGCCCAAGCCTTTAAAGAAAATGATTGGGTCTTACTAATATTTCCCAAGGCTCAATTAAGGCACACGACGGGCAAGAATCCTACGGGACACCAAAAGTACTATGCTAAGTTAGCAAAAAGGTACTATGGTCCCTTCCAGATTCTTAGGCCAATTAATGAGATGGCCTATCAACTCAAGTTGCCCAGCCATTGGCTCATACACAATGCTTTTCATGTGAGCCTATTAAAGCCTTACAAAGGAAAGCCACCTCAAGAACCAACTATTGAAGACCCACCAAGAGATTGAGGACCAAGAAGAGGTGCTGCAGCCCGAGTCCATCCTCTGACATGAAGACAAGGTACTAAGAGGTGGTAAGACTATCCGACGATATCTTATTAAGTTTAAGAATTATCCTTTTGAAGATGCTAGATGGATGCAAGGCATACAATTAAAGGATAACCTAAACCTTGCCAATGCTTACAATGCTTCCCAAGAGTAAGCACCCAAGAGTAAGCGAATGTACAAATGTTAAAAATGAACCAAGATTTTGTCTTATAAGACTCTCTTTTTCTTTATTGTGCACAAATGTGAAGTAGTATGCATGCTTAGATCAAGTTTGCGGAGACAACGTCTCCCAAACACCAAGTAGAGCTTGTCACTCTACTATGGAAGATTGATAGGACTAATGTGCAGACATGCTTGCGGGCAGCTTAGGCTCTCAAACGCCAAATAGTCTAGTCATCCATTCTGGAACAATGTTGTAGGGTAACATAGGGATCCTCTACCCGCTAGAAAAAGAACTAATGAATATGCTTTATCTTCTCTACCCCATAGTCGAGGAAGACTATGATTTCAAGAGAGAGTTAATGTCATAATAACTAATATCTAATTCTCCTAAATGATTTTCTCATGTTAAATTGATCATTTAATATGGGGAGTGCCAGGGGAGAAAAAGCTAGAATATTGGTTAAGCTGGCAGACCGGCCACAGTAGGGATCCAAAGGATGGAAAATAGGCATCCAAAAGAGGGGCCATCTGCAAAAGAGCTATGTGAAACAATGGGCTCCAAAGACCTTAGGGTTCAGCCCATTAAGACTTCCAAAATGCTAAGGTTTCAAAATTCAAAGGTTGTGTCCAATGGTCAAAAGCTTAGGAAATTGGATGCTTTGTGTGTGTCCCAAAAAGTCTTCCCAAAGTCCTACAAAGGAGGGGGCGAGCCCAAGAAGTAGGGGATGAGAGAGAAACTCACACACACACACACACACACACACACACACAAGCTCCCTTTACACAAAGGGAATGAGGGACACATGTCAGTTCCCTAGGCCAGATGCCCACAAGGTGTACTCAAATCCTATTGGATGGCCATGGTTTAATTTAAAAACACTTAATAAAAGAACCAATAGGAATTAGTTAATCTCTCTAGAAGACTATTGGACACTCTCCCAAGGGGTCCAATGAGATTAAGCAGCTCAATGGCTTGCATGTTCCTATTGACCAGGAGGCAAAGGGTTCCAATGAGAGTTTAGTTGAATTAATTGATTACCTAAAGCTCTCACAAAAGGGGAAAGGGGGACACATGTTAGAATATTATTACTTATGCTACTTAACTTTCATTGGCTAAGCTGGGAGACGTCCAATAAGGTTCTAGCAAGAGCAAATAGCAAGAGGAGTTGACCAAGAGAGAGAGGGGGCTAATTTTTCAAAGGCAATTATCCACACACACACTCACACAAGCTCATGTGTAGAGTAAGAAGACCTCTCTCTCTTCAAGCTTTAATGGAAAGCTTATCACCTACTCTAAGCGTGTGAGAAGGGAGGCCTACACCAACAACTCTTGGCTTTGTGATGCAAATCCAACCAAGAGCCAAGCTTCAATGCATGCTCATCTCGCTCGTGATGCATGAAGCTTTCCATATTCATAGCATCACGAAGGTCACAAGGAACACAAAGATTGTATTGTAAAAAGTCTCTCTTGATGGGAGAATCTATAATACAAACGCCTTTTGGAGGGGGGACCGGCTCCAAGTAAATCCGGTCCTCAACTATTGTCATGTTCTCTAATACTCACTCTCTTGCAAAAGTATTGTTCATGCCAAGTTAATTAAGTACTATGTTTATGTTGCTACCATCAATTAAGTTCACCATCTACGTTCTCAAAGTGATCTCACAAAAATGCTCACTCTAATTCTCTTAATTCCAACATTCTCAAAGTTCATAGGCCATTCCCATTACATTGGTATCAGAGCTTTTGGTTTCTCTTTTCTTACTTAAGAAGAGAGGTCTTAAGTAGCCTATTAATGGTTGATTTTGTTAATTATATTGAGGTAAGTGGGACTGGGATCTATTATCGATTTTGTTGAGCCCACTATGTGGGATATGGTGCACACCTCGGGAGCTTTGGTCTTAATAATGGGATCTTTTTAGACTTGCCTACGGCTTTACCATTATTGAGGCATAAGAAGTCCAAAAGAAGCTATCCCTCGGCAATTCTGCTATGTTAGACCCACTCCACTACTCTCTATAATTAACCAATTTGAGCCGTGGGTGTAGATACTTAAGTGATTATTTTCAAAGGCAAGAGGAGTACCGACTAAGGTTTTGAATTTCCAAAGGATACAATAAGTAAACACATAAGTATAATTAGCATGGGTGACAACAACCAAGAGAGTAGAATGAAGATTGATAAATTTGATTTTTCACATGAAGTGCTCATGATGATGCCCCCATATTTATCAATTATCTTGTTACTGGGTTGCATCAAGCTATGGTCAACCCTACTTTGCAAGTTGTAGTTACCCAAAAACTTTGTTCTTATGGGATTTCCCTTCCTCTCCAAAAGGAGAGAGAGTTTAGGAGGCCTCTTGATGAGACTCCTGAAAGAAGACTCTCTCCCATAAGAGAGGAGGAATCCAAAGAACGAGAAAGAAGAAAATCCCTAAGTTCCTTTGAAGATGTGGTTCCAGGAAGACGATGGTCTAGACGATCGCCAACTCCTCCCAAGAGGAAAATGGTCAACCCATAGGCCTTCTCCTCGTCACTCCAAAAGGGGAGAGAGGAAACAAAGGAAGAAAAAGTCAAGAAAGAGGTCACCCTCTTCTCCTTCTTCTTCACCTTCCTCCTCTTCCGACGAAAGCAATAGTTATTCTCCTAGAGAATACAATAGGAGAGGACATCGCAAATCTTACCATGCAAGGCAAAGGTCCCAAAAGCTCAAGAAATTCAAAGAGGGAGGAAAGAGTATCTCTTTTCTCAACTATGATGGCACCTTTGGTGCCACCAACAAAGTATTGACCTTCATCCACCAATTTGATGCGGCCTTTGGAGACGAGGGCTTCACGGAGTCCTCCAAGCTACACCATGTAGCTATGCACTTCCAGAATTATGTTTGTCAATGGTGGGATAGCCTTCATGGCAATGGTGAGGCCCCAAAGACATGGAAAACTCTACAAGTTTCCATCATGAAGCAATCCTTGCAAGCAATGCAAAGGATAAAATGTTCACCGAATGGCAAAGTTTGAATCTACTCTTCAACGAGTCTATCCACAAATATGTAGACAAGTTTTGGATTTACATCTCAAAGCTACAGTCTTTTAAAGGATATACTTCACCGAACAAAAGCAAAAAATTGTGCAGTATTACTTGAAGAAATGGCGGAGTATGTCAACTCACAACTATCACCTTAGTCATCCACCACACTATGGTTGCTTCAAGGATCAATTTCCAACAAGGGGCGAGAAGAAATTTCAAGCCCATGGAAAACAAGGATCGAAATGAAGCTAAAGGGAAGAGCAATGCTCAAAACTCTTCCCAAGGTAACACCAACACCAACACCAACAACAACAAGGCCAAGAAGAAAGGAGCTTACAGAGGTAAAAATAAGCTCTCTCCCAAAGAATTAGAGGCCTTTTATAAAGACCATAAATGCTTTAAGTGTGGAGAGCAAGGACATGGTTATTGTTCTTGTCCCAAAAGAAATGTACGCAATGATAGTCCTGGAGCTTTCATGGTTGAAACTCCAAAAGAGGATACTCATTGCAAAGGCTCATCCCTCTCCTATGCTTGGGGAAAAACTAAGGGAGTATGATGCCCTTATTCTCTTTGACCGTGGCTCTACTCACAACTTCATATCAACGGAGTTGCCCACTAACTTGGGCATTCAAGATTTTGAGATGGAAGATACTGTAACTGCCGATGGAGCTTTCAAGGGATAGCAAGCCTCCGTTACTCCCTTGATTGGGAAGTTGAGGCTTCATGTCCAAAGCTACATCGAAAAAGAAGATTTTTTTAATCTCTCCTCTCCAACGTGAGGATGTTATCCTAGGGGCACCATGGTTCAATCGTATGGCTGTCAACATGAAGTTCCCTAAAAGGAGAATCTATTTCACCTACAGGGAAAAGAGCATGTACATAGACGCTAATGATTTGGGGAACACCATATCCCTAGTAAATACTCTTGCTTTTGATAAGTCAATGAAATGCTCTATTTTTGCGTATATGATTTTTGTTAGAGAATCTGTAAATGATTCTAATGTTTTCATAAGCAGCAATAAAGGGAAGCAAGAGGAATTAGAGTTGTCTAATTTCCTAAATGGATTCCAAGATGTTTTCATTGATGGCATCCCTAGTGAGCTACCTCTAAAACGAGGGAATGATGACCATGCAATAGAGGTTCTGATGGAAGCTCACCGCCTAATCAACCTCTTTATTGAGTTTAATCTCAAGCTCAACAAGAGGAGATCATGAGGCAAGTGCATGAATTGGTGGAAAAAGGGATGGTGAGGCCTAGCTCATCTCTATTCAGTTTACCAGTACTTTTAGTACAAAAGAAAGATGGTACATATCACATGTGTGTCGACTATAGAGCACTAAATAGGATCACTATTAAAAAAAAAAATCCCGTGCCGCGGATAGAAGATCTATTTGATAAGTTACAAGCTTTAGCCTGGAAAATGCTCCAGCCACATTCAAACTCATGATGGACAAAAATCTTCAGGCCACTCAAATTCTTTTGAGGAGTACAAGTGACACCTCCAGGTAATCTTTCAAGTTGTGAGAGAGAATAATATTTTCATTAATCAAAAGAAAAGTGAATTTTTCCTACAAGAGATTCAATATTTAGGTCACATTATCTCTCAAGATGGTATATGTATGAATCCATCGAAGTTGGAGGTAATAAAAGCATGGCCTAATCTAAGGAATTTACATGAGCTAACAAGCTTTCTTGGTATGTGTACATACTATAGACACTTCATAGAAAAATTCTCTCAAATAGCAGGACCATTTCATGACTTAACAAGGAAGAACGTCAAGTACTCATGGACTGCTAAAGAATAAAATTCTTTTGACAAGATCAAAGAGAAGCTTGCCTCCCAACCAGTCCTTATGATTCTGGATCTCTCAAAGCCATTTGAGGCCCAATGTGATGCTTGTGGTGATTGCCTTGGAGCAGTTCTGCTTCAAGAAGGGCATGCCATAGCATATGAGAGCCGAAGGCTCAATGCCGATGAACAGGTCTTGGGCATATATGAAAAAGATATTTTAGCTGTTCTACATGCCATAGACACATGGAAGCACTATCTCTTGGGGGCTCCTTTCATCCTACAAATGGATCACAAAGCCTCAAGAACTTCATGATGCAAACCAAGCTCTCTGACAAATGAATGAGGTGGGCAAATTTTCTTTGCAATTTAAATTTCATATTGCTCACATTGCTAACAAGCACAATCAAGTGGTCGATGCACTTTCACGAGACAGCCAAGGGTAACGGCCAATGGTAAATGTGGTGTCTATAGAAATTCACAATTATCTATCTTTAATGATAGACGAGAATGCTACTGACCAAGACTTGAAGTGCGTATTGACAGCCTTTGCATTAGGGAAGAAAAAAGAAGCATTCACCTTGAAGGATGGTTATCTTCCAAACGGCAATAGGCTACGTGTTACTGACCCATACAATAAAAAAGTCATGTATGAATCTCATGCTTCTCCTTATGCAGGGCAAAGAAGGATTCCCTAATCTACTCTGCGAGGAGTAGAAATGTATTTCTGTTGGTCTACCATGAAAAGTAAACATACAGTATGTTTCAAAATGCGCGGTACACCAAAAATGGAAATTTGATTGAGGGAAGCAACTTGGATTGAGGGAAGCAACTTGGATTGTTTCACTCGATAGACTTAGCAAGAAAACACACTCTATGCCTGTCAAAAAGATTATTAAGGCACATCAAACGGCAACCCACTTTAGATCTCAAATTTTCAAGTATCATGGCTTGCCAACATCCATAGTGTCGGACAAAGATCCTAGAATGACCAGTAATTTCTTGAAGGGTCTCTTTGAGAATCTAGGAAGTAGATTAAATTTCTCTTTCGGCCTATCATCCACAAACGGATGACCAAAGTGAAATAACTAATCTAACGATTCTTGAATCTACTAAAAGCCTATGTCATGGAAGTAGATCAACGTTCTCAATTAGAGAAGTACCTACCTTTTATAGAGTATGCGTACAATGACGTTGTATATAGCCGAGACTCACAAGAATCTTTTCCAAAGATTAAAGAGGTTATATCTATCTCAAAGCAAAGGCAAAAAGGGCTGCTGCTAATAAGCACAGAAGAGCCTTAGCCTTTATAAGGAAAATGATTGGGTCTTGCTAAAGTTTCTCAAGGCTCATCTAAGGCATACTACGGGCAAGAATCCTACGGGCCACCAAGAGTATTATGCTAAACTAGCAAAAAGATACTCTGTTCCTTTCTTTTAAAATTCTTAAGCCAATCAATGAGATGGCTTATTAGTTAAAGTTGTCAAACCATTGGCTCATTCACAATGCTAAGCATGTGAGCCTACTCAAGCCTTACAAAGCAGAGCCACCAAAAGAATGAATAATGGAGGACCCACCAGAGATCAAAGATCAAGAAGAGATATTGTAGCTTGAATCGATTCCTTGACATGAAGACAAGGTACTAAGAAACGTTAACATTATCCAATGATATCTTGTTAAGCTTAAGAATTATCCTTTTAAAGATGCTAGATGGATGCAAGGAACCTAGCTTAAGGATAATATGAACCTTGCCGATGCTTACAATGCTACACTAGAGTAAGCAAATGAAAATGAATTTTAAATTAACAATGTTTTCGTCTTATAAGACTCATTCTCTTTCTTTTATTGTGCATAAAATGTAATAAGTATGCATGCTTAGGATCATGTTTGTGGTGACGATGTCTCCCAAACACCAGTAGAACTTGTCACTCTACTTTGGAATGATATGGACTAAAGAGTAGATGGATTAGTCATCCATTTTGGAATGATGTCGTAGGGTAACAAGGGATCCTCTATCCGCTAAGAAACATGGACTAATGACTAGGCTTTATCTTCTCTACCTCATAGTTGAGGACGACTATGATTTCAAGAGAGAGGTAATGTCACAAAATCTAACTTTACCAAATAATTTTCTCATATTAAACTGATCATTTTTTATGGGAAGATAAAAGGGGAACAAGAGCTAAGATATAGATATGTGCTTCTAGACCTATCTCAACAAGGGACCAAAAAGAAAAATGGTTGCATCTCAATAGGGGTCCAAAAGGAGACGGTCTACCAAAGAGCAATGTACAATAAGTGCTTCTAGATTTACCTTAGCAAGGGACCAAGATGAGAGATGGTTACATCTCAATAGGGGTCCAAAAGGAGGTAGTCTATCAAAGAGCAGTGTGCATCTAATGGAGCTTAAAAGACCTTAGCCTTAGCTTCATTAAATACCTCCAAAAGTTAGTGTTAAAAAGTCCTTTGACCTTAGGCAACCTTAGGCAAGCTAGGGGTGACCTTGAGGTGGGAACCCTACCTAAGCATGAGGTGCTTGTCGGCTTGCTAACTAAAGAGTTTAAAATATTTGTGGGAACCTTGCCCAAAGCTTGAGGTGATTTTAATGCTTAAAATGACTAAGGTTCTTGAAGTGTTCAATTCAAAAATAAACTCTCAAGAGGCATCAACTATTTCCATGCTTGATTGACTAAGTGCTTGAATATTCAATTCAACCCAAATGACTCAAGAAGCGTAAAAGACACATGTTCAAATGATCCTCCACATGTGGCCCTCATGATGTGCTTGAATCCTATTATATAGGTTTTCAAGGGGTCCAATGAGAATTTAGATACATAAAAATAAATAATTAAGTTCTTTCTCTCAAAGAGGAAAAAGATAACACATGTCCAAACGAAATAATTAAATTATATGAGAGAGAGAGAGAGAGAGAGAGAGAGAGAGAGAGGTGGACCAATTATGAGAGGGGAGTATACTCTCCCACGCACACACACACACACACACACACACATTCTCTCATTGTGTGGAGTGCAAAGTTCAAGATCTCCATCTCCTGCTCCAAGCTTGTGGAGAAGTGGAGAGCCTACACCAACACTCTTGGCTATGGAATGTAAATCTAACCAAGAGCCATGCTTCAATGCTTAAGCTTGCCATCTTCTTCATCTTCATTACTATGCTATTATGCTATGCTACACAAGAAGAGTGATGATAAGTGAGAAACTATTTCTTTCTCCTATGACTGATTCTTCTTTTTCTTCCCTACCCTCATTCCCCACTAGCTCTCTCCACCTTTGAAGGTGTTTGAGACCTTGGGACGGAGGCTTGGGATAGTTAATTATTTTTACAAATTTTATGTAATGCTCATGATGCATGAAGCTTTCCATCTTCATAGCATCACCAAGGTCACAAGGAACACAAAGATTGTATTGTAACAAGTGTCTTTGGATGGGAGAATCTATAATACAAACTACTTTTCGAGGGGGGACTCGCTCCAAGTAAATCCAGTCCTCAACTATTGTCATGTTCTCTAATACTCACTCTCTTGCAAAAGTATTGTTCGTGCCAAGTTAATTAAGTACTATGTTTATGTTTCTACCATCAACAATTAAGTTCACCCTCTACGTTCTCAAAGTGATCTCACAAAAATGCTCACTCTAATTCTCCTATCCGCTATTCTCAAAGTTCATAGGCCATTACCATTACAAAAGCAATGTATGGATGAGTCCCAATTATGGCGTATATCACAGAAACAATCTAAAATGCATGAGGAATCTTGGCCATCTCATCCCTTTTTTCATTAGATTTGGGATAATTCTCTTGGCTAAGTTTCTTATATCGAGGCAATGGAGTAGAGAGTGATTCCCCCCCCCCCGCCCCCCCCCCCTCGTCCCAATTGAAACATTTTAGTACACAAAAAATGCACTCTATCTATGACAAGTAAAAAGCCTTCTTTGACTTGTCCCTTGTAATGTGCACACCAAATGATGGTTTGCTTCTCCCAAAAATTTTCATATCAAAGTTCTCAAGCAACTTTAACTTCAATATATCTACCTCAAGGGAGTTCTTCCTAGTGCTCAGCATGTTAGTCACATATCAAAAGACTACCATGTATCCCTTTCATCATGTAGAAGCAATCATCAATTGTGCTCTGCCTATATCTTGAGACTTCATAACAACATCAAACTTATGATACCATTTTTTTGGTGCCTGCTTCAAACCATACAGTCTAATCACCTAGAGTAGGCATCAAGCTTCAAACCATACAGTCTAATCACCTAGAGTAGGCATCAAGCTTTGAAAGCTTTCTCATATACACATAAGTCCAAAAATCATGACAGATACTGGTTCCTTCTCTTTCTTTCAACATTAAGATCAACCAGAGTAAATTTGTACTCGCAATTTTTGCTTCATCAAGAGCTTGTTATAGGCCACTAATGGATATTGTAACTAAATGAAAAGGACATTCCATTATGAATAGAGAATTTACAACTATATGCAAAATAAATGGGGAATTAAAAGCTCTATTTTGCCCAATCTTCTCCTAAAATACCGGCCTTCCTCTCAAATGCATTTGATTACGCAAATCGAGTAGCCCTGTGGATAGGGGAAGAGACAAGAATTAGAAGATGAGTAACTAGTCATGCTTACACGGCTTAAACAAGAATCTTCTGGGATTTAGAGAATCCCTCTTCTCCGTTGTGTTGTAATAGACTACCTTCGTGATTACTGATAAGAATAGAGAAGAGAAGAAGAAGCCACTCAAGAAGAGATTTTTTATGGCACTCTCCATGGCTCCTAACAGGCTCTACACACACACACACAGACACAGACATAGAGAGGGCACTCTATAAAGGTGAGGCTTCGGCTATTTATAGCCGGCCACCAAGCCTTTGCCGAGAAAATTATTCCTCTAACACTATCTTTAAGTGATCAAATTGACTTCTTATTATTTTCTAAGTAATTTAGACTTTTCAAATTTTAAATTTTATAACATTACCCCATCCCTAGATCATAGTCGTTCACAACTATGAACGTAGAAAGGGGCAGGGTGAGAGCAAGGTGACATATTCCATTAGATCCACTTAGTGCACCAAGTGGATTATATTACATTGGATCACTTATTGCATTAACCACCACTCCACAAAGTGGTTTCCTACCCTATTTGTTGCTTGAGAGAATGTAGATGTTGCAGGCATGTTATTTGAACTAGTAGCCATACACCATTCCACAATAGCATGCAACATTATTTTGTGCTTGAGAAGTAAAGACTTTTTGTAAGTGCGTAAAACATTGTATGCATACAAATATCATCATACAAAATGAAGGCAAGAAAACATGAAAAAGACAAAAGAATGACTTCATTAAACGTGTTTATACATCGATGTCTTGTTCTTTACCCAATGTGTGTGTATGGTTGTAATTTTCTACTAAGGAGACAAAATCCTTAAGTTAGGGTTCCATCATCCATTTTGCATCATCAAAAGAATAGTTCTTAATCTTAACTAAAAAATTATGCAAAACTTTACTGCTACAAAAGAGGTATCTTCATGTCGCAAGATGACTTCTAGTTGGAGTGTTTAACATACTTCGTCAAATTCAAGAGAATTCCCTTATATGACTTTATTAAGATAACATAGAAGATATTAAGTATTTTCCAATGGCATGGAAGCTTAAGCTTATAATCCATATCATTAATTTTGTTCTAAATCCATAATAATGACGAGCTAGTTTTGTATATAATTTTTTATGTCTAATTTTCTCACCTTGATAGTTCTTATTGGCAATGTGTTGCAATTGAGCCTTTGGAAATTGAGAAAAACCCGATCATCATCATTGAATGTGAGAGCAAGCCGATGCTTATCTACATCTAGCTTTTGTTTATGCTAAGAGAAGCTTATGGCATAACGTTTTGAAATGCAGTCTCCAATTCATGCACATACTCATCTATAGTAACAATGAAGATCTTGTTAAATGTTCTCAAGATGGAAGGAACTTTAGATCTTCCTTTAACAATTTTACATGAAGATTTTTCAGTAGAGGTATGCACGATGTTGTTGTATGCATATGCTACAAGTGGTAGATACTTCTCCTACTAATTTCTTTAGTCTACTTCATTGATAAGTAGATCCAAAATAACGGCGTTAGCAATTTTACTTTGGCTATCCGACTATGGGTGATAGGAAAAGTTTTGCCTTGAACCTAGAGTTTCAAGAAATCCTCTTGAAGAGACTTGTCATACATGTGTCTCGATTAGAGACAATTGATTTTGGAGGATATGAGAGATAAACAAATTAGCCATAAGATGAGGTTTGATGGTCTACTTGACAGGCATGAAACTTGTTTAATATATCTATCTACTATTGTCCAAATACCATTGTTACCATGAAGATATTTGGATAAACCCAAGACACTCCCCAAGAACCTCATATGGTTGCTTACCTCTATCATATTTGTAAGGGTGCAGGCCATACTGACCGAGCGGTGGGCGCCACTCATCTTTTACTCTAACCTTATTCTTTAATACATAAATCAATAAGGAGTTGTGGATAGTTATCCACATTATCTCCACCCACACCGAGCGTACACTCTCCTGCACATGCACTCCTGCACTCACACTTGCACGCATCCACTCGCCTCACACGTGGTATCAGAGCACGATGGCTCTCTCGTGTCTGACGGCGACACGTGCACGAGCTCTAGTTTTGAGCTAAGGCTCAAAGCCTTACAACAAGTGATTTTACAAAGTTATGTGGTAGGAGCTCAACACTCTGCAAGCTTACGGGATTCGAAGTAAAGCAGATGAGTAGCATTAACTTCTGAGAGACTCAACAACAATGCAACCTTTTGGTGAGAGCAATTTGAAGTCCAAAATAGCGTTAATTCTTCTAATGTTGGCAGCTTTGACACAAGGTAGCGCAAGCATTGCGTTCAATTCAATCTTAGTAATAGCGTTAATTTTCTAATGCTAAAAACTCTCAGCAAGTAGCGCAATAGGAAAAAACAAGCAGCATTGTTCAGTTTTTTATATAAAATGCTACAGACTAGCAACACAATAAGAGAGAGAGAGAGAGATATATATATATATAGAGAGAGAGAGAGAGAGAAAGAGAGAGAGAGAAAGCAGACATTACCACACATAGAGTGTGTGCGCTTCTCCAACATTGGCATTATCTCTCTAGCTTCGGATATCCGACATCAAGCTCTTTGACATCGACACACACAACGTGTGTGTGTGTGTGTGTGTGTACATCTGGCTTCGACATCGACTCCATCTCGGGTACTGTTGTACTTGATCTCGATTTTTCGGCATCGAGTCTACTTGATCTTGATTTTTGGCATCGACTCTCATCAACATCAACTTTGACATCTTCGGAATCATCCTCTTCATCTACGACATCTCCGACGTCGGGTTTTTACGTCATCAATATCATTCTCAGACACAGACAAAGATTGGATATTTGTCTTTTTTGGTTTATTGATGCATACACCAGTGGATTTTGCATGAGTCCATGATTCCCACAATGAGACAGACTTTTGTTCAATTAGTGGGACAAGGAGAGCAGCTACTCATTGTGCTAGCGGTCTCTCAAGAGACACGTTTTTCCTGAGCACACTGCTTGAAAAAGTAGATTTGGCATCGACATTACACGTGGTGTTAGCGTTGGAGATCCAACCATAGATTGATTTTCGATCAAGGTGTAGCATTTTGCATCGACATTGCAGGTGGATTTTTTATAGGTTTTATAGGTTTTCACATACTCATAGGTACAACGCTTTTCAGGCATACTTGGCAATCATTTTGGCAGTCATTTCTTTGCGGATGGTCATGCATTGACAAATGCATACTTTCTTGAGCACACCCAGTGCCATTGAGCTCTTTTGAGAGCAAATCCCCGCATGGATTTTTGTACTACATGCAGCAGATTTTCGGTACTTGTTTGTTCCCGATTTATCATGTACATTGAGTTGCGATTACTACCTATTGTACTTCGTGTGGAGCCATTTTTGGAAGAGACCTTTCTAAGACTGTGACTAGTTTTAAGTTTGCTTAGCCTTTGGAGAGTCGTTTGCACGAGGTTTTCTTCAGTTGGGGTGTTCTCGAATGTTGAGACACTTTCGGTGATACAGGTTGTTGGAGTACCCTCTTTCGATATCCTCACCATAGGCTATGTATCTGGATGGAAACTTTTGCTTTTGACGCGGAGTTGGCGGTCACATGACAATTTGTTACGTCAGTCTTATGCCTAGTGGTTACTTTTGTCAATTTATGCGTTGATTTTGTCCTGTCGGATTTGAAACTTTGCTCCGCGTACAGAGGAGACTCTGTCGGATTTTTCCCGCGAGTCGACCATATATTGCGTTCTTGGCACATTCGAGTGATTACAACCAGTGATTATACCATATTTTGTTTTGAATTTCTGCTTCCATTCCAGGGGAAACTCTGTCAAAATTCTCCACCAACACTTTTTGCCATATATCTTTGATTATTCTTTCTTGAGTTATGGTTGTTAGAAATGCTTTAAAAAGGGAAGACTACTACATAAAGAAATTTGATGGCACAAATTTCATGATTTGGAAGCAACGTGTGCTTGACGTCTTGGTCAACAAGGGCCTGGCAGCATCATTGAAAGAGCGTAGAGAGAATGCTTACACTGATGATCTGTGGGAAGAATTGGATGCCCGTGCTATGGCCACAATTAGATTACATCTTGGAGAGACCATATTCTTCACGATTATGGACAAGACTACAACATGAGAGCTTTGGGACTCTCTATGAGCAGCTTGGAGTGGGAAAACTGCTTCTAACAAAGTTTTCTTGATGGAGAAACTTATGCGTTTGAATATGAAAGAAGGTAGAAGTGTTAATGCACACTTGAATGAGTTCAATAGAACATTTTCTCAGTTGACATCAAAAGGGTTGGATTTTGATGATGAAATGAAGGCCATTTTCTTGTTATCCTCTTTGCCTTCTTCTTGGGATATATTCAAACCTGCAATTAGTAACTCCACACCATACGGTAAACAGAAGTTTAATGATGCTACAAGTGTATTGCTGTCATAATAACTAATATTTAATTCTCCTAAATGATTTTCTCATGTTAAACTGAACATTTAATAGGGGGAAGTACTAGGGGAGAAAAGGCTAGAATATTGGTTAGGCTGGCAGAACCGGTCAGTAGGGATCCAAAGGAGGGAAAATAGGGATGCAAAAGAGCAATGTGCATTAATGGGCTTCAAAGACCCTAGGGTTCAGCCCATTAAGACTTCCAAAATTTAAAGGTTATGTCCAATGGTCAAGCTTAGGGTAATTGGATGCTTGTGGGAAGACTCAAAAGTCTTCCCACATCCCTATCCTTGAGGGGGCGAGCCCTTTTAGTAGGGGATGAGAGAGAAACACACACACACTCTTGCAAGCTCCCTTTACACAAAGGGCATAGTGAACACATGTCAGCTCCCTAGCCCAGTTGCCCCCAAGGTGCATTCAAATCCCATTGGATGGCCATAGAGCCACGTGGACCAATGAGAATTAGGCTAGAGTAAATTTAGTTTAATTCATTTAAAAACACTTCATAAAAAAATCGATAGAAATTAAGCTCTCTAAAAGACTATTGGACAGTCTCCCAAGGGTCTAATGAGAGTTATACGAATTGGCGAGTCAGTATTTCCGAGCAACAAAATAATCGAGCAAGTCTCTTCAGACATTCTTATTACTTATAGCGAATTACATTAGTGCAAGCGGGTTCTCCATAATCCCACAACCCAAATCAAATTCCATGATGACTAACCTCCATGTCAGGGGTGGTTGAAAAATATCCCACAGGGAAACTGCAACGGTAATTACGTCCTTCATTTTTGCATGCGAATGCTTTTTATTAAACGAAGGGGCCCTTTAAAAACGTTGTTATGGGACTTATGCGTGAGTCCTCTAAGCTGAGGTTCACTTTTTCGGAACACCAATGTAAACCATAAGCATATACTAGTGGCTCAAAATCTCCACAAGATTTTTTCCCTATATCACTTACCTTGTTGTTAGTGTTCGGGAAAATTATTTTCCTAAACATACAAAGTTTCTTTCCTTGAATTTTCCAAGAAAAAATTTTTAAGTGTATTTTTGGAGTTTTTATACTATTTTTGGCAAAATTTCTCCTTTCCCCCTTGCCCTCAACCGGCATTTTTGAAATTGAAAACGACACGATATTAAGGTGAGACACATTTTTTCCCAACCACTGCTTGCTATTGGAAGTAAAACGCTAAGTCGACTGGTAATTTAACACAAAAACTTCTGTTGCGATGTTACTTGGGATGTTTTGCTGCAATACCAAGAAGGAATTAAGAAGGGTATGACTTTCTTATACCTATACTGCATGCTGCAAACACTAGAGATTTTTTAATGGAAGAAAAGTACATGGGTTGGCAAGCCATATGAGGACGGCTGTAGTGGTGAGTGAGGAAAGGGACCGCCATTTCAGCACAGATACAGCAGAGCCCATCCTTGGTGAGTAGTTGGGAAAATATTGCAAAGCAATGGTATGCTTCTCAAGGTCTTGTATGCCTTGGAGAATGCGTGCAAGCAGCCGTATGTATTGGAAGACCCCAGGGGCCTCGCTTATGCTTCTCAATCTATTGCCAAGCCTTGCATTGAGAGAGAGAGAGAGAGCGCAACAAGGCGCTTGATGTTTCATTAAAAAAAATTTGACCCTCCCCTCCCTGGTCTGCTGCTGTAACCAGTCCGCGCGGTGCAGACTTGTTGCAGCAGCAAACCAAGGAGGGGAGGGTCAATTTTGAAAAAAAAACATCAAGCCGCGCTTATTGTGTACATCAAATAAAATCCACATCAGCAACCTCTGCAACGTTCTCCTCACCTCAGCGTGCACTGATCAGTTGACTCCCAAAAAACATTCCACGCAGACTCCGAACCCCCCCCCCCCCCGCCCTTCTTTTTGCCGAGTTGCTCTCTCTGCCTACGATACGTCTCCACCCCACCTCTGATGCCCTTCACCTCCCTTGACGCCACCTCTGCTCCCCTATCATGCACCACCTCTCATGGTCTCACCTCGCGCGTAAAGAGAGAGAGAGCTGGGTACCTGAAAGGCTCGCAAGGTAGAGCAATAGAAGACGTCCTGCCCACAAAGAATTCTCCACCCGTTATCCTCCCCCCTTGCATCCACCTGCCCGACTCCACCTATTTGACTCCCTGCCTCGGTCCTGCCTGCTCATGCCATGATCTGCGACATGTGTGTGCGCGCGCACACACACACACACACACACACACTACCCCAGCCCAGTTATGAAACCTCCACCCTCGTCCCCTGTAGAAGCTTGACCGAACACGGACAAGCGTAACATATATATGAGCGGGGGCAAGTCGCCCACCGACCACCCAACCCCTTGCCAGAGCTTTCGAGAGAAACACAGAGAGAGAACCATGTGCCGAGAAATAAGTCGGTGGCGCAAGCGCGCGCGCGCGCACACACACACAGAGAGAGAGAGAGAGAGAGAGAGAACCGGTCAAGTGCCACCCGCATTTTCTGTACCCCTTTAATGTCCGCCACCCTAACCTGAAGCCATAGAATCCTCTCAACATTCCACTCAATTCCTCTTTTTTCCAAACTTGACCACACATACTGGTAGGGTCATGCGAGTCATTTTGAAAAATACTTAATAAGTGGAATCACTGCTCTTGAGAGGTCGTAGGTAGATCTAATGCAGCCACAAAAACACGTGCTCGACGAGCAGCCAAATGGCGCAATGAGAACCAGAGGGACACAAGTGGTGGCATCTTTCGTAGGGTAGCTACCAAGAGTTGGCAAAACGAGCAAGGCAAGCCCCGACTTCGTGCAACAGGGGGATGCTTGAGTAGTTTTTTTTAAGACTTATTCACGGCAGAGCAGATCAAGCAGGGCATTTTCTCGGATGGCTTAAGAGTAGGAGTGACTATCGCCTATTAGCTTGCGCTCGAAACCTATAGTTGTCCTCTCCCTTTTACAACAAGAGTTTGTAAGAGGAAAATACCCTCATAGAGATGGTATATTCCTGGTTATAGAGGGAGAGCAAGTAGTAGGGGGTACCGGCAGAAAAAATTTCAAATATGAGGCAAATCAAATGAGATCCCTCTCGCAGGGGCTAATGGCAGGTGGCGGGCATCGCAGCAGGCATAGAGCAGGAGCGAATGAGCACGTGCAGACGATGCAACAGGCACATGGCATAAACGTAGAGCTAGAGGGCGACGAACACATGGAATTGAATTATCTATGTTTTGAGTATGAAGAGATTCCGTGTGTCTCAAATACTCAATTTTCATAATGGTTCTAAAATCTCATTTTTTGTTGATTAATTGCCACATGGGATAAGATTATTTATATTTCGAGTATGAAGAGATTGCTTGTGTCTCAAATACTTAATTTTCATAATGGTTCTAAAATCTCATTTTTTGTCGGTTAAGTGTCAGATATGTGGTAGTGAAAGTAATGTGCATGGCATTATTATTTTCTATCAACCATTGTTGCTCTTGTATCATTTTGCTCGAATTTATCTTCTCTCGTTTTTTTTTGCTCGGTGATTAGAAATCTCCTCCAATGAGCATTTAGCAGCCCAATGGCTTGCGTGATTCCTATTGGCCAAAAGACTAAGAGATCCAATGAGAGTTTAATTGCATTATTTAAATACCTAAAACTCTCACAAAAGGGAAAAGGGGACACATGTCACAAGGCCATCACTTATGCTTCTTAATTGTCATTGGCTAAGATTTGCAAGGGCCAATAGGGTGTCAGCATGAGCAAATAGCAAGAGGGGTCGACCAAGAGAGTGAGGGGGCTGATTTTTGCAAGGCATTATCACTTACACACTCACACAAGCTCATGTGTGAAGTAAAGAAGACTCTCTCTCCTTCTCAAGCTTTAATGGAAAGCTCATCATCTACTCCAAGCTTGTGAGAAGGGAGGCCTACACCAGCAACTCTTGGCTTTGTGATGCAAATCCAACCAAGAGCCAAGCTCCAATGCATGCTCATCTCCTCTACCATGCTAATTACTAAGCTATCCTAAGCTATTATGAGTGATTATGTGAAGATACATACTTCTTTCTCGTAAGAATACTCCTTCTTCCTTTGATGTACTCTCATACCCCGCTAGCTCTCACCATCTTCAAAGGTGTGTAAGGTCTTGGGTCTGAGATCGTGAGGGAATTGATGTTGTGTTTTACAAGTGTGAGCTTGGTGCTTGAAGCTTCCATCTTCATTGCACCAGCAATTTATTGAAAGAGCACAAAGTATTGTATTGTAAAATGTCTCCCTTGATGCCGCGACGGACGTCCATAGCATAGCTCTCACGCATCAACATAAAATATCAATACAAGGGAAGTGACCAGGATGAGACATGGAAACTCACTAGGGTGTCATTCCTAATGAAGTGAACTCGATGAGATGCAACTGCTAACTCTGCAAGAAAATCATACGCACTAAAGCCAAGTAATCTGCCTATGTCCTTCTACACAGCTCTACAGTCATCACGCCCGTTTACCATGCAAATCACATCGGATTTGCACGAAACTTGAAGGGAAGCTATAGGGACTATTTAGAATCTATCCTATCACTGTCACAACATTCTGGAGAGGTACATGGATCGCGATCGTTCGTCTCAAAGTCAGCAAAAACAATGAACAGATGATCCAAATGGGTCGTTTTAGGGTCCCTGAAGCCTCTCCTAGGGTCAAAACAACATAAAATACATATTTAAACACTCAAAACAATGACTTAAGGTCTCAAACGCGTAGTTGACCGAATCTTGAATGCTTACACTTGAATGGAAGAGCAAAGTAAGAGGAACACAATGCAATAAACGAATCTGAATTCGGATTACCATAGCCACAATCGCGAAGATTACAAGTTGGAGCAAGAGGAAGCTCTCAAACATACGCTGTCTTCCTCAAAACTTGTGATAAAAGATGATGAGGTTCAAACTTACAAAAGTGACCTTTATAGTTTACGTATGTACAAATGGCTTGTCTGGCCAAAAAGTCCTAAACTTCTAACTGGATCTCCACTATACAAATGCTCTCGGAAAAATAATCAAAAATTTCTTTAAAAGTTCTCGGCTTAGAGAAGCTCTTTTACAAAAGAATGAGATTTCTGCAAAAATGTAGATTCCCTGAAAAATGTGACTCTTTCTCTGGAGACCATTGCTTCGTCCGCCAAACACTCCCCCCTTCCTTATCGTTGCATGTCCTCGTGCATGTTCAGAGCTTTCGTCGTTGATGGGGCTCCAAGGAGGCAAGTTTTGCTGAAAAGCTTCGTGTGCGGAGTACAGCCTCCAGTTCTTCTTGTTGCTATCTGAAAGGGTTTTCACTTACTGTGTGCTGGTATGCTATGTACCGTGCCTTGAGGTCCTTCGTCATAGGATGAAATATTCTTGAGTCGATTTCGAAAAAACCTGTGAGGAAGGCCTCCTCGAATGTCTGCAAGTAATGTGACGACAGGTACATAAGTTTGGAGTACATTGCCATCAGGATATGTCGTGGTGATGAATCTTGCAAATTCCAGCAAATTCCTCTATGCCCTTCTAAATACAGATTCCACGGATGATAGTCGCCTTCAGTGTCTTTGAACACCTGGATGCAAGTGATGGTCATCCGGGCTATCTTTACCAGCATCTGACAAGCTACGTCGGGGACATCCTACAGGAAAGTGATTGTCGAATTGAGAGTGTTACTACTTAGGCTACCGAAGGAGGGTTTTGCGCTGTCAGGACTGGGTAGTTCAGTCTCTCTCTCTTCGAGCCTCTGCATGCTGCAAAGTCCTTCCATGGCCTTCTTCAAGGGATTGGACAGAAGGTAGGATCTATTTGGATGTGTTGAGGAGCATTGTGGTAATGTGTTAGATCCTGCGGCCTCTTGTCCAGCCACTTCTGCCTCCATTTCGGGTGATCTTCGATGAGAACCTGAGCTTCTTCTGCTGTTAGTGCTACACCTTCGTAATTTCCTTCTTTGTTTCGTGGCAGGGTTGGTCGCATCTTTTCCTATGGCTTCGTGGCATATCAAAGGAAAAGGTAGGTAGTCATGGCCAAACCCTTATACTTGCTCTTCTGGCTGTAAGAATGCCAGTGCCGCTGACTCCATTATCTTTACTTCATAGAGCATTTATTCTTTGGCTAGACCTTCCGGCATCTCCTTAATGCTTTGGGTGAGCTCATCTCTAATATCTAGGCTTGCTTCGGCTAATCCATGTCCTTGCTCTCCTTCATGTGAAGTTTCAGGCAAGTCAGGCATGTCTTGACTAGGCAGGAGTTGCGGTTGCACATGGGCTTCATCTGTTCTGATTTGTTGCTGAGAAATCAGTGCTTCTTTTTCTTTCAGCAGTGTCTCTGATTTGCTTCTGCGTCTCTAATTTCGGCTCTTGCTTCTGCCAATTGCTGCTCCAGCTCTTTTACTTTTTGCTCGTTGGCCGCCGTCTGGGCCATCATTCCCGAGGCAAGCAACTATCTTTGAATTTTTTCTTGCTCTAGCTCCTCTTTCAACGCCACTAGGGTGTTCATTGCTGCAGCATTGTCTGATGTGGAGACCAATGCTCCAACAGGTTCCTAGTTTGCCAGCAAAGTTGTTAGAGTACTTTTGACACTGAGGTATGAATTATTAACCCTCTGGAACCTTGCACTTTCGTAATCAAGCTACTCCATTGCTTTCTTTACCCTTGCCGTCAAATCTTGGCATTCCGTTTCCTTGGTTGTCAACTCTGTCCTGACATTCACCAGGTCTCTGGTCAGAGACTGAGTCTGTTGTCGCTCAGTGTCTCTTTCCTTCGTTGTGAGCTCTAGTTGTGCCCGCAGGCTCTCTAACTCCTCTTGCCCAGATTTTTGCATGTGTTGAGCCTCCTATACCAGCCTTTCCTTTTCTTCTAGCACCATGTGCTGGCATCGGAACTGTTTTTCCAGATCTTGCAAGGTTTTTTTGTAGTCAAAATCAACCATAGCCTGAGAGGCTTCTTGGTACCCTATTGCTTCAGGAGGGGGCGCAGACTCTTTGTGTGCAAATGATGGAGGAGGAGGTGGTGGTTCTTGGGTTGATGAAGGAGGAGGAGGAGGAGGTGGTGCTCATGGGTTTGAGGATGAAGGAGGAGGAGGTGGTGATTTCGGCAAGGGAGGAGTAGGATCCATTTGTACTTCTTCTATAACTTCCTCCACTTCTTGTATGTGCCTCTTTTTTGGTGCATCTTCCCCTGGCTGTGAAACAGACGCGTCCGCTTTTCTTTTCTTTAAAAGCTTTATTATTCTTTGGCGAGTCAATTCCGCCGCCTGTCGTGCTTCCACATTCTTCTCTCTTTGAGCTTTCTTTAGTTGCTCTGCTTGGTTCGTGTCTTCAGCCACTTCTTTCTCCTTTGTTCCTTCAATGGACTAAGAAGAAACCTCCAATTCTGCAGCCTTTTGTTCCACGGCTAACCTTTGTTTTTCAACCCGTATTCGAGCTGCCTTTTCTACTCTTGCTTGTCTTTCCTTCTCGAACCTTCGTGTTTCTGTTTGTTGTGTTGCAGCAGCCCTTGCCTTTCTGTCAGCCCGCAACTTTGTCCTTCTTTCCTCAATTCTGTCTTGGGCCTCTGCATATACTTTTTGAAGTTCGGACCTCTGGCACTCCCTTCCACTGCTCACGAGCGGTGTGGTGGTGTCTTCCTCCTCGCTTTCTTCAAATTCAGATGGTCCTTTGTGTTTTGACCCTTGAGGGTTTCCCTCGTCTTCAGTATCCGTCTTTTCTTCATCACTTGAGCTTTTGTTGGATGCCTTGATCGAGCGCGATGATGTTGCGCTAGTGGTCGTCCTTACTGAGTGAGCAATCAACTTTGCGTTCTGAATCAAGGGCGCTTGAGAACTGGCCGTTGGCAGGTCTTCAATCATTCCCAAAGCTTGGTATGCTATTCTTGTTAGCATTGGCTCTGCGCTCATGTAGCTTTTGTTTTTTGCCGAGCCCTTCAAATTTGCTTCGACCAAGCTTTCCAAGATGTAAGAACCATAATCGCATCGGATGGTTCTATTTTCAGTTGTTGCTAGAGCCATGACCACTGCAATGTGCAGGATCAGCTCGGTGTAGCGAGGAGGCTTTTGTACCCTGAAATGTTGAGAGATCAATCTCATTGGTAACTCCAGCTCACCGTATATCATGTCACTGTACTTGTACTTGTTTCCTTTTGCTTTGATAAACGCCTTCTCATTGTCCAGTGACTTGGTCTTTGCCACCAAGTCGTGTTGCCCTGGAAGGAAGTTCAAAGCTTCATTGATGATGTCTTTTGTGATCTTTACTTTCACCTTTGAACCATCCTTGTCGGTGAGCATCGCTTGCCCATCATACCGTATCGAGCTCATGAGCTCGTGGGACCTCATGTAGTCTGTTCCCCATGGCTGCAATCTGAAAAATTTCTCCAAATGAATAGCCTGCATGGCTTCGGTGACCTCCGGCCTTCGGTGGAGATTCCATTTTTCCCGTGGCATGATGGTCGTCTTTACCATGTCACCATCAGCATCCCTAAACTTCGCGATGAAAATGTGAGCAGGGATCAGAGCTAGTGTTTCATCCGAGATGTGAGCTTTTTCGTTCGTAGAGAGCTCAACCACGTCATATGGTGTTGCCATCCACTGCCTTGCTTGCTTTTGGTGAGGCATTCTGTGTCATTAGAATCACAAGCTGTCACGATTTTACTTTCGCAACCAGTAGCATTTAGTCTTTTAGTAAAAAGCAGTTCAAAAGTTAAAACTGATCATAACTTGCCAACAAATCTCATCCATTCTTGTCCATATTTCACCAGTGGGACTAGGAAGACTAGAGCTATGACTGATTGAAATCTGAGCCAAATCTGGGCCTGAGGTACACCGATCGCGATCGTAGTACCATGACCAAAATAACATTTGATCACATGAGTGGTTTGTTGATAGCTAGAGGGTCATTTTGGTCCACTCTGTCTTTTATTTGAACCACTTTTGAGTTTATAAGTCCCAATTTTGGGTTACAAGGGAGTTTTGGACTAGACTTTGATTTTTCATGGGTTTTTGATGTCCAATTGGCTTGAAGCTTGATGTGACTTGAACAAGAAGTGTACAAGAGATCTGTTAGGTTTTGGTCAAAATCTGATGCTAAGGTACACCGATCGCGATCGTAGTACCTGAGCTTTTTTGGGTGAAAACTAGATGGATTTAGTCTCCTATGCCTGCCTAGCCCACTGATGATCAAGTTTTGGACTTAAAATGAACAAATTAGAGCAATTTTTTAGTGTTTGACCTTATTTTACTAAGTCTAACCATATTGGGTTTTCTTGATGAATTCTAGTTGGAGCCTGGAGTTAGTTGATGTTAGTTTTTGAGCTTTCGCTGCTTTCATGATGTGTTGCTATCATCAGTCTACTCCGCTGTCTGATTCTGACTTGATCAGGCACTTTTTACCCCGTCTTTGGAGATTTTCCAGACTTGGGTATTTTTCAAGCATTCTTTGGATACCAATGGGATAATTGGGCATCTCTAAGTCGCCTTTTAGTCTTTGACATTAGTTCGGCCAAATTCTTCCCTTGTGTGATCACTCAAGACTGAAATGGTCATCTCCATCCTTGTAGGAGATTCTGAGCTCCATTCAGGGTTTTCTACTACCGTGCTGACTCCTAGTCGGACGGATATGCCTTTCAAACCATCCGTCATAATTTTCAGTCGAATTTTGGTAGTTGTAGGTCAAATTTCCCAATTCGGGTGTGTTTGAGAATTTTGGCCCATTCTATGAGCAAACTTTGTGCATTTCTTATGAAAATTCAAGAGAGTGTACTCCTCCATGAGTTCTAAACCTGGGCCATGTCAAAATTTCTAAAATTTGAAATGGGGGGCACCGATCGCGATCGTACCATAGATCACAAATTGATTTTTGACACCTGCAAGTTGTTGGCGAAGTTGAGAGAAGGCTTTTTGCAATTTCTGTGTCAAAAATTTGGTCGGTGAGGTACACCGATCGTGATCGGTGCCACCAAATTGAGATCTGATCACATGGCTTTGTTCCTGACATTGTGGGGAGCACATTGATGTGTTCTGTCCCTGAAAAAGTTTTGTCATGATGCCTCTAAGGTCCCTTGACCTATTCAACTCAATTCGACTTTGATTTGGTCAATGCGGCCGTTTGTGCGATATTTCGCGCTTGCATGTATAATACACTTGATCTTTACTCGACAAGGAACATACCTGTGAAATCTGGTGTGAAATACCGGCTCCGATCATCTGTACGGAGTAGAAATATGACAGCTCGCTCTAGGTCAAGAAGCTCTCCTCTTCTCTCTCAGAATGGAAATTGAACAATGAGCTAGATTTTTGGCCTACCTGACCCATATCTTCCCGAGGTTTTCATGACATAGGGCTAATTTTCCTTACCTTTGATCTCAAGATAATTTTTATACCACCTGTGGGTCGAATGGTTCCTCATTCTGGCGTCGTATCACCGTTTCATGCAATTCTGGGGAAATGTGGTCATGATCATTAAGGCTGAAATTCGATGTCTTCAGATTAGCTTCATATCTTCCATGCTTGATAACCCTATCATGATACTTCGGCATTTGCTTCAGAACTTGATTCCGACACTGTGGGTGATATATTTTTTAATTTTTGAAGTTTTATTAACGAAAATTAAGCGAAATAAATTGAAAATACTTATTAACTGGCGAAAATTAGCCAAAAATTATTATACTCACCCCTAAGCATATATTTTCACTAGAAGCATCCCAATGCTCCAGATTTTGTCATTACAGCTCATTATTATGCTGGTTGGATGATAAAAACGCTAAAAAAATGCCAGATTTTGATCAAATTTGTTCGAAATAGAACTCTAAAAAATGAAAAAAACACACGCATTATGTACATAGATACGTGTTGGATGCCTTAATGGTCCTGACTGCTGTTAGATTCAGCAGTTACTCCCCCCTTCCTAAACTGAGTCGTCCCGGACGAAGGTTGTGGGCGTGTGCATGGGTTTTGAAATCTGTGTCTATGCACGGCCGTGTAGTGTGGCCCTATCCTCATGTTTGAGACAATGCATTGGGAAACAAAGTGCTATGCAAGATGCAGGGACTGAATGTAATTTTCAGTGGCTTTGGATGGCGAGGCTAGCTGTTTATGGAACAGAAGAGCTTGCAGTTTAATTGCTCTCTCCTTGATTGTTGGTTTTTTTATGGCAACTATTTTTGGAACCCATTTGTATTCATTTGTTTTTCATATTTGCAGATTTTAATGTAGGTTCTTGAATTTTCTTAGGTTTCCATTGCCATTTTGTTAGTTCAGGCTTCCTGGGTTGACTTTTTGGTCTCCATTCGATCTTTGTCGCTGAATTTTTGGTTGTGTCCAGCTTTGGTTGCCATTTCCACTCTGGATTAGCTCCTGAAGGTCTTTGATATGGTGTTGCTGTCATCGACAGTTGTGACTTGGGCAGCCATATCTGTCTCTTTTTTTTCTGCACGACGATTTTCTTTATCCATACTTTTCGAACAGCCGTTTTCACGAGTGATCTATTTTGTCGAATGGAGTCATGTACATGTTAGAGTTGTGTGTGTACATCAGCGCATGTTCTGACCATTCGGTAACTGCATTGTACGTTCTCATCCATGGAACTCCCAAACATAGTGATTCTCTGATTCCTTCGTCTTTCATTACGAGAAATTGATGAGGACAACTATTTCCATCAATATTGATTGGTAAGTTTACTATTCCCAATGTTGGCATTTTTGCCCCGTTTGCGGCTTGTAAATCTCGTGTGGATTGCACTAGGGGTTCATCGGTAAGCATCTTATAAGTGGATAAGTTGACCACATTGACTCTTGCCCCTGTGTCAGTCAATGCTCGTTGATATCTTCCATTCGGAAGTCTGACATTGATGCGAACATCGATTCCTATTTCCCATTGCTCGTCAGTGCAAATTATAGAAAGAGGAATTTGAGCCATATCTGCTGGTTGAGGAAGTCTTTGTTGTTGTAATTTCTATTTCCACTTTAAAATCCCGATTCTGGCCTCCTCCTGTGCTTGAGCTTTTGTCTCATTTGCTTTGTTCTTGTGCTCCTTCGCAGCGTGGATTTTGGCAAGCATCTCTGAGGTTAGTGGTAGGTTGTACTTCTTTAATCTGCAACCACTAATCCAATTAGGCATCTCCTCTCCCTCTAATGTCGCAAGCTTAATGGCACCGCTAGATGATATGTCATCAATCACATAGGTTCCATTGCCTCACTTTTTTAATTTCCGGGAATGTTGTTTCAGAGTATACATTAAGACGTAATCCCCCATAGCAAATTCCTTGCTGATAATATGTTGATCAAAGAATGCTTTCATGTTTCGTTTTTGTGCGTAGATTGATGCAACTGCTCTCAATCTAGTTTCATCCAATTTTTCCAGGATATCTATTTGATTGGATAATTCATGGCCTGTCCATTCTAATTCTTTAGCTACCCAAAGTGTGGGGATAAGAAATTCAAGTGGCAAAATCGCTTGAATTCCATAAACCATGTTGAACGGAGTCGTTCCGATTGAGATTTTGTACGCTACTCTATATGCCCATAAAGCTGAATGCAGCTTCTGATCCCAGTAGGCTCTTGATTCACTAACAATTTTTGTGAGAATTGTCACCAAAATCTTGTTCGTACTTTCTGCTTGGCCGTTAGCTTGTGGATGATAGGGAGCTGACTTCTTGTGAATTACCATGAATTCATCCAATAGGAATTCGATCACTTCATTGACGAAATGACTCCCTCTATCGCTCACTATCTCTATTGGTAAGCCATACCGGGTGAAAATGTTCTCATACAAAAACTGTGCTGTCGTTTTTGCATCATTTTTGGTTGTTGCTTTCGCTTCAACCCACTTTGTTAGATAATCTGTTGCCACAATAATGTATTGAGCGTGCATTTTATATCCAGGAGGCGCAATTGGTCCTACAAAATCTATTCCCCGTTTTGCAAACGTTCTTGCCCCCATCATTGGTCTCAAGGGCATGTCATCTCGTGCACTAGGAATCTTTGTCATGTGGCAATCATCACATCATTTCACAAAACTCTTGGGCATCCATGAATAGTGTAGGCCACCATATGCCAGCAATAAGAATTGCTTTGGCCGTTTTGTCAGCTGAGAAATGTCCTCCAGCTTTCCGCCATGTGCTTGCTCTAAGATAGGAACGTATTCCTCTTCCGTCGCACACATTCTCAATTGATTGTCTTTTCTCCTCTTGTAAAGAGTGTCCTCAATCAGTACATAGTTTTCTGCCTCTTTTGTGATCGTTTTGATACGTGATCTACTCATCCCTTCAGGCAGTATTCCGGTGGTGAGGTATTCTACAATGTAGTTACTCCATCTGGGTGCTACAGATAATTTGAATAGAGTCGCGTGTTCTATCAGCTTTTGAAAAGTGCAGATAATACATGATTTGATATGCTTATGAACACTTTGTTGCATTTTCGGTCAATATACACCCATTCTCATCAATCTTTGATACGTCTGTGCATGCCCATTGTGAATCCCCGTTGTTTGTACATGAGACTAGTTTAGATACAAGTCCTGTTCACTTGATTCAACACAAAGCCTAAGGATTTGATCCGATCCCTGTTTGTATAGCCTTCCAGCCAGCATTACCAATGATCTAGATGCTGCAATGGTAGATTGTTGTCTTGCCAAATTCAATGACCCAATAGTCAACAAAGGAATTACATCCTCGCTCCTTCTTGGAACCATTTCTAACGGTTGAAGAGATATGTATATGGAAAATCATCATCAACTCCTACAGGATTTTCTCCATGCACCATTCTAGATAAATGATCCGCTCTTTGGTGTGTAGTTCCTTTTTTTACTACAACCGTGAAGTCAAACTCAAGCAGTATGATGAACCATCGTACAATCCGCCCCGTACTGCAAGGTTTGTTTACCAAGTACAACATTGCTTGGTGATCAACGAAGAATACAAATTTATTGGAAAGTAGGTAATGTCTAAACTTTTTCACAACATAGATCATACCCAAACCCTCCCTTTCAGTTGTTGTGTAATTCTTCTCTGCACTGTTTAGTTGTCTACTAGAGTAACTGATTGGAAAATCCATGTTCTTTTCTCCAGCTTGTGCAAATATGCATCCTATAGCATATGCTGATGCATCTACGTGGATGTGGAATATCTTTTCCCAATCTGGAGCCTTCAAAATTGGAGCGGATATCAATCTTTGCTTCAAAGTTTGAAAAGCTTTCTCGCACTCATCTGTCCACTTGAAATTAGTTATCAACGTGTAAAGTGGTTTCGCAATTATAGCGTATGAGTAGATAAATCTGTGATAATATCCACAATGGCCCATAAATGCTTGTACCTCCTTTACCTTTAGTGGTCGTGGTAGATCAACAATTACGCTGATCTTCTCCATGTCTGTTGAAATACCATTTTTGGACACTATATGTCCCAATATTTTGCCTTGTCTTACCATGAAGACACATTTCTCCGGATTCAGGTAAATACGATACAGTCTGCATTTTTTGAACACTTTGGTCAAGTACTCTATGTGCTCCAATCTTACGAGAGAGTGAACGCACAAGTCATCCATGTAAATTTCTAAGAACTGTTAGATATTCTTTAAAAGCATGACCCATCAACCTCTGAAATGTGGCTGGTGCATTCGTTAAGCCAAAAGCCATTACCCTGGATGCAAAAATGCCCCATTCAGTTGCAAAAGCCGTCTTGTGCTGATCCTCTGGCTTTATTACGAGTTGGTTGTACCTTGAAAATTCATCTAAGAAACTATAAGCTTCTTTTCCTACCACTCTTTCTATTACATGATCAGTAATGGGTAGGGGATAGTTGTCCCGAATTGTAGCAGCGTTTACTTTCTTGAGATTGACATATACTCTCAACTTTCCATTTTTCTTCAGGACCACCACAATCAGTTAAACCCAGTCAGTGTGCTCAATTTCGTAATAAACTCTGCCTCTTTCAGCTTATCTATCTCCTCCTTGATCTTCCTTGCAAACGTCTCATTGTAAGTATAAGGACGTTGTCTGCTTGGTTTGGCGTCATTCTTAAGGGGTATTGTGTGTTGACAGATACTTGGATCCACCCCCTTAAGATCTTTGTATGACCATGCAAACACATCTCTATACTGTTTTAGAGTAGCTATCAAAAGCTTTTCCTCTTCTTCAGTAAGATCCATGGCAATATATGCAGGTTTTGGATCTTCCCCTGGCTCCGCTAGATCTATTCATTTAGCTTTTTCAGGACCGTTGTATGATGTACCAGGTTCCTTCAATTCTCTCATCAGTTATTGCACTATGATTTTTCTATCTTGTATGGTATACTTCTTATAATGGGACGGCACATCCATCTTGTCAGAATTCGTGTCCTCATTTGTTTCCATTTCAGTTGTCCATATGTCTTTGAGGGTCTGTTTGAGCTTATTGTACTCTGTTTTCATCATTCTAGACCTTGTTTCCCCCTCCTTATGTGTCTCAGTCGTTTGCTTTTCACGCTTGTTCTTCTTGTTGTTTTTCCATGGTTTAGTTTTGATAAACCGGCCAGTGACCTTGAAGTTTGACACAATCATCAGCTTTTACAAGCCTTAGATATCCCGTTTTGTCATTGACAAGAGGCATGGGTTTATGCTTATTCGCTCTTGATTTCCTTGTTCTCTTTGATCTATACCGCTCTTGTTGACTAGGTTTTTGGCTAGGAAACTCGTAAAACCTATCCGGTCTCGACATATACTTCCTATCTGTCTCTGATCCACTTGATCTTTCATCATCAGCATCTATCATTTGGATTTCATCACCCAGTGATGGAAGGTCATCACCTAGTGAGTCTGTGAATTCCTCCTCTGTTCGATTCATATCATCCATTACAGATATCTCATCAACTATTCTTTTACACTCAATCTCACGTAGTGGTTCTTCTTGTTCCTCGCTATCTGATCCTGACTCAAGGATGACGGTAGCCATTTGCAACGTTACTAGGTCGTATCCTTCATCGTCACAAAATTTTGTAGGCATGCATTCGTTAACACATACATCCAAGGTTGACAATATTTGAGTCCACCCAAATGGCTCAAATAAATGTTCAAGGAAAGGTTCTAGGAGATAAGCCTCGTCTTCTACTGACCTTTCCAACACACATTCCTCTTTGATTAAGTCTCCACAATCAGATGCTCCACACATCCAGACATGTGCTTTCGTTTATAACCACGCAGGTATTTCTTTTCTGTTCACTGTGGTTGAATCAAATTTTTGCACTGGTGTTTTTGCAACGTCTCTATAGCTGTGATCCTTCATGTTGATTTTCGTTATTAGCTCCTCATGCCTTAGGTAAATTTGGTCGTACCCCCAATCCTGCATCATTTTGAGTTGACGCATAAAAGGTCGCCCCAAAATAATGTCAAAGTTGTTCGTTTTTCTGAAATCTACCATGGCAAAGGTGTGCTCATAGTTAATTCCACACGAAGTTACAACTATTTGGTCCAGGACTCCCAATGGTCTTTCTACATACCCATCTGCGAGTTGCAGTTTCATTCTCGTCTTTCGGAGAGCTGGACGGCCCCATTTCTCCCAGATTTGCTTTGTAGCAATCACAAATCCGCTCCACTGTCTAGGATAGCTATCATCTTTTGTAACATTTAATGGCCTAAAATCTTATGTGTAGCGGAATTTAGCATGAACATAGTGGGCATTTCATTAGAATAGATTCCTAATGAGAATTACAAGAGTGCTTGGGTGGAGAGAGCAACAAAAAGCATAACACCTAGTTAGATAGCATCGACAATACTTTCAAAAGAGAGAGCAATTAAGCTATTGACAACAGTTGAGGACCGGATTTGCATGGAGCCGGTCCCCCCTCCAAAAGGCTTTGTATTATGGTTTCTCCCATCAAGAGAGACATTGTACAATACAATTCTTTGTGTTCCTTCAAGACTAGCTAGTGCAATGAAGATGGAAGCTTCATACACCAAGCAAAACACTTAATCAAACACAACTTGAATTATCCCCGTTCTCAGACCCAAGACCTCACACACCTTCGAAGATGGTGAGAGCTAGCAGGGTATGAGAGTAGATTGAGAGGAAAAAGAAGTATCTTACGAGAAAGAAGTACATCTCCTCACATAATCACTCATATTAGCATAGCTTAGCTTAGTAATTAGCTTGGTAGAGAAGATGAGCATGCATTGAAGCTTGGCTCTTGGTTGGATTTGCATCCACATGCCAAGAGAGTGTTGATGTAGGCTTCTATCTCACAAGCTTGGAGTAGGTGATGAGCTCTCCATTAAAGCTTGGGAGGAGATAGAGTATTTTTCCCTTCACACATGGTCAAGTGTGAGAGTGTGAGAGTGTATGCCAAGCAAAAATCAGCCCCCCCTCTCTCTTGGGCGAGCCCTAGCTGCTAAGTTAGGCTGGCTTTTTCCTCATTGGACCTCCCCAGGTCAAGCCAATAGGAATTAAGCAGCATAAGTGATAGCCTTCTGACATGTGTCCCCCTTTCCCCTTTTGTGAGAGCTTTAGATAATTAAATAATTAAACTAAACTCTCATTGGACCCCTTTGCCTCCTGGCCAATAGGAATCAGGCAAGCCATGGGGCTTCTGAATGCTCATTGGACCCCTTGGGAGACTGCCCAATAGTCTTCTAGGACACTTAATTCTTATTGGTTTCTTTTATTAAATGTTTTTAAATTAATTAAACTAGATTTACTCTAGCTTAATTCTCATTGGTCCACTTCAAGGGTCTTCCAATAGGAATTGGGCACACCTTGTGGGCATCTGGCCTAGGGAGCTGACATGTGTCCCTCATTCCCTTTGTGTAAAGGGAGCCTGTGTGTGTGTGTGTGGTTTTCTCTCTCATCCCCTAGCTTTGGGGCTCGCCCCCTCCCATGTAGGGATGCAGAAAGACTTTTTGGGCACACACTAAGCATCCAATTTTCCCTAAGGTTGACCTTTGGACACAACCTTTGAATTTTGGAACCTTAGCATTTTGGAAGTCTTAATGGGCTGAACCTTAGGGTCTTTTTAGCCCATTGTTTCACATGGCTCTTTTGCAAATGGCCCCCCCTTTGGATCCCTATTTTCCCTCCTTTGGATCCCTACTGTGGCCGGTCTGCTAACTTAACCAATATTCTAGCTTTTTCTCCCTTGGCACTTCCCCACATTAAATGATCAGTTTAATATGAGAAAATCATTTAGGAGAATTAGATATTGATTATTATGACATTACCTCTCTCTTGAAATCATAGTCATCCTCGACTATGGTGTAGAGAAGATAAAGCATATGCATGAGTCCTTTTCTTAGCGGGTAGAGGATCCCTATGTTACCCTACGACATCATTCCATAATGGATGACTAGTCCATTTGGCGCTTGAGAGCCTGAGGCTGCCGCAAGCATGTCTGCACATTAGTCCTATCAGTCTTCCATAGTAGAGTGACAACCTCTACTTGGTGTTCGGGAGACGTCGTCTCCGCAAACTTGATCTAAGCATGCATACTACTTCATTTTTGTGCACAAATAAAGAAAAAGAAAGTCTTATAAGACAAAAACTTTTGTTCATTTTTAACATTTTGTACATTTGCTTACTCTTGGGAAGCATTGTAAGCATTGACAAGGTTTAGGTTATCCTTTAATTGTATGCCTTGCATCCATCTAGCATCTTCAAAAGGATAATTCTTAAACTTAATAAGATATCGTCGGATAGTCTTACCGCCTCTTAATACCTTGTCTTCATGTCGGAGAATGGACTCGGGCTGCAGCACCTCCTCGTGGTCCTCGATCTCCGGTGGGTCTTCAATAGTTGGTTCTTGAGGTGGCTCTCCTTTGTAAGGCTTTAAGAGGCTCACATGAAAAGCATTGTGTATGAGCCAATGATTGGGCAACTTAAGTTGATAGGCCATCTCATTGATTGGCCTAAGAATCTGGAAGGGACCATAGTACCTTTTTGCTAGTTTAGCATAGTACTTTTGGTGGCCCGTAGGATTCTTGCCCGTCGTGTGCCTTAATCGAGCCTTAGGAAACTTTAACAAGACCCAATCGTTTTCTTTAAAGGCTTGGGCTCTTCTGTGCTTGTCAGCAGCAGCCTTTTGCCTTTGCTGTGAGATAGAGATAGCCTCCTTAATCTTTTGGAAAGATTCTTGTAGGTCTCGGCTATACTCATCTGCAGCGAAGATCTTCCCATGTACCTTAAGTAGCAAGGGACTTTTTGATCTTCCCTCAATTACCTCGAAAGGTGCTTTTCCTGTAGAAGTATGTACAGTGTTATTGTAAGCATACTCTACTAAGGGTAAGTACTTCTCCCATTGGGATCTTTGATCTACTTCCGTTACATAGGCTTTTAGTAGATCGAGAATAGTTAGGTTAGCTATTTCACTTTGGCCATCAGTTTGTGGATGATAGGCCGAAGAGAAGTTTAGCCTTGTTCCTAAATTCTCAAAGAGACCCTTCCAGAAATTACTGGTCATTCTAGGATCTCTATCCGACACTATGGACATTGGCAAGCCATGGTACTTGAAAATTTGCGAAATGAAGAGGGTTGCCATTTGATGGGCTTTGATAGTCTTTTTGACAGGTATAAAATGAGCTTGTTTATTGAACCTGTCTACTATCGTCCATATTCCCGTATTCCCATGGATAGACTTAGGCAATCCAAAGATAAAATCCATGGATATGCTCTCCCAAGGTGAATTAGGGATTGGCAAGGGTTGAAGCAATCCAAGTTGCTTCCCTCTATCAAATTTTGTCTTTTGACATACCACACATTTGGAAACATACTCATGTATGTTCACTTTCATGGTAGGCCAATAGAAATATGTTTCAATTCCCTTTAGGGTAGACTGAATCCCTCTATGCCCCGCATATGGGGGAGCATGAGATTCATACATTACTTTCTCACGTAGTGAGTTAGTAACGCATAGTCTATTGCCATAGAGAAGATAACCATCTTGTAAATTAAATGGTTCTTCTTTCTTCCCTAATGCAAGGGCTGAAATCACATCTCTAAAATCGGGATCAATAGCATACTCATCTATCATTAAAGATAGATCATTGTGAGTTGCTATGGAAACCGCATTCACTCTCGGTCGTCTTGAGAGTGCATCGGCTACTTGATTATGCTTGCCAGCAATGTGAGCAATATGAAAATGAAATTGCGAAAGGAAATTTGCCCACCTCATTTGTTTGTCGGAGAGCTTGGTCTGCGTCATGAAGTACTTAAGACTTTGGTGATCCGTTCGCAGAATGAAAGGAGTCCCCAATAAATAGTGCTTCCATGAGTCTAAGGCATGTAGAACTGCAAGGAGTTCTTTTTCGTATATGCCTAGAGCTTGCTCAACAAGGTCGAGCCTTCGACTCTCATAGCCTATGGCGTGCCCTTCTTGGAGCAAAACAGCCCCAAGGCAATCACCACAAGCATCACATTGGACCTCAAATGGTTTTGAGAGATCCGGTAGTGTAAGCACAGGTTGAGAGATAAGCTTTTCTTTAAGCTTTTCGAAAGCATTGTTCTCCTTAGCAGACCACGTATACCTAACATTTTTCTTTGTTAGGTCATGTAATGGTCCCGCAATTTGTGAGAACTTTTCTATGAAGCGTCTATAGTATGCACACATACCTATAAAGCTTCTTAGTTCATGAAGATTCCTTGGTTTAGGCCATCCTTTTATTACCTCTAACTTGGATGGATCCATTTGGATTCCATCTTGAGAGATAATGTGACCTAAATATTGAATCTCTTGCAAGAAAAATTCACTTTTCTTTCGATTAACATAAAGTTTATTCTCTCTTAAAACTTGAAATATTACCTGGAGGTGTTGCTTGTGTTCCTCTAATGAATTAGAGTAGATGATAATATCATCAAAGAACACTCCAGTGAAGGTTCGATGAGGTCTGAACAGCTTCTCCATCAAGCGATTAAATGTGGCTGGTGCATTAGTCAAGCCAAAAGGCATGAAAATGTATTCGTAAAGACCAAATGTAGTACGAAATGCGGTCTTTACAATGTCTTGATCAACTATCCTTATTTGATGATAACCACTTTTTAGGTCAATCCTACTGAAGTAGGTCGATCCTTGTAGCTTATCAAATAGGTCTTCTACCCGTGGAACGGGAAACCTATTCTTGATAGTGATCCTATTTAGTGCTCTATAGTCGACACACATACGATATGTGCCGTCTTTCTTTTGCACTAATAGCACAGGTGAGCAAAATGGAGATGAGCTAGGCCTAACCATGCCCTTCTCAATTAACTCATGCACTTGCCGCATAATCTCCTCTTGTTGAGCTTGAGAAACTCTATAAGGAGGTTTGTTAGGCGGTGAACTTCCTGGAAGAAGTTCAATTGCATGGTCGTCATTACCTCGTTTAGGAGGTAGCTCACAAGGGATGTCGTCAATAAAGACATCTTGAAACCCCTTGAGAAAATTGGATAACTCTAATTCCTTTTGGTTGCTTTTATTTTCTTTTGCTAAAGCATTAGGTTCATTTTGAGAATCTTTAACAAAAATCATGTACACGGAAATAGAGCTCTTTATTGACTTGTTGAAAGCTGGTGTATGTACAATGGGGATGGTGTTACCCATCTCCCTAGCATCTATATACATGTCCTTTTCCCTGAACTTAAAGGAGATTCTCCTTTCAGGAAATTTAACATGGGCAGCCAAACGGTCAAACCATGGTGCCCCTAGGATTACATCCTCATGCTTGAGAGGAGAGATAAAGAAATCCTCTTTGTCCACATAGCCTTGGACATGAAGCCTCAATTTCCCGATTAAGGGAGTGACTGAAGCTTCTTGCCCCTTGAAGGCACTGTCTGCGGGTAGGATATCTCCCATCTCGTAGGATTGTATGCCTAGCTTGGTGGCTAACTCCATAGATATGAAATTGTGAGTAGAACCAGGGTCAAAGAGAATAAAAGCATCATGTTCTCTTACCTTTCCCCAAGCATGGCATAGTGGAGATCCTTTGTGGTGAGTTTGGTGAATCTCCTCCTCTTGGATTTCAACCAAAGAAGCTCTAGGAGGATCTTGGCGGTTGTTCTTTTGGGGACAAGCGCGGTACGCATGCCCTTGTTCGCCGCACTTGAAACACCGGTTATCTTTACGATAACGCTCAAGCTCTTCAGGAGAGAGTTTATTCTTTCCTTTGTAAACTCCCTTCTCTTTAGCTTTGTTGGAATTGCCCTTAGGAGACTTTTGGACATTGTCCTTCCCCTTAGGCTCATTGGTACCTTTGTTTTCCGGGGGCTTATTATTTCTTTTACCCCCCGTTTGGAAATTGATTCGCGAGGCCACCATAGTATGGTGTATTACCGCCGATATGGTACGTGGCCTTTGGGAGTTGACATACTCCGCCATTTCTTCGGTTAAGCCCGCACAAAATTGTTGCTTTTGCTCTCCAAAATCCAACTTTTTGAAGACAGTGGCTTTGAGTTGTAGGTCCCAAAACTTGTCTACATATTTGTGGATGGATTCATTGGGAGAGAGCTTTAAGCTTCGCCATTCGGTGAGTACTTTGTCTTTGGCATCGGTGGCCAAAAACTGCTTCATAATGGAAGCTCTTAAAGCCTTCCATGTTCGTGGAGCTTCACCGTTGGCTCGTAGGCTAGACCACCATTGTCTGGCGGACTTTTGAAAGTGCATAGCTACATGGCGTAGCTTAGAGGACTCCGTGAAGCCCTCATCTCCAAACGCCGCATCGAATTGCTGGATAAAGGCCAAAACTTTGTCTGTAGCACCGAAGGTGCCATCATAGGTAAGGAAAGAGATGCTCTTCCCTCCCTCTTTGAATTTCTTCAGCTTGGACGACCTCTTCCATGCGGCATAGGATTTTCTATGGCCTCTTCTTTTTGATGGTTCAAAAGTTGCACCATCACTTTCTTCAGAAGATGAAGAATTTGAAGAAGGTGGAGAAGAGGGTGACCTCTTTCTCGCCTTTTTCTTGTCTTGATCTTTGTCGTCTTCACCATAGCTTTCATAAGAGGAAGAGGATAAAGAAGATGGAGAAGAGGGTGTCCTCTTTCTCGCCTTTTTCTTCTCTTGCTTTTTATCATCCCTCTTTGAATTATGGCGTGGAGAAGAGTGTGATGGTCTTCTCCGCTTTGGTGGTGATGGAGAGCGTTTAGCCCGCCGTCTTCGTGGAGCCATCTCCGCCGAGGTGGCGGGAGACTCGCTTCTTTCTCGTTCCTTCGGTGGAGGCTCTTGAGTTCTCCTTTGGGAAGGAGATGCATCATCAAGAAGTAAGTTCTTGAGCCCTTCATATGGATTCTCTTCTTCTTCCCGAATCGGAGAGAGACCTCTTTTGGTAGTCTCACAAGGAGGCTTCCTAGGTGTTCTCTCGTCATGGTGATGAACTTGGAGAATCCCGTGAGCACGGAGCTGCCGTTGCACTTCACTTTGGAGAGATGGATTGCCCATGGCTTGTTGAAGCCTAGAAACAAGATAATTAACAAGCATTGAAGCATCATTAGTAGCTTGCTCATGAGCAAAATCAAAGTTGTCAACATTAATTTCACTCTCTTTAATATTGTCAGCAATTCTAACAATTTTTAGGTGTAAACTTTTTAGGTGTACTTTGGCACTTCAAGCCCTAGTTGCTACTCCTCTTTACCCCTTTAGAAAAAGCACTCAAGCTACTGTACCCGCGGCTCGAATACCATTAATTGCAAGGAATAGAAGAGAGGGTCTTTCGACACCAAAACAGCACCGGCTCCTGTCAAGCTTCTAATAGCTCAATAGTGGTTAAGCCGTAGGCAAGCCCCGTAGGACTCCACTATTAAGACCATAGCTCTCGACGGTGATGCCCCGTTAACTGCACAAAGGCAGGCGCACTGCAAGGCTGAAAAATCCCTATTCTACTTACTCACAGGCAATTAATAATACCAACCATTTGTAGCTAGCTTGAGGACCTCCCTTCTTGAGCAAGAAAAGAGAAACCTTGAGCTCTGATACCAATGTAACATTTAATGGCCTAAAATCTTATGTGTAGCGGAATTTAGCATGAACATAGTGGGCATTTCATTAGAATAGATTCCTAATGAGAATTACAAGAGTGCTTGGGTGGAGAGAGCAACAAAAAGCATAACACCTAGTTAGATAGCATCGACAATACTTTCAAAAGAGAGAGCAATTAAGCTATTGACAATAGTTGAGGACCGGATTTGCATGGAGCCGGTCCCCCCTCCAAAAGGCTTTGTATTATGGTTTCTCCCATCAAGAGAGACATTGTACAATACAATTCTTTGTGTTCCTTCAAGACTAGCTAGTGCAATGAAGATGGAAGCTTCATACACCAAGCAAAACACTTAATCAAACACAACTTGAATTATCCCCGTTCTCAGACCCAAGACCTCACACACCTTCGAAGATGGTGAGAGCTAGCAGGGTATGAGAGTAGATTGAGAGGAAAAAGAAGTATCTTACGAGAAAGAAGTACATCTCCTCACATAATCACTCATATTAGCATAGCTTAGCTTAGTAATTAGCTTGGTAGAGAAGATGAGCATGCATTGAAGCTTGGCTCTTGGTTGGATTTGCATCCACATGCCAAGAGAGTGTTGATGTAGGCTTCTATCTCACAAGCTTGGAGTAGGTGATGAGCTCTCCATTAAAGCTTGGGAGGAGATAGAGTATTTTTCCCTTCACACATGGTCAAGTGTGAGAGTGTGAGAGTGTATGCCAAGCAAAAATCAGCCCCCCCTCTCTCTTGGGCGAGCCCTAGCTGCTAAGTTAGGCTGGCTTTTTCCTCATTGGACCTCCCCAGGTCAAGCCAATAGGAATTAAGCAGCATAAGTGATAGCCTTCTGACATGTGTCCCCCTTTCCCCTTTTGTGAGAGCTTTAGATAATTAAATAATTAAACTAAACTCTCATTGGACCCCTTTGCCTCCTGGCCAATAGGAATCAGGCAAGCCATGGGGCTTCTGAATGCTCATTGGACCCCTTGGGAGACTGCCCAATAGTCTTCTAGGACACTTAATTCTTATTGGTTTCTTTTATTAAATGTTTTTAAATTAATTAAACTAGATTTACTCTAGCTTAATTCTCATTGGTCCACTTCAAGGGTCTTCCAATAGGAATTGGGCACACCTTGTGGGCATCTGGCCTAGGGAGCTGACATGTGTCCCTCATTCCCTTTGTGTAAAGGGAGCCTGTGTGTGTGTGTGTGGTTTTCTCTCTCATCCCCTAGCTTTGGGGCTCGCCCCCTCCCATGTAGGGATGCAGAAAGACTTTTTGGGCACACACTAAGCATCCAATTTTCCCTAAGGTTGACCTTTGGACACAGCCTTTGAATTTTGGAACCTTAGCATTTTGGAAGTCTTAATGGGCTGAACCTTAGGGTCTTTTTAGCCCATTGTTTCACATGGCTCTTTTGCAGATGGCCCCCCCTTTGGATCCCTATTTTCCCTCCTTTGGATCCCTACTGTGGCCGGTCTGCTAACTTAACCAATATTCTAGCTTTTTCTCCCTTGGCACTTCCCCACATTAAATGATCAGTTTAATATGAGAAAATCATTTAGGAGAATTAGATATTGATTATTATGACATCTTTATATCCTGATATTCGACATGTAAGGTTGTATTACCTTCCTCACCTTCACAGTAATCTCCGACCTTGTTTATGGGCACAGGTTGGGCTTTGGGTTGACCTTCCCGTTTTTTTTCTTCTACAGTAGGGTTTGTCTAAAGAAGAATCTTTATTCCTTTGTTCTCCAAATGTTTCCCCATGTCTTCCCATAAGTGTGGTCTGACTCTCAAGAGTTCTGACAATGTGATTGTGCATGTTACAGGTGTCGACAGCATCTCTTGAAGACTTTTTGAGTCAATCATTTGTGGAATAGCTCTCATCTGGGATAGAACTAATCTTATCTCCGATTGTGCTTCGTGTTCACCTATAAATGAAGGCAGGGTTTTCAGGGATTGAGCTTTGCTTTCCATCGAAACCTCCGTTCCTGCATCTCTAAACAGCGATTGTATATCTCTTGGATAAAATTCGTTCTCCATGTTAACCTCAGGAATTGGTGCAGACTGTAACGTCGCGCTTCCATTCTTTCTATTTCTAATGGTTTCCCATAAGTGTTGTGGCCATGGTTCTTCCACTTCTGGAATTGGTATTATAGTCATTGACTTAGCATCATCAGTGGTGTTCGGCACCACTCGGTGATCCAATGACAATATAGTTTCAGGCCTGGGTCCGTTTACTTGTTCTGGTTCATTGATCTTTAGTTTTTCTTGCTCTTTGTGAATCAACACTTCTGGTTCTGGGGTTCTAATCGCATTAGGTTCCATCAATGCCTGGGTTGTTTCAATGAGGTGTTTACACATTTTCAAAAGCTTCATTTCCACTTCTGGTTGAGGATAAGTCAACCATCTTTGCTCTAAGGTTTGGTTTGTTTTTAGCCTTGCTTTATATGCTTGTAATAGAGCATCTAAAGGCTCTAGCACTTTCTCGACCAAGACTGATCCCCCTGAGGATGCTTTCCTCGGCTTGTTGTTGTCCTCAGCAGTTTTACTATCTCTCTCTTGTTTCAGTTGCTCTTTCATTTCATGTAATTCATTTTGCATGGCAATTTGGGTTTTTATCCTTCTTGCTTTCATTCTGTCTCATTTCGCCTTCCAGGATTTTCGCTGTGTTCTCACATATAAACTCTCGTTTTCTATGGGTATTGGCAAGTCGACCTTTTCTTCCAATGGCTTGTTTTTCTCTAAGTCCTTGGCTTGGGCTCTGGTTACCGCATTGATTTGGATCATGGGTTCGGTTTCTGATCCACTGCTTGCACTTGGTAACACCCCCACAATATTCATAGTTACTTTTCCCTTGTTGTCCGGATTGCTTGGGCAATCTGGCAGTATGTGATTCACACCACACCTGTCACAAAAAACAAAAATTTTCACTCTTTTGCCTTTGAAAGGACAACTACGCTCCCAATGATCTGTACTTCCACAGTTATAGCACGGTCCAATTGGTGGTTGATTTTGAGGAGGTGGTCCCATAGGTTGTCCCACCCTACTAGGATATCCTCTTGCTTTGTAGTTCTGGTTCGCAATGAACATTAGCGTTCTTTCGTCCACCAAATATTGATCCCTCGAAGGTTGTGCTACGTACCTTGGTGGTGCCATACCCTCGTTATTTTCCCACGGTTGATAGACTTCATCTGCGTACATATGTGGTTCAGGTTCAGTTACGTATGGCTCATTCGGTTCCTCGTAATAAGAAATTTGAGGTGTATTATTTGTTCCTGGTGATGCTTCGTAAGGTTGAGCATACCTAATCATGGCCCTATTTTCCTGTGGTAAAGGAGGTTGTTGACCCAACACAGATTGAGGTCTGTCTGCTCCTGTTACCATATTCACATTTGGCCCAACTTTATATCTTGGAGGAGGTGGCTGGGGTGGTCCTGCGGGAGGTCCATACGGCCTTTCCCTCACATAGTTTTTGTTGTAAAAACACTCATACGTGCCATGGTTCGTCCATTTTTGCTCTATGGCGCACCATTTTAGTACTAGTCCGTTTGCAACTGGTGCTTTCGCCTGTTGTGTGCACCACGGCGTCGGGTGATCCCCCCCACATATGTCACATTTCCTCGTCTGAGACTGTCTCATCACCGGATTTGATCTCATATGTTGCTGCATTCTCTTCGTTACTTCCTCTATCATTTGGTCAGCTGTCGGCATCAAAGAAGTCCGAGCATCTTTCTTGGTAGAGGGTTCACTCTTAATAGATGAAGAGCCATTGGTTACTGAATCAGTATCCTCTGACACTTCCCCATATGCTTTGCAGTTATCAACAAGATATAACGCTTCCCTTGTAACCTGTTCCAATGTGCTATAGGCTTTCAAGTGAAGGTCCTTTTTCAAGGTTTCGTTTCTAAGTCCTTCAATGAAGAGCACAGACAATCTCTCGTCCTGCGGTAATTCTCTCCTTGGGCACCTCTCAATTTATTGCTTGAATCTCAAGGATGCTTCCTTCACTTTTTCGTTCTCCTTTTGTTTAAAAGCATATATCTGTGATACAGTATTATGCTTTATACCCAGTTTTGAGAATTCTTCCGCGAACTCCCGCAATACATGTTCAATATTTGGACAAGTTTCAGGGTTCAAAGGTTGAAACCATGTTAAGGCCGTCCCTTCCAAGGTCAGCCCGAATCCCTCATATTGAGTATGGAAATCAGTGATCTGCTCTGCTCTTAAGACTTGCTTGAAGAGCAACACATGGGCATATGGATCCCCTGATCCTCTATACTTCTTTGGCATGCACTTCGCTACCTGGGATGGCCTCATCCGTCTATGGTCTACGACCAATCTCAATGCTCCCGTGTCTCGACTTACTCGTTCTCGTACATCATGGATGTCGTGGGTTTCTCTCATTGGCTCCCCTGCCACGAATCTACTACTAGGAGAAAAATGTGATGGTGTGGCTGCAAATGTCAGACCTACTGCGGTATGTGTAGAGATAGGAACCGCACTACCTCGATTTGTAGCCATTGACTCTCTGGGATGTAATGTTCCCATGGGGTTTGGCATAGAATACTGAGGTTGACTGAAAGAATCAGCTACATGAGTCCTCTCTCCACCTGTTGCCATCGGGTCTGGCATGACATTTGTAGGTGCTGGTCTCTGTGGGCTTGGAGTGACACAATACTAGTGGAGTGGTCCCCCAAAGTACATATATCCTTCCAACTCCTTTTTACCGATTGTTGCGTATCGTCTTCCATATTTGTCGTATGCGACGATTTTCGTTTTTGATCCCTCTGTGTAGGTGAAGACATAAAGTTCCGCTCTGTCAACTCTCCAACGTAGGATTCCTCGCATCTATAATAGAGATCTTGCTCTCCATTATTATACTTGTATAACCCCACGTAGATGTTGTCTGTGTTGACTCTCAAAGTTTCATTTTCTCGCCTTAACCTCGCATCAGGGAAGCTCATTGTTGGTGCTTTCTCCTCAGGTTCCTCATCTTTTTTGGCTTTCGTGTCCATCAATCCCCACTTGTCCACAATGTTAGGATTCAAGACTACCAAGTACATGATACCTTCGTCATCTAGGTACCTATCTCCACTATAGCTCACAGGCACTAAGTCCTTGAACTCACTTGGTCTATCTTTTATTTTCACACAGTAGCGGTCCATACCATCTTTGTAGATCTTGGCACCTTGCTTGTTGTCATACTGATACTTGATGAACAATAGCTTCATTGTGGCCGAAGGGTTTGATGGTCCTGCTGCCATGTTTTCTCTTTCATTTAGGTTTAAATGTCCCAAGTGTTCTGTGAAATACTCGTAAGATCTCTCTGAAGAAGTATCGGAAATACTTCCTTCAAGGATCGGCTCTAATGGTCGTACTACACCTTGGTTTACACTCTCCTTCGTTGATAAAACACTTGCTTGATCCGCTAAATTTCAGTGTTGGTTTTTGATTTGTTTTCCCGATCTCAAAAACATGAAGAAAGTGGAATTTATCGATTGAATCCAAACCTCTTACCTGGAGATGGAGTGATCTTCCAACTCGCACGACTGCATGGATTGTTACTTGATCGGTCTCTGCAAATGAATACACTTGATGGCTATGAGATCACTGTATCATTCCAACTGTCAGCAGATTCAACAACTTCACAACGACTTCAACACAATTTTGCTTGCGGATTATTGACAGTATGTCCAATTTGGGTTTTGACAACTACTGATATCTTAAATAGTCTAGGTCTATGAACAGGTCAAAAATGAGTCAATTCTCACACAGAGGTACACCGATCGCGATTGTAGTACAGTGCCCAAATTTGATGAAACTTCACCAGCTTGTTCACTGAGCTATTTTAAGGCTACCCACCAAATACTTTTGTATTCAAACCCCAAAAAGTCAAGCTTTTACCAGTTCTTGGTTGGAAGTGTCTGTTTTCCCGAATCTGTCAGTTTGACTTGATTTTGGTGTTTGTTTTGGGATATGAAAGGTATCTGGGGTTGTCCTGTGTACAAGCTCTCCCTCTGTATAGTCTATACCCAATTTGATGTATATGATCCTGATGAAAGTCAATTTCTATGTCAGTATATCAATTTCCGACTTGGAACAATACTCAGATGGTTTGACAGGTATTTTGAGGTTTCTGGCTCTTGGTCCTGTATACTTTTATGTTTATATACACCTGAGGATCCCACAGATGAACTGGTCCAAATCTGGCACTTAGGTACACCGATCACGATCGTAGTACAAAGGCCCAATCATACCAATTTTGGTGTGCTTGTTGGCAAAGGTGTTCTGAGGCTATTTCCCCATTCACTTAGCATTTGGATCACTAAAAGCCAAGATTTTGCACTTTTTGGGTTTGTTAGGCTAGTTTTGCCCAAGTAGCTTGATTTTCTTGATTTTTGATGTTTCTGGGTGTGGTTTCTTTAGACAAACTTGTTTAGAATCTTATCAGGAAGGCACACAACAATTCTTGTCCAATTCTGGCACAGGGTACACCGATCGCAATCGTAGTACATGAGCCAAATGTGATGAAATTTAGTATGCTCCCTCTGATGAGTGTTTTACAGTGTTTTGTGCTACCACTTGGTGATTTGAATCAATATCAACCCTATTTGGTCAGATTTCTAAATTTCAGAGTCTTATGGCATTTTTGCCAAAGTTATGGTTTCCTGGTTTCTCGACTCTAACTTTTACCCCAACTCTGACTGGAATGTGAATTACTTATCCTACTCATAAGTACAGAAATGAAAGAACATAAAGAAATGAATCAAACAAAACAATAAAGACGGATTTCGGGTGAGATTTCAGTACTCAATCGAATTAGAGAAATTGAAGAGCAAAAATGCTTTGAACACTCTCACTCACAGCTCCCTAAATCTCCTAAGAGAGGATCTAGCCGGTCCACTGACTCTAGACTCCACTAAGCTCTAAACCCCTGTCTAGCAGCCTAACTGAGGTGTAAAATGGATTTGTGGATTGATCTTCTTTTAAGGAAGCTAACTGTGCACTTGGTCACTCATCACCTAAGGTGCATCGCCGCGACAGACGTCCATAGCATAGCTCTCACGCATCAACATAAAATATCAATACAAGGGAAACAACCAGGATGAGGCATGGAAACTCACTAGGGTGTCATTCCTAATGAAGTGAACTCGATGAGATGCAACTGCTAACTCTGCAAGCAAATCATACACACTAAAGCCAAGTAATCTGCCTATGTCCTTCTACGCAGCTCTACAATCGTCACGCCTGTTTACCATGCAAATCATATCGGATTCGTATGAAACTTGAAGGGAAGCTATAGGGGACTATTTAGAATCTATCCTATCACTGTCTCACAGCATTCTGAAGAGGTACATGGATCGCGATTGTTTGTCCCAAAGTCAGCAAAAACAATGAACAGATGATCCCAAAGGGTCGTTTTAGGGTCCGTGAAGCCTCTCCTAGGGTCAAAACAACATAAAATACGCATTTAAACACTCAAAACAGCTATTTAAGGTCTCAAACACGTAGTTGAACACCTACACCAAATCTTGAATGCTTACATTTGAATGGAAGAGCAAAGTAAGAGGAACACATCAATAAACGAATCTGAATTCGGATTACCGTAGCCACAGCAGCGAAGATTACAAGTTGGAGCAAGAGAAAGCTCTCAAACATGCGCTGTCTTCTTCAAAACTTGTGATAAAAGATGATGAGGTTCAAACTTACAAAACTGACCTTTATAGTTTAGGTCTTTACAAATGGCTTGTTCGGCCAAAAAGTCCTAAACTTCTAACTGGATCTCCACTATACAAATGCTCTCAGAAAAATAATCAAAAATTTCTTTACAAGTTCTCGGCTTAGAGAAGCTCGTTTACAAAAGAATGAGATTTCCGCAAAAATGTAGATTTCCTAAAAAATGTGACTCTTTCTCTGGAGACCATTGCTTCGTCCGCCAAACAAGAAGCATAAGTCATAGCTTTGTGACACGTGTCCCCCTTTCCCCTTTTGTGAGAGCTTTAGGTATTTAAATAATGGAATTAAACTCTCATTGGACCCCTTAGTCTTCTTGCCAATAGGAATCAGGCAAGCCATTGGCCTGTTGAATGCTCATTAGACCCCTTGGGAGACTGTCCAATAGTCTTCTAGAGAGCTTAATTTCTATTTGTTCTTTTATAAAGTGTTTTTAAATGAATTAAACTAAATGTACTCTAGCCTAATTCTCATTGGTCCACCTTATGGCCATCCAATAGGAATTGAATGCACCTTGGGGGCAACTGGGCTAGGGAGATGACATGTGTCCCCTATTCCCTTTGTGTACAGGCAGCTTGCTAGAGTGTGTATGTGTCTCTCTCTCATCCCCTACTAAAAGGGCTTGCCCCCTCAAGGATAGGGATGTGGAAAGACTTTGAGTCTTCCATGACAAGCATCCAATTTACCCTAGCTTGACCATTGGACATAACCTTTGAATTTTGGAACCTTAGCATTTTGGAAGTCTTAATGTGTTGAACCTTAGGGTCTTTGAAGCCCATTGTTGCACATTTCTCTTTTGCAAATGGCCCCCCCTTTGGATACCTATTTTCCCTCCTTTGGATCCCTATTGTGATCGGTCTGCCAGCCTAACCAATATTCTAGCTTTTTCTCCCCTTGTACTTTCCCATATTAAATGATCAGTTTAACATGAGAAAATCATTTAGGAGAATTATATATTGATTATTATGACATTACCTCTCTCTTTGAATCATGGTTGTCCTATGGGGTAGAGAAGATAAATCCTACTTATTAGTCCTTTTTTCTAGCGGGTAGAGGATCCCTATCTTACCCTACGACATTGTTCCAGAATGGATGACTGATCCATTTGGTGCTTGAGAGCCTAAGCTGCAGCATGTCTGTGCATTAGTCATATCAATCTTCCATAGTAGAGTGACAAGCTATACTTGGTGTTTGGAAAACGTCGTCTCTGCAAACTTGATCCTAAGCATGCATACTTCTTAACATTTGTGCACAATAAAGAAAAAGAGAGTCTTATAAGACAAAAAAGCTTTGTTCATTTTGAACATTTTTACATTTGCTTGCTCGAGGGAAGTGTTGTAAGCATTGACAAGGTTTAGGTTATCCTTTAGTTGTATGCCTTGCGTCCATCTAGCATCTTGAAAAGGATAGTTCTTAAACTTAATAAGATACCTTCGGATAATCTTATCGCCTCTCAATACCTTGTCTTCATGTCGAAGAATGGACTCGGGCTGTAGCACCTCTTCTTGGTCCTCGATCTCCGGTGGGTCTTCAATAGTTGGTTCTTGAGGTGGCCCTCCTTTGTAAGGCTTTAGTAGGCTCACATGGAAATCATTGTGTATGATCCAATGACTAGGCAACTTGAGTTGATAGGCCTTCGCATTGATCGGTCTAAGAATCTAGAAGGGACCATAGTACATTTTTACTAACTTAGCATAGTACTTTTGGTGTCCCGTAGGATTCTTGCCCTTCGTGTGCCTTAATAAAATGTGGGGAAATTTAAGCAAGACCCAATCATTTTCTTTAAAGGCTTGGGCTCTTTTGTGCTTATCAGAAACAGCATTTTGCCTTTGTTGTGAGATAGAGATAGCATCCCTAATCTTTTGGAAAGATTCTTGTAGGTCTTGGCTATACTCATCTGCAATAAAGATCTTCCCGTGTATCTTAAGTGTAGCAGGGGACTTTTGGATCTTCCCTCAATTACCTCAAAAGGTAACTTTCCCATGGAGGTATGTACATTAGTATTGTACGCATACTCCACTAAGGGTAAGTACTTCTCCCATTGGGATCTTTGATCTACTTCCATTACGTAGGCTTTTAGTAGATCAAGAATTGTTAGGTTAGCTATTTCACTTTGGCCATCCGTTTGAGGGTGATAGGCCATCCGTTTGAGGGTGATAGCCTTTTCCCTAAATTCTCAAAGAGACCCTTCCAGAAATTACTGGTCATTCTAGGATCTCTATCCGACACTATGGATATTGGCAAGCCATGGTACTTGAATATTTGTGATATGAAGAGGGTTGCCATTTGATGGGCTTTGATAGTCTTTTTGATAGGTATAAAATGACTTTGTTTACTAAACATGTCTACTATCGTCCATATTCCCGTACTCCCATGGATAGACTTAGGCAATCCATGGATATACTCTCCCCTGGTGAATTAGGGATTGGCAATGGTTGAAGCAATTCAGGTTGCTTCCCTCTATCAAACTTTGTCTTTGGGCATACTACACATTTAGAAACATGTATGTTTGCTTTCATGGTAGGCCAATCAAAATATTTTTCCATGCCTTTTAGGGTAGACTGAATCCCTCTATGCCCTGCATAAGGAGGAGCATGAGATTCATACATTACTTTCTCACGTAGTGAGTTAGTAATGCATAGTCTATTGCCATAGAGAAAATAACCATCTTGTAAGGTAATGGTTCCTGTTTCTTCCCTAGTGCAAGGATTGAAATCACATTTCTAAAATTGGGATCAATAGCGTACTCATCTATCATAGAAGATAGATCATTGTGAGTTGCTATAGAAACCGCATTCACTCTCGGCCGTCTTGAGAGTGCATCGGCTACTTGATTATGCTTGCCAGCAATGTGAGCAATATGAAAATGAAATTGCGAAAGGAAATTTTCCCACCTCATTTGTTTGTCGGAGAGCTTGGTCTGCGGCATGAAGTACTTAAGTCTTTGGTGATCCATCCGCAGAATGAAAGGATTCCCCAAAAAAATAGTTCTTCCTCAAGTCTAAGGCATGTAGAACTGTGAGAAGTTCCTTTTCATAAATGCCTAGAGCTTGCTCAATAGGGTCAAGCCTTCGATTTTCATAGGCTAGGTCGTGCCCTGCTTGGAGCAAAACAGCTCAAAGGCAATCACCACAAGCGTCACATTGGACCTCAAATGGCTTTGAGAGATCCTGCAGTGTAAGCACAGGTTGAGAGATAAGCTTTTCTTTAAGCTTTCCAAAAGTATTGTTCTCCTTTGTAGACCATGTATACCTAACACTTTTCTTTGTTAGGTCATGTAATGGTCCCGCGATTTGTGAGAACTTTTCTATGAAGCATCTATAGTATGCACACATACCTATAAAGCTTCTTAGTTCATATAGATTTCTTGGATTAGGCCATCCTTTTATTACCTCTAGCTTTGATGGATCCATTTGGATGCCAACTTGAGAGATAATATGACCTAAATACTGAATCTCTTGTAAGAAAACTCACTTTTCTTTCGATCAATATACAGTTAATTCTCTTGTAAGACTTGAAATATTACCTGGAGATGTTGCTTGTGTTCGTCTAGTGAATTAGAGTAGATGATGATGTCATCAAAGAACAATCCAGTAAAGGTTCAGTGAGGCCAGAATAGATTCTCCATCAAGAAATTAAATGTGGCTGGTGCATTAGTCAAGTCAAAAGGCATGACAATGTATTTGTGAAGACCAAACATAGTGCAAAATGCGGTCTTTACAATGTCTTGATCAACTATCCTTATTTGATGGTAGCCACTTTTTAGGTCAATCCTATTGAAGTAGGTCAACCCTTGTAGCTTATCAAATAGATCTTCTACCCATGGAACAGGAAACCTATTCTGGATATGATCCTATTTAGAGCTCTATAGTCGACACACATACGATATGTGTCGTCTTTCTTTTGCAGTAATAACACGGGTGAACAAAATGGAGATGAGCTAGGCCTAACCATGCCCTTCTCAACTAACTCATGCACTTGGCGCATAATTTCCTCTTGTTGAGCTTGAGAAACTCTATAAGAAGGTTTTATTAGGCGGTGAACTTCCTGGAAGAAGTTCAATTGCATGGTCATCATTGCCTCGTTTAGGAGGTAGTTCACAAGGGATGTCGTCAATAAAAACATCTTGAAATCCCTTGAGAAAATTGGATAACTCTAATTCCTTGTGATTGTTTATATTTTCTTTTGTTAAAGCATTAGGTTCATTTTGAGAATCTTTAACAAAAATCATGTACACAAAAATAGAGCTCTTTATTGACTTATTGAAAGCTTGTGTATGTACAATGGGTATGGTGTTACCCAACTCCTTAGCATCTATATACATATCTTTTTCCTTGAACCTAAAGTAGATTTGCCTTTCAGGGAATTCAACATTGGCAGCCATGCGATCGAACCATGGTGCCCCTAGGATTACATCCTCGTGCTTGAGAGGAGAGATAAAGAAGTCATTTTTGTCCACATAGCTTTGGACATGGAGTCTCAATTTCCCAATTAAGGGAGTGACTGAAGCTTCTTGCCCCCTGAAAGCACTAGCAACAGGTAGGACATCTCCCATCTCATAGGCTTGGATGCCTAGCTTGGTGGCCAACTCTATGGATATGAAATTGTGAGTAGAACCAGGGTCAAAGAGAATAAAAGCATCATGTTCTCTTACCTTTTCCCAAGCATGGCATAGAGGTCGAGACCTTTGTGGTGAGTATCCTCTTCTTGGATTTTGACCAAGGTAGCTTTAGGAGGCTCATTTTGTGTATCCTTGTGGGCGTAAGCACGATAGGCATGCCCTTGCTCCTCGCACTTGAAACAGCAGTTTCTTTACGATAACGCTTAAACTCTTCAGGAGAGAGTTTATTTTTGCCTTTATAAACTCCCTTTTCCTTAGCTTTGTTGTTGTTGGCGTTGCCTTTAGGAGACATTTGGACAGTGTCCTTTCCCTTAGGCTCATCATTACAGTCCTTGTTCTCCGTGGGCTTAAGATTTCTCTTAGCCCCTTGTTGGAAATTGATTTGTGAAGCCACCATGGTATGGTGTATGACCGCAGATATGGTGCGTGGCCTATGGGAGTTAACATACTCCACCATATCTTATGGTAGATCCGCACAAAATTGTTGTTTTTGCTCTCCAAAATCCATCTTTTTGAACACAGTGGCTTTGAGATGTAAGTCCCAAAACTTGTCTACATATTTGTGAATAGAGTCATAGGGAGAGAGCTTCAAGCTTTGCCTTCGGTGAGTACTTTGTCTTTGGCATCAGTAGCCAAAAGCTGCTTCATTCTTCTTAAAGCTTTCAATGTTCATGGAGCTTCACCGTTTGCCCATATGCTAGACCACCATTGCCTGATGGACTTTTGAAAATGCATAGCTACATGATGTAGCTTAGAGGACTCCATAAAGCCCTATCTCCAAACGCGGCATCGAATTGTTGAATGAAGGCCAAGACTTTGTCCGTAGCACCAAAGGTACCATCGTAGGTAAGGAAAGAGATGTTCTTTTCTCCCTCTTTGAACTTTTTCAGCTTGGACGACCTCTTCCACGCGGCATAGGATTTCTTATGGCCTCTTCTTTTTGGTGGTTCAAAAGTTTCACCATCACTTTCTTCAAAGGACAAATAATTTGAGGAGGATGGAGAAGACGGTGACCTATTTCTTGCCTTTTTCTCCCCTTCTTTCTGCTTGTCTACACCATCACTTTCTTCATAAGAGGAAGAAGATGGAGAAGAGGGTGACCTCTTTCTTGCCTTTTTCTTCTCTTGTTTTCTATCGTCCCTCTTTGAATTATGTTGTGGACAAGTGAGTGATGTTCTTCTCCGTTTAGGGGGTGTTGGAGAGCGTTTTGCCCGCCATCTTCGTGGAGCCATCTCCGCCGAGGTGGCAGGAGACTCACTCCCTTCTCATTCTTTCGGTCGGGGCTCTACCATTGAAACTTGAGTTCTCCTTTGGGAAGAAGATGTGTCATCAAGTAGTAGATTTTTGAGTCCTTCGTATGGATCCTCTTCTTCTTCCCTTATTGGACAGAGGCCTCTTTTGGAAGTCTCACAAGGAGGCTTCCTAGGTACTCTCTCTTCTTGGTGGGGAGTTTGGAGAATCCCATTAGCATGTAGCTGCCGTTGCACTTCACTTTGGAGGGATGGATTGCCCATGGCTTGTTGAAGCCTAGAAACAAGGTAATTACCAAGCATAGGGGCATCATTAGTAGCCTGTTCATTAGCAAAATCAAAGCTATCAACATTGATTTCACTCTCTTTACTATTGTCAGCCATTCTAACAACTTTTTAGGTGTAAATTATTTTAGGTGTACTTTGGCACTTCAAGCCCTAGTTGCTACTCCTCTTAACCCCTTTAGAAAAGCACTGAAGCTCATGTACCCGTGGCTCGAATATAATTAACTGCAAGTAATAGAAGAGAGGGTCTTTCACCACCAAAACAGTACCATCTTCTGTCAAGCTTCCAATCGCTCAATAGTGGTTAAGCCATAGGCAAGCCCCGTAGGACTTCACTATTAAGACCATAGCTCTCGACAGTAATGCCCCATTATCTGCACGAAGCAGGCGCACTACAAGGCTAAAAAATCCATATTCTACTTACTCAATTGCAATTAATAATACCAACCATTTATAGTTAGCTTGAAAAGAGAAACCTTGTGCTCTGATACCAATGTAACATTTAATGGTCTAGTAACTTGTATGTAGCAGAAAATAACATGGACATAGTGAGCATTTCATTAGAATAGATTCCTAATGAGCATAGCAAGAGTGCTTGGATGGAGAGAGAAACAAAAAGCATAACACCTAGTTAGATAGGCATGAACAATACTTCAAAAAGAGAGAGAAATTAAGCTATCCACAACAGTTGAGAACCGGATTTACATGGAGCCGCGGACTCCCCTTCAAAAGGCTTTGTATTATAGGTTTCCCCCATCAAGGGAGACATTTTACAATACAATACTGTGTTCTTTCAATAACTTGCTGGTGCAATGAAGATGAAATCTTCAAGCAGTAAAAAATTCAAAACATGAGGCAAATCAATGAGATCCCTTTCGCAGGGGCTAACGGCACGTGGCGGGCATCGCAGCAGGCATAGAGCAAGAGCAAATTAGCACGTGCAGATGATGCAATAGGCACACGGCATGTACGTAGAGCTAGAGGGCGATGGACGCATGGAATTGAATTATCTATGTTTCGAGTATGAAGAAGAGATTTCTTGTGTCTCAAATAATCAATTTTCATAATGGTTCTAAAATCTCATTTTTTGTCAATTAATTGCCACATAGGATTGAATTATCTATATGTCAAGTATGAAGAGATTTCTTGCGTCTCAAATACTCAATTTTCATAACGGTTCTAAAGTCTCATTTTTTGTCGATTAAGTGTCAGATTTGTGGTAGTGAAAGCAATGTGCCTCATGGTATTAGTTTAGTCTTTCACCATTGTTGCTCTTGTATCAATTTGCTCGAACTTATCTTAGCTCAGTTTCTTCTGCTCAGTGCCATTAGAAATCCCCTCCAATAAGCTTTCAGCAGCCCAATGGCTTGCCTAATTCCTATTGGCCAGAAGACTAAGAGGTCCAATGAGAGTTTCATTGCATTATTTAAATACCTAAAGCTCTCACAAAATGGGAAAGGGGGACATATGTCAAAAGGCCATCACTTATGCTTCTATATTGTCATTGGCTAAGCTTTGCAAGGGCCAATAGGGTGTCAACATGATCAAATAGCAAGAGGGGTCAACCGAGAGAGAGAGAGAGAGAGAGAGAGAGAGAGAGAGAGAGAGAGAGAGAGAGAGAGAGAGAGAGAGAGAGAGAGAGAGAGAGGGCTGATTTTGGCAAGGCATTATCACTTTCACAATCACACAAGCTCATGTATGAAGTCAATAACGCTCTCTCTCCTTCTCAAGCTTTAATGGAAAGCTCATCATCTACTCCAAGCTTGTGAGAAGGGAGGCCTACACCAACATGCTCCAATGCATGCTCATCTCCTCTACCATCTAATTACTAAGCTAGCTAAGTTATTATGAGTAATTATGTGAGGATACATACTTCTTTCTCATAAGAATACTCCTTCTTCCTTTTGATCTACTCTCATACCCCGCTAGCTCTCACCATCTTCGAAGGTGTGTGAGGTCTTGGGTCTAAGCCCGTGAGAGAATTGATGTTGTGTTTTACAAGTGTGAGCTTGGTGCTTGAAGCTTCCATCTTCATTGCACCAGCAAGTCATTGAAAGAACACAAAGTATTGTATTGTAAAATGTATCCCTTGATGAAGGAAACCTATAATACAAAGCCTTTTGGAAAGGAGACCGTGGCTCCATGTAAATTCGGTCCTCAATTGTTGTCAATAGCTTAATTTCTCTCTCTTTTTGAAGTATTGTTCATGCCTATCTAACTAGGTGTTATGATTTTGTTGCTCTCTCCATCCAAGCACTCTTGCTATGCTCATTAGGAATCTATTCTTAATGAAATTCTCACTATGTCTATGTTATTTTCCGCTATACACAAGTTACTAGATCATTAAATGTTACATTGGTATCAGAGCACAAGGTTTCTCTTTTCTTGCTGAAGAAGAGAGGTCTTCAAGCTAACTATAAATGGTTGGTATCATGAATTGCAATTGAGTAAGTAGAATAGGGATTTTTCAGCCTTGCAGTGCGCCTCCTTCGTGGAGATAACGGGGCATCACCGTCAAGAGCTATGGTCTTAATAGTGGAGTCCTACGGGGTTTGCATACGGCTTAACCACTATTGAGCTAATAGAAGCTTAACAGGAGCTGGTACTGTTTTGGTGGTGAAAGACCCTCTCTTTTATTCGTTGCAATTAATGATATTCGAGCCACGGGCACAAGATCTTGTGTGCTTTTCCAAAGGGGTTAAGAGGAGTAGCAACTAGGGCTTGAAGTGCTAAAGTACACCTATAAAAATTTTACACCTAAAAGTTGTTAGAATGGTTGACAATAGTAAAGAGAGTGAAATTAATGTTGATAACTTTGATTTTGATAATGAAGAGGCTACTAATGATGCCCCTATGCTTGTTAATTACCTTGTCTCTAGGCTTCAACAAGCCATGGGCAATCCATCCCTCCAAAGTGAAGTGCAACGGCACCTACGTGCTCATGGGATTCTCCAAACTCCCCACCAAGAAGAGAGAGTACCTAGGAAGCCTCCTTGTGAGACTTTCAAAAGAGGCCTCTCCCCGATAAGGGAAGAAGAAGAGGAACCATAAGAAGGGCTCAAAAATCTACTACATGACGATGTATCTTGTAACATTTAATGGTCTAGTAACTTGTGTGTAACAGAAAATAACATGGACATTGGTTTCATTAGAATAGATTCCTGATGAGCATAGCAAGAGTGCTTGTATGGAGAGAGCAACAAAAAGCATAACACCTAGTTAGATAGGCATGAACAATATTTCAAAAAGAGAGAGAAATTAAGCTATTGATAACAGTTGAGGACCGAATTTACATGGAGCAACGGTATCCCCTCCAAAAGGCTTTGTATTATAGGTTTCCCCCATCAAGGGAGACATTTTACAATACAATACTTTGGGTTCCTTCGATAACTTGCTAGTGCATTGAAGATGGAAGCTTCAGGAACCAAGCTCACACTTGTAAAACACAACATCAATTCCCTGACGATCTTAGACCCAAGACCTCACACACCTTCAAAGATGGTGAGAGCTAGCAGGGTATAAGAGTAGATCGAGAGGAAGAAGGAGTATTCTTACGAGAAAGAAGTATATCTCCTCACATTATCACTCATGCTTAGCATAGCTTAGTAATTAGAATGGTAGAGGAGATGAGCATGCATTGGAGCTTGGCTCTTGGTTGGATTTGCATCACAAAGCCAAGAGTTGTTGGCGTAGGCCTCCCTTCTCACAAGCTTGGAGTAGATGAAGAGCTTTCCATTAAAGCTTGAGAAGGAGAGACAGTCTTCTTTTCTTCACACATGAGCTTTTGTGAGTGTGTAAGTGATAATTCCTTGCAAAAATCAGCCCCCTCTCTCTCTTGGTTGACCCCTCTTGCTTTTCACTCATGCTGACATCCTATTGGCCCATGCCAAGAATAGCCAATGATAATTAAGAAGCATAAGTCATAGCCTTGTGGCATGTGTCCCCCTTTCCCCTTTTGTGAGAGCTTTAGGTATTTAAATAATGCAATTAAACTCTCTTTGGACCCCTTAGTCTTTTGGCCAATAGGAATTAGGCAAGCCATTGGGCTATTGAATGCTCATTGGATCCCTTGGGAGACTGTCCAATAGTCTTCTAGAGAGCTTAATTTCTATTGGTTCTTTTATCAAGTGTTTTTTAATGAATTAAACTAAATGTACTCTAGCCTAATTCTTATTGGTCCACCTCTATGGCCATCCAATAGGAGTTGAATGCACCTTGTGGGAAATTGGGCTAGGGAGCTGACATGTGTCCCCTATTCCCTTTGTGTACAAGGAGCTTGCTATAGTGTGTGTGTGTTTCTCTCTCAGCCCCTACTAAAAGGGCTCGCCCCCTCAAGGATAGTGATGTGGGAAGACTTTAAGTCTTCCCACAAGTATCCAATTTACCCTAGCTTGACCATTGGACATAACCTTTGAATTTTGGAACCTTAGCATTTTGGAAGTCTTAATGGGTTGAACCTTAGGGTCTTTGAAGCCCCTTGTTGCACATTGCTCTTTTGCAGATGGCCCCCCATTTGGATATCTATTTTTTCTCCTTTGGATCCCTATTGTGACCGGTCTGCCAGCCTAACAAATATTCTAGCTTTTTCTCCCCTCGTACTTCCCCATATTAAATGATCAGTTTAACATGAGAAAATCATTTAGAAGAATTAGATACTAGTTTTTATGACATATATCCTTCCCAAAGGAGATTTCAAGTTTCAATGGTAGAGCCCCCACCAAAAGAACAAGAAAGAAGTGGGTCTCCTGCCACCTCGACGGAGATGGCTCCATGAAGACCGCAGGCAAAACGTTCTCCAACGCCCCCTAAATGGAGAAGACCATCGCACACTTCTCCACAACATAATTCAAAGAGGGATGAGAGAAAACAAGAGAAGAAAAAGGTGAGAAAGAGGTCACCCTCTTCTCCATCTTCTTCCTCTTATGAAGAAAGTAATGGTGCAGACAAGGAAGAACAAGGGAAGAAAAAGGCGAGAAAGAGGTTCTCCATCATCCTCAAATTATTCCTCTTCTAAAGAAAGTGATGGTGCAGCCTTCGAACCACCAAAAAGAAGAGGCCATAGGGAATCATATGCCGCATGGAAGAGGTCGTCCAAGCTCAAAAAGTTCAAAGAGGGAGGAAAGAACATCTCTTTCCTTACCTACGATTTCACCTTTGGTGCTACAGACAAATTCTTGGCCTTCATCCAACAATTCGATGCGGCGTTTGGAGATGAGGGCTTCATGGAGTCCTCTAAGCTACACCATGTAGCTATACATTTTTAAACGTTCGCCAAGCAATGGTGTTCTAGCCTACAGGCAAACGGTGAAGCTCCACGAACATGGAAAGCTTTAAGAGCTTCCATCATGAAGCAGTTTTTGGCTACCGATGCCAAAGACAAAGTACTCACCAAATGGTGAATCTTGAAGCTCTCTCCCTACGAATCTATTCATAAATATGTAGACAAGTTTTGGGACTTACATCTCAAAGCCACTATCTTCAAAAAGATGAATTTTGGAGAGCAAAAACAACAATTTTGTGCGGGTTTAACTGAAGATATGACGGAGTATGTCAACTCCCAAAGGCCACGCACCATATCTACGGGCATATACCATACCATGGTGGCTTCACAAATCAATTTCCAACAAGGGGCTAAGAGAAAACTTAAGCCCACAGAGAGCAAGGACCGTAATAACGACAAGGGGAAGGACAATGTCCAAAAGTCTCCTAAAGGCAACGCCAACAATGACAAAGCTGATGAAAAGGGAGTTTATAAAGGCAAAAATAAACTCTCTCTTGAAGAGCTTGAGTGTTATCGTAAAGATAACCATTGTTTCTAGTGCAGGGAGCAAGGGCATACCTAACGTGGTTGCCCCCACAAGAATACACGAAATGAGCCTCCTAGAGGTACCTTGGTCGAAACCCAAGAAGACGATGCTCACCACAAAGGATCTTCTCTATGCCATGCTTGGGGAAAGGTAAGAGAACATGATGATTTTATTCTCTTTGACCTTGGTTCTACTCACAATTTCATATCCACAGAGTTAGCCACCAAGCTAGGCATCCAAGCCTATGAGATGGGAGATGTCCTACCCACTGATGGTTCTTTCAAGGGGCAAGAAGCCTCATTCACTCCCTTAATTGGGAAATTGAGGCTCCATGTTCAAAGCTTGTGGACAAGGAGGACTTCTTTATCTCTCCTCTCAATCATGAGGATGTAATCCTAGGGGCACCATGGTTTGATCGCATGGCTGCCAATGTTAAATTCCTTGAAAGGCAAATCTACTTTAGGTTCAAGGAAAAAGATATGTACATAGATGCTAAGGAGTTGGCTAACACCATACCCATTGTACATACGCAAGCTTTCAATAAGTCAATAAAGAGCTTTGTTTTCCTGTACATGATTTTTGTTAAAGACTCTCAAAATGAACCTAATGCTTTAGCAAAATAAAATATAAACAATCACAAGGAATTAGAGCTATCCAATTTTCTCAAGGGATTTCAAGATGTTTTTATTGACGAAATCCCTTGTGAACTACCTCCTAAACGAGGCAATGATGACCATGCAATTTAACTTCTTCCAGAAAGTTTATCACCTAATGAACCTCCTTATAGACGTTCTCAAGCTCAACAAGAGGAGATTATGCGGGAAGTGCATGAGTTTGTTGAGAGGGCATGGTTAGGCCCAGCTCATCTCCATTTTGTTCACCCGTGTTATTAGTGCAAAAGAAACACATATCGTATGTGTGTCGATTATAGAGCACTAAATAGGATCACTGTCAAGAATAGGTTTCTCGTTCCACGGGTAGAAGACCTATTTGATAAGCTGCAAGGGTCGACCTACTTCAGTACGATTCACCTAAAAAGTGGCTACCATCAAGTAAGGATAGTTGATCAAGACATTGTAAAGACTGCTTTTTGCACTTTGTTTGGTCTTTACGAACACATTGTCATGCCTTTTGGCTTGACCAATGCACCAACAACATTTAACTGCTTGATGGAGAAGCTATTCAGGCCTCACCGAACCTTTAGTGGAGTGTTCTTTGATGATATAATCATGTACTCTAATTCACTAGACGAACACAAGCAACAGCTCCAGGTAATATTTCAAGTCTTACAAGAGAATAAACTTTATATTAATCGAAAGAAAAGTGAGTTTTTCTTACAAGAAATTCAGTATTTAGGTCACTTTATCTCTCAAGATGGCATCCAAATGGATCCATCAAAGTTAGAGGTAATAAAAGGATGGCCTATTCCAAGGAATCTACATGAACTAAGAAGCTTTATAGGTATGTGTGCATACTATAGATGCTTCATAGAAAAGTTCTCACAGATCGCGGGACGGTTACATGACCTGACAAAGAAAAACGTTAGGTATACATGGTCTGCCAAGGAGAACCAAAAGCTTAAAGAAAAGCTTATCTCTTAACGTGTGCTTACATTTCCGGATCTCTCAAAGCCATTTGAGGTCCAATGTGACGCTTGTGGCGATTGCCTGGAGCTGTTTTGCTCCAAGAAGGGCACTCCATAGCCTAGGAAAGTCGAAGGCTCGATCCTTTTGAGCAAGCTCTAGGCATATATGAAAAGGAACTCCTCGCAGTTCTACATGCCTTAGACTTGTGGAAGCACTATTTATTGGGGACTCCTTTCATTCTGCGCGGACTGATCACCAAAGCCTTAAGTACTTTGTAACGCAAACCAAGCTCTCCGACAAAGAAATGAGGTGGGCAATTTTCCTTTCACAATTTTATTTTTATCTTGCTCACATTGCTGGCAAGCATAATCAAGTAGCCGATGCACTCTGAAGACGGCCAAGAGTGAATGCGTTTTCCATAGCAACTCACAATGATCTATCTTCTATGATAGATGAGTACGCAATTGATCCCGATTTTAGAGATGTGATTTTAGCCCTTGCACTAGGGAAGAAAAAGGAACCATATACCTTACAAGATGGTTATCTTCTCTATGGCAATAGACTGTGCGTTACTAACTCACTATGGGAGAAAGTAATGTATGAATCTGATGCTCCTCCCTATGCGGGGCATAGAGGGATTCAGTCTATCCTAAAAGGCATGGAAACATATTTCTATTGGCCTGCCATGAAAGCAAACGTACATGTTTCTAAATGTGTGGTATGCCAAAAGATGAAGTTTGATAGAGGGAAGCAACATGGATTGCTTCAACCATTGCCAATCCCTAATTCACCATGGGAGAGTATATCCATGGATTGCCTAAGTTTATCCATGGGAATACGGGAATATGGATGATAGTAGACAGGTTCAGCAACAAACAAGCTCATTTTATACCTCCAATCAAAAAGACTATCAAAGCCCATCAAATGGAAACCCTCTTCATATAACAAATATTCAAGTACCATGGCTTGCCAATGTCCATAGTGTCGGATAGAGATCCTAGAATGACCAGTAATTTTTGGAAGGGTCTCTTTGAGAATTTAGGGAAAAAGCTAAACTTCTCTTCAGCCTATCACCCTCAAACGGATGGCCAAAGTGAAATAGCTAGCCTAACAATTCTTGATCTACTAAAAGCCTATGTAACGAAAGTAGATCAAAGGTCCCAATGGGAGAAGTACCTACCGTTAGTGGAGTATGCCTACAATAGCACTATACATACCTCCACCGAAAAAGCACCTTTTAAGGTAATTGAGGGAAATCAAAAAGTTCCCTGCCACTTAAGGTATACGGGAAGATATTCGCTGCAGATGAGTATAGCTGAGACCTCCATAATGTTTCCAAAAGATTAAGGATTCTATCTCTATCTCACAGCAAAGGCAAAATGCTATTGCTGATAAACACAAAAGAGCCCAAGCCTTTAAAGAAAATTATTGGGTCTTGCTTAAATTTCCCAAGGCTCGATTAAGGCACACGGCGGGCAAGAATCCTACGGGACACCAAAAGTACTATGCTAGCAAAAGGGCACTATGGACCCTTCCAGATTCTTAGACCAATCAATGAGATGGCCTATCAACTTAAGTTGCCCAGTCATTGGCTCATACACAATGCTTTCCATGTGAGCCTACTAAAGCCTTACAAAGGAGAGCCACCTCAAGAACCAACTATTGAAGACCCACCGGATATCGAGGACCAAGAAGAGGTGCTGCAGCCCGAGTCCATTCTTCGACATGAAGACAAGGTTTCGAGAGGCGGTAAGATTATCCGATGGTATCTTATTAAGTTTAAGAACTATCCTTTTGAAGATGCTGGATGGATGTAAGGCATACAATTAAAGGATAACCTAAACCTTATCGATGCTTACAATGCTTCCCTAGAGTAAGCAAATGTAAAAATGTTTAAAATGAACAAAGTTTATGTCTTATACGACTCTCTTTTTCTTTATTGTGCACAAATGATAAGAAGTATGCATGCTTAGGATCAAGTTTGTGCAGGTGACATCTTCCAAACACCAAGTAGAGCTTGTCACTCTACTGTGGAAGATTGATAGGACTAATACACAAACATGCTTGCGGCAGCGTATGCTCTCAAGCGCCAAATGGATTAGTCGTCCATTCTAGAACGATGTCGTATGGTAAAATAGGGATCCTCTACCCGCTAGAAAAACGCCTAATGAATAGGCTTTATCTTCTCTACACCATAGTCGAGGAACCAATAGAAATAAAGCTCTCTAGAAGACTATTGAACGCTCTCCCAAGGGGTCCAATGAGCATTCAACAGCCAGATGGCTTGCCTGATTCCTATTGGCCAAAAGACTAAGAGATCCAATGAGAGTTTAATTGCATTATTTGAATACGTAAAGCTCTCACAAAAGGGGAAAGGGGGACACATGTCACAAGGCCATCACTTATGCTTCTTAATTGTCATTGGCTAAGCTTTGCAGGGGCCAATACGGTGTCAGCATGAGCAAATAGCAAGAGGGATCAACCAAGAGAGAGAGGGGGCTGATTTTTGCAAGGCATTATCACTTACACACTCACACAAGCTCATGTGTGAAGTAAACAAGGCTCTCTCTCCTTCTCAAGCTTTAATGGAAAGCTCATCATCTACTCCAAGCTTGTGAGAAGGGAGGCCTACACCAACAACTCTTGGCTTTGTGATGCAAATCCAACCAAGAGCCAAGATCCAATGCATGCTCATCTCCTCTACCATGCTAATTACTAAGCTATGCTAAGATATTATGAGTTATTATGTGGGGAGTCATACTTCTTTCTCGTAAAAATACTCCTTCCTTTCAATCTACTCTCATACCCCGCTAGCTCTCACCATCTTCGAAGGTGTGTGAGGTCTTGGGTCTGAGATCATGAGGGAATTGATGTTGTGTTTTACAAGTGTGACTTGGTGCTTGAAGGTTCCATCTTCATTGCACCATAAATTTATTGAAGGAACACGAAGTATTGTATTGAAAAATGTCTCTCTTGATAGGGGAAACCTATAATACAAAGCCTTTTGGAGGGGGGACTAGCTCCATGTAAATTCGGTCCTCAATTGTTGTCAATAGCTTAATTTCTCTGTCTTTTTGAAGTATTGTTCATGCCTATCTAACTAGGTGTTATGCTTTTGTTGCTCTCTCCATCCAAGCACTCTTGCTATGCTCATTAGGAATCTATTCTTAATGAAATGCTCACTATGTCTATGTTATTTTCCGCTATACACAAGTTACTAAATCATTAAACGTTACAATTGCATCATTGAGAAGATTAGACGTCAATCTCTAGATAGTGGCGGGCATGGTGATGCATGTATGGCAAGTGGCCATAATTGCCAGAGGCAAAGAGGCAGACGTAGTCACAATTGTGGTCGTTCACAGGATTGTAAGGATGGACACAATCGTAGCAAGAGTTGAGGCCGTGATTTGAGAAATGTAGAATGCTATCATTTTGGTAAGAAAGGAAATTTAAAAAAAGATTGTCGTGTTTTGCACTGTGAAAAGGGCAAAGCTATTGTGAGAAGTATGACGCTCCAAAGAGCAGTGTAAGGATAGAGGAGATCAAGTTATTGAATCTCCACCTCCAAAGGTTGTTCTTGACGTGCAACAATTGTCAAATGTGCTTATTTTCACTTCCAATTTGAGTCTAGATGCGTTATTGGCCCTTGATGAGTGTTATGTGCAAAATTTGATCATCGATTCAGGTGCTAGCTTCCATGTTACTCCCCATAGGGAATGGTTCTCCACATATACTATTATGCATGGTGCATGCAAGCTTGGAGATTCCTATCAACATGATATATGCATTATTGGAGATGCAAGTTATGCATGAAGAATGGCAGTAAATTTATGCTTTTTGGAGTCAGACATGTTCCTAAACTGACTAAGAGTTTGGTATCAGTTGGTCAGCTTGATGCTCTAGGCTATACTACTGTTTTTGGCAATGGTTCTTGGATGGTGTGTAAGGAAAATTTGGTTGTCATAAAAGGTCACAAATCTAGATCATTGTACTTTTTATAAGTTCTATCTATGTATCCGAGCAGCCTTCTACTGAGTTGTGGCATAGCCGGCTATATCAGCCAGAAACGAATGAAAATCCTTCAATGTTTGGGCTACTTATTTGTGTTAAACTATTTTAATTTATGTGAGGATTACATCTATGGCAAGCAAACTAGGCAAACTTCCTTGCCATTACATTGAGAGTTGGGAAACCTCTAGATTTGGTTCATAGCAATTAATGTAAGCCTATGTCACAAAAATCTCTAGGGGGGGCACTGTATTTCCTGACATTCATAGATGACTCTACCCAAAAGGTGTGGGTCTACCTCTTGAAGGGGAAAGACAAAGTGTTTGCTACTTTTAAAAACTCCCTTAGCTATGGTTGAGAACCAATCTGGTAGAAAGCTCAAAGCTTTTCAAACTGGCAATGGTGGAGAGTATGTCTCCACAGAGTTCAATTTTTTTTGTAGCGCAAACGAGGGAGTCGGTGACAGTTTACTACATCGTACACACCTCCTCATAATGACATTGTTGAGTGTATGAATCATTTGATTCAAGAAAGAGTCACAGCCATGTTACCCATGGCGAGTTTACCTTCTGAGTTTTGGGGAGAGGCTGTTATGACAACTGTACACATCGTAAATAGATTAGTACTTCATTGAATCTCATAATTTGGCAGGAGATGTGGAATGGCACATTAGGAAGTGAATGGGATATAGGAGGGCCTCTTTATTTGGCAGTTTAAGGGAATGCTTAAAGCTTAAACCAAGTTTGACCAAGCCTAAAAGAGAGGGCAAAAAGGCCTATGTTCAGATTTTTTTAAAATCCATTTCCATATTTTGAATTTAAAAATAGTCTATTTAGTAACCCGAAAGAGAGGTGGGTAAATGAATTCTAAAATGTCATTTTCCCATTCCTCTTCTCTCTCTAACATATAAAATACTCTCTCTCACTTAGAACTCATTAAAGGAGGCACTTTTCAACCCCTTGCCAAAAAAGCAGATTTTCCACATTCTCTTAGTGCATTCTCTCTCTAAAATGTGATCCAACTCTCTCTCTCTCTCTCTCTCTCTCTCTCTCTCTCTCTCTCTCTCTCTCTCTCTCTCTCTCTCTCTCTCTATGGACTCTCAGTCCTTAACTAATATGTATGAGACGAAATCCTTTGTACTGTTTTGTTCTGGTCCTATAGGTCATATATGACCTCCATGGACGATAATTCAATCTCTCTCTCTCTCTCTCTCTCTCTCTCTCTCTCTCTCTCTCTCTCTCTCTCTCTCTCTCTCTCTTTTTCCCCCCTTTTCTCTCTTGTCACTTCCCCTCCCAATCATTAAGGAACATTCTTGGCTGCCTCTTTCTCACGGAGTGCAGATCCTCCAAGGTTGCAGATATGCCCTCTCTCCCACTCATTGTCTTTCTATCAGCTCCCTCTCTCTCTCTCTCTCTCTCTCTCTCTCTCTCTCTCATGCTTCTCCCACTCTAGCTCCAGTTGTGAGAGCAATCAAAAACTCCATTACCTTTGTGTACAGCAATGTTTCTCTCTCTACACTCATGATCAACAATTCAAATTCAAAGGAGATTGAGCTGCACTCCCTCTCTTTATTCCCTCCACAACATAATCCTTTTCTCTTATCTCTGAGTACTCTCCACTTCTTTCCTCCATAGCTACCTTCACCTGCTTGTAGTAGTCACTATTACACATTCTCTCTGATTTGCTTGATTAATTAATACAAATGTCATTCAATCCCATATCACTGCAAGACATTACTAACAAGTCAAAACGATAACGATTAAACGCTGATTTAGAGCAAGAGTACGCTACTGTGTGACTTGGCACATCTAATCCCAATGTTGGAGATTAGCTACAGAACCTTGGGGGCAAGGCATTCAGCTTATGGGTTGATGACTATATTTACCTTGGCAATCCAATGACCAATGCATCATTGCCTTTTCATAATGTCACTGAGCTACTACGTTTTGATGGAGATAGGAGAGACCGATTGTTTGGCTATTGATGGAGATTATATTTAGCTTTTGTCAATGAAAGGGAAGCAAGAAAACATCTTTGTGCTGCTTATTCATCATTGCAAGAGAAGTACGTGAAAGACATTCAGCAAGTCAGAGAAGAAGCCAACGAGAAGACGAAGTAGCTAAACGACGAGATGTCAAAGCTTATTAAAAAAGTAGAGCATCAAAAAATGGAGCAAGAGCGTCGTCTAGACAATTATGTTCAGCTACAAAACACTACGCATAATATGCACCATTGAATCGATCATCTCACACACATTCCATTGGGCTCCCACATTCGCAAGTGCAAGAGACATGCAACATCTATGCTATCTTCAAGTGGTGGAGCTCAAAAGCAACGTATCCGTCAAAATCGATGGGAATACAAATACAAGATTCTAATTACTTACATTTTTGTACGTTGCTATAATATTATTTCAATATGCAGGAACTTGGCTTGGATGATGATGATGGGAATCGATTCCGATGCTCAAATGATTGGACATACTCTGCTGCAGCATATCATCAAACCAAAGGAGTTGGTGGAGCTATTGGATGATCCATCCAATGTTGGCATTGCTAATGTTTTGTGCCAGAAGTATTTTAGTGAGCTAAAGAGCATTGTGTCGCCTCAGAAGATGATGGAGGTGTGTGACAGTGCAAGAATAAGTTTCAAGGCCTATGAATCTTTGTATAGACTTGTCACACTAGGTCACTAAGAAAAAGGTTTTTTTAGGTTTCTTCCAACACCTTGTATTGTCAACATTGCAAAAAGGTGCACCAATAATGATGTTCCAAGCTTGTTGGGTGGATTTCAATATGTGGAGGATGCCCTGCCATTAGAAGAGAGAAAATCCTTCTGTTACAACAAGTTCAATAATGTCTATGTTGACTTGTTGAAGCTCCAAGAGTCAATGATCAGATTTTATGGCTTGACACGGGAAGATTGTGATGGCAAAGTTATATTTGTGATGAAGCTTGACGAGTGCCAGATCGTCAAAAGTCAACGGCTAAAAAGGATAAGTGGTATGCTTATGAACAGAGCCTTGGTGGGCATCGATGTTGAGCTAAATGCCAACGAGAAGGGAAACACCTGTTTAGATGTTCAGTCCGAGAAGAATATTTGGTGGTTAACAGCTTTTCATCTCCCACACAAGACACATGAATCCCTCAAATGGTATTTTAATCACACCCCAATCGTTGATGTCATTCGGCAAAAACAAAAAGGATAACGATTGCAGGTTTCAAGTCTGGGTATGTTCCAAGTGGAGTGGCATTTGGAAAGAGACTTGAAAACTCTCAAGTGTATGTTAGGGTGCAAGCAAGGTGCAATGACCCTCTTTCCATGCATTTATTGCTGCCACAATAAAGTCTCATTAGGGACTGAGGGAAAGGGTTCAAAGGCTAGCAATTCAAAGGGCGGTAAGGGTAAGGGTGACAAAGCTGTAGTCAACTCTACAAAAGGTGTGCCCACTACACAAACAATGGGTAAAGCACTACAACAATGGTTTCAAGGTATCCCCAGTTCTAACCAGAGTGTACCCCCTAATCGAGACATGGACGATCCAAATTGGATCCTATTATACCGATTCCTCCGATAAATGTGCATGTGTGCACTCTTCATACCCATCTACAAATTCTTGACAAGTTGTTTATGCTCGATATTAATTATGCTTGGAATATGGAGCCTACAGAAAGAAGGGAAGAGTATCAAAGAACTCAAATCTATTCTATCAAGTGTTGGCCTACATGAGGGTGCAGTAGAGTTATCAAAGGACAAGAAGGCATCTGGAAGTACACAGGATCGTCCTAATAAAATATGTATGTTTGGTAGTAAAGCTAGACATATGCTTTCAGACTATTCTGACTCCCAAAGTCCCAATGAGTTTCAATTGTGGAAAAAGGTGTGTGACATTACCACCTACAGAGGTAACAAAGCAGCCCTCGAAATTAAGCGTGCTCGTGTGTGGCAAGCTGTAGATGATATTTTTTGTTTGCTTAAAAAGGCAAAGCTAACCTCTGTTGAGATATCCACCTTAAAGTTTGTAATCAATAGTTTCACAACGCAAATGGTGGATGCCTGGGGAGAGACGCACATAACACATTACATGGTGGGTTGAACACTTTGTCTTTGCAGTAAAAAAACATCAGTGTTTGAACTAAAGTTTTATTATTTTTGCAACACATTCTTTTTGCTCATAGCTCATTTTTTCTCGACACATTTGATTCATTGGGTATCTAGAGTAGCAAAGGAATGGAGCACTCACATATCAAGCAAAAGCAGTGTATTTTAAAAATACACAGCATGGAAGTGGGAGAAAAAAGAGCAATGCCCTACACGAAATGTTCAATTGGCTCTACAAAGTTTTAGCAAGGAGAGAAAGGAAGAAGACTAGAGTGCAAAGAAGTTTGAAATACAAAATAGAGAAAGTGATTAGCGTGAGGCGATCACAATCATATCATGCTTCTAGTGCAAAAGATTGATTTCGACAATGATTGGAGACAAGGCAACGAAATGGCAGGCGTTGGGTGCAAAATCAATAAATGTCTGACACTAACCAGTTCTATAGTAGACATACATTGTAATGCCACATGATTTGTTAACACCCCAATCAGTGGTTCCATGGGTCAAATTTTGCCAATTTTGGAGTTTTTTTGCAAAAAAATATTAGTATTATTGAGTTTTTAATTTTTTAAAAAAAATAGTACTATATAAGTTAAAATTCACAACTTGAAGTCATTTCTTGCTTGCACATTCTAGAATATCCTCTTGAGCACAAATGTGCACGCTCTCATATCTTGCACCACATGGACGATTCACACGAGCAAGTTGGCACTACGCACAACAATACCACCACATCCACTCACACCATAGAAGATCCATAGCCAGAACCCCATGTAGAATCTACGGCTTTAAATCCACATCCCCAACCACAAGTGGACAACCTAGTGACCCAACCCGCTCGAGACACCCAAGAGCCTCCCCAACCATCGAATCAAAATGATTTAACCACCATGCGATATATTTTTGGAGATCTCAAAGATTTAATCCATGCCAATTGCACACCTCTACCAGATCCTCCACCAATTTCATCTCTACATAGAGCCACGCAAGAAACAAGAGCAACAGAAGAAGAATACCGAGGTCAGCTTCAAAATCTGGTGCCCTCGCCTGCTGTCACAGCAACAACTGATGCTTAGGCCATTGTGGAAACCACACCATGAAAGTTTCCACTGCCAATCAAATAAAGAGTAATCAATGTAATACCAGACGGCCCAATTTCTAAAGCACGAGAGGCCAAGAGGAGGAAAACAATGAGGGAGACGAAAAACAAAGAGGCAACTGAGAAGGAAGCACAAAGAGTGCAAGAAGAGCAAAGAAGACAGAGAGAGCAAGAGGAATGGCAAAGAGTCGAGGCCAAGAGAGCTCATTTGGCAAACTTACAAGCACAAGCAGAGGCAGAGAGAGAGGCGGCAAAGGATAGAGCTCAAGCCACCCAACAAGCGAAGGTTGGGAGCTCAAGGCCTTCAAAAATACCTCAAAGAGCCAAGCAGTGTGCAAAGAGAAAAAAGGACAAGGTGACACTAAATCATTCATAATTATGTTTCAGCGTGCGAAGCACTATGCTTATGAGTAATAAGGAGGGGAGGTGTGGTGGGGGTGGGCTACGGGGAGGTGCGGTGTGGGTGGGCTATGGGGTACGGGGTACCAAACGCGTTTCGCTCCATTGAGGAGCTCATCAGTGGTAGGAGAAAGGAGAGAGGAGAGAAAGAAAGGAGGGGGGGGGGGGGAAGGGGGAAGAAGGAAGTGTACTTTTGAAGGGGTTAAGTTAGGGAGATAGTTCCTCTAACTGAAGGAAAAGAGTGGTGTATAGTGTGATGTAGAGTCCCCGTAAAATCAAGGGAAGTCTTCATTGATTGTTATTGAGGAGTGGTTAAAGTGAAGGCGGGGCCTGAAAATATGGGAACGTCTCCATTGATTGTTATCCGAGGAGCAGTTTAAGTGAAAGCGGGGCTCGATAATATATGGAAAAAATGGTGGGTGGGGGGGGGGGGCGTATGGGTCAACCGGACCACTGACAAATCTGCTCCTTGGCGTCGTGGCGCTCGACGCGTCGAGGTCCGATTGACCCGTACGCCCCCTTCTCGCCCTATTTTGCAAAAGAATCATCGAGACGTGCCCCTCGGCTGCCCGATTGCTGCATGTTCGATGTTCTGTGCATGTGTTGCAGAAATGAAATCTATTGGACAATATGAATTTTTTTAAAAAAAACAAGTACCGAATTTGACAGGAATTGTTGACAAAAAAAAATATTATGTATTGATTTGGATATTACATCATGGTCAATTAGCTTTTCTATTACATCTATGGGTATGGGGCAAATAGCTGACTTGACACCAAGGGATTTTACAATTTCCTCTAGGTTCGTCAACCCTTGACCTAGGCTCAAGGCAGAGTGGGAGAGGACTAAGCCTAGGTGCTTGCATGTAAAGGCATACAATGCAGCCTCTCGGTCCACCAATATTTATTTATGAGCATTTAAGGTGAGAGAATCCTCAACAAATATGGTACTTAATGCTTTGCACTTTAGCACATCTACAGTCAAAACCATTCTTGGAGAATTCTGTGTGAGCAACTCTAAGAATCAATGGCCCCAGGTGGCTCAGGTAGTGCCAAAGCAAGTTATCCCTACCCATGGGCATGTTGCACAAACCTCCAGTACCCATTGCAAACTTATCAACATGGTATGACATCTGCAAAGCATTTTAATTGACTTTAACACTTGTAGTAAGGAATAATAGACAATCTACTAGGTTAAGATTTATTTACCTCAATTTCTTCATCCTTCTCTTCGAGAGTTTTCTTTGTAAGATCATGCTAGATCAATCATCTCTACCAATTGCGATCAGTGGTTTGTGTGGAGGAAATTCGCTTTTCGGTACGCTTTCGTAGAAAAGAGGCACATGATTTGATTTCCATAAGTGTACTTGCTATGTTTGCACCAACTTCTGTTCGTTTTCATTGGGGAGAAAAGAGAAGCTTGTTGGGAGACCTTGGTCTTCAAAGTCAATTTGAAAATTGACTCTCTCTTCCTTTCCACTGGGATCCTTCATGCCCGCATAGATAGCAAGCAGTGTGAGCGACTCGTCTTCTCTGAGTCCTAATGTTTTGGCAATGTTGTCAAGGATCAGAAAGTGACAATCATCCACCACCACTACATGTAAAGTGAGAATTTGGAGGTATGGAACCTCCTCTAGCACCTCATGTCCCTCTATCATCCGATCTTCCTCCTCAATGAAGCTGGGATCTTGCAAGAGGACGAGTGCCATAGATGCTTCAGTCTGCTCATCAATCTCTTCAATTACTTCATTTGCTTTCTTCACAATGGTCACAAGTGGTTTTTGGTTGAAGTTTTCCTTTGCTTTTCCCTTATCCATGCCCTCAAGCACAAGTAAGACCATAATTATGTCCCAAGAAATGAATTGGGTGCCTATGCACCCCGTGCCCAAATCTATGAGATCATTTTCATCCTCTGTCTTGTAGTCCCGTTCTATGAGGCCTTTAATAAACCTGAACAAGCGAAACCAAAAGTTTCTGTCGGCCGCATAGAGATGCTTCAGGAAATCCACTGGTAACCATGTTGTGTTGGATCTCTCAACGACTATGGCATATTCTTCCATGTGATGCACCATGTAATCAAGAAAGCTTTCGAATGCCTCTGCATGAAGGTTGGTGGTGGCCTGCATGTCAATTGTCCCCAGGAACAAACTGAGTAGTTCATGTGCTCAATCTGCAAGTCCTACCTTTTCTAATTGTGTGAGAAGTGCCTCAGTAGACGTTTCCATGGGTTCGTTCGCGAAGAAGATGCGAAGAGAGCTTAGAGCTAAAGTTTTGTGAATGTGAGAAATGAAGTTTAAAACCTAGAAAGTCACTTATATACCGAAAGTCACTTTTTAAAAAGCACTTAAAAATAACTCAAAACTATAATTTTAAACAAAATCATGCGACAAAGAATTGAAAGACACCAACATTAAAAACATTCGTGCTCCACATCAAAGAAATTGCACGTTTCAATCGAAAACTTGAATAAGTTGAGAAAAATAAACAAGTATGTGCACAAACAAGATTCAAAACACCATATGTATTAATTGGAGCAAAATCCCTGGCAGTTACAAGCTTTTACAAAAATACATCACGAAAACGGAACGTTCTTACAGAGAAATCTCTTCTCTTTTCTGGAGTGAGCAACCTTTTCATTGACTACAAAGAGATATTGCTTGGGCAAGGTATATTTGAGATTAAGATACTTGCGAAGGTGATTGAGGTCCCAGTCATTGTTCACAATAATGTGGTGCATTGCATCGTCTGGAGACGTATTTGCAGGTCAGCTGATTCTCTAGCAGCAACCTCAGAGTCTTGTGCCTCCCATTCTCCCATCATCAGCTTCCATGTTCTATAGGGAAAGACCATCGACAAGCTTTGCTTCGCAATATGGTATCTGAACACCACATTCTTAGCAACCCATCCAACTGCAAGGAATCCGTTCATCGCACTTTCCCCTTTGCAAGTTCACATTGTTGGTGTCTTGTGAACACTCTGAAGTCGAAATATAAACACAAGCACATGAAGAGACATAAACCATGTTACCGCGGCTTTGTGGGAACCATAGGTGCACTTCATTGCTGCTTGCACATCCACCTCGATTCTCCTTTTGGTTGTTGTGATCAAGGCACTGTCTGGGTTAGGCCATTTCAAACTCTCCAAGGTTGGCAAGTGAATCGGAGAAATATTACCATATCCATTTTGCCTAGGTGTGACATAAGTATGACTATAAAAGAAAAAAAATGTCACGTGAGGCAAGCTCAGAGGATGGACATCCAGCATAGAGTAACTTGCCAAGCTCAGTGTGGATGACCTCAAAAGTTCCTGTGAAGGGCTCTATTGGCTTCCACTCTACAAAATTGGATGGAAAAACATCTGCAAGCATGAACAAGCAATGGAAATCTTACAGTCATCAAAGCAACACACAGGGCAAAAATACTAAATAGACGAGCAAAAAACTTGAAAGAGGAGTAAGATTACAATTTGTAGGAAACCTCAATGGAGCCACTACTGTCTCTAGCTTCAATTGTGAAGAAACATACACATGTTGCACCTTTGCAAGCCTCTTGTTGTCTTGTGTTTGATTGAACTCCATGATTCTTCCCTTCCAATGGTGTGCTCGAGAAGCCATGTGTCTCCTTGAGTGCACCTCTTAAGTTGGGTTGCATTGCCACCCGCATAATTCGTTTGAACTCCATCGTCACCCAATATCCATTGTCTTCTTGTACATTGCTACATGAAATGGATTCAATGACACTCCTAGGTCGTCGAGTACCTGATGATGCCATGGGGAATAATGGCACAACCTACAGACAAACACTTACGATTAGACATTACACATCCATGTTCTCAACTGTATAAAGAGCAAGATTCTTGATGGTACACAAAGGTGAAGGATGCCACTTAGTGCTATACCGCTCCACCTGCTTGTTGGCTTAATGTGGAAGATAATGTTGCAAAAGCTTGAGAGGAAAGTAGATCCTCTCTAGAGAGCTTAATGGACAAGGAACAGGAAAACTATTGAGGAAAGAAAGAGGGATGATCTAGCAGAAGGATATGCTACAAATCTTCAACTTTAGCTAGAGGCGTTTAGTGAGGCCCATGGAGAAATGGAGAACTTCAGCTTTAGAAGAATGTGGCCCTCAAGAATGCAGTAAGCTTGAGGAGGTAAAGGAGGTTCAAACTTTTGTTGCAGAGCTTTTGGGAGGGAAAACTAAAAGGAAGGAAAGAGAAGCAACTTGTAAGGTGAATTGAAGAGAAGTGAGAGATGATACAGTAGTAGAGAGAGAGGGAGGGAATGATCATCACGTTTTTGGAGGGACCCCCTTTTAGGACGGGGGGGAGAAACTAGTAGCCACGAGAGAGAGAGAGAGAGAGAGAGAGAGAGAGAGAGAGAGAGAGAGAGAGAGAGAGAGAGAGAGAGAAAGGATTGGCTTTTACTCAACTATTTAGAAAAAAGTTTAGTTGTCTGAATTTATAAGAGATTTTCTCTTTATATTTTATAAAAGAGTACAAGTTTGACCACTTACTTTTAGGCCCTGCCATACCTGTCATTTCAATCCACAAGGCATCCACCCATTTGCCCCTTCCATAATCTCCTTTTTAATCCCATGGCAAATAAAGAGGCCCCCTTAGAGTCCCAATAGGGAATTGTTCTCCACATATACTGTTATACATGGTTCACGCAAGCTTCGATATTCCTATCAGCATTATATATGCAGTATGGGAGATGTCAAGTTATGCATGACAAATGGCACTGAATTTATGATTGTGGAGTCAGACATGTTCCTAAACTGACTAAGAGTTTGGTGTCAGTTGGTCAGCTTGATGCTCTAGGCTATACTACTGTTTTTGGCAATGGTTCTTGGATGGTGTATAAGGAAAATTTGTTTTTCATAAAAGGTCACAAATCTAGATCATTGTACTTTTTATATGTCTCTTCATTCAAAGAAATTTCTATCTATGTAGTCGAGCAGCCTTCTACAGAGTTGTGACATAGCCGGCCATATGAGCCAGAAACGAATGAAAATCCTTCAATGTTTGGGCTACTTACCTGTGTTAAACTATTCGGATTTCAATTTATGTGAGCATTACATCTATGGCAAGAAAACTAAGCAAACTTCTTTGCCATTACATTGAGTGTTGGGAAACCCTCTAGATTTGGTTCATAGCTATTAATGTAAGTCTATGCCACAAAAATCTCTAGGGGGAGCACTGTATTTCCTAACATTCATACATAACTCTACCCGAAAGGTGTCGGTCTACCTCTTGAAGGGGAAAGACAAAGTGTTTGCTACTTTTAAAAAATTCTTAGCCATGGTTGAGAACCAATCTGGTAAAAATCTCAAGCCTTTTCAAATTGGCAATGGTGGAGAGTATGTCTCCACAGAGTTCAAATTTTTTTGTAGCAAACGAGGGATACAGTGACAGTTTACTATGTCATACACACCTATTCATAATGGCATTGTTGAGTGTATGAATCAAATGATTCAAGAAAGAGTCACAGCCATGTTATCTATGGTGATTTTACCTCTAAGTTTTGGGGAGAGGCTGTTATGACAGTAGTACACATCATAAATACATCGCCTAGTACTTCATTGAATTTCAATATTTTACAAGAGATGTGGAATGGAAATAAGCCAACTTATGATAGATTACGTGTGTTTGGGTGTGAAGCATACTCACACATTCCCAAAGAACTTCGCAAGAAGCTAGATCCCAAGTCACACACAAATGCATCTTCGTCGATAATGGTGCAGACAAAGAGATGGGATATCGTCTCTAGCACCCAAAATCTAAAAAGGTTATCGGCATCTCACAAGTGATATATAATGAGTAGAAAATGCATCGATAGCCTATTAAAGAGGCCGAATATCAGAAAGTCTGAATTGAGGATGTAGCCTCCACAAATTTGGGAAACCCAACTCAGTCTAGTGGTGATTTTCCTACCACTAGTAGTGCTCCAGAGAGAGCGAAATCTAGCAATCGGGGTGATGACAAGATCTATGCAGATATATCGTGCCCTTGAGCACTTTGAGCCAAGATTGGACTATGTGTTAGTCACTGACTGCGATAATCCCACTTGCTACAATGAGGCTATTCAAATGGAAGATAGCGTGAAGTGGAACCAAGCTATGCAATCTAAGTATAACTCGATTTTAGCAAATGAAACTTGGGAATTGACAGAGTTACCAGAGGGTAAATAGTTGCAAATGGATGTACAAGAAGAAGAACACGGCAAAAGATCCCAAGCCTAATTATAAGGATAGATTGGTTGCTAAAGGCTTCAAGTAGAGGAAAGGCATAGATTTTGACGAGATTTTTTCTCCAATAGTCAAGATGACTACACTACATCTTGTGCTTGGCTTAGTAGTCATTGAGGACATGGAATTGGTCCAAATGGATGTGAAGACAACGTTTCTTCATAGGAATCTTAACGAAGATGTCTAGGTGTACGCAAGATCAGGTGTACCCAGCTTTGGTAGTTTATGTAGCTTTAGGCTGAAAAAAATCAAGTTGTTTATGCAAATGTTATTGCATGACACCCTAGCTATACTCATTCCTAAGAGCCAAGAATTTGTGGCCACATAAAAGGCATAAGTACTAACATACCAAAAAGGCCCGATTTCTAAACAACCAAAGAAAATAATATTTTTTGTGTGTAAGGAATCTCTTGCTTTGACCTGTCATGCCCTGTCACAAATTGTGATGTTAGCATAGATTTTTATATAAGCCTATTATCACTTACTTAATTTTGAAATAAACTTGCACATAAATCTTACATATGCTTAAAGAGAATATTTGGAATTATTGGATTTGTTTCTCTCATTTCTTTAAATTATTAGTAATTATCTTTCTGAAAAAATAAGAAATTCTTACATCACTATTTCTACACAAGATATCTATAGATGCAAGGCTAATTTCTCAAGATCCTACGGTCATTTGATAGATATAATTATGTGGAATGTGGTGAGATGAAAAAATCATACTTTAACGGTTGAATTTTGACACATCTTCCTTGGAAAATTTACATAGAATAATAATAAATTAAATTCAACTCTTTTAAAAATTATATATACTAAATAGAATGATTCTTATTTTCTCATGAGTCGATATTTATTATAGTTTGTGGTATGGAGCCCATAGAAAAAATATTGTGTGCAAGTAGGCTTCATAAGCTTATCTTTTATCCAATGCAACCTTTGGATTATCCGTAGTGTACATCTTAGAGTCAAAAATTTATCAAAGAGTAAAAAAATTGGTATTTCTTCACTCTCCAAAGGTATATTATAGCATCTTAGTCTTAGTTGGCCATGCTAGAATACGAGGTGTAGACAAATGTGTTGAACACCTTGAGTGTCACACTTTCTACCTAACTGCCAAAACTGGACACCCAGGAGGTCCAACCTTCACCATTTTTAAATCCCTCTAAACCATGATTTTGCCAGGTATGGCAGAGAACTAGGCATGATTATGATAGTTTCTACTATAATCCTAATTTTAGGGGAAGGAGACCAGCACATATTCTTGCAAATATGGAATCAGGGGTAAATGTGGTAGCACCACAACCCTTCAAGACTAGATTTCAAAATACAAGCCCACCGAGGACATTTCAACAAGGAAATTGGCAAAATTTGTAGAGGTACTAGCAAAAATATAACCCATTGCAACCTTGCACTGATTGTGAAACTTTCGGATATAGAGAGATACCTTCATGTGAAATGTGGTACAAGCATAGGATGAGAGGGGTATCCCAATTGTGAAATATGCACTTGAAAATGCAGTAGCTAGTTCCTTCAATGATGGAAGAATGAAGGAACCTACTCAAGTGAAAGCAGTTCTCTTGGAAGAGATTTCTTTTGAAGTTGAACTCCTGAAAAGATAGGCAAAAGGGGGGAGAAGGAAGTACAAAAATAAAGGTGACACCTACATTTCTTTCAATGTGATTGTCCTGCATGCACCAAGATTGAGGAAGTTTTGGAGAAACCTCTAGAGGTGGAAAGCTTAGTAGTTACAAGGTCAAAAGGCAAGTTGAAGGAAAAACAGGGAAGGGAATAATTCTGAAGGACCCATTGATTGGGAAGCCAAGGATAAGATGCGAATGGGGGTACTGAAGAAAATTCAAGTAAATCAGGACACTGAAGAATTTGTAAATCCATGCCAACAATGACAATGCAGGCAATGTAGGAAAACCTAGGTAGAAGATCCATAGAAGGGGAAAAATTAAATTACTCAAAAAAGGCAAATAGTTCCAAGGAATAACCTAATAAAGGACTATCATATGATCTTTTTGAAGCTTTTGTTGGCAACACCCATTTTAGTGAAGGTGAGGCAACTATTGAAATTAGTTCTTGATTGTAGTAAAAAGAAAAATTCAAAAAATGGACAAGTCAAATCAAAGAAAAGGAAGGAAAGCAGAAGGGCGAAAGCAATCAATTGATTTCGCTCAAGTTGAGTGTGGAGATGCAACTCTAGTGGATATAAATTAAAAAGTACTTGTAATATTTCCATTGGGAAGGTGTACCTTTCAAATGTGTTGGTGGATGGAAGTTCCCGAGTTAACAATATCCTTCAATCAATTTGACAGAAGTTGAATCTCATGAATTGGGAGCCATCACCTTTTCAGGTCAAAATGACTGACCAAAGAAGGGTACAACCTTTGGGGATTCTTAGAAATTAGACAATAAGTGTAGCAAGAGTAACATTTGTGGTCAACTTTGTTGTCCTGAGTCTGGAAGAGTACACATGCTCTTACCCAATCATTTTGGGAAGGTGTGGGACGCATGTCTAACCTCACCATCCTATCTTATTGCAGTATTAGCGAGAACCACGATTAAATTGTCAATCCATGGGAAGAAGCTGACTTGACTAGTGCATAGAGGCTACAAGAGGTTGTCAATCTCTCGGTAACAACTCGCATCTAACTCAAGCTACACTCAAGTGATTGAAATCACCAAAAGCCAATCGCTCATCAACAAACAAATCACATCCATTACAGCATCAAATGACATCCAAACGTAATGAAACTTCTAGGACATGTTTATAAGACCTAAGCACACATGCTTATGGTCTCAAACCCCACTTTAGGCCAAGTTCCAAAATCGCAATTATTAACAGCAGTGGATTTTTGACATACCCATTTTCGACCCAGAATGCATCTAAATACTTAGCAATGATGCCCCAATACCCCGCCTATGCTTAGTTTTTGATTTGAAAGTGTAAATTTCTAGTAATGATAAAATTAGGTTGCGGGTCGACGACGCCAAAAGCTACAAAATATTGTGATGTGTTTACATCAATGCATAGAGCTCTTACTTGCGGTTGCAATGCAACAAACGCGACTGCAATGTGACAACCGAGGAGGGAGTAGGAAGCGCGAGAAGGAAAATAGTAAGCACCATTATCTCACGTTGTGTATTTCATTATCCAAAACTTGAAAATAAATTACAAAAATTGGCTTTTATACCTTAGCCAAGGTTTTTGGTGGTCAAAACTAATAACTGGGAGTTCTACCAAAGATGGGTAATGACAGGTTGATACAATCTGGAAGCTTGTAGCCTCGGCTCATTAATTACAGAGTTTATTTGAGAAAATAGGAGTTACAATATTCCCAATTTATCAAAATAATAAGTGTTTTACAATGAGAACTCCGAAAATGGTATCCCTATTAGCTTGCTGCTAACATTCCCCCCCTACTCGCCTGTGTCGTCCCTTGACACAGCTTTATGGGCTGAAGTAGTCTTTGGGCTGGTGGATGGCGAGGCGGTCTTTACGCGCATTCAGTGCCTTTTGGTATCTGATTTTCCTTTCTTTATCTGGCACTTGCAAAAACTGCATAGTTACTATGTTTTTCAGCTTCACTACTGAGTAGCCTACAAACCTTTTTGTGAGGTTGCTGATCATTGGTGCAAATATCTTTGTTCGCCAAGTGAAGAATCCCATGTAGAACGCTTCCTCGAATGCCAGCATATTGTGTGAAGGTAGAAACATGCATCTGGTGTAGAAGCCATAGAGGACTTCTTTGGAAGGTTGGCCACTGAGATCATAGCACAAACCTTTATTACCCTCGAGGAATGACATCCAAGGGGCACCTGCTTGCTCTGGCTCATTGAACACTTTGATGCATGTGAGCAGCATTCGACAGATCTTATATAGCAGAGCACATGAAAAATCAGGTAGACTTTTAAAGAATGACATGGCGCCCTTTAGGGTTTTCACCATGTATTCTTCATCACTAGTCCCTTTTCTGGAGCAGGCAATCTAGGGTAGTTTAGCCAAGTTGGCCGCTTCTTAAGTAGTGCCTCATGTGCTATCCAGGTCCTTACTCTTGGTACATGACAGAAAGTCGGATCTTTTTGCAGGGCTGCAGGTGCTCTCGTGAACAAAATCAAATATCATGGATTTTTGTTCAGCCAACTCAACCTCCACTTTGGGTGGTCTTTATCTACGTCCTCAACTTCATGTCTGCGTAAAGCCTTTCGTTTACCTGTAGTAACTCCACTTTTATAAGAGGGTATGGCAGGGACTATTGGTGCCATTGCACATTGATTTGATTGAAAGTGAGTTATGTAACGTTGATGGAGTGAAGAACTCTCAACTCCCAATCCATCGCTGCCTTCCACTGCTCATCTACCTCTTGTGTAATCTTTTCTTTCAGTGCATCTTATTCAGCCTTTGAGAGCTGGACCATGGGCACTGTGTCTTCTTCTATAATGGTTACCTAAAAATCTTCCTCACCACTTAGCTCTACTGTGGACTATGTCTCCAGTTCAGCAAATGATACTGAGGGTATTTCTATTTGAGGCTGCTCCGAAGTGCCTGCCTCTTCTTGCGTTTCCGGCTTTCCCTCTCTTAGTAGCTGGTTGACTCTTTTGAGTTCATGTATCTCCTTCAGCAGTTCATCGTCTCTTTGGACCCGCATCAAGGCCAGGTCTCTGCGCTGAGATTGCTCTAACTTTAGTTCCAGCTCGAGGTCCTTGTTCTTTTTCTCCAATGCTTTGTAGACCTCGTTTGTTCCTTTGATCGAGGCTACGACTGGATTCTCTCATATTTTCCGCAAGAAAATTGCTTGATCATTTATTCTTTGTTCTGAGTATTGTAGAGAATCGTTCGCGACATCCAACTGCACTTGAATCTTCTGAGCTGATAGGGTTGTCGTTAAGAATTTCGTTTGTAACTTCTGTCAATTGTTCATCTTTTGCTTTGCAAGAATCTAACAACTTTGTAAGTAGGTCACCTAACTCCTCCATCTCCTTCTGCTGTTTATTGCTTGCTAGCTGATGTTGTTCAGCTTCAGCTTTCATTTCCTGCACTTGCTTTTATAGATCGGTGATGACATTTAATCTGTCTTCTAATTCTCCTTGGAGAGCGTCAATCACCATCTCTAGTTCTTTAGCCTTTGTGTTGCGGCTAAGAGCTGCTGATCGGAATCTTTTCGTCATATCCTACAGTTACCTTGCATATTCGTTGACTTGCAGGATTACCTCATGATTTGATTGCCACTCTTCATTTCTTGCTAGGTGCTTAGATGTCTCGGCAGTCTCTTGTGTCTCTCTCGGCTGCGTCGTGGCGGCTGGTTGTTCTTGCCCTTGAGGCTGTGGGGCTGGGCTTCTTCTGCTTTATCATCCTAAGACTTTGTGGATGCTTCGGCCTTTTCTTGTTGTGTTGAGGTAGAAGGTGTTGACTCGGACTTTGTTGTGTCCTCTTGTGTAGTACTTGTTTCCTTTTCTGGCTTGGGTTCTTTCTCTTTTTGTTGCTCTTGTGTAGCAGTAGCCTCTTGTGCAGATTCTTTTGCTTCTTTTGATTTTGATTTTGTCTCTTTGGTGGGCTCAGCTTCTATGGCTTTTGTTGTTGGTGATGGTTGTGGGCTTGGAATAGGGTTATCTTGTTGTTCCATAGGCAGTGAAGTGGGTCGGGGAGGCTCGTGACCTTGGTCGTGTTGTGCCTCTTCCCTTGAATTTTCCTCGGCTTGTCTCAGGTCCGCCTCTTTTGCTTTCCTTGCCTCTTCTCAGGCTTCTTTCAGCTTCAGGACTTCTGCTTCTTGATACATTTTTTCCAAGGATTCTGTTGGATCTTCAAATTGCTTCCTGGTATGATGCTTTGTCCTTGGTCCCTTAAGTCCACTAGGCAACCATTTTTCCGGGTCCTTTCCTTGTGCTTTGTCGGCTGCATTGGTATGCATGTTTCTCTCTTTCAAACCGGGCTTGCTTTTGCACGGGCTCTTCTTCGTGTGCGGCCACGGCTTTTCTCTTCATTTCCTCTCTTCGTGCTCTCTTTTCCTCATTATCTGAGCTTTTACTGTTGTGTCTTTCCAGCGAGCTTTGAGCCGAATCTTCATCAGATTTGTAGGATCTCTTGGCTGATCTTGTAGCTCGAGGAGATGGTTGAGCTGACAGTATCCAAGTGTTTTTGTCTGGGGCAGGTGGTAGGTTGTCGGCCATGCTGATGGCATGGTATGTAATCCTTTTCAATACCTCTGGTGCACCTAGGTAAGTAATCTTTCCTTCTTTCTTTGTGCCTTTCAGAGTAGTCAAGACATATTGTGCGTGGTCCATCGGTTGCCTGGTTGTTGACTTGAGGACTTGCGTGAAAGTGGTGGCAATCGCATGATTTGGCATGGTATACCTCAGTGGCCTTTTAGCCAGGAAGTGGAAGTGTTGGTGGTATAACCTGGCTGGCTCTTCCACCTGCTTGTGAACTAGGTCTGCAAAGGTGGTTGCGGCGGCGGTTTCTTTGGTGAAAGTATCTGCCATTTTTCTTCCCTTGCCCTCATCGTCATTCCTTCTGTGGGCAGTCTAAGTGCTTCTGCCACTATGTCCTTGGTTATTACCACTTCGACTTTATTCCCTTGAGGGTCAAAAATTTGGGCAGTTCCATCTTCTTTGATCGTGGATAAAAGCTCGTAAGCTTTTTGGAAATCCACACCACACGGATCCTGTTCATAGAAATCTCTGATTCCTAGCCTGCGGTTGGCTTCTTTGGTCTCAGGGTTCACGGCAACATCATACACTTCCTTCGGTAGGAGTTGCAACTCTACCTGATGTCCCTCCTCACTCTTGAATCTGTCGGTGAACACTATGGTGTGATGCTCTTCTAGCTGTTCTTTTGAAAGATAGGCTACCTTGGTGGCTTTGACTGAATGTGGATCAAGTTGGTATGCGGGCAGCTCCTACAACTTTTCTTTCTGGTTGAGCTTCTTCTTGGCCCTCTATGTTGCTTGCATGGCTCCTGTTCAATGAATAGAGTGTCAAAGTTAGCAGATTTTTTGGATTTTTCTTTGAAATGTCCTTGAGTCTGAAATGCTGACAATTTTGGTCCAATTTGCTTCAAATCAATTTTGAACAAGCATAGATGCATAAAAACATGCAAGGAACAAAATTGTAAAGTCCAAACAAAATCTTGCAACCAAAGTAAATAATCGCAATTATTTATAGCTTTCAACATTTTGTAAACTTGGCATCACAGGCTTGAAGTATATACCAAATACATACTCTGAGTGAAATATGGGCTCATTTCGATGTATAGGATGAAAAGGGTACCAGATTTTGGCTTTAGGTCTCTGAAATAGTAGATATAATGGAAATTTGAGATTTTGAGCGCCAAATTGGTTAAGACTTGGCTAGTGGGCTTAACACATCATGTACTTTGGATGTATGATGGCAAAATATCAAAATTTCCCCATTTTGGCTAGAAAGTAAATAATTGCGATTATTAACATTTCTACCAAAATCAACATTTTTTGGTACAAATTGATTCTAAGCATTGTATAGACCCTGTGTATGTGATATGAGGTGATTTGGATCAAGAAATGTGGTCCATAACCCAAAAATTGGCTTGCAAAGACTTCTTTGCGTTTTCTGGCAATTTTCCAAGTTATAGGTGCTCTTCTTGGCTCATACTTGATTGTTGGCATGTAATAGGTGTGTACACATGATAGGTGAGGTGATGATGCAATTTCTAAGCAAAGATAGTACAAAAGTAAATAATCACGATTATTTACAGCAGTCACAATTTTTTTGCAAAAGTTACAAATTTTGACCTAAACACATTCTATACACCTAAAACAAGTTCTAAATTGAATTTGGTCAAGTTTGGTCTTGCCGACATCACTTTGTGCTTTGTCGACTTTGAAATCTTTGATTTCTGTGACTATACTGCCTGTTGGGTTGGTCAGTCAATTTTGAGGCTTTGGACTTGTTTGCAACATAGTCGTGAAACAGCTCATCCAATTTTGGCTCATTTGGAGTCAGTTTGACCCCGTTTGTCGAATTTGACGCTTTGTAGCCTTCGAGCCGCTTTCTGCTTTTCGAGGGATTTGCTTGATTGATTTCACTAAACCAATCATATACATTGTATATGAACCTCGTAGGCAAGCGATCTGTGGAGTCAAATTGAAATTCTGGCATCTGCCCAAAAACCTAGCTTTTCTACCCTCGACCCCTGCTGAATGGTCAACTGATGATATAGAAAGTTTCTATTATGTTAGGGCATGCTACAGTTCAAATCCCATCTGATTTGGTCGAGCTGACAGGCCCGCTATGGTCAGTTTTTGGTTGTAGGTCTTCGTGCACTGCTCGATTTCTAGGGTTTTTTCTAGGGGTTTAGACTAGCTATCGGCCGTACAAAATGGATCATTGACGAGTAAAGAACTTACCCCTCATGTCTCGTGTGAGACGGTGCTGAAAACGGGCAACTGTAGACTCCGGAAAAGATGCGCGAAAGAGGTCGAAAAGCTCTCTCTGCAAAGGCCACAAGTGGAAATGAGGTGATTTTAGCCTACCTTGGATATCTATACCCGGACTTCCCGAACCAATTTTCCCTAGATTCCCTCGTTAGTCCTACTAGGCCGTGAAATCTATGTTATACTCAAAAAATTTCCTTGATCAGATTCCCGTAGCTCATTCTGCAAGAATTTTGCAAAAGTAGGTCTAGCCGCCTAATTTAGACTTCCTGCTTCCATCTTCCAATTTCATTGAAAATTTTTGTGCTTGTCTGCCTTGTCTTTCTGATCAGCATCGTGTCTTCCATTTTTCCATCTGAGCTTCCTTGCTATTTATTATTAATTTTTGACATGTTTATTAAAAAAATCAAAGAAAATAACAAAATGCTCTAAAAAAGTAAATTAAAAATCCAATAATTAACAAAATCCATTGACAAACACAGCTTTATTGTTTTTTGTTGGATTTTTCTATTTTAGTCTCATTATCAATAAAATTGATTTAAAAAAATAACAAAAAATAACTATTTTTTGATGATTTTTTGATAGTATATACACTATTTACACTCATCGAGAAGATATTATCAATGAATTTTTCTTTGATGATGAACTATAAGAGGATTATTAGGTTAATTTGCAAAAAATCACATGTTAACATCGAACTTTTTCCTCCCTCTTCAAAGATTGCTTAATTACTTAGTGCCCTTCCACCCCTCCTAGATGGCGTACTCCGGGACGACTATGTGCATGGGTTGAACAATCGTGTCTATGCATAGCCGTGGTTGGCTCTACCATGCTTTCAAGATCAATGCAATTCAAACCACTATGTTGTGCAAGAGCTGGGTCTTGAGTAATTAACTCAAGGGTTTCTGATGTCGAGGTTTGCTGTTGATGTTTGCCAAAGAGCAAATCTTGTAGCTTGTGTGCTCTCTGTTTGATTGTACCATCAGGATGCTTTAGCACGCTGATTACTTGAGCTGTTGATAGCACTTTTGACTGTTGTCGAGCTTTTTCTCGCCATTGGTAGCTTGTTCTGCTCGGTGTTGTATGGTGTGGTGGAGTCTTTTGAGACTTAACTCGCCATTGCTTGATTGGTTTTATGGTTTGTGGAGAAGAAGGTAACGTTTGTGGAGTAAGAAGGTTACGTTTTCAAGGTCAATGGTTTTGACATTCCTGAAGCTTCAGATCTGCAATCCCCATACAAGGATTGTACATCCACATTCATATCAGAAGGTAGGTTATCCAACCAAACTTCCTCTATAGGAGCTGACTTTAGGGTTAGGCTCCCATCATTGATCTCTCTAACTTTTTCCCATAAGTTTCCTGGCCAGTCTTCCTCTACGAATGGAATTCATCTTCATTGTACGACACTATAAGTTCTGATTCTTTTGTTTCAAGGTGGGGTTCTGCCACCACATCGGGTTTTTCTTTAGTGTCTCTTACCACAAGCTCTTCAGGTTTTGCAATACTTTCAAGCTTGGGTTTTTGTTTTTCTAGCATTTCTTGCATGATTTTTACCAAATTTTGATAAGCTTCCAGCTTAGCTGCTTCCAAGTTTGGAGAAGGATAGTTTTTCCACTTGTTTTCCATGTTTTGGCGTGCTTTAAGTCCTGCTTGGTAGGCTTCTAAGGCAGCATTAATAGGCTCAAAAAATTTATCAACCAGAATGGATCCTCCAGATTCCACGGTTGTTTTCTTGATTTTACTTTCAGTCTCTTTCACCTTTTCTTGGAATAGCTTGTTTGCTTTCTCCTCGATTTCAACATGTTGTTTTTGTTTTCTCATCTCATATCTTTTGATTCTTTGAGAGGAAACTTTCGTATTTTTTGAATCATTAGAGGAGTTGTGTTTCTTTTTCTTCTTCTGGGCTCTAGTGATTACCTTGATTGGAACAATCGGTTCACTCTCTGATGAGCTACTAGGTATCACTTGGACTACGTTTACTACTGTTTTACCCTTGTTTAAAGGATTTTAAGGACAATCTTTTGGAAAGTGTCCTCCCTTTTTGCAACATTGTATGCAATAGGCTTCAACTGGTTTGAGGTTTTTGTCAGGCTCTGGACATTCATTTTTCCAATGATCATCTGTACCACAGTTGTGACAGTTTCCCGTTCTTGGCTTAATCATGGGTCTGACCATACGAGGTCTGACACCTTGATTAGCTACATAATACATTGGTGCAAGCTCTAGTGGAGCATAAGTCACAGTTTCTTCCATTGGTGGTGGATGTGAAGTATACCAATCTCCTTCTACCATTATTGTAGATGGACTAGGCTTTGGATAAGGTGTAACATGCACTAATGCTTGTTCATATATGACTCCTTCTAAGTGCATGTACTTCACAGGCACTGCATTATGTCCTGGGTATGGAGGTTGTTGACCCAACACAGGTTGAGGTCTTTCCATACCCATTGGTGGTCTTTGAGCTTGGGCCATATTAAGTTAATATATGTACATGGGTTGTCCTTGTGGCCTCATAGTCACGTATTGAACATTCCCATCATACTTTGGTCTGAAGTAGCACTCGTGGTCTCATGGTTGGTCCATTTATCCTCAATTGCACACCTTTTTTGTGGCCTAATTGGTTGTCCCTGTTGAGGTATCCCTTGTCTTGGTCCCCTCATAGGTGCTTTTTGCATGTTGTTCATCATGTCGTTCATCCTTTTGAGCATATCTTTTATGGTTGAAAGTGGTGTTGCAGCAGCTGTTCCCACTTGTGCTGGTTTAGTGCATGCTATATTCTCACTTTGGTTATCCTTAGGGATATCTTCTTCATTAAAAATATCACAATTGTCTCCTAAGTCAATAGCATCTGACACACACTCTTCTAGGGTTGTATGCTTTGTTTAGTTGTCCCTCTAGAAACAAAGATACGAGTTGTTCTTCTGCAGGTATCTCTAGCCCTGGGCATTTGGCAATGTATTGTTTCATTTGAGTTTCACAATCCCTAACTGACTCACCATGTTTCTGTTTAAAGCTGTAGATTTGAGCTACCGTATTATGTTTGATCCCCGTTTTGGAACAAGCGCCTACAAATCCTTGAGCTAATGTGTTCAAGTCCATGATTGACCTTGGTGGAATGTTTTGGAACCATGTCAATGCTTTTTCTTCTAATGTCATTCCAAACCCCTCGAATTGAGTATGGAAATTGAATATACATTTTGCTCTTAGCACTTGCTTAAAGCTTGCTAAGTGGTCATATGGATCCCCTGGTCCACTATATTTTCTGACCCATTTCTGAAAATCAGCTGGTCTGACGCGTCTGTTTGGTTTAACTCTCGGTCTTCTTGCAGTTGGTCCTGTTTCAAGTCCTTCAAACCAGTCTATTGGAAATAGTGACTCATGTAGCTCTGGACTGGCCTTAGTGTCACCCGGTTTTCTACGTGATGAGGCGGTTTCTGGTTTCTTAACATTACTCTCAAATGATCTCTCACGGTGTTCATCTCTTGGAATTGTTTCTGGTACTTGTTCCAATATCCAATCTCTTATGGAATGCCCTTGGTATTTGGTTTGTTCTACCTCCTCAGGAGTCATCATAACAAAGTTATTATTATAACAATCCCTAAACAGGTAGGTTGGTAGGTCTGCTGATCCCTTATCTTTGATCTTGAAGATATAGATGATCTTTATGGTCGTTAGTCATCCTGATTTGGCATGCAAAGTCCATAGAAGATCTTTTATGTTTTTATCCTCTCAACATAGACTCTGATCCTAGAATTATTCGTACTAAGCCGTTTCAAAGGCTTCAAATCTACTTGATCGTATCCCTTGAATTCTAAAGTTGGAGGTCCTTCTTTTGCTGACATATCTGGGATTATGGTGTTTACTTCTAACCCCCATTTGTCTATCACATCAGGGTTTTCTACTTGTACATACTGAGTTCCATTTCTGTCCATGTACATTTTTCCTTGTTTGTTTGTCCTAATCTCTTCCGCGAACTCAATACCATGGTCATCAATGCGAATAGCATACTCCTGATTACGGTCCAAGTAAACCTGGGCTCCATGGCGGTTAGTCTTATAAAAAGAGAGTGTATGCTTATAGCGCATTGTCATTCCCGTTTTCGAGTGAGTCCAGTAAGAAGACATTTCAGATGTTGAATTTGAAAAAGTGTCTGAGACTCCGTCAAGGATTGTGTGCAAGGAATTGCCTTGATTCACGCTTTCTTCGGTGGATACTCTACTGGAGGTTTCTCCGAGTATGCCTTGATTTCCTAGTACATGACCAGATCTAAGGTTCATATAAACTTATGAAGCCCTGGATAGAGTACTTACCTTTGGATGGACCTGCCGTCAATTTCCACTTGATTCGATTGCAACTCTCTATCAAGTACTGATTCCTCGTCTGCAACCTGATTCTTAACCTGATTCTTGTACACATTTGATCAAGTTAGCTATTCTTCTATAAAGACAGTAGAGTTTTTGCTAACTCTCGTGATTGGTCTATGTGTATCACTTCAAATCGAGCTATGGGAGTCAGAAATTGACTTTCAGATTCGACTTTAGGAAAAAATCAAAGGATTAATCTGCAACCTGGAAACTGAGTGAACATGTACCAATTTGGATCCGATTGAACCCAAAATTGCCTGGTGGCTTTGTATTATGCTGGTCTAACACTTTACAAGTTCAAAAGTCAAAACAGATGTCCCTGGGTAGCAGTTGTAAATAATCGTGATTATTTACTTTTGCTCGTTTTTTACACTTTTTGGATTGGTTTGGCAAGTATACAACCTGTTAAAGTCCCTAGACAAGTTTCAACAAGTTTGGACAAAATTTGATCAAGTTTATCAACCGTTTTGTGTTCGCAGACTCTAATTTCAAGAATCTGGCTTAAGTCTCACTTTTGTGATCCAAATTTCACCAAAATTGATTTGTGGGGTCTACTTGATATGCTTGACCATGTGGTATACTCAAACTTGCAAAATTTTCAAGTTTTGGGGTAGATGTAAATAATCACGATTATTTACTAAAAGTGATAACTTTTTGGTCAACTGAGCATGGACACATGTTTATAACATCAATATAAGCCTATGAATCAAGTTTCAACAAGTTTGGACAATTTTTTTCCAAATTTACACTCAAGATTCAGAAAGTCAATACAAACTTTAGTTTTTACCCAATTTTTGGCCAATTTGGTGATCCAAATCTTTTGCACCTTTACAAAAGTTGTTTGTACACATGTAATGAGTCAATGGTATGAACTTTGGTCAAATCCGAGCTAAAAGTTAATAATTGTGATTATTAACTTCAGTTTTGAAATGAATACTTTTTTTCAATTTTTTCAAAGACAGTCTTTACATGAGCTATTTTAAGCCTATGAATCAAGTCAAAACTTAAATTGGCCTAAAATGTCAAGAAAATAATCTGAGTTTTGACCAAAACTCTTGAAATTTTTACCTCGAAGTGTCCTTGAGCTTACCAACTGGTTTAGACAACTTTTAAGCTTACTCTCCAGTTGGATTGAGTGGTTTCGAGTCTTTTCGTGTTATTTCTAGCCGTAGACCTGAAATTTTGCAACTTCCACTAACAAATCACACTTGATTATTTGAGAGAGAGCGATGTTCTGAAATCCACCCCGGATCCTACTTACCCTACTCCTAGATTCTCATGCAATGGGATTGTGAAAAGTGTCCACAAACACTCGTTTTCTTGTCTTCTATGGTTTTCTAACCATTGATCTTAAGACTTGTTTCATCTACCAATCATCCTCAAAATCCTAATCTATTTCTACAATCCTACAATCCTAAAGGCACTTAGCAAGTTCGATTACTTCCAAGCTACCTCTACACAGCAAAAGACGACAATCTTAAGCTATGCGGTTTCTAAAAGAAAGTTTTGTACTCTAGGCGATCTTAGAGGAAGTTAAAGAATAACTTCACAAGACGCTCGTGTTTTTTCCTAATTTAGGTCTCTTCCATCCCCGACAGCGGCGCCAAATATGGGACGCATGTCTAACCTCACCATCCTATCTTATTGCAGTATTAGCAAGAACCACGATTAAATTGTCAATCCATGGAAAGAAGCTGACTCGGCTAGTGCATAAAGGCTACAAGAGATTGTCAATCTCTCGGAAAGCAACTAACAACTCGCATCTAACTCAAGCTACGGTCAAGTGACTGAAATCACCAAGCCAATCGCTCATCGACAAATAAATCACATCCATTACAGTATCAAATGACATCCAAACGTAATGAAACATCTAGGACATGTTTATAAGACCTAAGCACACATGCTTATGGTCTCAAACCCCACTTTAGGCCAAGTTCCAAAATCGCGATTATTAACAGCAGTGGATTTTTGACATACCCATTTTCGACCCAAAATGCATCTAAATGCTTAGCAATGATGCCCCAATACCCCGCCTATGCTTAGTTTTTGATTTGAAAGTGTAAATTCCTAGTTATGATGAAATTAGGCCGTGGGTCGGCGATGCCAAAAGCTATGAAATACTGTGATGTGTTTACGTCAATGCGTAGAGCTCTTACCTGCGGTTGCAATGCAACAAACGCGGTTGCAATGTGACAACCGGGGAGAGAGTAGGAAGCGCGGAGTGAGCGCCGTTAGCTCACGCTATGTATTTCATTATCCAAAACTTGAAAATAACTTAGAAAAATTGGCTTTTATACCTTAGCCAAGGTTTTTGATGGTCAAAACTAAAAATCTAGGAGTTCTACCAAAGATGGGTAATGACAGGTTGATACAATCTGGAAAAATGTAGCCTCGGCTCATTAATTACAAAGTTTATCCGAGAAAATGGGAGTTACAATATTCCCGATTTATCAAAATAATAAGTTTTTTACAATGAGAACTCCGAAAAATGGTTTCTGTGTTAGCTTGCTGCTAACAGAAGGCCATGGCTAAGGGCAGCCAAAGTGAAACAGCTATGGAGTGCAGATACAATTGCGATCAAACAAAGGAAGAAGAAAGTTAGGATGCAGATGGTCCCAAAGAAGTCTATCCCACCTAGATTCAGACCTTTGTATGCAGAAGGGATTAATATGGGAGAAGCTATTGAGGAAAATGAGGAAGAGGAGTTTCTGAAGAGAAATGCAACAATGGTCCCAATCTTAGAGGTAGATGTGCAAAAGATTGCAAATACAATAGAAAATAAAAAACAATCACCTGAAATAAACTTAACAAAAAATAGAAAGAAAACAGTCAAAACAACTAAAGAGCAAAGATTGCAATAGGAGCAAGAAGCATCTGAATCCATTAAACATGCGAAGGATAAATGTCCAAGAGTTCCAGAGTGAGAAAAGATGAAGTGGAAGATATGCATTTAGGGGATGCAAATGAGCCCAAAATGGTGAAAGTATCTACTGAATTGGATAATGAGTTTAAAAAGGCATTGAAAACTTTGCTATTAGAATTAAAGGATGTGTTTGCTTGGTCATATACTAATATGAAAGGATCAGATCCAGCTATATGCCAAAATACCATAGATTTGAAAACAAATACAATGCCAGTGAAGCAGCAGAGGTCTAAGATGAACCACAATTATGCTAAATAGGTAAAAGAAGAGATTGATAAATTATTGGAAGTTGGCCTCACCCAATGGATACGGTAACTTGGTTATCATCAGTTGTGGTTGTCCCAAAGAAGAATGGGAGAATTGGGATTTGTGTACATTACAAGAAACAAAATGCTACAACAGTTATTGATCCATTCCCTTTACCATATTGTGACACAATGCTAGATACAGTAGCTAGTTTTTTGAATGGTTTCATTGGATATAATCAGATTAGGATGTCCTTAAAGGATAAGGACAAAAAAATCTTTACAATTTAATGGGGAGTGTATGCTTCCACAGTGATGAATTTATGGTTTGAAGAATGCACCACCTACTTTCTAGAAGTGGGTCATGGAGGTGTTTGGTCCTACCTTGACTACCTTCATGAAGGTATTTCTAGATGACTTTAGTGTTTCAGGGAAAAAGGAAGATCACTTGAATCATTTGGGATTGTGCTTTGAGAAATGCAAAGACTCCAGATTGTCATGAACCTTGCAAAATGTGCCTTTGTTGTGAAAAGAGGCATTTTGTTGGGACATATCATTACTAAAGAGGAATAGTAATTGATCCAAGAAAAGTGGAAGCAATTTTGAAGGCTTCTCCACTAAAGATAGTGAAGCAACTGATGGTCAAGTGAAGTGGTATAGCAGGTTCTTGAGGTATCTGGCCCATGTATGTCTACCACTCACACATTTGACAAAAAAAGATGTGGATTTTGAGTGGAAAGAAGAACAGAAAACTGCTTTTGGCCTACTGAAGAGAATGTTGGTAATTGCACCAATACTGATTCCACCATGATGGGAGCTACCATTCCACCTGTTTGTAGATGCATCCCATTCATTAGTGGGAGAAGTTTTGATGCAAGAAGCAAAAAAGGGGTGGTTCAAACCAATTTATTATGACAGTAGAGTGCTTACACCTGTAGAGAGAAATTATATAGTGACTGAAAGGGAATGCTTGGGGATGATTTTTGGAGTGCAAAAAATCAGGCACTACTTATTGGAAAATAAAGTAGTCATTCATGTGGACCATCAAGCTTTGGTATACCTAGTCAACAAGCCTCATCTTTCAGGAAGATTTTCTAGCTGGGTGTTGTTAATGTAGGAATTTAATTACACAAAGATACACAAGCCAGGTCAAGAGCACATGATAGAATATTTAGCAAGTTGGCTACAAGAGAAGCCCCTACTTTAGAGATAGATGTGTTGCCTGATGCAAGTTTATTCCCAATAGAGTTGGTTGAAAATGAAGATTCTTGGTATGAAGAAATGTTGCATTTTTTCTCCAGGGAGTTCTTCCAAAAGAAATGTCAGTAATGAAGATGAAAAAGTTGGCATGGAGAACTAGAACATTTATAATTATTATGGGTGTCCTCTATAAGAGGAGGATAGATCAGACTTTGAGAAGGCGTGTTCAAAAGTTCGAACAAAAAGTGATACTGGTTGAAGCACATGCACAATACAGGAGGTCACTTTCCAGGGGACATTACTGTGAACAATATTTTTTAGGTAAGTTTATGGTGGCCCTTAGTTTTCAAGGGTGCTCATGAGTATGTGAAGACTTGACTTACTTGCCAAAGAGATGATAGACCATTGGATGGATGCAAATAGAATTCCACAACAACCAATACTTCCACTTGAACCATTTCAAAAGTGGGCTCTTGATTTTGTGGGGCATGTTATACTAACTGCAAAGTATACATGCAACAAATATAATTTGGTGGCAACATATTATTTGCACCAAATGGGTGGAAGCACAAGCAATGAAAGATAATAAAGCAGAGAGTGTGGAAAAGTTTTTTTACAAGAACAAGGTTTGGAAGTCCTGTGGAGTTGATCTCTGATCAGGGAGGTCATTTCTCCGACAAACAAATGCATGAAGAGCCCTACAAAATAGCAGAAACAACATATTGCAAGCCATAATCGACAAAACTGTATACTTGATAAATAACTTGTGCACCATAATCGTTGCCATACACGAACAGAGAGAGAAAAAGAGAGTGGGAGAGAGTAAGAGAGCACGTGCAGACGCACCTCCTATAATGGAGTGCTACGTTGGCACGGCGAGAGAGAAGAAAGGGATGGAGAGAAGAACAACACAGACACTGGGTGCAATCTCCCCCCGTGCAAGAGTGACCATTTCCCTCTTGCACGTATTTACTTTATAGATTTCTTGAATGGTCAAAGTGAGTACAAACAGGCCAGCCGATCATAAATGGCCAAAGCTCATAAAAGAGCACTTGAATAATAAAATGCACATAAAATATATATCCATTCACATATGCCTAGCTTGATCAAGCCTTTTCCACCTATGAGCTACAATAAATACCAAAATATCAATTCCATTACATACCTCTCCGTTAGAAAGCAACTGCTCTCAGTTGCAAAGATAAAAAACTGCAACCAACACTTGTCAAAAACAGTGATTAGTATGTTGTGTCAAAAATATCGCATAGTAGAAGAAAATTTTATGAGTCTAAACAACATTGCTTATGCCTACCGTTATCCACATACTACCAATTCTAGTCCCATACCACTAGAATAAGCGGTAAATGTCATACCTTGATGAATCAGGTTATCATTGGTCACACTCATCATTCAATAATCAATTCTGATCAATCTGAAGTTCAATTTCATAAACACTGTCGCGACAGGAAATCATCGTATACAAATTTCAAATCCAAATGCAAATCCAAATATAACTCCAAATCCAAATCACTTTTATCTTGTACCCGGGTAAAAAAATCATACCAGTTACAATGGTAGCCAACCACTGCAGCATGATTTTGTGATCGGTGTTGCCTCAACCAGTGAGTCTACACCAATAAGGCATGCTGCCTAAATCGGTGAATCTGCACTAATGCTGCCTAAATTGGCGAATCTACATTTGATATTGTTTAAAAATCATGAATCTGCAATTTATCAATGTGCTGCCTAAATCGGTAGATCTGCACTAATGCTACCTAAATCGGTGAATCTATGTGTCCGTGACCAATGGACTAGGCTAGGCATAAAAGTATAACATTTATCATAGGTGTAAGACCAATGTGGAGCATGTTTGAGTAGGAGGGTACTTACAAACTTTTGTTTACTATCCCATAGCACCTTAGCTCACATGAGTAGCTGCATAGTTAAATCATCTCAATGAAAATCCCTTTCAGTATAATTGGAAGCCATGACCTTAGCAGTGTTTGAGTATTCAGCTTAGAATACAATGCACAGAAATGAAATAGGAAAAGCGAAATGACATATTTGATGTACATACCAGGAGGGTATATTGTATTTGAAAATATATATACCATTGTTGGCATCTGGGGAGAGGTACAAGTGTTGTCACTAGAAAACTTACACCAAAGTATAGCTAACATATCCAAAATCTGTTAGTGTGGGGTTAATAATTGGCCATGAACTTTGCAATGACAACTATAGAAGGGATTGGTCTAAAACTGAGACAAATGTGAGACAACTGAGCTTGGAAAGGAAAATTTTGCAGTTCTAATTCAATAGCATAGATCAACTAGTTCCTCTAACAAAAAAAAATAGAAGAGCAAAGGTGCAAGTTGTTGCAATTGGCCAAAGGAAAAGATGTAAGTATGACATTGAGCTGGACTCATTACATGAATCGAACAACTCGATAGCAAAAATGGAAGCACGAAGAGCCCTGCCAAATAGCAAAAACAACATACTGCAAGCCATAATCGACAAAACTGTATACCTAAAAAATAACTTGTGCACCATAATCGTTGCCATACACGAACAAAGAGGGAAAAAGAGAGCGGGAGAGAGTAAGAGAGCACATGCAGACGCACCTCCTAGAGTGGAGTGCTACGTTGGCATGACGAGAGAGAAGAGAAGGAAGGAGAGAAGAACAACGCAGACACTAGTTGAAATCTCCCCCTGTGCAAGAGTGACCATTTCCCTCTTGCACGTATTTACTTTATAGATTTCTTGAATGGTCAAAGTGAGTACAAACTGGTCGGCCATTCATAAATGGCCAAAGCTCGTAAAAGAGCACTTGAATAATAAAATGCACATAAAATATATGTCCATTTGCATATGCCTAGCTCGATCATGCCTTTTCCACCTATCAACTACAATAAATACCAAAATATCGATTCCATTACAATTTCATTAGCAAAGTGATTAGGAAGTTGATTAAATATCACTTGATTACTCACAAGAAGTCCACATTGTATTATCCTCAAGAAAATGGTCAAGCAAAGTCCACAAATAAAACCTTGATTAGAACTTTGAGAAGAATGGTTTCAAAAAATAGGAAGGATTGGGATACCAAATTGGATTGTGCTATGTGGGCATTCAAGACATCATTCAATGTCAATATGGGGATGACACTATTTAAGATGGTGTATGGACTGGAGGCCATTATGCCAATGGAGTTTGTATTTCCAAGTATAAGGATTGCAATAAAGTATAAATTGTCAGGGGATGACTCTTCAATTTTCAAGCATGAACAACTTTTGAAGTTGGAAGAAGATAGAATTCAGGCTACCTACATCACTAAAGCAATTCAAAGAAGGATGCAAGCATGGGCAAATAGAAATTTGAAGCACCTTTTCAAATTGTTGAGGAAATTGGACCTTCAACTTACTTGCTAGATGACCTTCAGGGGAGGATTTCCCTAAGGCTATTGACGGATTTTGCTAAAGCCTTTTGCTATTTGTGGTTCTCATTTTAAGGAAGGTGAGACAAGAACCTTAAATTCAAGAGAATCCCCGGGAGAAGTTTATGCTATTAGTGGGGTGGGGCCACATTCACATATTTCAAATTTGGAAATGAAATCATGGTTAAATGTACCCATGCTCATAAACCTCTCGTTTCTCTCTCGTGATTGCGTTTGTCCTATTTCAAGCTCTACCCACCCTATTTCTCTCAAGCCATGTCTAAGAAGCCACTAGTGATTGCGGTGGGAGACTTTGCAGTGATCCCCTCAAAGGTGGAAGAATCAGAAACTATGGTGACAAGGTGGTCTGCACGTAAGGCAAAAGTTGCTACTCAAGTTGCTCCAACATCACCAGATGTGGTCATAGAAGAGGAACTTTCAACACTCACTGAGGAGTCACCTTTAGCAATGGAGATGGTACCAGTAGGCTACATTTTTTTCAACATGCAATAGGAGATAAACTTCAACATACCGGTGCATAAGGAGTGGTTGTAGAAAATTGGTTTGTTGGACTATGCAATGCTACCATGGAAGCATTGGAAACATAACCTCATAGTGGTAAGCACACTTACCCACATTCAGGACACAAAGGAAAAACTCTTTGGTAGCTTTTGGCTGAGTCTTGAAATGATAGGCACAATTTTTAACTGCGTGTGGAGGAAGATAATCAGGTGGGTAAAGCCTCTGATGACTTGATGGAGTCACAATTTGGATAGGCTCAAAGTAATAGAAACTATTACCTAATTTCAAAAATGCAAAATCCTTTTAGGCATCAACAAATTAAATAGTATTTGGAAATAATTTGTGTACCAGTGAAGTTGGAGTATATCTCCAAAGAAAATTATGCAATACTCCATGCTGCAGAGTGTGGGAGGAAAATTGGATGGGCTAACTTGCTGTTTCAAAGATTGAACATAGAGCTCTACCAAAAGAAGAAAAGAAAGGATGGAATCACAAAGATTGCAAATTTCCTAAAAACCTTGCAGATTCATGGTATGAGCATGACCCCACTTGTGGGTGGTACTCAAAGCAAGATGTTTATGCAAACACTAGTAGGGAGAGGCTCCTCAATATCTGAGAGTCAAGCTAGGGGGAATAAGATGCAGAAGCAAAAAGGATAAGTAAGGAGCACATAACAAAGGCTTTGCAGGAAAGTAAACAGGATCAAAGAGCATCCTCAATGAGTTGGCAAGATCACGAGGACATTTGGAAAACTTTGGGGATGGATTTTGATGCTGACATGGATACTCTGTTGGCAACCCTAAGAGAAACCCCAAAGCAAACATCATGCAATGTTTTCTCCACTAAATCTTCTTTGAAGTTGAAGAGGCATCAGCTAGATGATCAGGAAACTGAACAAAGGTGAGACAATACACCTGCATTTGACAAAGGGGAGAAACTAATCAGTAAGTTTGACAACCAAATCAGTATTGCAAATGCTTATAAAGCTTTGGATTTGATGAAAAACTTTGTTGGTCAGGGGCAGCTCAATTACAATGTCCTGCAAAGAGAGAAGTTTCAGTTACATGTTCATATTTTAGAATTATAGAAGGTGCCAAGGAGATCAAAAGAGGATGCAAGCTGATCAATGACTTGGAGGAATCTGTTGAAGACTTGAATCAAGATCTACAAAAGGTCAAAGATTCTACATAGTTTTACAAGTCCCAATTGTATAGGAGAGAGAGTACTGCATGCAGATTACAAGAGTAGAAAGACAAATGGTTTGCAGCTTTGAGTGAGCAATTGGAATTGTTGAAATTTGAGTATTCCAAGATTCAATCAGAGAACAATATTCTACTGAGTAAAGTGCATGCTTGCAAGGAGTTGGAAGGCAAGTTGAGACGTATGCCTAAAGATGACTTAGATCTTGATGGTTACACTCTCCGACATCTGTTTGGGTACCTTCTTGGTCTTAGCCATGGCGTTGTCTTCTGTGTAGTCTTTCAAGGACAAAGAAGTTGCTGTGGTGGTTGAAAAGGAGAACCCTGAGAGATTTGGGTTGTCAAGTTTATGCTGAAAAGGTGTGGTAGCATATGGTGAAGAGTGTGAGGGTGTGGAGCTTGATGTGTGTGTTGTAGATGAGGAAGATGGATTGTTTGTAGGAGAAGCAAGGCACGTGAAAACTTGAGATAGAGATGTAGAGTCGCGTACCTTTCACATAATGATCTTTATTTGTGCCATGAATGCTCCACAATGTTGCTCTCTTGGATTTTGTACCACCATTGGTCACGTGTCACACATGCATTTGTTGAGTCGCCTACTTTGTACCTGCAAAATTTTGTGTTGAATTAATGATTGCTTATAATCGTTAGGGTTGTTAGACTTTATTGGTGCCGGTTGTGGTTGATTTAGAGTTATAGTGAAATTCTTATCAGGCCTAGTGAATGTCTCTTGCACGTCTGGTGAATTGGTCTATGTAAAATAGGTACAATGGTTCATCTTCTGAATTGGTCTATGTAAAATAGGTACAATGGTTCATCTTCTGAATCTGGCTGTGTATCTAGTACTGGTTCTTCTGGGATTCCGTCTGATCTAGCATAATACAACCCACCATAAACTCTTGGTAGTAGTAGTCTTGACAAGTCCTTTAGTCCGACTGTGCCATTGGAGAATACCCAATCCACTTCATACGGTCCAGACCAAGCTATCTTCAAGTTTGGTTTCTTTGGTCCCAATTTTGACTACAATAATAGTACCAAGTCCCCTTTCTTGAACTCCCTAACCTTGATCTTATTGTCTTGCCAATACTTTCTTCTTTGCTAGACAACTTCTTGTTCTAGCATTGCCCTCTGTCTGATCTCATCTAGCTTTAATAACCCATCTAACCTACTCTTCAGATTCTTGTTAAAGTTTAGTCCATTTTCCATAGCCAATCTCAGACTAAGGATGGAAAACTTTATGGGAACTACCACCTTTGTTCCATAGACCATTCAGAAAGGTGTCATGCCAAAGTTCACCTTGTAGGTAGTTTGATAAGCCCATAGCATCGTCTGAAGCTTAGTGTCCCACTAGTGTGGTTCCTTCTGAGCTATTTTTGTGAGAATGGTCTTGATGGTTTTACTGTTGCTTTCAACCCGGCCATTACACCTAGGATAATAGGGTGTAGACTGTTTGTGTTCAATTGAAAAAATCTCAATCAGTACATGAGTAGTTTCATTGGCTAAATGCGTTCCTTGATCTCAGAAAATTTTGATTGGACATCCATATCTACATATGATATTTTCATATAAGAATAAAGCTGTTGATCTGGCTGTATCGTATGGTAAGGCCCTCAACCCACTTGCTAACATAACATGTGGCCATGATGATAAAGTTATTCTTCCTTGGAGTAGTCTTCTTAAATGGCCCCATAAAATCAAGACCCCATTCATGAATATTCCCAGTGGATGTATTGGAGTGAATGGTGTTAGAAATTGTTGGTCTTCCCATTCTCTTGCAAATATCACCAGTTTTACAGAAGGCTTTGACATAGGCCTGCCACCATAATCCGGCGTGGAGGATCTTCTTATATGTGATATTAGTTGAGAAGTATCCCCCTACATCTCCATTGTGAGCTTCAGGAATAACTTGCATTCATCCTTTCATTTGGACACATCTGGAAAGCACTCCATTAATTCCTAGTCTATAAAGTGCTCCAACAATGATGGCAAATTTCAGACTTTTTATGATCAATGCCTTCTTCTTATTCTGGGACCAGTCATCTGTAAAACTTCCCAGCTTTAGGTCTAGTTCCTTTTCAAAAACAACTCAGCATATACTGGCTCATCTCTTAGCGATGTTTCTGAACAGTCCTCAGTGCTTCTGGAAAGGAAATCTATCCCACAATGTGTTTTCCCTGGCTTGTGGAATATCTTAAATTCAAACTCCATGAGAAACATCATCCACCTGATTAACCTTCCTTGTATGATAACTTTATCGATAAAAAACAACAGAGCTTGATGATCTACATAGAAGTGAAATAGGTTGCCCATTAGATAGCACCTAAACTTGGTAGCACTAAATACCATCCCCTGAGTTTCTGTCTCGGTGGTAGAATATCCTTGTTCAACTGTACTAAACCTGCCACTGGCAAAGTAGTAGACTAGGTAGTCCGTCTTCCCATCATGCTGGGCCAGTATAGCTCCCATCGCCATGCTAGAAGCATCTACATGTACATGGAAAATCACATCCCAGTTTGGTTGGCAAAGGATTGTCTTCATGTTGATTGCATCCTTTAAGCACTGGAAACTTTGCTCACACTCTTCGGTCCAGATAAATGTGTTTCCTTTCGTGGTCGGCTCATATAGAGGCAATGCCTTAGCTATAAACATGTGAACAAACCTCCTATAAAAGTTGATTTATCCAAGAAAGGAACTTAATTTAGATATTGTTGTGGGTGCTCTAGCCTATTGAAAACAATTGATTTGTCATTAGCCATTTCAATCCCATTTTTGGACACTATGTGTTCCATAAGCCGTTCCTTCCAAACCATAAACACTGACTTGAAGGGATTCAAACAGATCCTCTTCTCTTTGCACCTCTCAAAGACCATGTCCCAAAATAATAAATGCATTTCTTCAGTGGAAAAGACGGTAAAGTCATCCATAAATATGGCCAAAAACTTACGCAAAGACTCATTGAAAATTCCAATCATACATCTTTGAAAGGTTGTTGATGCATTACACAGTCCAAATAGCATCACCACATACCCCATTCAGTGATAAATGTAGTTTTGGACCCATCCTCTAGTGCAATCCTCAGTTGATTGTAGCCACTATATCCATCCATAAAGCTGTACATTTTGTGGCTTGCAATTTCGTCTAACATTATATCTAACAGGTAATGGAAAATGATCCTTAATTGTCAAGGCATTCAGCTTCCTGTAGTCCACACATTCTCTTAGTTTTCCATTCTTTTTGGGGACTACCACAATTGAGAATAACCAGTTGCTACTTGCTACTTCTGTGATGAACCCTGCCTTGAGAAGATTGTCAATCTCCTCCTTGACTTTCTTGGCATAGTTAGGGTTCATTCTATACCTCTACAATCTGACTGGTCTGACATGTTGCTTTAGTGGAATCCTATGTTGGTGCACTTCTGGATCTACTCCTTTCAGAGAAGTATGTTCCCATGCAAATATATCCTTGTATTTCTCGAACTATGCCTTTGCCTTTTCTTTGATCTCTAGCTTCAGATGCTTGTTCATTTTTTATCATTCTGGGATTGTCTTATGGATCAAGATTCCACTCCTCTACCACTTGGTCATGTGGAAGCAGCCAATTTGGCCCTCCTCCCTTTCATTTGGCCATTGATTCCTTCTCCATTTGAATGCCAACGACATAATCTTTGAATGGATTGCTTAACTCCAGAAGGCCATTTTGAATCACTGGCTCTTCAGTTCCTGGGTTTCCTTCCTCAGAATTTACTGGACTACTTTCCCCTTCTATTCTAAAATTGAACTTGTCTAGTGCTGGTTGTTTTGGTATTCACCCATCTAATTGAGCTGGCCTTTTTCCAAAATTCAGCTCAATGAACTGCTTTGAATATTGTTACTTTTATCTCTTAGCCTGTTCCTTATCCATGAACACAACACGCAGATCTATTTTTGTCAAGGGAGAATTGTTCATGGAGGCAAGCATCTTTTCAATTTTCTTTGTCCCATATTTCTTGCATAATTCCTCAGGCTTCAAAGCCTTCATCCTGAATGGTTAATGTTTGATTTGCATAATTATGGATGGCACCAGCAGTTCTCAGCCAAGGTCTACCTAGAAGCATCCCATATTCTCCTTGCACGTCCAATACTAAGGAGTTGGTTTTAAATTTCTCCTTACCCACTTTGATTTACATATTCTCAAATAACCCAGCAGCTTGGACTACTCTGTGGTTAGCGGTTCTGACTCTAAATAGGGCTGATTTCATTTTAGTTATCCCTAGCTTCTGCCTCAGATTCTCTCTGAGAATCCTCACTCCAGCTCCCCCATCTAGGATCACTCCAGACAATGGTTCCCGTTGTTTACTGAGCTTGTAATCAATCTGAATCACTAGAACCTCATCATCCCGAATGGCTACCAAGTCCACCGCTCCGGCTTTAGCGTCAATTTTTCTCTTCTACCTAACGAACTTTGCAGCTGATGGTAATGTCTATCAGATATCATCAAGTTCAATTGTCAACTTGTGTATCCTCTTGTAGACCTTGACATATTACTCTCATCTTGGTCATTACCAGAGCTATTGTCTGAACTGGAAAATTTTTCTCCTGACTATCTTGACAGTTTGATTCTGTTTGTTCTTATTGGCTGGCCACTGGCTGAATTGAAGACAAACCTCCTGGTTGTCCCTCCAAGAGTTCAGTTAATCCAGCTTCAGTCAAGATCCTCTGCAAAAGTATTCCTTAACTCCTCCCATGATGGTCTCTAGTTTTCTTGCAATCTGTTCCTTCTGCTTGATCCTCCTTATCTATTTCAATACATCTTCAGGGGGGTTTTGACCTTGAACCTTGCAAAGAATCTAGTCTTCAAATTGTCATAATCTTGAAAAGTATTAATATCATATTGCATGAACCATGTCATGGCGTTTCTTTGCGGTGTGGCTGCAAAATCCTCCTCTATAATTGCATAGTTATACAACACATCATACCCACTTGCAGACCACTTAGTCACAAAGTACCCCACATGGCTGTCAGCATCCTAGGATTCTTTCCCGCTGAATTTTTTTGCCCCTACTTTAGGGTTGGGTGGTGGTTGAGCCATTATTGGTGGTTGAGGGGGTGTTTGCCCCTTCAATGGGTTGAATGTAAATTTTGGTAATGGGAGTAATTGAAATGGGTGTGGTTGAAAATTCAATTGTCTCCTTGCCCTAAAAAATTGATGGACTGCTTGAATTGCAACCATTTGGTGAATAACCCTTTCAGGAGCCTCTAGGGTTCTTCCCTGCTCTTTTGGCTTGGGTGAAGAACTCTCTCCTTCATCCTGTTCTCAGTTTCCCCTTATCTGGTTAGATTCACGTGGATTTGTCCCTTCAACAATCGGTGGCAAACCTATAATCACTACTACTTTAGGGAGATCATCCCTTGCATACCCGCTTGAACTCTGAATTTGAGCTTCAAGCGAAGTATCCCATCTTCTCTTCTGAAATATGGTGCCATAAGTGGAAATGGGGGGCTAGTCCCCTAAACTAGTCGTGAATTTCATCATCATCTTTTTCTTCTTCTTTGGGATCTCAAATATTTAATAACCTGCTTTTGTAGTAGAAAGACAAGTACTCAGGAGCATTGCAAACCCAAAAGGTACCCGACTGACCTTATATTGATGAATCCTCAAGGCTATATTGAGTCTCAAATCATCTAGCAATGAGTCAAAAATATGTCTCAAAAAAGACTCTATTATACTCTTCTATTTCTTTCTCTTCTGTAACCCAATTAGAGAAATCTCTTAGGAACTCATCAGGTTCAACCGCCATCAGCCGCAATTAGTCCCATTGCCCAATTGGCCCTTCTAAATATGCTCCATAATCAGCAAGATCGACAAGTGTTTATGGGGCTTCTAGCACTTGCCAAATGGTAAGCAAACATCTTTCACAACCATCTCATATATAAAACATACTAATGGACCCTTTTCAGTACAGAAACAGGAATTGGGAAGAGAACAAGTCACTGCAGGCACTGAAAAAAATACATACAGAGAAAACAGAGAGTAGTCATGGAACATGGTCTCAATCCTCGTCTTCTCCTTCATTCCACGTCTAAAATGTTACATCGATTTGGGATTAAACCCATTCTTTAATTTGAAGAGGTTTTTTTATCCTTTTTTACATTACATTGTTGACTATGACTGAAAATAAGAAACTAGTTAATTTTGGCTTTAGCAATAATACGGGATTGATTTTGCAAGGTAATACAAGTACTTATTGTACAATCTTAGCTACATGCACCTAAAGCTGTGACACAATGTAAAGAATGTAGAACAAAATAGGATCTTGTAGCAAGGAGAGTTAGAGAGAGATATGATGCAGAGTAGATTAGTAGCAAATCAGATTTTAGATTAGAACTATTACAAAGTGATAGCTCTCTTACAAAGTGATTAGAACTATTTTAGAGTAGAATTATTACAAAGTGATGGCATCATCCACCCATGTGCTCTCAAGGTAGACCTTAGATATCAATTGAAACAACTAGAGCTAGTAGGTAGGAATACAAGGGTCTGATTATCCTTTAATATAGGATGCCATCGTTCATGGATATGGCCTCCTTATATAGTTTTATGATGGGTGGTACATAAGTGTGTGCAAAATGTGCAGTATTTGCTATGCCAACCCACTGTCAGCGGCCAACCGACCATAATACTAATAGCATGTATATATGGCCTAGTATCATAGGGAATATTATGGGAATCTTCCTTCAATTTTTTCCTTGAGGCGTTGTCCATGAACCCCTGCCTAGGGACTGATGGTCCTCCTAGACCCCCCAATCAAGATTGCTCACTATGCCTCGGATTCCAAGGTTGGGCTCCTAAATTAGATTCGTATCATAATCACAACTAAAGACCTTATCATCGTGAAAGCTGGAATCCACCAAATATATGTGCACTATTGGCTTCTCCTCATATGGAGGCCTTGCAAATTGTGCAACATACATGATGGTGGGAAAAGCTGACAGATGGGCATTGCAAGTATACTAACAACCTTAACTGAGATTAAACCAATAGCTCAATCTAGTGGTGCATTCCTACCATTAGTAGTGCTCTAGAGGGAGCGGATTCTAGTGAGAGTGGATTAGTGACCTCTGAATCCAAGCCAATGGGCCAATACTCATAAAAGATATTACGATATTGGGAACTCTCCTATTGCATTGGTCAGCATTACAATTGGGATAGCTGGCGTGTAATGGTTAATTATTGTGCTATCTTTACTTTTCATGAATTGATGTTGTGTAGATTGGAACTCTCAAAATTCAGGAGAAGGCGTCGATAATAAAACCAATATTGCTTCTTGGCCATTTATTTTTGCATAAGCGTGTTACCATATACATGTGGTAGTGATGTGTGTGAACACACTTAAGATCGTCGGGGCATTTTTTCCCCTCTTTAGGAGGTTTTTCCCCGGTGCATTGCATATATGCCCATCATTCTAGGGCTGTATATCTTTTCATTGTATACTAAGTAATACACTCTTGGTTGTGTGCCTTGAGCTTCCTTCATCCTCTCCAAGCTGTGTGTGTTTTCCTAACTTCAACAATTGGTATCAGAGCAGGTTCCATCCTCCCAAGCTTAGTTGTCAGCTGCTCCAGCACATGCCTGCTCAGTTTCTCCAATTTTTGTGAGCTTTAGCGAGCTTTTGCAGGTCGACAAATTTTTTGGGAAAGCTCAAGGAGCTCAATCTGCTCAGATTTATGATTTGAGCTCGTTTTTATCTCCGTTTCCACTACAAGTAGTACTGCACAGGCTATTTTGTCCGTTGATGTAAAAATTATGTCAGTGCCATTTCCTACATAATAGGTCCCTTACAGTCTTCTACGGTTTGTGCTATATATCACGTGTTGTTCCCACTTCGTTTATCCTCTTTTCCGGCAGTTTTCACATCAGGTGCACGCATTCGTTATGGTCGACAACAACACAGATGTGTTCAAGATGTTTGCTGTTGAGGACAGATTGGATGGGGATAATTACCATGTGTGGGCTTACATGATGCAACATGTTCTTGTGTCAAAGGGTGTTTGGAATATTGTGCAGGGCATTGATGTACGTCCTGGTTCTAAGGATGTAGGCAATGTTGAGGATGTTGCAGGTCTTGCTACAAGGATTGATGTTGTTAAAGTTGTTTTGCCTACGACAGAACAAGCTCATTGGGATGTTAAGGATGTGCAGGCTCATGTGTTGATTGTGTTGTATGTGAAGCGCACCATTACTCCTCACATTTGTCCAGTGAAATTTGCAAAATGGACTTGGGATATTCTAGCTGGTCTTTATGCAAGCTGCAATGAGGCAAAAATTGCATTGCTGCGCATAAAGAATTGGAGTCAAAGATTATGCATGAGGAAAGTGATATGGACACTTTCCTTGTTGGTGTCAAGATTGTAATGAGCAACTTATTTCTACACGTGAAATCATTTCAGACATCTCCCTTGTGCAGACTGTTCTTGATGCCTTGCCAGACTCTTACCAGACTTTTGCTAGTACTTGGAGACTCATGACCCAAGGAAATCCTGAAGTTGTCAAGTTTGATGCATTGTGCACATTGTTGTTGCAAGAGTCACTTTCTAAAAAAAACAGGACTAGATAGCGTGCAGTTGAGCATGCTTTTATTGCAGCTCAAAGAAAGGGTGGTAACAACAATGCAGCCACTTCTTATGGTTCTTCTGCGAGTGGAAAATCACTTGTTCCTAATGCTTTTGCTGGCAGCAATTTTTCTGGAAATTCTGGTGATAAGGGAAAAAAGAAGATGTGTTGCCATTATTGTAAAGCTAATGATCACTTGATTAAGCAGTGTCCTAAGTTGAAGGCCAAAGAGGCTAAGAAGAAAGAGGGTGGTTCCACTACAAATGCTGGTTCCACAACAAATGCAACTATTGTTGAGTCTTCTGTGAAAGGAGACTGTGATGCTGATGTTGATGTAGAATGGGCTTTTAGTGGATAGTGTACCTGTAATCCTGCTGTCGATAATGCATGCATGTTAGTTGCTGTAGATTCACATGTGTGGTATTTTTATAGTGGTGCTACAAAGCACATTACCTCACATCGTGACTTGTTCATGTCTCTTCAATCTGTCCCTCATGGGAATTCAGTTACTTGTGCCAACAATGCCTCTTATCCAGTTCAGGGAGTTGGAAAGATTGTGCTTACTGCTGCAAATGGCAGTTCTTTTATACTTGTTGATGCACTTTATGTACCTGGGATCAAGAAGAATCTTGTCTGTATCTACACTTGCTAGACTTGTTCTTGTAGTCAAATTTGTGGATGTCAAATGTATTGTACATGATCTCAGTTTTGGTGATGAAATTGTTGCATCTGGCATTTTATGACGTGGGTTGTATAAGCTCACTTTGTATGACAAGTGTGGGCAAAATTTTGCAAATATAGTTGTGGATTCAAAGGCTATTTCAGATGCAAAACTTTGGCATGCACGTTTTGGTCATCTAAATTTTGCCAGTTTGCTGTGTTTGCAGAATTCTGATATGGTCACTGTGAGACCCATCTTCTCAACGCATGAGTGTGTTATGACGCATATTTGGGCTCCACCATCCACATAACCTTGTCCCAAATTTTTTCTTTTGTGCCACACATCTACTATTGGACAAATGTCTAGTAGCTCATCCATCGCCAACACCTTTATTGAACCTCTCTCTGGCTCTTTCTCCATTGGGTTAACCATCCTCTTCCATTGTCGCTTTAGCTTAGGCACCATCTCTATAAGCTTCCCAAAAGTAACATCTGCCTTCTTGCTTGTCAGATCCTCCTTCAAGTCATATCTTAATTGCCCATCCCCTAGTGGAAAATCTCACACATGAAACTTGCGATAAGCCCTTCTTTTCCTCTTGGCCTTGACATCCTCGCCTTCATGGCTCTTTCCTTTCTTCTTACTAGGACCTGGGACACTTCTTCCTTCCTTGTCCTCTGTGGTCCTCTTCCCAATAGGAATCACTAATGTATCCTCTAGCTTTGATGCCTTCTCCAACGTGACTACACTTAACACTTTTGTCTTTCCCTTTTACTCTTGGGTTAATCCATTGGTTCCTTCTTCTCCCTTGATTTCGATGCCATAATCATTTGACCCAGTTAGCACCTGTCTTGGCAATGGATACATGTCTCCCCCCATCCTTGGTGGCTTATCACATTGCGGACTAATGTGGCCCAACTCTTCACAATTATAACATGTGGGCGTCTGCCTCCAGAACCTACCATTACTTTGTCCAACACCATTCTTAGGTCTTTCTTCACCTCCTGGCTGATTTGCAAACCTCCCTCGACCTCGATTATTTCCCACTTGACCTAGCATATTTAGGCTGAGATTCTTCATTAAATCTACCACTTGCCTCATGTCTTGCCTTAGCCCATCATCTTGCACTGCTGTAGTGACCACTGCTGGCATAACCTGAGGAGTAACAGAAACCACTAGTTCATGATGGACCCGACCTTGCGAAGAATCCATAGGCTGAAATTCAAACCTCATGGGCAAAGACCACCCCTAATTGGCTCATTTTCCTCAACTTCCACTCTTTGCTCCTTGCTACCTTTTTCTTCTTTGCCGCCTCTTGAAGCACCTATCAAACATGTCTGTGAAGGCTATGTTTTGGGGAAGATGCAACGTTCTAAGTTTCCAAAGGATGGTTCAGTTAGGGCCACATGCACGTTGCAGCTTGTGCATAGTGATGTTTGTGGGTCCATGCAAACTCCGTCCTTGGGCAATTACCTTTACTTCGTGACTTTTATTGATGATTACTCTAGGCATGCATGGGTGTGTCCGCTTAAGGCAAAGTCCAAAGTGTTTATGTGCTTCAAACAATTTTTGGCTATGGCTAAAAATGTCTCAAAATGTACTTTGGGCACCTCCGTTTCGATTGAGGGGGGGAGTATATGTTTCATGAATTTAATGCATTTCTGGCTAGTCGTGGGATAAAACACCAATGTACAATGCCTTATACGCCTCAACAAAATGGTGTTGCTGAGAGGAAAAACAGGTCACTTATGTAAATGGAATGATGTATGGTCAAGAGTTAAGCTTTGCCACATTCTTTTTGGCTTGAGGCCATCATGTGTGCACTTATGTACTTAACAGGTGTCCTATTAAAGCTGTGAAATCTATTACTCCATATGAAGCATGGCATGATAGAAAGCCTTCTATTAAGCACATGTGTGTTTTTGGTTGTTTGGAATATGCTTTGGTGCCACAAAAACAACATAGAGAATTGGATGATAAGGCTGTCAAATGTATTTTTGTTGGTTATAGTGCTGAAAGCAAAGTTTACAGGTTGTATCATCCACAAACAAAGCGTATTCTGGTTTCACGGGATGTTGTGTTTGTGGAAGATTTTGTTCAGCCCTTGCTGTCATGTACTAAAGACATTAATGTCATTTCATAGGACATTAAAGACACTTTGTTGTCTCTTTTCAGTGGTGGAAGTTCAAGTGTAAATTCCAATGAGGAAAATGTACAGCCTATGGGGGTTTCTTAAAATGTTATAGATCAGCCTATTACAAATGCAGATGTACATGATGTACTTGATGAGGAAAGGGATGAAAATGAGCAGGCTAGAGGTATGCCAAAATGGCTGGTGCATACATTGCATGACAATAAATTGGATGCACCTTTGTCTAGTCGCACTCGTTCAGGCTCTCACCATGCATCTTATGTATCAGATTGTTATGCTTTGGCTATGTCTAGCTTACATGATGTTGAGGAACCTCTGTCTTTTGATGAAGCACAAAATTCAAAAAATTGGATGGCTGCCATGCAATTAGAATATGATGCACTTATAGAAAATGACACATGGACTTTATGTGATTTGCCTCCTCGCAAAAAGGCCATTGGTACGAAGTGGGTTTACAAGTTGAAACGCAAGCCGGATGGCGAGATTAATCACTATAAGGCTCGACTTGTTGCAAAGGGTTATGCACAACAAAAAAGCATAGATTAAGAAGAGATTTTTGCTCCCACTTGTTGTATGACTACTGTGCATTTTCTATGTGCATTGGAAACTCATTTTGGTTGGGATGTACATCAATTAGACATTGTTACTGCTTTCTTGAATAGTGACATATTTGAGGAAGCTTATGTAACGCAGCCTCGCGGTTTTGTCAAGAAAGGACAAGAGGATAAGGTCTGCAAATGTAACAAAGCTTTGTATAGGTTGAAGCAATCTCCTCGTGCTCCGTATGAAAAGGCTGACACTCATTTGGTCAAACGAGGCTTTCGTAATAGTCCATCAGAAAGCACATTGTATGTAAAGCGTGAGGGTGGTGTACTTCTCATTGTGGTTCTTTATGTAGATGATTTGATGATCACTGGACCAAATAAGAGACATATTGCTGAATTTAAGGCTGATTTGAATGCTACTTTCAAGATGAAAGATTTGGGGCTATTGCATCATTACTTGGGTATACAATTTAACCAGTGTGATGGTGGTATTGCCTTGTGTCAGAAAAGTTACATAGAGACATTGCTATGTAAGTTTGGACTTGAGGATTGAAAACCTATTGCCACTCCCACGGAAACAAGTTTGAAATTGAGTCTTCATGATGATGGCGATCCTGCAGATCTCACTCTTTACCAAACTGCTGTTGGATGCCTCATTTATGTATGCAACACGAGGCCGGATATTCAGTTTGCAGTCTCACAAGTCAGCAAATTTATGCATAGCCCAGGATCTAAAAATTGGCGGGTTGTCAAGAGGATTTTTTGCTACTTGAGTGCCACTTTACGTCTTGGATCGTTTTATCCCAAGGAGGGATCATTATCACCAGACTTACATGCTTTTTTGAACTCAAATTGGGCTAGTTGTTTTGACACTCGAGTGTCCACAAGTGGTTTTTGTTTCATGCTTGGTAGTTCATGTATATCATGGTTGAGCAAGAAGCAACTTAATGTGGCCACTTTTAGTTCTGAGGCTGAGTACAGGGTAGTCTTCACAGCTACGGTTGAGTGTGTATGGGTCAGACGCCTTATGGATGATTTGGGTGTTGGATAGGACACTACCAACACTATCTACACTGACAGTCAGATCGCATTGGCAATTGCGAGGAACCCAAATTTTCATGCTCGCACAAACCACATTGAGGTGAATTACCACTATGTCAGGGAAAGGCTCTTAGCAGGAGAGATCAACTTGTCTTATGTGCCAACATAGGACAGCCTTGCAGATCTTTTCACAGAGGCATTGTCTCGTGAGAAGTTCGAAGCTTTCCGCAAAGCTTTGGGCTTACTCCCCTTTGTGGATTGATCATGTCCTTAGGACACTTGGTTAAGGGAGAGATGATGAGATGTTTGATGGGGATGTGTGTGCGAGAGAAAAGTTTAAAGATTCCTAGCACCCGTTCACCTAATCTCCCAACAATGATATCAAAGCTCATGGTTTGTGGTAATCGGTAACGTGATCTTACTTCTTGAAGACGAATATCAAATTAGCAACATCATACTTTGAAAAATTTGAGTGCATGGACAATTAAACAGCATATAATTGACACATCTTCCATCAAATTGGACTTATCCACAATCATAAATGGTATGGCAAGCACTCAATTTCAAAAGCAAATTGCTAAATTTCATTTTGTGAAGATGGACGTGAGAGAAAATGAGAAGAAGGAGCTTTTGGAGAAATTGGACTAGGCAGAGATCTCAATTCAAAAATCAGGGTGCCTTGAAAGAGTGTTGGAAGTGTTAGAGAATCTAATGCTTACTTTTAGATTTAGCAGAAGTTAATATGGAAGGAGAGAGTTTTCCTAAAGAAAAAAATAGCAAGGAGATTATAGCTTGTTCCGGGAAGATTTCTTTACCAACTACACTTTAAAAGCACTAGAATCATGCGCATAACTCAAAGAGAATACACAATTTAGATTGACAACTCAATGAGGACCGGATTTACTTGGAGCCGATTCCCCCTTCAAAAAGGACTTGTTTTAATAATCTCATCGAATGAGAGCTTTGTTACAATACATACTCTTGTGGAGCCTTTCTCGAATTGGTTCTTCAAGATTCCATGTTATAACCCTCCTTCCCAAACCCTAAACACCCCATCGTGGAGAAAGGAACTGCGGGAAAAGATGAAGATGAGGGTGAAAAAAGTATTTTTCAAGCAAGAGAATTGATATTCCATGTATGATTGCTCATGGGCAAGCTCTTAGCATAGCTTAGTAATAGAATAGTAGAGATGGAGAAGAAGAAACTTTCATTGGCTTGGATTTACATCCATAGCCAAGAGCTTGAGCATAGAGTCCATCTCTAGAGCTCCCATGAGAAAGAGAGAGAGAGAGAGAGAGAGAGAGAGAGAGAGAGTTTTCTTTGCAAACTTGGGCACTTGAGAGAGTGTATGAAAGGAGAAAGAGAGCCAAAAATCCAACGAGAGTCACCTTACTCAATGAGGAGGGGGTGATCCAACCTTAGTCTCTAGCTTTTCCCTTTCATTTAATAAAAACCATAAACTTACCCTTTTGTCAATTAGCTCGGGTGCAAGACCTTTGCACAAACCTTGGAGGCTTATGAAACTAACCTGGGGCTATATCCTACCTGCTAATTTAGGACTTTCTAAATTAGGGATGAACTTTGGTAAAAATAAAACTCAGTTTGGGCTTTAAAAATTTCACCTCTTGTGCAAAACCTTAGCACGATGCTTTTACCCCTTCTCTTCTCTCTCTTGGGTGGCAAGTTGTTGTCCTCCGTGTCAATAGATGGTGATGATGACGAAGAGGAAGAGAAGGAAGAAGGTGAAGATGGTGACCACTTTTTTCGCTTCCTCTTGCTAGGATTTCTTTCTCTCTTCTTTGGATTGGCATGAGAGGGAGTACTTGATGACTTCCTCGTCTTTATGGAAAGACTAAGTGTTCGTCATTCCTGCCATCTTCTTGGGACAACATCACTTTCAAAGGTTGAAGGGGTGTCACTTTCATACCTCTCCCTTGAAAGTTCAGCGCGCACTTCTTTTTCTTGAATAGTTTTCCAAGGAGGTCCTTACGGCATCTCTTCATTACCCAAAGAAAATCCTCTTATGGAGGTCTAACTAGGAGGCCGCACATGAATTTTCTCTTCTTGGGCACTTAAGGGAACTTGGGTTTGAAGAGCTTGAATTTGGCTTTGAACCTTTGCTTTCAAAATAGGATTTCCCATTTCTTCTTACAACTTGTCAACAAGATAGTTGACAACTCTGCAACCATCATCAAATGTTATACTGTGAGCCAAATCTAAGTTGTCAATATCAATTACATTCTCTTGATTATGTTGGCCCATGATTGAATTTTCTTGTATGTGTCTGCTAACTCTTTCCTTGGCACTCGCAAAATGTTGGTTAGTACTCCTCTTATCCTTTGAAAATTAGGACTTGAGTAACTACACCCATGGTTTAGAATATTGTTAATTGCAAAGAGTAGTGGAGTGGGTTTAGCAGTGCGAGGTTGGCACCGGGGTTCCTATCGAACAACTAATAGCTCAATGATGGTTAACAAGTCCCGAAAGATTCCATTATTAAGACCATAGATCGCGATGGTGTCACCCGTACCCCATAAACAGGAATACCAACAAAGTTAATAAATCCCATTCCCACTTACCCTATTGCAATGAACAAATCCAACCTTCATAGATTACTCAAGGACCTCTCTTCTTAGGCAAGAAAAGAGAAACATCACCTCTGATACTAATGTCAGAGAATCTAATGCTTACTTTTAGATTGAGTGGAATTTAACTATGAAAGGAGAGAGTTTTTCTTAAGAGAAAGATAGCAAGGAGATTGAAAGTGGTGCCGGGCTGATTTCTTTACACAATCACGCATCAAAAATACTAGAATCATGCACATAATCCAAAGAGATTACATAATTAAGATTGACAACTCGATGAGAACCGGATTTTCTTGGAGTCGTCCCCCCCCCCCCCCCCCCCCCAAAAGGACTTGTTTTAATAATCCTCTCAAACAAAAGCTTTGTAACAATACATGTTTATGCTCTTGCAGAGCCTTTCTTGAATTAAGAAGATGTTGTTCTTCAAGATTCCATCGTATAGCCCTCCTTCCCAAACCCTAAACACCCCAGCGGGGAGAAAGGAACTGCGGGAAAAGAGGAAGATGAGGGTGAAAATAAGTATTTTTCAAGCAAGATAATCGATAATCCGTGTACGCTTGCTCATGGGAAAGCTCTTAGTGTAGCCTAGTAATAGAATAGTAGAGAATAATAGAATAGTAGAGATGGAGGAGAACAAAATTTCATTGGCTTGGATTTGCATACATAGCCAAGAGCTTGAGCATAGAGTCCGTCTCTAGAGCTCCCATGAGAGTGAGAGAGAGAGAGAGAGAGAGAGAGAGAGAGAGAGAGAGAGAGAGAGAGTGCTTGCTTTGCCAACTTGGGCACTTGAGAGAGCGTGTGAGAGGAGAAAGAGAGCCAAAAATCCAACAAGCCCCTCCTTATATGCTTGTGCAAGTGTGCAACTAGTCTTCAATTAGAATGCATACAACTTGACCAATGAGGTGGGAACACCTCATAATGCAACTCAAGCTTTTCCTACACTTACCTTGTATGAAGAACTTGCCCCCCTCCTTTCTTTGGACTCTTCTTGGCAAGTAGAGCCACCAGAGACACTCACTCACACTTGTTAAGTTCACACAAAGCAAGTGTGTGCTACTTTGGACATGTAACCTAGACAAGGCTAGTAAACAAAGACTAGAATCAACTTACTAAATGAGGAAGGGCTGATTCAACCTTAGTCTTAGCTTTTTCCTTTCATTTAATAGAAAACATAAACTTACCCTTTTATTAATTAGCTCGAGTGCAAGACCTTTGCACAAACCATGGAGGCTTACAAAGCTGACCCAAGGCTATAGCCTACCTGCTAATCTAGGACCTTCTAAATTAGGATAAACTTTGGTAAAAATAAAACTCATGCTTTGGGCTTTAAAACTGTTACCTCTTGTACAAAACCTTAGCACAATGCTTAGGAGGTTCCGCCAACAAGCTACTTCAAAACTTGCTAAATTTATACAACTTGTGGCAAGTTAGAATGTCGTCCTAAGGCTTCCTAGAATTCCTAATTGAACTCTAAAGAGTTATTTTAATGACTTGCTCTTAGCTTAATCACTTTCTATTTTTAGACTCCTATAATTGCTCTCGATCATCTCCTTTGTCATGCACCTTTGATCGAGGTTGCCTGGGATACATTTATCCTTCCTTGACTTGTATCATGATTGAGCTAACTAGTTAGCAATTTCCCTTGCTCTTTTGTGGACTTTTTCCCTTTTGGTCCCAAGCCTTGACCCGTTGGTCCATTAGCACTTAATCAATTTCACTTGTTCTTCCCCCCCCCCCCCCCCCCCCCCCCAAGACAACAGGCTCCATGTCTCACTATGTCATGGATAGAGCACACAAAATTGAACGTGATATCTACCATGTGCTCTATGTCCCAAGCCCACACATTCTACTTCTACTAAGGTTACAAGCATACTGAACTACTAACTATGTGAACATGAGATGGCTACCATTGATGCTATTTCTAGCTTTAAACAACCATGATTCGTTTCACTTGCTTGATCGATGATTTTGACTAGCATTCTCGCTAGTCTTCCTTTGTGATTGTACACATCGACACAACTATTCATCTCTAAAGTGGAAAAGATGACTTAGTTGATTAATTGCTACAACATTGGTAAGATTCACCTTAAAAATTCCCTTTTCATTATTGTACTCTCCTTATCCCCCCACGCTAAAGTACACGAGGTCTTAATGAAGCCGAGCAGTGAGATCAACAGTGGTGGGTGGAGCACGGGGATCTCAAGGTGGCTGAGCAAATGAAAGGAGGTGAATTGAACCCGTGGCATGCCCGTTGGAAGGCAAACACCCTAACCACATGGGCGCGTAGCTTTTGATGTTATCCAAGGCAAAACATACCATTATATGATAAACACAAATAGGCAAAAGTAAAGTCGGCCAACAAAAGTAAACTCGGACAACATTTGACGGTGCACATTGATTTTGAATCCTGCACACTAGTTGCCGGTCGTCAATTCAAGCCGCATGTAATGCAGTGCTGCGGCTCCTTACCCCCATTGCTGTTGCAAAAATAATTTCTCATGTGCGCTCCAAGGTTTGGTCCTATACCTACACACAGCCTAGCCCTGCATAAGACGTAACTTACCTATGGACGAAATGTCCACTCGTTGTCAACAGATCAGTTACACACATTCGAATCTCATTGGATACACAGACTAGTGATCGTGCCAGGTGAAAGCTGCCCGTGTATCCCATCCACACACACACACACACACACACACACACACAGAGAGAGAGAGAGAGAGAGAGAGAGAGAGAGAGAGAGAGAGAGGCGCCGGTTGCTCTGTTTTGGAACAAGAATTCTACTGGCTTTTCACGGACGAGGAGGGTCTAGCAACAACGAGGTCAAATGCAGGCATTTATGTGTGCTGATTTGTGAGCTGTTGGGGTCTTGCCTACCTTGCTTCGGGGTTAGGGGATCAAAGGCAATGACGCGTGGACCCCAAGCATATGGAGAAGCCTCTTACTGGGACGAGCGCTACAAGCAGGATGGTGGCTCTTTTGATTGGTACCAACAGTTTTCAGGCTTGGCACCTTTGCTTCAAAAGTACATTCCCAAAACCTCGCGTGTCCTCATGGTTGGTTGTGGAAATGCCAGTGAGTTTCTTGTCTCCTGAGCCCTTCTGTCCCTTTTGACTTTGTTGGTGAGAGTTTTGGTCTTTAGTTGGCATATTCTGAAACACAGGATCACATGCGAAACAAGTCGAGATCTGTTAGTGGATGAAATTGGGATGGGAGACTGGATAATTTAGACACTAGTGGTGATATGATGTTGTAGTTGGCACATAGAATTAAGGATTTCGTGGTAGGCACTTTTGCTGCAGCTTTGGATGTTTAAGAGCGTTCGCAGTAAAGAGAAATGACTTAAGCCTTCAAAGGAGCTCTACATTATGCTGGCAGGCATAGATGGGTTCATTGTAGTATGTAACTTGAGAAAATTCTTTGTTAATCCATAATGTTGCCATTTCTCTGCATATGGGGTAGAATCTGTAACATTTCAATTGCAATAGTGCCCTCTTTGACACTATGATTTGTTGTATCCTGTGTGTAGTGTAGGATCTACTCCTAATGCCTCGAGAGCTGACGCATTGACCCTACCTTTCCCTCCCACAAACTGAACTTTTTCTTGTAGCCTAGAGGATGATTTATGTAGATTCTTCTACATTAAAGTAGGAAACACATGCTTCTTGATTTGAAGTCTATTTCATGATTTGATATCAGTAGATTAAGGCTGTTGTTAATAGTTGCTCTGCAAAGTGAGGGTCCAAGGGTCCTTTTAAACCTACAAGGGATGCCCAAAAGCATCGGATTCAAAAGCCCTCCTAAAAAGCGCCTGCTATCAAAAGCTCACGCAAAACTGCAAGCCAATAAGCCATTGCAAAACGCGGAAATTTGTACAGCAGTGCCACGTGGCAGCTTGCACGATTTACGAAAGTCCATCTCAGACTTCAAACTTTGGATATTATGGGTTTAGAAATTAGGCCCCACGGTTGGTGCTCCATAAGTTCTTAAAGCCCCGAGGTAAAACCTAACCCCTTTTAAGTTTTAGGCCTCTTGGCCACTCTTTTTGGGTTCTTTCTTATTTTGTTCTTCTGGGTTCAGTTTCTCTAGTCCTCTTGGCCATTTCTCTTCTAGCTGGGCACACCATGTCATCATTTTGTGACACAAGTGCTTCTAGAACCCTAATAAGAACTTGGACGTGAGACTCTCCTCGTGTTAGTGAGTTGTTGCAGCAGGATGAGCCTCTCTTCGTGCTGTCAGTATGTGGCGGCTTAGTCGAGCTGTGTACTGGAAAAAGGGGGTTCGAGTGATCGGTTGGAGCAAAGGGACCTCGCCAAAACCACTCCTTTGATCCCACTACAGCCGTGTCAAAGGGCGGCTCTCCCAAGCCCAGAGCCGCCAGTGTCTTGACCCCAGGTCGATCGAGTCAGGGTCTATGACACAAGTCCTCCCATTGGTGCCCACCACTCGAATCCTCTGAAAACAACATTTAGCCACCTCTGGTGCCTCAACAGTCACGCTGTGGAGACGTTCCTCTCTCTGAATCTCAAAGAACATGCAAGACCCTGTGTCTAAGTAGGCCCTAATTGCAATGAGAACCTCTAGTCGTGTGAAAGCCCCCCTCCAACGGGGAGCTGTGGGCACTAGATAGCCAAGGAGTACTTTGAGTGTCTGCAAAGAAGTAAACCACAATGTGTCTACAGCTAGCTGTATCAGGTGGCGTCACATTGAACTTGGCTAGCGGCCAAAGTGTCTGAATCAAGTCTGTCACACCCAGGTCCCTCTGTGTGGTGCGAGAACTCTAAAGCCTGGACCTGAAGCCAATCTAGGACTGCGTGCAGAGTCCACTTTGTGTGATCTCCGCCACACAGCGGGAAGGAGAAGCGAACTGCTGTATCCAAAAGCCTTGGTACCTTTGGCGGCTAGATGTTTGCAGGACCTCCATGTCGGGAAGTGTCCATTAGATTAGGTTTTCCAGGTTGGGAACTCGTGCATAAATGGATTGTACAAGCGTTTTGATAGGTGTTGTTGCACTACGGTGAGCATCTGCCATGACGTGCATTTACTATTTGGTTAGAGGACTCCAGCGTCCGATGAGCCATTCCCCGCGTCGATCGGATTCTTGGATTGGCAGATCTGGGACAGTTTTCACCCAGAAACTTAGCCTTGGTCAAAGTTACCCCCCCCCACTTTGGTTCTCCTCATCGAGTTTCGCCAACGGCTTCTCAGACTCGCTAGGCGCGATTCACTCCAGCAGGAGAACGATCTCTTTTCGCCTTCCTTTGCAGTAGCAGACATAGATGGAAGCTCATGCTCTGCCGCAGAGGGACTTGGATAAAGTCTCCTCAACTGACCCCGCCGAGCCTACCATCCGACTTGCTCTGTTGTCAGCGGAGCAAGCGAGCCTTGGAGCGGAGTTGGAGTGCCTTCAAGCCACCTTTATTATCTATAAGATCATTGGCAGTAGTCCTAGCAGAGACGAGGTGCGCGGCCTCCTAAAAGCCCGTCTCCTAGCAGAGGTGGGAAAGTTTATTGACATACAGCTTCTCGGGCGAGGGTACCACCAGATCAAGTTTGAAACTCCCGAGATGGCTGCCAAGGTTATTTTGATGAACTTGCTAGCCATCCGAGCAATCAGGGTTCATTTCTGACAGACGCCATGGCTTTGACCCAGGTTCACATGTTCTTGTCGAGAAAGCAGATCTACCCATTTTGGTTTGCTTCCCCGGCCTCAAGAGAGAGTACCACCGTCTTCTTTCTAGGATTGGTTCTGAGATTGGGAGCGTCTTGGAGACTCCACGCACGACAGCTTCAGTTGCTGCCAAGGCTGCAGGTACACCCACAGTACGCGTCCTGGTTCAGGATGCCCACACTCTCTGTCACAAACTGTTGACGTGTTAAGCCACTGAACAACGGAGCTAACCTACAGATCTCGGCCAAGGAGCCTAAATCCTAGAAGAAGCAGTAGAAGAAGTTTTATCAACTTATAAAGTCTTACCGAGAGGCCTATTTTTAAAGAGAAGTTCCAACCAACTTATGGGCCCTCGTCCGATGGGGCCTTGGCAACCTAAAGACTGTAAATAAAGTTGCACACACATAGCATAGCAGCTAATGACGTGGCAGACAATACGGAATCCTGCAATTTACGTTGTCGTGCTGACGCGGCAGACAATACAAAATCTCACAATTTTCGTTGCTGTGCTTACGTGGCATCTGTAGGATTTCCGTAATTCACGCCGGCTGATTTTCAGTGCTAGCTGTTGGACCAGTTACTTTTGAGTTTGACTTCTTTTCATGTAAACTGCTTTTAGAGGCCAAGGGCCTTTAAACATCACCCATGGGCTCTCACTCTGGCAGTCTATCCGCGGGGGATGCAGAGTAGAGCCATGGGAGTTGTACAGAGTTCAAGCATTATAAAGAAATACCGAAAGGGGCGCCAAGGTTTGGGACCAGTGCTTTCTTGGGGTGGAACTCTGTCCCTCCCCGTCTCGTGTCGTGCATCTCCTTCAATTCAGTTATTATTTGAAGTGCATAAAGTTGTTTAGTTTGTCCTTTTCTGATGGCACGTGGTGCCCATCTTTGTGACAGAAGTATCAGAGCTTCAGGCGTGTGCTTTTCTGAAAGATACCAGTCCTATCCAAGAGCAGATAGAGCAAGGTGGCGCTTCCAAAGTTTACTAGAAAGTTTATTCACTCCCACCCTTACTTCATCACGCATCGGGCGCACTCCCGTGCTCATCGCTCTATCTTACAGTGCATAAGTCATAAAGATTTTGCATGAACATTGATGAGACCTTTAGAATGTCAGAAAAAGAGTTTTGCCAACCTAGAAGGAAATTGGCTAGACCGTCACTTGTCGAGAAGGATCAAAACTTTTTTTTCGAGCTGCCGTTTTTCTCAGAGGGAGTGCCATGCAGTTGTGGATGTCTATAGCCACCAAGCTGCACACTCCAAGGACTTGGCAAGCTTTCAAGAATTTTTTGCCTAAAGTTATATGGTTTCTGACAGCTTCTAGCAGAGTGGGGTATCCTGAAATGCTTGCCACGGAAACCCTAGCAAATTACAACTTGGAGGTCCGGTGTGACTGTTATGTCTTGGGACTACCATCACCGCCACAAGAACACTTTCTGTCGAGGCTTGTTTTGACTATTCGAGAACTTATGGACCATGCTGCAGTCGGTTACAACCTTATGGAATAAATCTAACCCTAATCTTGCTGTAGGCTTTAGGATGGAAAGCCAGTCGTCTTTTCGAGCTCAACAGATGTGGAGATTGCTTTTTAAGTTTGAGTTCTGTTTGAGAACTTGTTTGGTGATCCTGTTTGGAATTTGTTTGAAATGGATGGTATTTGTTTTAAACCTGTCTTGGTGCCGATTTTAATTGTTTGACTCTGGTTTTAATACTGATTTCAAAGCTTGGTGATTTACTCCCGGGTGGAGTAGTGAGAAATGCTATTTTGGTATTGTGTGAACCTCAGAACGACGCAGACGAGATGTCTGGGGAGCGTTTTGTAGTATGCTTGAAAACCTCGGAACGACGTAGACGGGATGTCTAGGGAGTGTTTTGTTGTATGCTCGAAAACCTCCGAACTGTGAGAGTTGCGCGTGTGCGGAAGGGAGAGAGAGAGAGAGAGAGAGAGAGAGAGAGAGAGAGAGAGAGAGAGAGAGAGAGAGAGAGAGGGGAATAGACCACAAACGCAAGATATAGTGAAGATGGGGCGATCAGCCCCCCATGACTACCATGAGCAGAAGACCCTCAGTACAATGAGTATGTGAGTATGATCGTGGAAGTGGGTAATCCTCTTGGACCCATAAAAGGTGCCCAAGGGAGGTAGGGCAAAGCCTGGAAAAAGCCCCCACAACCCAACAAGAAAATAAATGAAATATATATGGGGCGCTCGGACAAGGTGGGCGGCCGGCCCCAAACTCAAGCGGCCGAACCAGGAGCAACCTAGACTATGGGTGGCCAGCATGAAGACATACTAGTCGTACACATATGCCCTAGACTTGTGTGTGAATCCTCGGAGACTTACTAGCCATACACATATGCCCTAGACCTGTGTGTGAAGCAGCAAAGTGGTGTAAATGTAACACGAACGACGTTGACGGGATGTCTGGGGAGCGTTTTGTTGTATGCTGGAAGACCTCCGAACGACGCAGATGGATGTCTGGGGAGCGTTTGGTTGTATGCTTGAACCTCCAAGCAACGCAGGATGCGGTCTGGGGAGCGTTTGGTTGTACCAGTCCTCTGAGCTCACGGCCCGGACCTTTTTAGGTAATTTGTGGGGGGAGTGACGAGATAGTCGTTGAGTAGCTTCATATCGCAGACCATCTGTCTCGAGGGAGTGCTCACTGGTGTTGTTCGTTGTGTCTTGTAACATGCATATGTGAGCATTTGTGTTGCATTGTGATGTGCCAACCATTGAATATTCCTTTTTGGATGAGATGGTTCTGGGAAGTCAACGACCTAGGAAATCAAGAGTTCCAATTTGGAATGAGACTCCTTATTGGATGAGATTCTTCTAGGAAGCCAACGACCTAGGAAAATAAGAGCTCTGATTTGGAATGAGAAAACTGATTGTCCCTCAGAATGATCCTCGGAAGTTTTTGAGCTAACTTGAGTTGTTTTGCAGATATGCTGTAATCGCGGACGATTACTCTCTTTCAAGAAGGGGGGATGCCACAAAGTGCCGACGTGTCAAGCCACTGAAGAACGGAGTTAACCTACAAATCGCGGCCAAGGAGCCTAAACCCTAGAAGAAGCAACAGAAGAAGTTTTACCAACTTATAAAGTCTTGCCGAGAGGCCTATTTTTAAAGAGAAGTTCCAACCAACCTATGGGACCTCGTCCGACGTGGCAAACAATATGAAATCTTGCAATTTACGCTGCTATGCTGACGTGGCAGACAATACAAAATCCCGCAATTTATGATGTGTTGACGTGGCATTTGTATGGATTTCCGTAACGTTGGCTGATTTTCAACGCTAGCTTTTGGACCATTTGCTTTTGATTTTGATTGCTTTTTATGTAAACTGCTTTTAGAGGCCAAGGGCCTTCAAATATCACCCATGGGCTCTCACTCTGGTAGTCTACTCGTGGGGGATGCAGAGCAGAGCCATGGTAGTTATATTGAGCTCAACCAGGGGGGGGGGGTGTGTGGGTGGGTGTGCTGGTGGCGGTGAAGCTGAGGTGGAAGGAGGCTCCTCAGCGAAATCCTGATGTAGAGGATCAAAACAGTTTTCCAGAGGAACCCAATGCTGCTAGACTATCAGAGGTGGGGGTGGCGGTGGCGGTGTGACGAGCCCATCCTTGTCGACGGCGGCCGTGCTTCTACTGCCAGCCATCAGCTGGCTGGTCATTGGGCTCTGAAGAGGTGCTAGTGTGTGTGCCCTGGGTACTTGATTGCTGTGCCTAATTAGTCCTAGGAGGTTGAGCATGCGATGCAGGTCGAGATCTCCTATGAGGATAGGCCTTCGCTAGATGGCCCATCGGTTTTAAAATGAAACATCGGCTCGGGAGTCCCGAATACTCCCTCTGGCGGAGCCAGCCGCCACTCACCCTCCTAGGTAGGAGGACTACCTTCCGGAGAGCTATGCTTTACAGACATTGCTACGACTTCCCATAAAAGAATCCAAAGTTCATGTCACAAACGGGAGCGCATAACAATATAAAATAAACTCGGATAAATAGAATTTATCACTTAATACTGAAGCCAAAGGATCTATATATATATATATATATATATATATATATATATATATATATATATATATATATATATATATATATATATATATATATATATATATATAGATAGATAGATAGATAGATAGATAGATAGATAGATAGATAGAGAGAGAGAGAGAGAGAGAGAGAGAGAGAGAGAGAGAGAGAGAGAGAGAGAGAGAGAGGGAAGATCGACACAGTACTGGGGACTAGAAGATGGGTTGGTCCCCCCCCTTATAGAGAATCCTTTATTAGGGAGAATCTTTTTACAAGCACAAGAACCGGAGAAAACCCCTCCGTTCTAATTCTCTGACTCGATGGTCGTTCCTTCCCGTAAGGGAAATCCGAGAGACAAGCTCTCAATCCTTTTTCCGTCTGTACTCGGAGTCGAGACTCTGCAAACAATTTCTGATTCCGTTCCCGGAATTCCCAAGCGTAGGCCGAAGCCTTCTCGCTTCTCCTTCGCAATGAAGTACTTGCAAACACACACGCAAACACGCGACAACAATTCGTATGGCGAATCCACAATAGATACCTGTCGCTCTTGCGCGGGAAAAGCGACTTCCGTGCTTAGTCTCGCGATCTCTCGCGTCTTCTGGCGGCAGAGTCTTCTCTTGATGGCATTGGTAACCTCTTTTCAGTGAGGGCATGTGGTGCTTTTATAGCTCCTTGACCACGGCATGAATAGCTGCTCGCGTAGAGATCGCGGTCGTTTTTTTTTTTTCTGTTCTACCCGAAATAGAGAGAGAGAATTTGCTGGTTGGTTTTGTTGCTTTATTTTCTAAGTGGCTGTCCACTTATTAAGTGGACGGCCGGCATATTTTTAAAATTGGTATGAACCTGCCCAAAAACCAAAAACTCTAATAAGTGGACAGCCGACATATTTTTAAAATTGGTATGAACCTGCCCAAAAACTCAATAAAACCTTATAAGTTAAAAACAATGCTTTCACAGCACTTCCAGGCGTCCCTGGATGCAACCACATGCACGAATGCAATGCAAACATAGATTCCTCGCGGAAAAGCATCTGCACTTCCCGAAAAACTCGTTAAATATTCCGCTTTTTAAGAAAAGCTTCTCAGAACCCATCTTTATTCTTGTGCTTGCGTCTTTACGCGTATTCCTCTTTCCAGTTCGGATTTCCTCTCGACTATGGATATCCCCTTTCTGATGCACCCGTCACCCACCTTGTGACGCATTAGGAATACCCATCACCTAGTCCTTTCCTACCGAACTTACTGTACAATCCCCTTCACGATGCTCTATGTCACCCATCCTATGACGCATCAGAGATGTCCGTTCCCGGATGGTCGGATACTTCTTCCCGATGCTCCCTGTCACCCATCCGATGTGATGCATCAGAAGTACCCGTTCTTGGCGGCCTTACAGATATTCCCGTTCACAGTGCTCCCGTCATTACTTTCAATGACGCACTAGGAATACTCTGTACTCGGATGTCTCTAGTGAGAAAAACCCTCTCACTTAAAATTCCAATAATTCATTTAGAATTAGTTTCTTGGTGTTCCAAGCGAGAAAACCCTCACTTATAAATCCAATAATTCATTTAGAATTATTTTTCTGTCAGATAAAGCCAATTTAGCAACATCCCTCTCACTTATAAACAGTTGTCCTCAACTGTAGAGGTCCAACTGAACTGCCGGGGAGAAACCGAAAAATTTCAAATCTTGCTCAATGGTGAGTTGAGCCAGTCCTTTCTCAAAAGAGAACTTAGAAATTAAATTAAACAAAAATTCAATAATTCAATACTTACCTTACCAGTTCATGTCCTTCCTCTAGTACCTCGAGGATATCCTTCACCATTCATTAAACTTACGAGCCATGTAAGAACTCGTCATTGCGTCTTTCCGAGAATCTGTTAACTCAATTCCACCTTCTCAATCCCGAGAAGAATCATCCTCCTAAAAATAAATTTAGGTCTATGTCCTTGCGCATAACCTTGCGCTATTAGTCCTGAGGATATTAAATCTCTTGTGTACTCCCACATAGGGAATGCCCAAATTATAAGAGTATTAATCTTGATGTCTTCTTTCACAAACAAAGTGTGTGATCACCTTAAAGAAGGTTCTTGTTTCGGGCCGTCGCTCAACGTAGGCGGACGGTTCCAATCCGAAGATTCCTTGTGCACGGTGGCACTTCCTTCCAATTTTTTCCTCCTGCGAGTTATTACCACCAGCAGTGTTTTCCCGACGCCTATTAGCGTCTCTTCCTTACAAAATCATCAAAAAATGATTCACCTTGCGAGCATCAATGACGACTTACAAAATCTCAGGCAGATAGGATTCTAGCCATAGCATTTTCTGAACGTACGTTCAAACCTAGTTCACAATAGAGTGAACCCTCTTTGATTCTCAGGGATGTTCTCCCATATGTAATTCTTACCATTTTGAAACGGTTGGCGAATTATATTCTTACGAACAGAATAGTTCTAATTTATTCCAGCAACGTGTAAATGCTACTTGACCTGCTCATGGAGAAACATATACCGCAACCAAAAGTTGCTACTGTAATGGTAAAAGCACATAGCGTACTCAATGATCAACGACCATCAGAAAACCTCTTCTCCGTAGAGAAACTCAAATTCTGAACACATCTCAAATAGAGATTCTCGTGTCGGAGTATCCTTGCGCACAAAAAGGCGCTCAAGAGAGTATAACAAACTCTCGTCGAGTTCCTTGGCATAGGTCTACATCTTCGTGTGTTATCCATGTACCCAAAGGTGTACATAAGTTTCAGTGAGCCTGGGAATTTACCTTCCCTTCGTAAGATCCTTAGAGCGAAGACGCTTAACCTGACGATCCCTTGGCTCAATCTTAGAGCAAAACCCGCTCATCAAATAAACTAGGATTTCAATCCTTCGATTCCTCGAGCACAGGCCGTAGTCTTCACTTGTTTCTTCCCTCGTAAAGAGAGTATTCCTTCACTTGTGCGAAAAGCACTACCATGTCTTCCCTTACCGGGTAGGGGGTGTGGGCTTAAAGAGTATTCAAGCTTAATGAAAGCTTTTCTTTGCTTGGAAAGCTCAGAATGGTTCCTTCATAATTTCCCTACCCGTAGGAGGAGGTAATCTATTCGAGAATTATCGGATACCAGAATCTAGATCAATAGTTGACCTTTCGGCTAGTTGAGCAAACCAATTCATCTTAGAAAACAATGTTTCAAATTGATCCTGCTCTCATAAACACTCCAGAGTGAGTAGTCCCGGTTAGACATAACCATACCTCGTGCAAAAGAGCAAACAAGCACAATGCACTTTATGATTTCCGCAAAGATGTAACTTTGCTTGAAAACCTGCCCTCTCACTTAAAGTTCGAGGGTCTTTTATTCAAGAACTCAGGAGTTAGATTGAATTCCCTTGCTCCAAACTTTCTATGTTCAATAGTTCCCGTCCCACTACAGGGATTGGAATAACTCTACCATCTGCTTGGAATAACTCGTGTTCCTATTGGGCAAACCGACCCCAATCTTCTTGGATGCCTTCCTCAAAAGCGTAGAGGAAAAAAATTTGTCTAAAAATTCAGCCTTGAATTGAATCCAAGTTTTGTTGTAAGTTCCTTGCAGAGCTTTGGTATACCACCAAGTACTTGCAATCCCCTTGACGTGTTTGGTCACATGTCTCACCTTCAACGCTTTTCAGAAATTGCCGCCTGCAAAGACAACTTCAAATTGTCGAATAAAAGCGGTGGCTTTTGGGACATCTTCCCATCCGTCAAAAGTATCAAGCTTGACCAGAGTGTTCTGAGGTCTAAAGACCTTCTTGATTTCCTTCCCGAAATGACGGGATTTCTTGGCTATGGTTTTGGATTGATGTTCATGGATATTTGCTAGATTTTGAAGGATTTTGAGCATTCCGCTCCTTGGATTCTCTAGGATCTTGAGCATCATGCTCTCGTCGCCTTTTCAGAGAATCCCAAGTCTTGTGTCGACTTCTTGCAAAGAGAAAAAAAATTTCCAACTCTGCAAGCTTTTTTCTTTTAGGACTTAGGTTTCCGCCTGCTTACTTCTCTCTTGGCTTGTCATGGCTTCTTCCCGTATCTTCCTAGAGGAGTCCTCCTTTACAGAGAAAGAGAGGAGACCATGCTTTGATACCACTGTCACAACCGGGAGCGTATAACAATATAAAATATACTCGGATAAATAGAATTTATCACTTAATACTGAAGCCAAAGGATATATATAGAGAGAGAGAGAGAGAGAGAGAGAGAGAGAGAGAGAGAGAGAGAGAGAGAGAGAGAGAGAAGATCGACACAGTACTGGGGACCAGAAGATGGGCTGGTCCCCCCCCTTATAGAGAATCCTTTATTAGGGAGAATCTTTTTACAAGCACAAGAACCGGAGAAAACCCCTCCGTTCTAATTCTCTGACTCGATGGTCGTTCCTTCCCATAAGGGAAATCCGAGAGACAAGCTCTCAATCCTTTTTCCGTCTGTACTCGGAGTCGAGACTCCGCAAACAATTTCCGAATTTCGTTCCCGGAATTCCCAAGCGTAGGCCGAAGCCTTCTCGCTTCTCCTTCGCAATGAAGTACCTGCAAACACACACGCAAACACGCGACAACAATTCGTATGGCGAATCCACAATAGATACTTGTCGCTCTTGCGTGGGAAAAGCAACTTCCGTGCTTCTTAGTCTCGTGATCTCTCGCGTCTTCTGGCGGCAGAGTCTTCTCTTGCTGGCATTGGGAACCTCTTTTCAGTGAGGGCATGTGGTGCTTTTATAGCTCCTTGACCACGGCATGAATAGCTGCTCGCGTAGAGATCGCGGTCGTTTTTTTTTTTTTCTGTTCTACCCGAAATAGAGAGAGAGAATTTGCTGGTTGGTTTTGTTGCTTTATTTTCTAAGTGGCTGTCCACTTATTAAGTGGACGGCCGGCATATTTTTAAAATTGGTATGAACCTGCCCAAAAACTCTAATAAGTGGACAGCCGACATATTTTTAAAATTGGTATGAACCTGCCCAAAAACTCAATAAAACCTTATAAGTTAAAAACAATGCTTTCACAGCACTTCCAGGCGTCCCTGGATGCAACCACATGCACGAATGCAATGCAAACATAGATTCCTCGCGGAAAAGCATCTGCACTTCCCGAAAAACTCGTTAAATATTCCGCTTTTTAAGAAAAGCTTCTCAGAACCCATCTTTATTCTTGTGCTTGCGTCTTTACGCGTATTCCTCTTTCCAGTTCGGATTTCCTCTCGACTATGGATATCCCCTTTCTGATGCACCCGTCACCCACCTTGTGACGCATTAGGAATACCCATCACCTAGTCCTTTCCTACCGAACTTACTGTACAATCCCCTTCACGATGCTCTATGTCACCCATCCTATGACGCATCAGAGATGTCCGTTCCCGGATGGTCGGATACTTCTTCCCGATGCTCCCTGTCACCCATCCGATGTGATGCATCAGAAGTACCCGTTCTTGGCGGCCTTACAGATATTCCCGTTCACAGTGCTCCCGTCATTACTTTCAATGACGCACTAGGAATACTCTGTACTCGGATGTCTCTAGTGAGAAAAACCCTCTCACTTAAAATTCCAATAATTCATTTAGAATTAGTTTCTTAGTGTTCCAAGCGAGAAAACCCTCTCACTTATAAATCCAATAATTCATTTAGAATTATTTTTCTGTCAGATAAAGCCAATTTAGCAACAGTTCACAATCTTCTAGTGCATACTTGCAAAAGGGTTAGTGGTGGTGTACCTGCCTTGTAGAGGAGCTTGGAGGTTGCTTGCAGTTGGAGGTTGCTTGTAGCCTTGAAGCCCGGTTTGCACTTGTCTACGGCGGATATTCTCTCGTGACTTCACATTGCCTTGATACGGTGGAGATAGACACCGATGGAGAGATGGTGGCTACTTGCATTGAGTTTGCATGGTCTTTTCAGGTGAATGTGTTGCTAGAGATGGTTGGTTGTGGTCTAAATCCTTATACTTGTTCTCCTTGGAAGGTGATGAGTTTTGCCCTATCAAAAAATAGGTGGCCTGTTGGTGTCAAGTGGTGTCTCTCTTGACCAGAGGTGGTGATATGCCATGGATCTTGCAGAAGCTTGTCATCTAGTCCTTGTTTTCTACGTATCCCATGGATGGTGGTCCTAGATTCTTGTTCCGAAGGGAGGATCATCTTGTTCTATATGCTGAAGTGGAAACAACTTGATTGGTGATACTGGCTGGGAGGTATTGTAACTATCTCTTGACCCCTGCTTTATAACCAACCAACCTCTTGCACAAATAGCGTGTCTTGATGCGGAAGCATATTTTCTACTCACAGTGGATCTTTGATTCTTTTGGATATGGTGAAATGGAAAGACTAGGTTCTTTTTTCTACATGTGGGTGGAAGGTTATGTTTGCAAACATTATCCAAATGGGTTGGATGGGATGGTCTTGACTCCATTAGTGCTAATATCCGGTAGTTCTATCCACATGTACCTTTCCCATATGGTTTGGAGTTTCAGAGGATGATTCCAAGCTTACGCTAAGCGACTTAGATGTGAATAGGCCTCGTGTATTCTCTTTGCAGGGGGCTCAGGGAGTCTCTCCAGCTTCCTTGGCAGAGCCGAGAAGTCCAATTCAGTTTTTTGTGGATGTTGTGGTCGACGAGGCGAAGGATGTTCATCTTCGTGATCCTTTATCACTAGATTATGTCATGTTGGCTTCTGGCATTGTGAGTGATGAGCGCGCGGCAGTGTGTGCAAGTGATAGAGCACGCGAAGATGTGCAAGCCTTGAGGCTTGAAGCGGAGGCACTGTGCTGCAGAAGGGAAGCGCTAGTAGAACGAAGAGGGAGAGAGAGAGAGCTCACGTTTTTGGGGAAAACTCAATAATTGAGTTTTGGGTTTTCCCACTTTTATTATAAGTGACCTTTAAAAAATGTGTCCAGGTTCATATTGAACCTGGACAAAGTATAAAAATGTACAAAAAGGGGTTATTTAGGCCTTTAACCCAACAACCTCCCACTTAAAGGCATAAATGACGCCTTTAAGTTAACCAACTCCCACCAGCTGTATGCAATGCTCATGTTGAGCCTTAGCAAGACTCTTGGTAAGAACATCTGCAGGGTTATCCTGTGTGTGAATCTTAGTCTAGGTGACTAAACCATCCTCCAATACTTGTCGTATGAAGTGGTATCGCACATCAATGTGCTTTGTCCGTGCATGAAACATGGCATTCTTGGCCAAATAGACAGCACTCTGGCTCTCACATCCCAAGACAGGAGTACTAGCAGGCATACCAAGCTCTTTGACAAGTCTGCCCAACCATATGGCCTCTTTAGAAGCCTCGGTGGCTGAAATATATTCAGCCTTAGTACTACTCAATGCCACAATTTTCTTCAATCGTGAACACCAAGAGGCAGCACCACCAGCAATAGCAAACACATAGCCACTAGTGGACTTCCTGGTATCCAAGTCACCTGCCATATCTGCATCACAATAGCCCTGCAACTTCAGGTCACTTTTGCCATAGTATATACACCTAGATTGTGTACCTGACAAGTATCTCAGAATGCATTTCACAGCTTCCCAATGTGCTTTGCCGGGATTGGACATGTATCTACTAACAACTCCCACCGCATGGACAATGTCAGGACGAGTGGCAACCATAGCATACATAAGAGAACCACAAGCTGATGCATAAGGGATTCCCTTCATAGCATTCAGTGCCACGTCATCCTTTGGGCAATCGGCTTTGCTAAGTTTTATGTGTGGAGGTAAAGGTACTCCAAGTGACTTAGCTTCAGCCATGTTAAACCTGTCAAGTACTTTAGCAATGTACTTTTCTTGAGATAAGAAGAGCAATTTCAGCTTTCTCTCTCTCTTGATTCTCATGCCCAAGATGTGCTCAGCATCACCTAAATCCTTCATTGCAAAAGCTGAATTCAGCTGACGTTTAAGAGCATCAATGGTAGACCTATGCTTTCCAGCAATCAACATATCATCTGCATATAGCACAAGGATTATAAGACTTCCATCATTATCCTTCTTTGTATACAAACAATGGTCTGAATGGCTGCGTTTAAAGCCTTGAGACAGCAGAAAAGTATCAAACTTTTTGTACCAGTGACGTGATGACTGCCTCAAACCATATAGTGCCCTTCTTAGTTTGCATACAATTTCCTTTCTATCAGGAACTACAAAACCCTCAGGTTGCTTCATGTAGATATCTTCATCAATGTCACCATGAAGAAAAGCTGTTTTTACATCCATTTGATTCAATTCTAAGTCAAGCACTGCAGCGAGAGCAAAAAGGACACGCAATGTCGTAAGCTTTACAACAGGAGAAATTATCTCTTGAAAGTCAATCCCCTCTTTCTATGCATACCCTTTGGCAACTAACCTTGCTTTATACTTGGGCTTTCCATCAACACATTTGACCTTGTAAACCCATTTGTTAGGAAGAGCCTTTTTTCCTTTAGGCAATGGCACAAGATCCCAAGTATTGTTTGCATGCAAAGATTTGATTTCTTCTTGCATGGCAAGCTCCCACTTATTGCTTAACTCACATGATTTTGCCTCTTTATATGTAAGAGGCTCACCCTCATCTGTCAACATAACATGATGCAAAGAAGGGTCAAAGCGTTGTATCAACCTTCTGACACGAGTAGACCTGCGTACCCAATGATCTACATTCTCAGGCACAGGTTCTACATCAGGAGGCAACTCATTTTCAGCATGCTCATGCTGCTGAAAATCATTTTCAGCCATGACAGGTGGCTGTCCATCCTCATTTGGAGCATCTAAATCATGTTCTACCTCTTCTGGCTCAAGGTTAACCGGATGATTATCAATTTCAGCTTGCGGTAATGCATCCTGAGGCTCTTTTTCAACATCAATAGGTGGCAAGAGAGGCTGAAATTTGACCGATTTCTTGTCAATTTCATAAGATGTAGCATTTTTCAGCAATTTAGCTTCATTGAACACTACATCTCGGCTGCGTACAACCCTCTTAAACTGAGGCAACCATATCCTGTAGCCCATTTCACCCTCTTCCCCATAACCTAGGAAGAGTCCTTGGATGGACTTGGCATCTAGCTTTGTCCTTAAGTCATTACGAACATGGACAAAAGCCTCGCAGCCAAACACTCTCAAATGATCATAATAGGCAGGTTTGCCAGACCAAACCTCCTCTGGAATGTCATTTTTCAGCGTACTCTTAGGAGAGCGATTGCATACATGAACTGCAGTTTTCAAAGCCTCTCCCCAAAACCCATGAGGGAGATTAGCCGTGGACAATATGCAACGCACTCTCTCACATAAAGTATGGTTATACCTCTCAGCCACACCATTAGAAGATGGATTATAAGGGACTGTCAACTCCCTTTTAATCCCATATCGCAATAACGCTGAAATTCAGCAGATGTGTACTCCCCTCCATTGTCAGATCTCAGACATTTAAGCTTACTACCCTTTTGCGTGCTCACAAAAGCATGAAACCTCTTAAATGCATTAAATGTCTCACTCTTATTCTTTAACAAATTTGCCCAGCCTTTCCTAGTGCAATCATCAATGAATGTAACAAAGTATAATGCACCACCAAAAGACTTAACAGGCATTGAACATACATCGGAGTGAATTAAATCAAGAGCATTAGCTTTGCGCGAGACACCAGAATAATAAGAAGACTTCTTTTGTTTACCATACAAACAGTCATTACACAAATCTAACTTGGTGCCGCCCTTTACATCAACCCTCTTCAAAGAGGAGAGCACATCAAGTCCCTTCTGGGTCATATGGCCAAGTCTTTTGTGTCACAACTCCAAATGAGAAGCAACTTCGGCCACTGCAAGAAACTTGTCAGGCAAAGCTTTGCCATGTAAATAGTACAATGTATCACTCTTGCACCCCTTGACAATGAGCATTGATCCCTTAAGCAACTTCCATGAACCCCCAGCAAAAATGGTTGTATAACCATGTGCATCCATCTGGCCAACAGACAATAGACTCTTCTTGATGCCTGGTACATACCTTACATCTTTAAGCATAAACTCTTGACCATTGTTTAATGCCAAGCGCACAGTGCCCATTCCTTCAATGTCACAAGCATGGTTATCCCCAAGGTAAACCTTGCCATACTTGCCTGCATGATAAGAAGCAAAACACTTCACAAATGGAGTCACATGAAATGAGGCACCCGAGTCTACTATCCAAGACTGTGTAAGGCCATCATTTGCTCTTAGCAATGCATCGATGACATCTCTATGTGAGATAAGCATGTCTTCTGCATTTGCTACAACAAAATCTGAGGGGCATGAAGCTGCAACCAAGATCTCCTCACTGTCGAATAACTATGTGATAACCACACTGGAGGATACATTGACAGTCTCCGAATCCTTGGAGGAGGTACCTGTTGATTTTTCCCCTTTTTTATCCTCTGTCTTCTTCTTCTCCTGTGATTCCTTCTTTCTTTCCTGCTCTTTCTTGAAATACCTGCAATCTGGCTTCTTATGGCCTTTTCTGCCACACTGTTAACAAGTCACATCCTTATCCCTAGACTTGCTTTTGCTCCTGTTTTGAGTCTTGGTACCTGTATTTTGCTTCTGACTTCTGCCTCTCGCATTGTAAGCACAACTGCCACCTTCCCCACCACTAGACTTGCGTCTAATTTCCTCATTTAAGATGGAGCCTCGCACTCCATCATATGTGAGGTTGGGGCTATTACTCAAAGAAACCACAAGCGTTTCCCAAGAGTCTGGCAAAGTCATCAACAAAAATATGGCTTTCAACTTGTCATCAAAAGGTTGAAGCCCAGTATCCTGTAGCTGACTCATAACACTGGTGAAAGCACTTAAAAGTGCTCAGAAGCCGACTTGGCTTCGTCAAGCATCATGTTCACCAGTTTGCGCATCAAATGCACCTGATTCACAGGGGTGGCATTCTCATAAGTGGCCTTCAACTTATGCCAAATTGCATGTGCACTGTCCAAGCCCTTTATGTCCACCAGAATGTCATCGGTCACAGCCATTTTGATATAGGCCTTTGCCCTCTTGTTGAGCTTGGCCCAATCCTCATCCGGCATATCCACAGGCTTTACAGCCAAAAGGGCGTCCTCACAATCCTTGAGGAACAAAATCCCCTGCATCCTGTCCTGCCATAGGTCGAGACCTGTATCGTCAAATCGCTTGAAGTTGATTTCCATCAAGCTCTTGGCATCAGACGATGAGGAAGTAGAGGCCATTTGCACGGATAAAAATGCAGCAGAAAGTGTCTACACAAAATCTGAAAATTTTCAGTGATCACAATGTACCGCACGTTGCATACAATGTGCTGAAAATTTCAGCAATTAACAAGTATCCCCAATGCGTACTTGCATAAACCCGCAAAAGGCGTACATAAAAACAGTCCAATTCTGAATTTTCTGCAAATTTACTGTTTTGGCGCATCAATTTGCATCAAATGGATCTGTTTTGAGTGAGAAAAGCAAGGGGCATTCACGGGAATCGATTTAGAACACTTGTGTTTGGCTGTTTTGACATGTAATTTTCTGGTTTTTACCTGTTTTGACCTAATTTCAGCATGTTTTAGGCTGTTTTGGGAACCCTAATCACCCTAGGTGACACATGAAGCAAGGGGCTTCGCGATGAAAGCGGAAATTTGACGCGAGAGAAGCCTTTTGCCTACTGTCCATCCTCCTGCGCAAAGCTTCTGAAACCCTAATTTGGCTCTGATACCGGTTGATGAGCGCGCGGCGGTGTGTGCAAGTGATAGAGCACGCGAAGATGTGCAGGCCTTGAGGCTTGAACCGGAGGCACTGTGCTGCAGAAGGGAAGCGCTAGCAGAACGAAGCGGGAGAGAGAGAGAGAGCTCACGTTTTTGGGGAAAACTCAATAATTGAGTTTTGGGTTTTTCCACTTTTATTATAAGTGACCTTTAAAAAATGTGTCCAGGTTTAATATGAACGTGGACAAAGTATAAAAATGTACAAAAAGGGGTTATTTAGGCCTTTAACCCAACAGTGAGCATGTTTACTCAACCCGGTCCTAGTGGACGCTCGGTTGGCATCCTTTACACTTATAACCTATAACTATTGATGGCATGCCAACACGGCATGGTGTACAAGCTGAGTTCTAGTGTGTATAGCTGATACAGGCTTCCGGAGCTCGAAAACACTGATGGTGGTTGAGCACACTATTGGTGGACAGGATTGTCTAGCATGGGCTTGGAGTTTTTTATGTAGAGAGTTGCTGTGCGTGTAGTGGTGGATTGGATTTGTCAGATTTCTTGTACTCTTGGAGGCCGCAGATCTTGGCCTTGTTTTGTACCCAGGATTTGAGAGGGGGTGTTAAGAGTTTTGGAGGTCATCTCTTGGGTTTACTATCTAGATCTAGTGAGAAAGGGCTTCTTTGTGGCCGTGCCCGGCCTTGTAAGGCTCTACTAGGTTCTAGGCATCAGGGGGATTCCCCAATTTTTTGTCTGGTATGGCCACTTGAGGCCACTTATATGTGGGCACCCTATTTTATGCTTGTGACTTTTCATGTCACGTGACACATCCAACCCTATGTGTCCGTGGACAAGCTACTTCATGACATGGGTTCAGTTCAGCTAGATTAGGAAGTGATCTGGCACTTTTGTGAGTATGTTCGTAGACCGTGCATGTCCAGACACTTAGAGTAGATGCATATCCTCTGGTTGCACACAGCATGACCATCAGATTCCAATCAGAACCCATCAGTAGCATTTTTACAGTGCATAGATCTATTTTCCCTATTTTTGACATTTTTCACTTATTATTTTTAAGTGACTTTTGTTGGAAACTAGGTAGGGCAAATTTTTATATAGAAACCTAGCGCTAGCACTTTCTGGCAAAAGAGGCAGTTGGAACCAGTGCGTTCACATGCAACTTCTCAGCAGGACCTCAAGATTCCTAGCGTTTTTGCTCCACAGCAGATGGGCTAGCGTTTTTTGGACAAGAACTCAGATCAGCCAGCGTTTTTGCATCTGCATCAGCCTGGCGACAGAACCACAACAGATCAGTCCCAGCGTTAGCAGATTCCCACCGCAAGATGACATTCAGCCCTAGCGTTTTTGCATCTACCTGAGACCATCAGTGTTTTTGCAGATCTTCGCGACAAGACCATCAAGAACACTAGCGTTTTCAGTTTTCAGCAGTTAGAACCTGCAGTACAAGTCCCGAACCTCGCAGATGTCACCTTCTCGTAGCACATCCTCGCCGCATGGTCAAATCCCGCGAAGTTTGCAGATTCAGCCCGGAAAACGCAGATTTCAGCATGTGCGTTTTCAGCGCGTCGTCGTTGCATCGTCGTCATCGACATAGAGTCAGATTCAGTAGATAAAGATTTGTTGATTTCAGCCATTAGCACTTTCAGATTTCAAGCCGTCTCGTCGTCGTCCTCATCATCGTCGACATCGTCGGCAAGTCCAAAGCATTGTAGAGATTTGTGCAATCATAAGTAGACCGCTCTCGCCATAGAGAGTGGGGCCTTCGGAGGAGGGTTTGACAACATTTTGGTGTCGTATTCTCTCTCTCTATCTCTCAGTCTCAGCACCTTCATTCACAGTGTTTATCCACTTTGTTTGTGTCCATTGCACTCTCTCACTAAAGGAACAGAAGGCTCTTCCTTCCGTAAATAAAAGGAACCCTTGAGCACAGCACCTTACATTGGTATTAGAGCTTTGGCAGTGTGCTGTATCACTCAAGGGAAGGACCACAAGAACCACAAGGTTTTTTTTTTTGCTTGTTGCGGCCGCACGTAACCCAAGTTCTCTTGGGTGTGTCGATTCCTAGTCGTGTTTTTGACGAGTGACAAGAATCCCAAGAAAGAAGGGCTTGTTCAGCCTCCCCTTGTGCCTCTTTTCACTCATTGAGAGCGGACCGTGCACTTAGCGGCCGGCCAATCGACGTGAGATGGGAAAAAGAAACCTTGGTGTGAGCGCAAGGCCGCCAAGGGGTGCGCCCGCGGAAAAGAGCAGAACTTAGGTGAAGAGAAGATCCTTCTCTAACATAGATTGCAAGCTAAAGAAGAACCTCAAGAACCTCAAGACTCCAAAACTTCAAGAACCCAAGACCCACAAGAACCCAAGTTCCTCGTGAACTTAAGAACCCAAGACTTCTGTGGATGGTCATCACGCGAAGCGGAATGGATACTTTGTATGAAGGTGGTGAGCATGGGAGTGGCGAAGAAGAGTTTTCTCCACCAGGAGGTTTTTCCCACCCTCCCCCTTCCCCATCTACGCCAAGGTTGCACTAACTCCTATGGAGGCTTTCATGATGGACAGGAAGTTAGAAAGCGACGAAATAATGGTAGCCATAGAGTGTAAGTACCAAGACAGAATGGCAGCCATAGCACATGAGCGCGACGAAAGAGAAGCAAAATTTGATCGCGAGAACAAAGAAAGACAAGCAGCATTTGATCGTGAGAACAAAGCAAGACAAGAGAAGGGCGACCAACATATGAAGAGTTGTGGCAACATTTTTCTATTGTGCAGGCGCAGTTTGAACAGAATCAGGAGAAGGAGACTCTTTCAGTCTCGACTTCTCTAAAGCAAGACACACATGAATTGAATGATAATGATAAGCATGATGATTTGAATGACAATGACAAGCATGATGATTTGCATGATCAAGATGTGATTTCTCATGAGCATGATGATTTGTATGACCACGATGTGATTGTTCACACGGATGATGTATTTTAGTTAGCGTCTTTATGTGATCCCTTTTCCCAGGGTTGTTTCCGTACGTACGTATGGCTGCAGTCCGTACTGTACGGTACCTCCGTACCGAATCCGTACGTACGGTATCATTCCGTACGTGCAGGGCATTAAAAAGAAATTTCGCCAGTCGGTTCCTTATCCGCCTAGTCGGACAGTTTGGGCGAGGCTTTTTATATGCCAACCTATGCTATACCTCTTATTACCACAACACAGTTGCAGAAAGAAGTCTCTGGAGTCTGCACAGAGACCAAGGAAGGGTGGAACGCCACCGATAAGGTCCTGCCCTCCCTCCCTCCCTCCCTTTGTGTTTGGAGTTTGCAAGCCTCAAGGAGGCACTCTAGATGTCCTGACCTCGCGAAAAATGTGTAAGTTTTGTATTCAACTTTGATTCGTGCTTTAATTGTGTTGCTGCTTGCACAGTTATCATGCCTCGTAGACCTAATCCTCTTTGGGCCGAGCACACCAATGTCCTGAGAGTTGTCAACACAAGAGGCCAAGCAGGTTCAGGGACTCGCACTTGGGTGTGCAAGTATTGCGGAGAGCAGATGACCAGTACAATTACCAGGGTTTTGAAGCACCTCACTGGTATTGGCACCACTAGACATTGTGGGGGTTGCGAGGCTATCCCGCAAGCATTGAGGGATGCCTTGATTTTGGAGCATTTTCCTCCAGGATCTACTGCATCGTCACAGTCAGGGGGAGCACGTGTAGCAGCAGCAGCAGCAGAGGATGCCTTGCAGGATGCATTATTTGGAGATATTGGCGGCTTTGCGTCTGCAGCGCCATCATTAGCAGGCACTAGTAGAAAGAGAGATCGTGTTTCACAGGCTGAGGATGAGGGTGCTAGTGCTTCAACAGCAAGTGCAAGTGGGGTTGAGGGTGTACGTGGCCCAAGGCAAACCACATTGCCATCACGTGTACACAGTGATTCATGGGTAAAAGAGCGACAGAAAGTTGCAGAGATGGAGATTGCGCGGACTCTCATAGAGTGCAACATTGCATTCAATGTGTTGAAGACTGATCAATGGAAGAGGATGGTGAGAGCTATTTCACAGGTTGGTGCTACAGATTCCTGGAATGGTCTTGACTACCAAAAGATGCGCACTACCATGCTTGACGACCAAAAAGAGATCATAGACCGAGCATTGACTCCAGTGAAGGTTGGGTGGCAACAATTTGGATGCACTATTCTTTCTGATGGGTGGAGTGACACGCGGAGGCGTCACATTATCAATATCCTTGTTTCCTCCTGCTTGGGCACATACTTCTTGCGAGCCGTGGATGCAGGGAAAGCTGGAGAACGCATTTCTGCGGCGTTCATCTTCAAACATATTCGCTAGGCCATCAAGGAGGTTGGGGAGAAGAACGTCGTGCAGGTAGATACTGATTCCTGACCATGTGGCATGCACATGAATTTTGCATACATTGTCCAACGTAATAATGTCCACACTTCATTTAATATCTTGTCATGACTCATTGTAGGTGGTCACTGATAATGCCTCCAATTGCAAGGCCATGGGGGATATGGTGGAGGCTGAGTTCAAGCACATTGTGTGGACACCATGCGCTGCACATTGCCTAGACCTTCTCATGGAGGACATAGGCAAACTTCCCTGGGTGCACCCTACAGTGTCTGATGCGTCCAAGCTTACCACTTTTTTCCGCAAAAAACACCAAGCCTTGGCAATCTTCAGGAGCCACAGCACAGTAGACATGGTGCGTCCCTCAAAGACCAGATTTGCATACATGTATCTGGTGCTTCAGAGGCTGTTCAGATTGAGAGATCCAATGTTGCAGACAGTTGTGGATCCAAAATGGAGATTGATGCACCATGCTCAGTTAGAGGCGACCAAGTACATTCAAAGAAAGGTTCTTGATGAGACCTTTTGGACACAGGTGCAATCCTTGGCAGTGGCTCTACAGCCATTGTATGTACTACTACGGGTCACGGACATGGAGGGCTCTACACTTGGGTTGGTGTATCATCTGTTTATGCAGATGAAGACACACATTTCTGTATGTACCTCATTGACACAGGATCGGTAAGTACAAACTACAAAGTGCTCTAATGTCCTCATGTGACATGTCTATTTATAATTTTTCAAAACACATACTTACTGTGACTATTTTGAAATTTGTTTGCAGTCGTGATGATATTTTGGCTATTGTAGAGACTCGATGGCAGTTCATGCGTCGTCCCATCCATGGGATGGCTGCAGTTCTCCATCCTCTCTACAAGAGCCAAGAATTGTTTGAGGAGGCTTCATTGCTCACACTACGCTCTGAATATCTGAACATTATATATGATGAGGATGAGCAATTGATTCTGGATTCAGAGATGAGTAGCTACATGAATAGTTTAGGACCCACCTTTGTGCGGTCCGTAGCATTGAGAAAGGAAGCTACCAAGCTTCCTTTAACATGGTGGCAGAACTATGGACGCCAGGGCCTTCCCAAGTTGTGCCACCTTGCATTGCGCATCCTTTCTCAGGTGAATACTGAAGTTTCAAGTCTGAATTATAATTTATAATTATTGAATGATGAATCTATATTGTCACACGTGACACTTGTGACCCATGAGTGTTCGCTATTTGAATTGCTGTAGGATTGCTCAGCTGGGGCATGCGAGCGCAACTGGAGTGCATACTCTCTTATTCACACGAAGATCCGCAATCGTCTTAGCACCAAGCAGTTAGAGAGACTGGCTTATTGCCGTGCTAACATGCGGCTTGTGCGCAGCTTTCATGCCTTGGGGACACCCAAGCAGGTGAGATTTACATGCATATTTATGAAAACAAGTCAATGATCAAAAGACAGTGTTGAATCATGGACTCTGTTTTAACTTTTGTCTTGTCATTGCAGGTGGATCCCACAGAGTTGAAGATGGTGACAGATCCTACTGCGGAGGAGGTCGATGCACGGATTAGAGATGAGCAGGAGGAGATCCTCCGAGAGTTGCACAGGGAGCTAGAGAGCGTGGATCGCCGGGTCACTAGATCTCCCTCTCGAGCTTACAGTATTCCTCTTCACATTGCTGCTGTAGATCCAGAGGTTGCACACAGAGAGAGCATTCGCAGAGGAAAGTTACCCATTCGGCCTGCTCGTAGACGAGCCAATGAGGCTGTTCAACTCATCCACACCCAGAGTTCAGAGGCTGATGATCCAGATGAGGGTGATGCACCCCTAGCATCTGTGCCGGAGGAGAGAGAGCCCGATTATGATGATGAGGGCAATGTATTGACAGATGGAGACATGCTCTCTGAGTCTTCATCAACCTCTGATGATGATTTTGAGTAGTAGTGATTGCCCAGTGCTTTGGGTCTTGGGACTTGGACATTTGTCATGACTCATTTATGTTTTTTATTTTGTTGCTTGAGCCACCCAGACTCTTTATTGAGTGACTATGTTATTTTTGTATCAGGATTCAGCATTCAGTTATGTACTTTTGACTCTTGAGTCTTGACTTACACTATGCCATGTGGTCTGGACTCGATTGTAGCGGTTACTTAACTTGTGGGGTGATTTTAAGTGTTTTTTGAAAGTTGTGGCTATGTTTAAGTTTGTGCAGTGTTTTTAAACTAGATAGGTTGTATATAAATTTGAAATTCTTTGTATTTTTAGCTTTTAAAAAATATACTACGAATTTTACGTACCTTATGGCCCAATCCATACGGTACAACGTACAGTACATACCGAACACGTACCGAATACTACGTACCTTACAACCTTGCCTTTTCCTAGGCATGACATATTGTACGTTGAGCACGTTTCACTCATGAATGAGCACGGATGTATGCGGAATATTCATGAAAAGCTGAAAAGTATGCATTCAAGGAAGTCACATTCCATGTCTCTTCCTTGGCATGACACAGTCGAAGAAAGAGCACAAGAAGGATTGAGCACCAAGCATTGGCATTTCCATTGTGATTTGCCACAGTTGATTGATTTAGATCGTAAAGTCAAGTTTCGACCCCATTGTTTGCGTGTATTTGATGAACGGTTTGGCACTCCGTCACTTTGTTCATATGCATTGCATGCACAATTTTTTCGAAAGACTAGAATTTTTCTAGTCACTTTACATGGAATAGGTATGTTCATGTTTTTGTGTTGGAAGTGGTTTCAAGAATTTTCAGCCTCGGAGATTCTTGAAGAAAGTAGATGCATGACTATGGACGAAGTTGAAGCATTGAAGGAGCCACATGAGACTTTGTGTCGCTTTCGGCGCAGCCCAAAGAAGAAGGCATTGCAGACCTTTATGAAGTTCAAGTATCGCACGACCCACTTCTCAGAGTGGGCCGGCGAAGAGTCCTTTCAAGGATTTCGGATGTTGTTGGCGATCTCCCTCGATGCCATACAGTTTGGTTGTCACGTGACACATCCAACCCTATGTGTCCGTGGACAAGCTACAACATGATCAGGGTTCAATCGGTCTAGTCAAGTCTAGATTAGAAGTGATCTGGCACTTTTGTGAGTCTATTCGTAGACCGTGCATGCCCAGTCACTTAGTGTAGATGCATATCCTCTGGTTGCACACAGCATGATCATCAGAATTCCCATCAGAATCCATTAGAATCAGCTAGGGGAATTTTCCAGTGCATTTAACCTATTTTCCCTATTTTTGACATTTTGCACTTATTAATTTAAGTGACTTTCCAACAAAAGTAGGTAGGGCAATTTTGCTAAGTTTGTATATAAGCAAACCCAAGTTAGCACTCAATGGCAGAAGAGGCAACAGGAGCACATGCTCAACAGGCACCTTCTCAGCAGGACCCGAGAGGCTTCTAGCGTTTTTGCTCTTCAGCAGCTTGGTTAGCGTTTTTGGACAAGACACAGCAGATCAGCCAGCATTTTGCCCTTGCAGATCCCTGGCGACAAGACCCCAGTAGATCAGCCTAGCGTTTTTGCATTTGCAGAACCGCGGCGACAGAAACACCATTTTCAGCCCTAGCGTTTTTGCATCTGCCAGCAACCTCAGCGTTTTGCAGATCTATTGCTACAGAATCAGCCCTAGGATCAGCGTTTCCAGTTTTCAGCAGTTAGACATCGCAGATCAAGTCCCGAACCTCGCAGATCTCACCTTCCCGCAGCAGTTCCTCGCCGCACGGTCAGTTTCCGCAAGGTTTATAGTTTCAGCCCGGAAAACGCAGGTTTCAGCATCTGCGTTTTCAGCGCATCGTCGTCGCACCGTCGTCATCGACATAGAGTCAGAATTCAGCAGATACAAGATTTGCAGATTTCAGCCCATAGCGTTTTTGGACAGCAGTAGAAAGATAGCAGATTTCAGCCCTTAGGTCGACTTCGTCATCACCGTCGTCGTCGCCGGCATAGTCCCAGGTTGCATCAGTCCATTGCATCGTCATTGTACCACTTTGTGCAATCAATAAGTAGACCACTCTCGCCGATGAGAGTGGGGCCTTCGGAGAAGGGTTTTACGTCTCTGGTGTCGTATCTCTCTTCTCTCTCTATCTCTCAGTCTCATACACTTGCATGCACAGTGTCCATTCACTTTGTTGTGATCATAGCACTTTCCATTAAGAACGGAAGGCTCTCCCTTCCATAAGAACAAAAGGAACCTTGAACACAGTTCGGAGCACTCATCTTGAGCAAAGCGCAAACAATCATTCCGTTGCACCTAACATCGGTACTAGTACCTCACTTTTGAAAAGGAGGGGATGTCACGTGACACATCCAACCCCATGTGTCCGTGGACAAGCTCCTTCATGACATGGGTTCAGTTCAGTTAGATTAGGAAGTGATTTGGCACTTTTGTGAGTCTGTTCGTAGACCGTGCATGTCCAGACACTTAGAGTAGATGCATATCCTCTGGTTGCACACATCATGACCATCAGATTCCAGTCAGCACCCATCAGTAGCATTTTTACAGTGCATAGACCTATTTTCCCTATTTTTGACATTTTCCACTAATTATTTTTAAGTGACTTTTGTTGGAAACTAGGTAGGGCAAATTTACTAAGTTTGTATGTATAGAAACCTAGCGCTAGCACTTTCTGGCAGAAGAGGCAGCAAGAACGAGTGCGTTCACATGCAACTTCTCAGTAGGACCCCAAGATCCCTAGCGTTTTTGCTTTACAGCAAATGGGCTAGCGTTTTTTGGACAAGAACTCAAATCAGCCAGCGTTTTTGCATTTGCATCAGCCTGGGGACAGAACCACAGCAGATCAGTCCCAGCGTTAGCAGATTCCCACCGCAGCTGACATTCAGCCCTAGCGTTTTTGCATCTACTTGAGACCATCAACGTTTTTGCAGATCTTTGCGACAAGACCATCAAGAACACTAGCGTTTTCAGTTTTCAGCAGTTAGAACCTGTAGTACAAGTCCCGAACCTCGTAGATCTCACCTTCTTGCAGCAGATCCTCGCCGCACGGTCAGATCCCGCGAAATTTGCAGATTCAGCCCGGAAAACGCAGATTTCAGCACGTGCGTTTTCAGCGCGTCGTCGTTGCATCGTCGTCATCGGCATCGTCACTGACATAGAGTCAGAATTCAGCAAATAAAGATTTGCAGATTTCAGCCATTAGCACTTTCAGATTTCAAGCCGTCTCGTCGTTGTCCTCATCGTCGTCGAGATCGTCGGCAAGTCCAAAGCATTGTAGAGATTTGTGCAATCATAAGTAGACCGCTCTCGCCATAGAGAGTGGGGCCTTCGGAGGAGGGTTTGACAACATTCTGATGTCGTATTCTCTCTCTCTATCTCTCAGTCTCAGCACCTTCATTCACAGTGTTTATCCACTTTGTTTGTGTCCATTGCACTCTCTCACTAAAGGAACGGAAGGCTCTTCCTTCCGTAAGTAAAATGAACCCTTGAGCACAGTTCGGAGCCCTCATCTTGAGCAAAGTTCAACATTCACTTCTGCTGCACCTTACATTTCACATTCCCATTTACAGGTTGTGGGATATTGTAGGGGATATTCCATTCATTTTGAGAAAGAATACACCATCAATGCAAAGGAACCATTAATAACCACATCAATGCAAGGTTACAATTGTGTGAATGCTCAATCTTGGCATCCGATAGGAGGGGTCATCATTTTTCAAGAAGGTTATTGTAACTAGCTACAGCGGCTGTAGTCTGATCCCAAAGGGCGACTCAATTGCCCACAGTTCTGGCGCCCCTGGAGATATCTTGTGTTTTTCCGAGGGCTGAAATCAGCCTGGTTGAGAACCAGTCGCTGATGACTTTATTTCCGAAATAGCCGCATAGATCTAACATCCCAAGACCTTCCCACATGAGCCCCTAAGGTGCCTAGCCATAGGAGTTGTTTGGAGCGATCGGGTAGAGTCTCAGAGAGAGGGAACATCCACGACTCTTGATTGACACTTCGTTCGCTCCCTACAAGGCAAAGGACAAGCATATTCAGGACGTAGTGATTTTCATACTATGAAACGCCGGCACTTAGATGTTCTTTTGGGATGTCATAATTTCACAAGAATTCAGTTTTTGATTCCCAGATGGAATTGGTTGCTCTTCAGCAGAAAGGAAAGGCTATTACGTTGTATGTGAAGATGAAAATCTGATCGTTTCATGAGGTCTAGATGTTCTGGGGATTTTAACATGTCTCAAAATGGCACTAACTTATAAATTGCAAACTTGTTCCTCTTGCCAATGTTACGTGATAATGTGATGCGGTTGTTATTCTAATGATTTTTAAACATCAGCTGGTTCGGTCCACCCAAACTGCCTTCCTGCCCCATTCTGCAGCTGCCTATGTGCACCAGCTACCGTTATGAATATTAAGCATGTGCTCAAGCGTCACGTGGCCACTTGGGTGGCTAAGATGGTTAGTCAAGGTTCTCAAGGCTCACAATTTGAGTTCTTAGACTGTGCTCTTGAGCAATTTCTTGTCATCTCCATTTTAGTGGATGGTTATTGATTCTGACCTATCATTTGTGTTATCTCAGTATTATCATGTTTTTGGCTCTAACCGGTCACTGTTTTCTTTCAGTATTATCTGAAGACATGGTACAAGATGGCTATCAAGAGATCGTAAATGTAGACATTTCCTCTGTTGTCATTGAGGCTATGCAAAAGAAGTATAAAGATTTTCCTCAGCTCAAATGTATCCATGGGCTTGTCATTTTCTATTATTCTGATTGCCTTAACCATATATTTTTCTTGTTCACAAATGTACAAGAATGTGGTGTCTAGAAGTACATGGTTCCTATATTCTGGAGTTCTGTGCATAAAAACATTCCAAAGGAATCCTTAATGTCTATCAAAGATATGACAATGGATGTTCGCGACATGTCATCTTTTGCAGACCATGAGTTTGATTTTGTCATAGATAAAGGTTTGGTATATGTTCTCTTATTTGGTCTCTGGCACAAGAAAACAGTAAAAACTAAATAAAGCAAAACTCACATACACCCATACACGCACATTCAGATTTGTTGCCATTCCGTCAATTACCTGTCGTCATTCGCACCCACACTCACTTCCACACACCCACACCCACACACCCATAGTCACATTTCTCCACGGCTGTCACTTGCACTCTCATTCTTGCCCGTAGATCTACACTATAGCACCCACTTATGCATGAACACTTGTGCACTCGCTATCGTGCCACCACCATCTGGACTCTGATCGAGCTTTTCTGTTTTGTCTGTGCAGGCATGCTAGATTCCCTTATGGTAAGCAGCCTGTTTACTATCTTGCAGTTCTCTGCTGGTCCTTGGCATGCATTCTTTACACAGGTATTTATGTCTGTAAACATGTGATTTAATGGCTTCTTCATGTTTTCCAGTGTGGATCGAGCGCGCAATTGAGTGCTGCGAAAATGTTGGAGGAGGTCCGCAGGTCAAAGTTTTACAGTAAAAGTCAACCCTTCATATAAGTGTTTCAAATTTTTACTCTGAATGATGTATAGTGCAGCGTGCTCATAACTGCTTTTGTTCAGAGAAACTTAAAAACTGCATCTGGTGATCAGGGTCTTAAAACCAGGTGGTGGCTACATGCTGGTAAGCGATTAGTACGGCTTTATCTCAAAAGCTCAAAAGCAGGAAGCAGCGATTTAAGCGGTTTTGATTTGGCCAGATTACATACGGGGATCCTCGTGTACGGTTGCCGCATCTTAAAACTCAAGAGAGCAACATTTGGACTGTGCTCCTTCATGTGTTGCGTATGTGAATACTTGCCTTTCTCTTCTCGTGTAGGTTGTGTGGCCAGCTCTCAGGCTTATCTTATCTTGAGACACCTTCAACAGTATTAATGGTTGCATCTCGCTGCAGCTAAACCAGGCTCCAAAAGAGCATCAGAAAAATGCACGTGGGATGTGACCGCCCCAATTCCAGTGCAGGAAGATGATGGTTTCAGTAAAGCTTATTCAGTTGATGATCCAGACTTGCATTATGTGTACATATGTGTAAAGGTAAGGGGGTCTCCGCACAAGAGATATATTCAAAATTGGGTTATATCTTTAAGGTGAGCAACTGTGTTTTGTTAAGCAGGCCCAAGAGCCAGCCAAAGCTTCTTCAAAGGGAGTCAAGCATGGCAAAGGGAAGTAGGTGCTATGGAAGAATGAGGTCGAAAAGTTGGAAGTAAGATGGCGACAACCATGCGGTTCTTCCCCTTTGTATACGATGAATAACCTAGCTGCTTGTCTATCTACAAAGAAGAAAGAGTAAATTTTAACCAGCTAGTTGCATTGATTGCCAGTGGCAGCAATAAATGTACATAGTTGAAGTATTCACATTGTGGCCAGGTGAGATTGTTTCTCCAAATGTGATTACTAGTATCAAGTGTACTTTACTTGGCAAGTGTATTGAGGTTTTTTCCTTTGTTGAACCTGGGGGTCGTTGCTTGGCACAATCTCTGCCATCATGACCCAGATTGCACGGCCAGGGTGTTCACTTTAAATTAATTACTTTACACAGTCTTTCTTCATTATTCCTAATGGAGACTAGGAGGAGGTTGACAGAACAGCACTCATATAGCTGAGGAAGGCTGCTGCATGTTATTACTCTCCCTGTTTTGTGGTGGCAAAGAGGAGTTCAAGTCTTTCAATTTTCCTCTTTGCTGAAATATATGAAATTAAATCAGGGTCGTACGGTCGTTGAGCTCAAGCTTACTTTGTCTATTATGTGGGGAGGGACTCGGCTGACCTCAAGACATGAAACTTGTCTGCATGTCTTTCAATTCATATTTGTGCACTCATGTGTGTCATAAGTGCACACACATGCCTGTATAATAAACTAGGAAATTAAATAAATAAAAAGTCATCTCTACGTGTGTAGAATGAGAGAGGGAAAGAAGAGAATTTGAAAGTAGAGGAACCATCGCGCTTGCGAGAGAGAGAGATAGATAGATTGATTTATCGTCCACGTAGGTCATATATGACCCATGGGACCATCACAAAAGACATTACATCGACTTGTTGCTTCTTAGTGAAGCCATCGGATACATATCAGTTAAGGATTGAGGGTCCAATCATTGGGATAAGGGGAAAAAAAAAGGAAACAAGATGTAGGGAGGGTTGGACAGAGCCTTTTTGGGGGCTCGAAATTCTTGAATGATGGCTTTACCACCTCGATGGATTGCCCATTTACCTTGCTTGTGGGCTTCGTGCATTTTCTTGAGCTCGCTCTTTTTTATCTTCAATTGAGTTGTGGTCAGCTCCTCGTTGATCCAAATCTTTGTCTCTTTGAGGAGTCGGGCTTGTCGTAGTAACTGCATCTTATCCTCTATCTTTGAAAGTAAGAAGACAGTGTTCGGGTGGCACTTGCCTGTGTTTATCGTTGATCCAAGAAACCTTTTCAGGCTTGATGTTAATTGGTTGAAGGATGTCGTTGAGCTTGGTGATCGCTTCCTCGAGAGTGTTCTCGATGGTACACCATGGTGAGGGGAGCCCACCAATGCGAACCTTGAGGGCATTTTCTTCTTGAAGTCTTTGTTCGCGGAGCTCTGTTGTCACGCAAGTTTGGACTTTGGCAAAGGCGATCGATTGGGCTTGAGTGACCTTTGATTCGACTTCTTTTGCTTTGTCAGCGGCAAGCTTTACCATGGAGTCAAAGCGTGCCTCAAGCTTGCCAGTGCGAGCTTTGAGGTCGCGATTCTCCTCCATTACCTGATTGAGGGCTGCTTGGAGTTGAGCAATTTGTGTGAGCTTGCTTGGGGCTGCAACGATTGTTGCGAAGCTTGGTCGGCTCTTTGTGGAAGGCTTAGGAGTGTTCATTCTGGGAGAGGGTCGACTACCGTGGGAACAAACCCTAGGTAGAGAGTTTGTTTGAATAGGCTTAGGCGGTTCCAAGCAGAGCGTGAATCGGGAGTATCCTTTGATTCGATTCAACCAGAAGCAGCTCGTGTAGCCGAGAGTGAACCAGAAGTTCGTGCAGGGCAAGAACTTCGCCGGGGCTGTGAAACCTTCGACCTGCAGAGGCGAGGCCAGGGCGGGCCTGAGCTTGTAAGTGGGCAGGGTTGCAGAGTTCAAATGGGGCAGGGTTGGGTTGTTAACGCCCCCCCACAGGGCAGCCCCTCGCCCAGGGGGAGACTAGGGGATGCCTGCAGAGAGAACGAGAGGCGAGAGAGCTAGGGTTACTACACACACAGAGAGAGAGAGAGAGAGAGAGAGAGAGAGAGAGAGAGAGAGAGAGAGAGAGAGATGAAATGTTATATTAAACGGCTTCAAAAGGCCAAAATGACCTTGAGACGCAACTGATACAATCCTCGTGTCTGGGTACAAAATAAAATGAAGTAAAATAAAAGCTAAAATGAACATCAGTGTCCGAGGATGTTTGGCATCCGGCGATCGGTCATTGAAGAGCATCGTCAATGTCCGCCTCTGTAAATAGTCGTACTATACACCTCCCATGTCGTGCTAGAATAGACTCGATGCTTTGATGGAGCCTCCATTGATGTCATGGTGGCTCTCATAGACGTGGGTGTCTAGCTCTCCCAAGCTCACTACCTCTATCAGTCAATATACCTTTGGTATAGGTGGAATTTGAAGTCTAGTGTGAAGCTTGTTCATATGATTGTTGAGTCTCTGCTCTAATGAAGTTATTGATCTCCCTCTGTGAATGTCTCCCACTATCTAATCTTCTCAAGAGACTCTCCGTGTCTTTGTGCAACTCTAGCAAAAACAACCCAAGGCATCTTTGATCCTGTTATCTTATGACTCTAGCTAATGGTCCAAGGCTCTCTGAATAGACAATGAAATCGGCCTCATATCTCTTAGTATACCGGACAATGACATGTGGTATAATTGTGTCTCTCGCTCTATCTTAGCAAATCTTGGCCCATGATGGTACTCTCCTAAATATGCTAGTCTCAATCTCTAGCAGATGCGATGATTTGTGCATGAGAGAGAGAGAGAGGTGTTTTAACTCCTGAGTAACAATCCCAATAGACCTAAAGATGTATCCGACGAGTCTTGAACTCAAGTTCTTTATGGAAGAGAGATAGATTATAATTAAGAAATGCGGTCCCCGCCCCAAAAAAAAAAGAAAAAAGAAAAATGAGACGTGTATAGAGAGGGCTGAAAGTTACTGTGTTGTACATTCTTTTTTGTGAGGATAAGGTATTCTTATTCTCGTCGGCTTAGGCAATCCTAGTTACAAGTTATTTTGTTGATAACTATGCCTCAGCTAGAGTCACGTGACGAAGCCTAGTACAAGTATGTACCTACGACTTAAAAAAAATAGAAATTAAATGGAATCCGTGAAGACACGATGCTTTGTGGTGAATTTGGCGTCCCCCTTCAAACACACTCCCTATAAAAAGGCCATCTACACGCATGCTTCTCTCTCTCTCTCTCTCTCTCTCTCTCTCTCTCTCTCTCTCTCTCTCTCTCGCGCGCGCACCCCTACGATAGCAAAGGCCTCTCAGCGTGAGTGCATGCCTCTGTGTGTGTGTGTGTGTGTGTGTGTGTGTGTGTGTGTGAGAGAGAGAGAGGGCAAATGCCTTGTCGCTCAAGAACCTGTAAAAGCTAGGGCTCTTGTGTAAGAAGCCATGGAGTTTAGACAGAGGCTGCTTGGGTGTTAGTAGGAGAGAAGGCAAGTAAGGAGACAAGGCATGCATGGAGTGGGGGGGAGGTATGGCGACGGCGATGGTTAGAGGGAGAGGAAGCAGCATCTTCGACGAGGGGGGAGTAATCTCTCTCTCTCTCTCGCCTCAGAGGCGATGTGGAGAGGTCTGTGTGTGTGTGTGTGCGCGCGCGCGCGAGGCCTCAGAAGGCTCTCTCTCTCTCTCTCTCTCTCTCTCTCTCTCTCTCTCTCTCTCTCTCTCTGCGAGGGCAAGGTTGCGGGAAGGAGAGCTCGCGGGCAGGGTTGTGGAGAGCCGAGGAGGGCGGGGAGAGGGGAAAGGGGGGGAATCTTCCCACTAATGAATTTGTTTTTAACGATTTCAAGAAAATCTGAATTAAAGCGAATCTTTGTAGCGAGCGAAGCCAGAGGCGTCAGGCAAGGCGGAGAGCAGGTGAGGACAGAGCATAGCATGTCGGGTTGGGCTTAAGCGTTGTGTTTAGAAGCTACTACAAGTGTTGGTGAATTGCGAAATAATTATTTTTATATATACGCAACTGCTTCATGAGCACGGAAATCCCTTGGGTGAGATGGCTACTGGGTGAGAATTTTTTGACTAGCACCCACACAAGGGTTGGCCAAGGACGCGAGGGGTATCTACAGAGATTCCCCAATAAAACCAAGAACGAACGAAGGTCATGAAGTATGTTGTATACATTTTGCTGTCTCGTCGAATAGATCTTTAAGGTCTCTTGGGATAGTTTCCTACGCCGTAAAGATATGTGTGTGCTAATAAAAAGAGGAAAATGGACTAACTTTTTTAATCGCCCAAGTGTGGTAGATTGGTTATGCCATTTCCCTCTTGAATAACAGGTCTTGAGTTCAACTCTCCTCGTGGGATAGATTTTGGATTGTTTCCTACGAAGTTAAAATAATCTCTCTCTCTCTCTCTCTCTCTCTCTCTCTCTCTCTGTCGAGTACAGAATGCAGTCAAGGCGCAATGCCTTCAATGCAGGTGGGGGGTTGCATGGTACGAACTCGACAGAATGCAGTCAAGGCGCAATGCCTTCAATGTAGGTGGGGGGTTGCATGGTACGAAGGAATGGGTCCTGCCGGGCTTTGTATCTTTGTTCTCTGCTTAATACAATTCTCGCACCCTTTATGGTTTTTTTTAAAAAAAGGAATGGGTCCTGTTTTAGGCCAAGGAACATAGGGGCTGTAATAGAAGGAGATGCGGATTGGAAGCTGTTTTCCCTCCACCAAGCTCAGCCCTTCATCGCTTCATCTCTCTGTGAAGCTTAACAACCACTCCCTGTTGTCCGCCTTGTACATACGTGCTCCTGCTTGCACAATCCTTGCAGGCTGATGGGAGGCGCTATCGTCTTTTTTTTTTGCCTATTAAGCTTTGCCCAGTGCAATCAAAAGGAATCTTCGTAGTAAACTAATGTCTTTTTTTTAGAGTTGCTCAAAGAAACGAGTTTAGGTTCTCCAATTCACCTCTATGAGAAGCTATCAGTTGGGTCTGTTTATAAGCTTGAGGAGGTTGAGGGTTTCCTTCTATACCACTTAAGTGCTTTCACACCAATGCTTCTCCCTTATCAAGCCTTTCTTCAGCTTTAAGCATAAATCAATGGCTTTTATATTTACAATAATCAATATTAAGCAAATCACATGCTTGGTAGAGAAAGAGCTATGCCTCAAAATTGTTTGCTTCTAGTCGGATATTCAAGCCGATAGCTATCACATTCAGAGCCTCCACTAGATTGCACAAGTGACAGTAAGAAATATATGGCTATCTTACTTTCTTTACAGTCTATTATCGATTATCACTATAATAGAAGCTAAAAATTACTTTTACGTTTAGCACCATATGTGCACTACTTTATGGTCTATTATCAATTATCACTAAAATAGATGCTAAAAAATACTTCTAAGTTTAGCGCCGTAATCGCGCCAAAAAGTCCACATACGTGATCAAGCATTTGTGCCCCATAGCACCACAATTTTAATCAACTCCACAACAATATAACAATGCATAAGATCATATTACTACCAACCTAACCATCCACTAATGATGACACACCTATACAAGCTCCCCCCCCCCCCCCCCCCCCCCCCCACACACACCACCACCACCACCACCACAAGCAAAACCACAAACTTTATGGGAAGAAGATATTTTCTAAGGCCATTCAAGAGTCACTTGTTGGATCTCTATGGGCCTAGCAAACATTGGTAGCCACTTCTACATGCATCCACAACTGGATTCACATTTTACATTTGTCTATACTTGGCTATACAATGTTTATGGCATCCATAATGATGGTGCCAAATGACACGTTACACCATTCTGCATTTTGATTGAATTTCTACAAAACATGAAAGGTTGCTACCACTTTAGACATTGTTAATAAATTGCTTGTGTCAGTAAGTGCTTGCACCACATCTTTGGCAAAACAATGGTCCGCCGACAGTCCTATAGGTGCGAGCCTACAACCTTGTACTGCTAAGAGTCTAGAGGCTAACTGCCTAGTAGCTAGGAAACTAAGGGAAAAGAGGATCCCTATTCTAGGAGGTGCACACAAGGCAAGGGGATATATAGGGCCATGACTCGGCTATCTTAGGAGTTGAGTGGAGCCTTAATGTGCTTTTCCAACGGTTTGAAAAGGGTTGGAGGCATGAATGGTGGATGTTAGTCATGGTGGTTAGAGGCTTTCTTCCCTTTCAGTGACATCACAACACTCATAAGGAAAAATATGAACCCCAAAAGGGCCTTGTAAGGATCCCTAATTTTAAGGAATTAAGGCTGAAAATGTGTGGTTTAGGAGATGAGGCCATTGAATGAGGGTATTCTCATAGGATTTTTTTAAGGCTGCCATAGGCTTTTTGTAGGTTGGAGGAAGGATAGGTACATTCTCTCTCTACCCAAAAGAGTGGTGGTCCCTATGACAATAACTACCCTCCCAAAGAAGGAGAGAAAGGTGCTCTGCTCTATGCAAAAACCACGCATAGAGAATACCCTAAACCTGTATGCTTTGTGCCCATGCAGAGAAGTAGACACAGGGGGTGCTCGTACGTCCAACACGTTTAAGAACTACAAGGGGCGATAAAAAATGCATACCCCTCTTTTTTTAAAAATTCCCCCCACCTTCATTACTCATCATTGAGTTTCCTCCCCCAAAAATCAAATGTAGACTCAAAAGTTCCCGAAAACTACTTTAAAAAGGAGTGTCCAAGACAGCCCTTTTTGGACCACCTATACATGCTTTCACCCATTTATAGCTCCCAAGAGTTACTGCATTAACTGCCTAGCAATAATTATTGCTAGTGTGACTGATCCGCCGTTCGGCCTTCTAAGGGACAGTTCTCGCATATGCTTGGACTATCCTCGCCTTCTACATCCTTCCCTCCTTTCTTGAATTTTGGTATAACTCCAAAACTTTTGAAAAAGATCCACGCCTGATTCTGATTTGGTGTTGAGGAAACCATCTGGTGTTCTGGTTGGCCTAGACCCTAAACCCTTATGGTTGCTAATTTGGCCGATGTTCCTCATGGTATGGCCAATTTTCCTCATGATAATACTCTTCTAGTATTGCTAGCTTTGTACCATACTTCATGCTTGCCGAGTGCTTGAGACCCCTATAGTTGTAATTCCCAGGGTGCCCAACCAAAGAAATTCCAGTGCTTGACTAGGAAAATCCATCGTCTGATTCTGAGATAAAACTATCCAGTATCCTTTCACTGAACCTGCTTCCTCTTGCCCTTCTTTTGTGTTGGTGCCTCAGAAGTCCCAGTGCCAACATTGTCCTTCTAGATAAGTCTGTAAATGGCCTCCTGCTCAAGTTGATCCCGCCTTTCAGTGGTCATCTCAAATTCATAAGGTATGAGAGGATTGTAGGTTTTGGTGTCCGGATCATACAGAGTGCGTTTTCCCTTTGTTAGACGGGTTCTTGCCAATTTATGACAATGCGAGGCTGTGTGGATCCGGTTGATTCGTTTTGATTCTAGCTTCAAAGAGAATCTTAGCCATTTCTCTGTATTGTGGTCCCAGTCCTGGTTTAGCAGTGATATCCTTTTTAGTCCCATACAGAGTTTGACCCTCTGCATTTCTCCCTACAGTTCCATGACATCTTTGAGTTTGAGAGCTTCATTGATCAGTGATTGCCAGGTTTTCCATTCCACAGTGGCTCTCTCATACAAGTCCTGGAGGTCATTACTGATACTGAAGTAGGTGAGCCGATCCACTGGTTCTGGATGCTGAGGATACAAAGCTGGGAAAAATCTGGGCAGTTCAGCCTCTTTAGCAGATAATGCATACAGGAGAAGTGAAGAATCAGACACAAACTCCAGAAATTAAGGACAGCTCGGTTCTCCTACTTCATCATTTTCCTAGTAACTTGGACGAGCGGGAAGAGTCTTCAGAGAGCAGTTTCTTGTTCTCCTACTGTCATTTGAGTCCAAGGTCCTTTGTTGCTAGAAGACTGTTCTTCAATGATAGCCTACACCCTCTATCCAAAACTCCTCTGGCTATTTGCATGTGAAGTAAAACTTCTTTCAGCTGAGTTCTAACTTCCTTCATACACTTGTATGTGGGCCTGTTTCCAAGCAGTAGTTTTAGTTCAAGAGCTAGAGAGTGTCTGCAGTGGACTATTGCTGCCAGTGTGGATTGACTATCTTATCATCAGAAGTCAGTGCCCACTCAGGTACTCTCTCTAGTAGCTGGATTTTGCTGGGATGCACAAGCGGTTGGCACAATTCTTGATCATGGAAGGCAGCTGATTTCCAATGCTGAATCATTTCTCTGGCTCCAACATACAACATCTGAAAGTGTTCCAGATCAGAGAGCAAAGTATCATCCTCCAAATACATTCTAGTAATAGGAGCTTGTTAATGTCTTAATCTCTTGTTTAGTGTGATGAGATGTAATGAGTGTTGCTCATCACCCTTTAATGACTCAGTCACATCTTTGGCTTTTCCTTTGTTGTCAGCAATGTGCCGTGATTGGTGTATTGGAGTATCTCCAATATTTCCCTTCTATCCACCGCCTGCTGGCTACTGATCATCAGACCGCTGGTCCCCCGACTGTTGGCTGGTCTTTGTGCTGGCCTGACTGCCCCCTATGGCAGCTGATCCACCAACTCCAAAGCCTGAAGGTGGGAAAGGAGGAAAGTCATTATTATCATCAAGTTTGTCGACCGGATTGTCCTCCCCTTCCTCATCCTTCTCTTCTTCCCTCTCAGAATCCTCATCAAGATTATTTTGCTTTTCAATATAATCCATGATGGCTTGATTTGCTAATGATGTGTTGTATTTAGAGAGCTTGTCTTGCAGATCACTCTGCATGGTCTCCATAAGTGCCTTCAAATTGTCCATTTCAGAGTGACGTTGCCTTCTGGACTTAGAATATTAGCAAGATTATTATAAACATATCTCTGTGTGAGAGAAGCCTTTATTGCAGTGTGGGATGTCATCAGTTCTTTGAAGTTTGTACGCTTCATTCTTAGCATGTTCTGAAATCTATCAGCATCTCTTAAGGCTGCTTCCTTGTCTTTCTTTAATTGTGCTGATTTTCTATTTCAAACCTCAACAACTTTGTCTGCAACTCATTAATTGTCCTTACTGATTGATTTTCAGCAATAGTATGCCTGAGTTTTTGTGCAGCCACATCCTGCTGAAGTTTTTGAACATGCTGTTGGCTACTTTCTAGTTCTTCTTTTAGCTTAACCATCTACATTGGGAGCTGATGCATCCATCATCTGTCCTAAAGCATTGACAAGGGTGTTTCGTGATGATTGGATAAGCATGGAGCAGCCATCAGCTACTGTTGCTTGGTCATATTGTATTGGCTCATAAACCATAACAGGAGCCATATATGGTAAGTGTGCCAAATTAAATGTTTGAAAAATTAGTTGGCCTTTAAGAGGGTTTTGTTGTATCTAATGCAGTTTATCCTTCTTGGCTATGGATAAAGCCAATTCACTGAAAGGAATTCTGTTGGCTAGACTGTTAGGTATTGAGCCCTTTCCCTTGTCTTTGACCACCACCTGCTTAGCATTTGACATTTCTTCCTGGCCCTTTCCAGTGCTGCTGTTTTTTGAAGTCTGCTCTTCTTGCTGGCCTTCCCAGTACTGGTTTGTGCTGGAGTCTGTTCTTCAGGTATGGCTGAAGTTTGACCTGCTAGTTATTGTTATACGTGTTCGTGCCATAAAAGCTCCTCTACTTACCGTTCCTAGAGCTTTATGCACGGTCAACAATGTGGTACACATGCATTGGATAATACTCTCCATGTTTCCTTTAATGATTACCACATGCATTCCCACTATCCCTTGTCCCCATAAAAGCTGGTACTAGCTCTGACACTTTATTGACTTTGCTACTGGCACTGCTTTAACATGTTGAGACTTTTTGGACACCGTGACTGGCTCTGGTACTGGTTGTACATAGAAGAGATTGAGAATAGCTGAATATGAAATTTCCTAACCATCAATACCTAGAATGCCAGTATCTTCTTCTCTGGAAGTCTCTTTCTCATTAGAATAATATAGCTTAATCTTGGCCCCATTATAAACACCTGGCAGCAGTAATCCAGATAAATCTTTCATCCTTACTGTGCCATTGGAAAATACCTAGTCGACTTCATACGGGCCAGCCCAAGCTATCTTTAAATTTGGTTTCTTAGAGCCCAATTTGGATTGATAAAGCAAAACCAAGTCGCCCGTCCGGAACTCCATAACTTTGATTTGTTTATCATACCGGTGCTTCCTTCTTTGTTGAACAATCTCTTGTTCTAGCATAGCACATTGTCTTAACTCATCCAACTCTGCTAATTCCTCCGGTCTATGTTTAAGCTTGTGATTAAAATCCAATCCATACTCAACCACCATCTTGAGAGTGGGAATTATGAATTCCATACGCACTACAACTTCAGTACCATACACCATTCTGAACGGTGTCAGTCCAGTGGTGACTTTATAAGCTATCCTCCTGTAGGCCCATAGAGCAGTCTGGAGCTTAAGATCCCACTGGTGTGGCTCCTTCTGTACAATCTTGGTGAGAATGGTCTTGGTAGTTTTGTTACTGCTCTCTGCTTGCCCATTGCACGTGAGATAGAGAATTTCCATCAAAATATCCATAGTATCATTAATAAAACGTGTTCCTTGATTAGACACAATCTCCACAGGGCATCCATAATGGCAGATAATATTTTCAAATAAGAATATTGCAGTGGACATCGCGGTGCTATCTGGAAGAGCCTTGGCCTCTACCCATTTGGTGACATAACAAGTGGCCATCAATATATACCGGTTCTTCCTTGGAGTGATTTTCTTGCATGGACCCATGAAGTCCAGACCCCATTTCATAAATACTCCCAATGGTTGAACTGGAGTAAGTGGAGTCATATCGGATGTTGTTGGTCTGCCCATCCTCTGGTATATATCACATGTTTTACAAAAACTTCTAACATCAGATATCAAAGTTTGCCACCACAATCTAGCTTGCAAAATCTTCTTGCAAGTAATATCAATGAAGAAGTGCCCTCCATAATCCCCATCGTGTGCCTCAGAAATAACTTGCATTCTTCCTTCCATTGGTACACACCTTCAAAGAACCCCATCTACTCCCAGTCTATAGAGAAATCATCCTATGATGGTGAACTTCAGACTCTTAATAATCAAAGCCTTTTTCTGATTTTGAGTCCAGTTTTTTGGGAATCCTCCTTTGGAAAGGAATTGATATACATCATACCATTCCGGATCTGTGTTTTCCTCAGTTGTTACCTGAAATAGCTTTGCGTCCACTGGCTCATCTCTCAAAGGATACTGAGTAGCCATCAGTACTTCAGGACAGGAAATCAGCACCACAATGGGATTTACTGGGCTTGTGAAATATAAGGAATTCAAACTCCATCAGGAACATCATCCATCTGATCAATCTTCCTTGAATAGTAACTTTGCTAATAAAACATAATAATGCCTGATGATCCACATAAAAATGAAATAGCTTGCCCAACAAATAATGTCGAAACTTAGTGGCACTAAAAACCATTCCTAAGGCTTCTCTATGTAGTAGTATGTCCTTGTTTAGCCTGACTGAAATCTCCGACTGGAAAAATACAATGGATAATGAGTCCTCCCTTCTGGTTGAGCCAGTATTGCTCCCATTGCCACTCTAGAAGCATCGACATACACATGAAAAATAAGATCCCAATCCGGTTGCCGAAGAATTGGCTTATTGATAATGACATTCTTCAAACATTGAAAACTCTCCTCACATTCAGCAGTCCAGATGAACTTGTTGGTTTTCTTTGTGAGCTCATACAATGGTAATGCCTTGGAAGCAAATATATGAATAAATCTTCTATAAAAATTGATATATCCCAAGAATGAACTTAGCTATGATGCTGTGTGGGGTGGCTTGGCCTGCTAGACACACTGGATCTTATCATTGGCCATCTCTATGCCATTCCTTGACACTATATGACCCAATAGTTGTCCCTTCTAGACCAGGAAAACAGATTTAAATGGGTTCAAACAGATCCTCTTTTCCTTACAATGCTGAAAAACCATTTCCAAAAATAGTAAATGCTTCTCCTCAGTTGAGAATACAGTGAAGTCATCCATAAATATGGTGAGAAATCGGTGGAGGAGTTCATTGAATATTCCATCATACATCTTTGAAAGGTCGTTGGAGCATTGCAAAGACCAAATGGCATAACTAGATACATGAATGCACCCCATTCAGTAATAAAAGTATTTTTACTCCGATCTTCAAGAGCAATTTGTAGGAGCTGATTATAATTGCTATAGCCATCCATAAAGCTATACATCTCATGGCCTGCAATCTCATCGAGAAGGATATCTGTAAAAGGCAATGGAAAAGGATCCTTGATGGTTTGAGCATTCAACTTTCGATAATCCACACAAACTCTGAGCTTTTAATTCTTCTTGGGCACTACCACAATAGGATACAGCCAGTCACTACTGGTGACTTCTGTAATGAATCCAGCCTTAAGAAGGTTGTTGATTTCTTCCTTGACCTTCTTAGCATAATTTGGATTCATTCTGTACCATTGCAGTCGCACTGGTCTGGCATCGGGCTTTAGATGTATCCTATGTTGATAGACCTCTGGATCTACACCTTTTAGATTGGTATGTTCCCATGAGAATACATCTTTGTACTATTGGAACATGAGTCAGGCTTTTTCTTTCATTCCTGGTTTCAGGTGCTTGTTTACTTTGATCAATCTAGGACTTTCCTCGGAACCCAGGTTTCACTCTTCGATTTCTTGATCATCTGGAAGCAATCAGTTAGGTCCACCTCCCTTCCTTTTGGTTGACTCCTCAGCATAATCCCAGGACGGACCTCTTAGTTCTGAACTGTCAGTCTGAACTTCAGTAACTTCTTCAGAGTGTACTTGTTCAGAGGCCGTTGTTGTACTGGAATCTGAGAGTTCTTCTTTAGAGTCAACTGGTTTCTCTGGCTGTCCAATTAGCTAAACTGGTCGTTCTCAAGAATTCAATTTAGTGAATTGACCTGGAAATTGCTTCCTTTGCTTTTTAGCCTGCTCTTTGTCAAATAATATTGCATTTAGGTCTATCTTGGCCAATGAAAAAATATTCATGCCGCCAGCATCCTCTCAATTTTATTTACCCCATACTTCTGGCAAAGCTCCTCTAGTCGCAGTGCCTTTCTCCTGCTTCTAGTGTTGTTTGTCTGGATTTAAATTCTTCTATTGACGCCCTGTATTGTCAGAGTCTGATTCGCATAGTCGTGAACAACTTATGCCTTTCGCAACCATGGGCGCCCCAGTAGCATCCCATATGCACCTTGCACATCCAATACTAAGAAGCTGGTCTTGAACTTTTCTTTTCCCACCCTTATTTGCATACTTTCTATCATCCCAATTGCTTGTACAACTCTGTGATTGGCCATTCGAACTTTGAAGGGTGCTAATTTCAAGTTTGTGATACCCATTCTTTGCTGAAGGTGTGCTCCTTGGATGTTTACTCTTGCCCGTCCATCCGGTATGACACCGGATAGTGGCTCCCAATGTTTCCTAACTTTGTAGTCTACCCGAATCCATCTCTAACAGCTACCAAATCAACTGCTTTGGCATCCGCTTCAGCTTCTCTTTGTTGTCTGATGAATTTTGCTGCTTGAGGCAAAGTTTTTTTGATGTCTTCCAGTTCAACTATCAGTTTCTGGATTCTTTCAAAGATCTTAACATGAATTTCTTCTTTCTCTTGATTAGGGTTATTATTAAAACTTGAAGAATTGGGACTATTTGCACATGCCACTTCTCTGTTCTGGTTCCTGCTGTGTCCCCTTCATTGTTTCCCACTGCAGTTAGGTCTGATTCAACGTTCCCTAGATCTTCCACCAGTCCCTGAACTGCAGCCAACATAGTCTCAGGAATCCAAACCCTATATGATTTGGTTGTGTTTTCTCAGAAGACTGGGTTGGTATCTTCTGAATGACCCGAGCATCAGAACTTTCTAGTTGCTCTAGTAGCTTCTTGGCTAGATCTTCCGTGATCTGAGCCGCCAGTTCTCTCTGCTCCTGCCATTCATCGACTACCTTCTCTTTGCCCTTTGCCTTCCATACCTCTCTTTGCTGAGCCCATTTGCTAGTTTCAAAACTGACTGGTTTTACTGGATCATCTGGGATTTCCTCAATGACTACACCTTTACTGCGTGTGACTGCTCGTACTGGAACTAGCTCTAGGGCTTTCGCCTCAGTAGCCGCAATGCTAGGTGCTTTTGGACACTGAGCCGCAAAATACCTATACTTGCCACAAGTATAACAGTTTCGATTTTGAAAGTTACCATGACCCCGGCCTCGACCAATACCTCTGTGGTATCTGCCGTGCCCAGTACCAATACCACTGGTACGTGATTTCTCCTCTTGGGGTACACTGGTTGTCTCTACTTTGGCTGGTTCAGCATTGGTAAATGCCACTACAGACAAATCCTTTCCCTTCTTGAAGTGATGAATGCAAATGCCACAATTGTTCCATAAATGACCATATGCTTTGCAATAGGTACACTGTAGACACCCATTGGAAACATGATCTTTAGATTTGCACCTTGAGCACCAGGTTTCCATTCTCCTAACTGGTTGTCTAGTCTGGCTGATTTCAATAATCTACCGGGCCATTTCATCAATCTTTCTGAACCAAGAGCCCTTCTTGGCCTTGTCCTTGCTCTTTTCAGCTGAGTTGCTTTCAGAGCTAATGGAGGTCTCACTGGAATCAGTATTCTTAGTGGAAGAACTGATACTGTTGGACCTCCTCTTCTTGTGACTTCTCTCCTTCTTAGCCTATTGCTCAAGCTTCAAAGCTCGTTGCACCAAATCATTAAATTTATTTGTTGGTGCAGGCACCTCTTGTTCTCTGAGCTTCTTACTGCGGAACCCATTTAAAAACCATGCATGTAACCGCTTTTCTGATGGCGGCTCCTGCAACTACCTGGTTAACTCCTTGATAAGATTTCAACATAACTTCTGACTGACAATTTCCCTTGTTTAATATTATCTAGCTCACAGAGGATGTCCTCATCACCCCTATTGTCTGAATATTCCAGTCTGAAAGCCTTAAGCAATTTGCTGTATGATTTGAGTTGGCAAGCTGGGTAATGGTAATACCATTTCCTTGCTGCATCTTTCAGTGTCTTGAGAAAAATATTCTCCCCAATCACCTTCATCAATATTCTTCAACTCAGCATACTGTTCAAAAGCTTGAATATGGACATCTGGATCATCTTTCTTTCCTCCTTTGAACACTGGGAAATAGATTTTTAATGAAGAAGTATAATCATGCCGGTCGGCATCGTCTCTGCTTCTTCTTCCCTTGGGAGCCTGACTTCATCGAGAAGACTTTCTGTAGTGATCTGTGTAAGCATCCTAGTCAACTTCTTATTCAGTCTCAATTTATGTCTCTTCTCTTGCTTTTCTGTTGGAACTGTGATGATTGCCCTTGCTGCCCTTGACCCCATCTGCCTTGTGTGTGGATCGAGAACTCTTGGTTTTACGTTCTTCCCACTCAACCCTTCTCCTCCTGGAATGACTGGAGTGCTGAGAGTCCTTGGCCTCTTCAGCATGACTGTGCTCCTCCTGAGCCTTACTCTCGCTCTCTGGGTCCTTCTGATGATCAAACTCTCTTTCTGATACCTCAGGAATAGGGTCAACGCAATCGGAATCAGTGCCTAACCGGGTTGACTTTTTGTGACCACGATTGACTTTGGATGCCATCAGTACAAATGAAAATTCTAACTGGGAGATAAGAGTCTTCCGTCAAAGAGCGAACAACTCTAACCACCATGATTGCCAAAATGGAATTGGAGCTGGTCTCTTTAGAGAGCTGATTCCAGTGTTAGAATTTAAAGCTACTAGTTATGTTGTCAATTCAGTTAGTGAGAATGGAACAGAGAACTGACTGGACTAAAATAGATAACTGAATTGGAATGCTACACTGAAATGAGAGATAATACTAAAAGATTGGAAAGAGTCTTTGAAGATTTAAAATAATAACTCAAGGACAACCAGTACAGTGTATAATTGGTTTAAGCTCAAATGATTACAGAGTGAAGCTATAGGCGAAGAGCTCGTAAACCTGAAAGTGCTTAGAAAGCTCAAGCCAAAAGACAAGTAGCTAAGCCAAGAAACTAAGAAGTCAAGAAGACCAATTACAATGTAGCGAGTCCTATTATAGCTCCCAAGAGTTACTGCAGTAATTACTGCTAGTGTGACTGATCCGTTGTACGGCCTTCTAAGGGACAGTTCCCTCGTGTTGAGACTGTCCTCACCTTCTACAGACTCTTTCGACACTGCTGCTGCGTGGGAGGAGGATGCGCTAGCATGTGCTGCCATCGCTCTCTCCCTCCCTGTGTGTGTGTGTGTCTTCTTTTTTGTCTCTCTCAAGTGTTGACAGAAAAATAAGAAGCCCCCTCCCCTTGATATACACCCCCCCCTCCCCCCTTTCCCCCCACCGCCGCGGCCCGCTGCAGAAAAAGACACCATCCCAAAGCTCTTTGATATACATACAAACACACATGGGTGCGCACACAAACACCCAAACAAAATCTAAAAAACTTAATCAACGAAGGTGATACTATAATGACAAAAAAGTTTTGAATTTCCATTAAATAGAAGGCTTTACAATGTGGCATTAGAGCCAATCATATCAACTTAAAGACAGTGCGCCGCCAACCTTCCACTCCTCTTGCACTTTCATGGCTGCCTCCATCCGCCTACCAATCTGAAACAACAAAAATGCTTTTAATAAGATTAACAATTGGCACATGTAGACAACATATAAATTATATTGACCCTTTGCCAATTGAGACGAAAGTAAGCATCTTTGATTTCTTCGTAGCCCAAGATAATCAAGTGTTCCCGTATGTTGGTGAGTGTCCAGTGTTCACTGACTTGCACAATCTTAGAAACACCATTTGACAAAGTAACGGGCATGTCAAATGTCACAAAATTAGCAACACTAGATTGTAAGGGTATCCACTTTACATTGTTACACATCCAATGCTCATAGTGAAAACGTACAAAATAGTGCGCATTTTCAAATAACGTATCCCTATATCTGAAGCGCCCACCTTACACTTGTATTTATCTCCTTGGTGCACTCCCTCAACCATTCCCCAATTATCTCCAAATACCATTTTTAGTGCTTCATACATGACATTCTTGCTACAAAACATAGTAGGTGTGACACAGAATGGCAATGTCTTGAACAGGTGTACAAAAACATCCACGGGTTAGCACCAACTGAGCCCTACTGATCTGGAAGCCTTCCCAAATTTTAATGAGGAGCAAATATAAAAAAGAATCTTCTCCTTCACTGAGAAGAGTGACCACGCATCGGGTTGTGGCCATTCCAGACTCAGTAATGAAGGTTTGTCAACAACAATGATCTTACCATATCCATCCTTCGAGGCCGGCACTACATATGTGTGTGAGCAGAAGAAGATTTTGCATTGCAGCAGAATCGGAAGTGGTGAGTTGGGAAGCATCATAACACCGATGCTATGAAGAGTGTTGAAGGTTCCTGTGAGACTCTTGATTAGTTGTTTCTCAACAACGTCGGATGGGAATATATCTATGACATCACCAAAAACTATCAAGTCAAAAACAAATAACAAGCATTTACAATTAGCAACCAACAATGTTTTACGACTTACAATGTATTGGGAAATCTCTTGAGCTTCCATTCCTCAAGCGCATGGAGTGCCAAGAATACACGTGTTGAACAATGGCCACTGTGCCATTGACTCTATGATTCTTGAAACCAAGAAGTCTCCCCTTCCAATGTTCGTCAAGGTTGCCACGGTTTCGAACTCGATGAGGCCCGATAGCTACAGGTTGCATGAAGATCCAAGATCCTTTAGAAAACACCTACGGCACGCATTCCCCATCAGAATCCCTAGTGTTACGTAAGCAAACCGCTTCTATCTCATCCTTTGGCTTCCTTGAAGTGGAGGGGGTTGACATGGTAGCACCCGAAGAAGAAGAGTTGTGGCGTTAGAGAGAGAGAGAGGCATGTTACTTTAGGAATGAAATGAGAAGGAATGGTTGAATGGAAAACAAAGGGGAGAAGAAGTAGTTCAAATGGATGGTGTGGATGAAAGGGGGAGACAGGTCATGCAACTATGGAAAGCTTCCATTTGTGATGCAGCTATGGAAAGCTTGGCGGGAAGGGGGGAAGTGGATAATGGGGAGCAAGGGGAGAAGAAGCAGTTCAAAGGGATGGTGTGTATGAAAGGGGGAGACAAAGTGGTGCAACTATGGAAAGCTTCCTCATGTGCTGCAGCTATGGGAAGCTTGGAGGTAGAAGGAGAAAGAGAAGAGGTAGAATAGAGGGTACTGCTGAGAAATGCAAATTTTGGTCAAAGAAAATAGTTTTTTGACCATGTATTTGGTTAGGAGAGCTTTTGGAGAGTGAAAGTGAGATTTAGAGATTTTCAAAAAAAAAAAGAAATTTTAGGGTTACTTTATGGGCGCCCATGAAAATGGAGGAAACCCCCCCCCCCCCTCTTCCCCCCTTCTCTCTCTTTCTAGGGGACAAAGCTATAATGAGGGGAACAAATAGGCCCCCATGCCCCCTACTACCCTACCTTTTGAGAGGGTATATCTGTGGCCACCACCCTCTTCCTATTGGTCCATGCTTAATCACCCCTTAAGCTAAAAGGCCCTCTTGGGGTTCATATTTTTCCTACTGTATTTGATCCTTTGCCTCAATTTTTCTTGCACATGTTGCAATTAGTGCCATATATTAGCAATGTAGCCTCTGCATCATTGAGCTATTGGGCTGATTCCGAGGTCAAACTTCCTCAAACTCTACGAGAGTGGCTTTGAAACCCGTCACCTCCTCCTCCTTATCAGCTCTTGATACTATAGTATAGGCCCAAGCGAGTAGTCCACCAGAACTAGTGTCTGAAGGCCATGTTATTTTTAGAGTGCCCTATATGTAGGGCCCCTTACCCCCTACTTGGGGTCTTTTCCCAAATCTTTTTGGGTTGAGTTGCTTTAATGAATTTGGTAAGTATAATAATTCATTCGAGTGCCATGCAGGGATTACATGTCTCATGCTAGTATGGGCAAGGAGGCGAGTGTGCGCATGTGTGCGTGCACACACACACACACACACACACACACTTTTTTTTTGCAAATCTTGATTGAATTTACAAGTGGGAAACCTCAAAGCAAGGAAAACCCATAGTAAATAAGAGGTACAAAAGACGAAGAAACGGAAGGCTTTGAGAACTAGAAACAATCAAGGTAAATCCTATAAGCTCCAAGAGAGATGTCTCCCACATCATGAGCAAAGTGTAAACCTTGTCCAAGAAAAAAATTGAAGTAAGGGAAAGGGTCAATTTCTAGGGCATGAAACATGTGAGAGTTACATTGGTGCCATATGGTCCACAACCCAAAATTTGACCAAGTTGAAGAAGACCTCAGATGGAGAGTGTGACGGTTGGAGGACTCCAAAAATCCAAAACCGTTTGTGAAAGATTCTAAAGGGAGAACAAAGGTGCAGAGCAGAGGAACTTGTCTAATGAAAGTTTGAGAGAAACAACAATCCCAAAGCAAACGCATCACAATCTTGCCTGCCCCATGACTTTGGACACAACGAGAGGAGGTGATGCACCGCACACGCAACAAACTTTAAGTATCAACCGGTAGAGCACCCACCATGCATCGCCATAAAGAAATGATCTCTTTGAGAGGTGGAAAATTCTTCCAAATACGAGACATCGTTCTTTGCCACCACAACTAAGAGCTGAAGAGTGACCACGATTGATTTTTATGAGACACAATCCATGCATCAGACTGTAGCAAAGCATAGACTGACCCACTCGACCAAACTAATATGGGCAACATTCCAATCTGGAAGCGTGTCACACACACACACACACACACACACACAAATTGCCTGAGTCTTTTGTCAAGCCTCACTACATAACTGTACAGAAAGAGCATGGCTTAGAATTAATAAAAACTCTTTGTCATCACCTTTACATCTCAATTAGCCCATCCATTACATGATCACACAAGCAGCTGTCACAATAATAACACGTGTTTAGATGCTCTGCCAATGGTAAGATACGGTTGGCTAAAATTACACTAAACTCCCTGGTTCGGGGTGAGTGGTTAAAATATCCTCTTAGGGGTAGGCAAAAATGGGGATACAAAAATATCTTACGATGTGGTAGAAACTGCGCTAGCAAATATAACCGCTCGGAAAATTCACGCTTCATCAAACGTTTCACATAATAATATTGTGGCAAGCTCAGGGCCTCCTTTACCATTGCCAAACGGATATTGTTCCGAAAATGTTCTCGACCCCAGAGGGTCACCCGTGTCACTCTATTTTGATATGTCCACCATTTTGTCTGCGCAACCAAAGTTCCTAATAGAGGGAATAGAAGACACTCATATCAGAGTATGGAGTTTCTCTTGATAGACTCACTTGACTGCTGCAGATGAGCAATGGCTATCACTAATGCCCGATCCTGACTATAAGTCATAGCTAATGAAGTATAAGGCATAGCTTAAGACAAGATATTGAAAAAACTAGTAAAATGTTGACTAAACTCTTAAAAATTGCTCAGTCTGTTACAATGCACTCTGGAGTATAATACTTTTGTCTTATATAGACCCACAAAGCAACCTCTACCCGGTGACTATCCTTACTAAAATCCCACATTACTTGCCCACACTTGCTGGAATACCGTAACACATTAACACACCTTGGTCTTTTAGCAAAATATCTTTCCTAGATACTGACTAGCTGGCCGTCTCACCTATAAGGGTCTCTCTAGAAACGTCGGTGCTATGAATATTTTTGTCTGCAACCATCCAGATTCGGAGACTATACCTCATAAGACCTTTTTATGATAAACCTTGCATCGACTAGGTTAAAATAACCTGATGAGTTCAAGTTGCTACTATTGCAAAAATACTAGTTTTCAGATCTACATTACTAGTCCCCTCTAGCTAAAAAAAGGTGTGGTTCTTTGAAGCCTTGTTCTCAGAATTATTCAGCTAGTTTTTTTCTGCTTTCTAAAGACCCTAGATACTTTCAAATCTTTTGCCTCATAAAATATCATATACCTTGGTTATTTAACCCTCTTCAACATAAAAACTACGCATTCATATTTTCTGTCACACTTCACCCTTTGCACGACACCTGAACGTTCACGATATACAACTCAATTGCACATACTAGGCTCCACCAGATCTGGTGCTGATAAAATCCCAGATAACATGGGGTTTATGAGCTACCTCAACTGCAGGAATGACGGGAAGAAAGCCTACGATAAAGAGAGGGCTGTAGATTTCGGGTCCCTTCAGCTACAGTTCGGCATCAAAATCTGTAAAACCCTCACATAATTGGAACAAGTGAGCACTACACTCACTTAGCATTGTTGCTCTATGTTTTCAGCTTGTGTGTTCACCTTATGTCTACCCTGTAAGAAGTTAAGACTGCAACATGCCTACGGGAAAGGAAAAAAATGTGGGGGAGTCGTCGTCTTCTCTGAGTCTACACATTATTTAGTTTTTGCATAAATTTGTCAAATGAAACTGTATGATAAGCGGGAGTCTCTAAGTGCATGTTTATGGCCCGAAAACCTTATCCTGAGATTTCAATAACATGGAAATTTTTGTAGTGATACATCTCTAATGACCGGGATCATGTATGTGGCATGCTGAGCTCTACTGTGTCTTGAAAAATTATAGGAATTATGCATACTATAGGATTGAGCTGAGGAGCTCAACTCTGTCTTTTGGTGGGGGAATCACAACAAAGAAACTTAAGTCTCTGACGTTTATTTGATTGCTCCTGATAACTTTGAAGCCTGCCAATTTTCTAAACTCACCACAAATGAGGCTCAAATGGTCTGATTATGTTTTCTTTATATATTGGAACATAGTTCATAGATTTCCTAGTACACACTATTAGAACATAGCTCATAGCTTTCCTTTTATACATTGAAGCTTGTTGTTCTTCACTAATGATCACCTCTCGTTCCTAACTTTGATGTGGAACCTGCTGCTAAGTTTCTGGTTTTTATGACTTGGTATCGCATGATGGATAATGTGGTAATGTATAAAGAATTGTTTTGCTATAATAGATTGCTGGGTAGAGAATAGTCAAAGATTTTGGCCAACTACAATACCTTCTCACTTGGTGAGTCTTATGACATGTAAGAGGTCAACATCCGATAATGATGGCTCCTAAAAGATTGTTAATCGCATTTGTTCCCTGCTGAGTTGACCATAGACTTGAGCTACCTGGAAAATTATCTTGTAATATTAATATAGGCATATAGCCCCATTTGAGAGATAGATGCGTTACTCTAGTTTAACATTGCTCTTATTTGATGACATTTGAATAGTGAAGTAAAAAGTTTGAATCTTGATGCATGGACAATAAATCTCTATGCTAATGCAGTAACATATTTTCTGATCCCTCGAGCTGCTAACATGCTTCTGGTTTTTTTATCACCTTACTTGGGTAAGGCAGAACTAACGTGCTTAATGCTCTTGTTGTCTCAAGATGGGACAACTACATGGGTCAGCTCTGCATAAAAAAACTTGCTTTGGACTATCTTACTTGAGTCTTGAGCTGTATGCTCTTAAATTGCCAAAACAACTGTTGACACCATCTGGTTTGAACAATGAAGTAGAGTATACTAACTTCTTTTACTATTTTTTTTCTGATAACCTTGCAATAATATGGAATACACGACCTATATTAAGGTATGCTAAGTATTGTATTGTTAGCATAAGCCATGTAGTAGATTATATGGATATGAATATAGTTTGCAAAATTGGGATGATCCATGACTGTCGCATATGATACAAGTGAGGGAGATTGCCAAGAAAGCTTGGTCTGATTGAGTAGATGGGTTGTAGATGTTTTGATATCAGATTATGGAAATTTTAGGTATAAAAACTAAATGGGGGTTGTCCTCGAGCTAGTCATAATTATAGTATCTATAATCTAATATACTAATCATTGATGTCTCTTATCTATCTAGATTAGATGGACCACTGTATTATTGGGATGTAAGCTATGAATTATAGGCAATAACTTACAAAGTGCTCGAATGAATTCATATGGGTTTCTCTGGAGAGCTAGTGTGTATAGCAGGTAGGTAACTGGGATTTCGCATATCCATAGCTACTGTTGAGCAGCATTAGAGACCCTTCCAGTCTTTGAGCAGCATATAAGACTTTAGATACTCACACTAGGTAATCACTTACAACATGAGTACTTCACTTGGTTTCTATTCACTTTAATTTAGGTCTTGATGAAAGGGAAGTCTGGCCAGCATGAATAAGGTCTGACATACACGATCAAAAGGTAGTCTACACTGTGCTTGGTATGATAATGGACCTAAGGTCTATCAAATGTCATTCCCTCTAAATGATATAATTTTGACTCTCAGCTTTGGAAATGGTAACCTAAAGTTGTAGGTGTATGTATTGACACTGGTGTATGCTCTTTACTATCCTAGTCCTTGGAAGCATTATACTACAACTGACACTATAACATGGTATAGAGGTAGTAAGCATTCATGAGAGCTGGTTCTTTTAGGGTGATTCTTGATTTAAGTTTTGTTGCTATTAATATGCTAAATTATATTGACATAGCCTGAAGTAGGGCTTGTACTTTTGGGTAACTTGGGATCTTTTATGTGGAGTGACGACTCCCTGATGTACTGGGGCTGTGGCTCTATTTTGAGATGATTTACTTGCCCTATCAAGGCTCTTTACCTACTATTGTTCTGAATTGACCGCCTGACTTTTTACATTATAGATGGTGATTCCAAGAATGTATAGAGAGCACGCTGTTTGTTGGATAATTGTTGGATGTATGGCTGGTTAATATTTTGCAGAAAATACCTGTTTTATGCTTTGAGTTGAGCTACTGTGTCTTCCCTGTTGTGAGCTTGGAATACACTGTTAGACTAGTGAGTTAATGTTAATATTGGTATGACCATTGGAAACATAGTTGTAAGACTGGGCTATGGCATGTTGTGGATAAGATTAGGGCCTATGATATCGATGTTGCATGATGGGTGCTGGTCGTGGCATATATGATGGGGATCTCACTCTCTATGAAAATCATGCTTCATGATAGACATGCTGAGAACTAACTTGCGGTAGATATGCGTCTTGATGACAAGAATTACAATGGGTTGTTTAATCACAAACTCTTATCTCTATTCTTCTCATAAATTGAAGTATATACTTTTTTAAATAGTAAGTTTTTTTTTCACTGTGACATGGATAACAACTATGATGCCCATGCATCACCTGTACACGGTAACAATGCTAACCTAGCGTTTTCTTGTTGCTATGGGTGCAGGTGAGGGCTACCTTCTTTGATGAAAAACATATACTATTCTGTTATGGTATTCTTTAAAATCATGGAGTGGAAAGACTCTATCCAGGAAGATCTCTTTTGTCCTTTACCCATTGGGTTTCCCCTCATCTTTGTACAAAATTTATTTTCAAATAGCATATAAATCATTTGTACAAATTCCTTTATACTTGTCTAGAATAATTAGTCTGTGAACAGGTAGTGTTCTTTTGCGAATATATATCTATTTGTAACCAGTACGCACACACAATAAGTGCAAATGAGAGAATGACTTGTCAATCTCTCTTAGACCATGGTTCTAGGATTTAATGGCTGTTATAATATAAGGGATTGTATTCTAATAGGCAGAGGTGCTATCACAGAGTCCTAATGGCCTCTTATGACTTGACTGGTGAAAGGTTGCTAGCACTACTATAATATTTTGACCTATTATAAAAATAATCCACCTCTCTTCCTGTCCACTTTTTATCTACCCTATCTTTTCACTTTTTTAAAAACTTTATGTCTACTAGGTAATTGAAAAACTTATAGTTAGGATAAAGGTGTGCTCTCACACAGCAAAAAGAGCTTTTATTATGGAAAAATTGCAAATATCTAGAGAATTAGAAACCTTCTTTCCAGCTATCCTTCTTAGGACTAGGCCCTATTTTCATAGGGTTGTAAAACTTAAAAAAGTTACCTATTGAATATACTCTAAGCAATTTACGTTGTTTCTTTGAGATATTTGCTCTAATATAAGGTATTAGAATCTTTTCAGATTATTTCACTGTCCCAGGGCCTTACTCTGCCTATGGGGCCCACATCCATGGCTTCTCTTCTTGTTCTAAAATGTATCTAGGATTAGGAAGCTTCCTCTCTTATTGCTGATGCCTCACAAGAGGCTAGTCTATCTCTAGTTCATCTTATTACCTTTGACCAGTGAGTAAAAATCCTGGCCCTCCTTGTTAAAAATAGGGCTGAAGGAATTAACCTACTACTTGAATATACTTCGAATCTTTCTGGTTTTTCCAAAACCCACAATCCGGATTTATCTACTTTCTCTTCTAAAGGCTCTGACTTGTCCAATCTCCTCAAAAAATTCTGTGGGCTAAGTTCTAACTTTGTCATCGCTCCCTCTACTCCAATAGTACCTCCTACTAACAACCTCTTCAGTAGAGATGCTGCTGCTTTAGAAGCAGCCAAAGAATTTCAAAAAGACCTTTGTTCACTTAGTTATGCATCCCTTTCAGAAATGGTACCCAAAGTATCTAGAGGTTTTCCTTTCTTACCATCTTGACAGATTGAAGTAGAATCCTTGGGAGTAGAACACAAACTCTGGACACTCCCGAATAAAGGGTTTATGGCCCCCATCTCTCTAGTCTTTCTTGCCAACCTCGCACCTACCACAATAGAAGAATACAAGCTTAAAATACTCAAGGGAATGCAGCTTCTGGATAAAGGAGATTCGATTAAAGCACCGTTTAACATGTTTTTCCTCGATGACAAAAAATGTGGTTCTAACACTGGGCTTTATGTGAAAACCAAAGGAGTAATGACATTTAGTAAAAATAATGCTGACTACTATATAAAAACAGTCTGGAATGTTTTCAGACCCTACCTCAAGTGTGCCTGCAGATTTTTAGATCCTAAAACTGCTTGTGAGTCCAGCATTATATAGTTTGACCATGCTGTTGGTACACCCTCAGCAATCTTCCAAGTATTTTTCCTCACAAAGCTGTAGAGTTCCATATCTCACTTTTTTGCTCTTGGCTTGGTGGACAAGCCAAGGAATCAGTCTTAGCACAGATTGCCTTTATCCACTACAAAAGTATAATGTGCAACACCCTCCAAGAGCTTGGTTCTGATGGATGTGGTACTTTGTTAACCACATATGGAGGGTATAAAGGTATCAAGGGCATGGGTTGAGCAAATCAAGCCTAGTATTGAAGATGAAGATGCTCAAGTATCCAAACGGCCTAACTCTCTTGCCTCCCCTTCAACATCGTACACCTCCTTTTTAATACCTTCTTCGGGTGATTTTGTGTTTGGAAGAGGGAGGGCTAGAAGTTTTCCAAGAGGTAGAGGCAAAAACTTAGCAATGATGTGCAGGTGCCAAGGAACACCAGTCTCACAGACTCTACCTTCCTCCAAAGAAAGAAGCTTGTATTGGAATTTTTACACACTGTTTGTTTACTAGCAAGATTCTAGATTTTTTTACTCCTCAGTCAATTTTTGATGAATGCTTTAGACATGTTTTTGGACCTAATCTCCTTATGAAAGATGTTATGTTTGGGTGGAAGTACCTTCCTTCTATTAAAAACCTCGTGTATTCCAATGATTTTCTCCATAAAGAGGACATTCTACAATGTGATTGTATCCAACACCCTGAATTTTGTAAAACATTCACTCATTTCGGCATGCATATGTGTACGTCTAACTTGGACTTAATCTCAGACACTCAAGTAAGGAGCCTTCTGAGTAAAGGCTTAAATCATATAACCCTTTACCCCTTGAATCCTCATTCAGCCCTTGTGGCACTACTCGAATGCCTAGCCAACTTGGCCTTAAAGCTCCAACTAGAGCTTGAAATTCACTCATTACTAGTCTCTTCACTTCAAGAGATTTTTTTGAATAATATCAGTTTAATGCATCAAAATTGGCTATGCACTGACACTACTTGGATTCGTCCAAATTTAACGATGGCTATCTCCAAAATTATGGAAAAATGGTTCATAGTCGGACTAGATAAAGCAACTAACACTGCTTCTTTTATATGTAAAAAACTGACTTTTGAGTCTGCCTTAGCTAAACTCAATGGGGACGAATTCTACAAACTTAATGTTTCTCCTTGTAGAATTACTACACTAATGAATGATGAACTATTAGAACTAGGATACGGTCCTACCTTGCATAAACTACCAGTACTCTTCCCAACATATAAGAGTCATAAACATAAATTTAGATGGATCTCTAATGCATCTAATAGCCTACTTACCTGTATTACAAATGAAATTACCTATTGCTTAAAGTTTATCCTACTAGAGATTGAAGCAATTTGTGCCATTAAGCGAAGTGATCTAAAAGGGTTCAGGAATATTGACTATTGTCCTTTTTGGTTAGTTAAAAATGCCGCTGATGTTTACATTAACCTCCCAGAGAACATATACCCTATGTGAATGAGTTAGGTCTTCGAGCGAGCTCAACGGAGCAAGCTTTGGAGCGAGCTTTTTTTTCTTTTTTGAGTGCTGCCCTTCCTCCTCTTGTCGCCCATGTGCTTCCTCCTCTTCCCTTCCTCCTCCCCCTCAGCCTCCTCCTCCAAAATCCTTCCTCTCCTCCACCTCCTCTCTCTCCATCTACTCCTCTAACCACCTTCCCTTCCTCCAGCTCCTTCTCTAGAAACCACCATCCCTTCCCTAAAGTCCTCCTATCTCCTACTCCCTTCTTCCTCTCTCTTTTCTTAGTCACTCTATACCCCCCCCCCCCCCCCCCCCCCCCTCTCTCTCTCTCTCTCCCTCTCTCTCTCTCTCTCTCTCTCTCTCTCTCTCTCTCTCTCTTGTCTTACCTCTGTGTGTGTGTGTCTCTCTCTCTCACCTGCCACCCCTCTCTCTCGTTGTCTCCCCCCCCCCCCCCCCCCCCCCCCCCCTCTCTCTCTCTCCCCCCTCCCCCCCCTTGCCTTCCCTCCCTTCCTGGAGTGAGATCCACCCCTCTCTCCCCCATGTCTTCCCCCCCCCCCCCCCCCCCTCTCTCTCTCTCTCTCTCTCTCTCTCTCTCTCACACACACACACACACACACACACACACACACACACACACACACACACACACACACTAGGATGAGAGGGAAGGGTGGCAAGGGTAGACTCTCTCTCTCTCTCTCTCTCTCTCTCTCACACACACACACACACACACACACACACACACACACACACACACACACACTAGGATGAGAGGGAAGGGTGGCAAGGGTAGAGGGAGAGAGAGAGAGAGAGGGTGGAGAGAGCTATTGAAAGAAAAACAAGGCACTAGCAGTATCTCTAGTGCCTCCCTTTTTTTATAAAAGAGGGAGAGAGGGGGAGAGAAAGAGAGAGTGATAGTGGGAGGGAAGGAGAGAGGGGGGCGATTGGGAGGGAGAGAGAGATAAAGAGAAGAGGGGTGACAGGTGGAGAGAGAGTAGGAGACTGGGAGAGAGAAAGAGACGGAGTGCGCGCGGGGGGGGGGGAGGGGGGGTTGTACAGGGTGAGCCCGTCTTTCTTTAAAAAAAATAAACAATACACTTCACCTCTCTCCCTCACAATTTTGTCGCCCCCTTTTCTCTCTCTCTCTCTCTCTCTCTCTCTCTCTCTTATCGATCTCTCTCCCACTGCATCTTCCTTTTTTCTTTCTCTGCCTCTTGTCACACTGTCGCTTGAGTCCCTCCAATCCCAATGAGAAATGAAATGAAATGCTATGTTAACTGTCTTCAAAGGGCCAAAATGACCCATGCGACCAAACTGATACATTCTTGGTGGATCTAATACAATGTCTCGATACAAAATAAACTGAGAGAGAGAGAGAGAGAGAGAGAGAGAGAGAGAGAGAGAGAGAGAGAAGGGGGGAGAGGGGTCCGCAAGGGAAGGGAAGGGTTGAGCGGGCGGGGGGGAGGGGGGGATTGTGAGAGGGGGAGAGTGGAGTGTAGTTTGTTTTTTTTTAAAAAAAGGGAAAGAAAGGGAGTGCAAGGGGTGCTTAGGCCAAAAAGGTTAGAAAAAAATCATCCAAAGACTATTGCTTTGGATGACTTTTTTTTTGTTTTTTTTTGGCCTAAGCACCCCTTGGACTCCCTTTCTTTCCCTTTAAAAAAAGAAAAAAGAAACTACACTCCACTCTCACCCCTCCCCCCCCCCCCCCCCCCCCCTCTCTCTCCCTCTCACTGCAAGTTCGAGAGTTTGAGTACCACACACTTCTAGAGTGCTCAGCTTTTGGTCACATGCAAACTTACTTCCTTCACATTTTCAACCATGACCTAGACCTATACACTTTCCTCTCCCAACCATAGTGTAGGCTCTCCATTGCGACTCTCATCACCACAATTTTGGACCATCAAGAATCACTCATTATCGACACAAATACTACATCACATGTAACTTTGGTCCCATATGTCATATTTCACGTCCGAGGACGATAATAAAATCTATCTACCTACCTCTCCCTTCCCCGTTGGCCCCTCCCTTTCCTCTCTCTCCCTCTCTCTCTCTCTCTCTCCTCCCCCCTCTTTCTCTCTCATTTGCCTTTGTACCTATGCAGATCCACCAAGACCGTATAGTTTGGTCTAATAGGTCATTTTTGCCTTATGAAAATTCTTAATATAGCATTTCATGCCATTTTAGTTAATATAACAATTCATTCCATTTCGTTTCATTTGTCTCTAGGGTTGGAGGGACTCGAGGGGTGGCAAGTGGAGAGAGAGAGAGAGAGGGAGAGAGGGAGAGCAGGATAGGAGGGCATATATATATATATATTATATTATATAAAAGAGAGAGAGAGAGAGAGAGAGAGAGAGAGAGAGAGAGAACAGGGGGCAAGAGAGGGAATTGGTTGGAGGGATCATGAGAGGGATAGAAGGGGAGCGGTGAGAGGGTCTGAGTTTTAAAAAAAACAAAGGCACTAGCAAAATCGTTGATATTTAGGGTTTTTTAGAGAGACAGAGAGAAAGAGAGGAGAATTTTGATGTTATAGAAAAGATAGATAGATAGATAGATAGATAGATAGATAGAGAGAGAGAGAGAGAGAGAGAGAGAGAGAGAGAGAGAGAGAGAGAGAGAGAGAGAGAGAGAGAGAGAGAGAGGAGGTCCTTGGCTACTCCAATGGAGGGAGGGGTGGCAATTGGCGGTGGTGGTAAGAGTAGGGGCGGATCATGGTGGTAGTAAGTTAGCACTACTAACCACCAGTGGTGGGCTAGGGTGGTGGGTGGTGATGGTTGCTAAGGGGCAGCAATGGGTACACAACGTGAGATAATGGTGCTTACTATTTTCCTTCTCGCGCTTCCTACTCCCTCCTCGGTTGTCACATTGCTCAAAAATTGTCAAATCCTGTTTTTTAGCGAATTTTAGCTCTTGTATGATTTTTTTGATGGATTTCATGATATCCAAATGCAGTTTTGATTTTCTATGTCTCATATTGTAACATAAAGCTAATATTCCTTGAGTTTTGGGGCACCTAATACCCTATTTTGCATACTAGACAACGATGGTTGATTTTTTTAATTATAGAAGAAAACAAAACATTCTAGTATATCAAGTATATCTTTTTCAATATTGTTAGTTTCTTGTGACAACTACATGCATTTTGTAGGTAGTAACCATATTTAGTCATAAGGATCAAATTTGGCTAGATATTGAATAGTTTCTATGGGATTCTACAACTCATAATGTTGAGCCCAGTTTTTTCATGTTTCATGTTTGCTGTATTTAACACTTCATCTTTGTCCCCAAGATTCCCCTTGATAAGAGATGTATTATTCTTTTGACATGCTCCATGGATCCTTATGAACCTAAAGGACAATAGGGAACTAAGAGAACATGCATATATTATTTGTATTGAGCGTGGCTATAGAAACTTTGATGATAGGTTTGCAGAATGGTAAAAATTCAACTTTTTTGTACCTATTTCTTTTGGCAAAACAAAAAATAGTGAGTGAGAAGCAATCATATGTTCAGATCACCAACCCATTGAAGTTAACTAGGGAATTTATCTCAAGTCCTACAAAAATCCCTAATCTTATTTTTATGCAACAAAATGTAAGAAATGACTGTTGTGATGAAAATGTACTGGTCCATCAACTTTGGAGGCTTGGTGTGACCAAAAGATGAGAAATTTTACAAGTTTCTTATTTTTTCCATGTGTAGTAGGCCTTGAACTATAACCTCATGAAAGGATTTTTAAAAATGAGTGGATCTACTATGGTTTTGGAGGTTTTTTTCAAAACCCTGAAAGGACACTTTTATGTCCTGTTAGGTTACCAACCTAGTGTTAACCGTCCCCTATCTGAGTTAGACTCTATCTTTACTGCTCATATAACACAATGTTATGAGAATATTCCACTAACAAGTTCTTTTGGTCTTCTAAATACCCTATTTGATCTCATGCGCATAGCATTTGCACATAGAGCTACTCTTGGATATACATATATTTCAATAAAAAAGAAAACTGGTTGGGTAAAAAAGTCAAAACTAACAGCCCCGATGTTTTTAATGAAGATGATTTATATAAGTATATTACTTGGATCCTTAATAAGTGCTTTATCCAACTAGGGAAATCATGCTACAGGCAGGTTATGGGTATTCTGATGGGCTTTTCTTGCTCCTCAGTAATGTGTGACCTTTATCTAATATACTTTGAATACAAATGGCTCCTGAAAATGATAAGTAACCATGCTGTGACTCCCTTGCTCACTCACTTTATGCATTCTTTTAGATTTATGGACTACCTTTGTAGCCTTAATAATCCCCTATTTGAGGAAACACTTAAAGATATATACCCTCCTTGTCTGACGATTGAACCTACCTACTTAAACAAATTATATAGTCATGATAAGTGGGTCATTGCTAAAACTCACTTTTTGAATATCATAATCACTATGAATCCTCCATTCATGGGAAATTTTCAAACTCGCTTCTTTTGGAAGAGAAACAATCTCAAACTCATGTCTTCAGACACAATCCGTGCATCAGTCTGCAGCAAAGCATAGACTGACCCGATCGACCAAACTAATATGGGAAACATTCCAATCTGAAAGCGTGTGTGACACACACACACACACACACACACTTACTTGAGTAGGTGCTTTGATCTAGACAAATGTTATAAAGCTGAGATCACCAAGGATTTTCTCCCAAGCAGCCTCATATAATGCAATCATGCCAACCTGTAATTCATAACTGGTAAATCGACGATATTTGAAGGTTTTTACACAAAGTTTCTCTAAAGTTGTAGGTTTTCTCACCTCTTCAAATTTAAATCTTGAAGGTAAATCTCAAAATTTGTAGGTGGGATTATACTAAACCTAGGTATTTTTGGAGCATCGGTCTAGGCGATAAGTTGATCATGTCATATTCTCTAATGCAAAATAGGGCTTGATAACATAAACCTTGTATTGCAGGCCTTTGTGCTTTTGTAGTAGGACCACCCTTCGGGTGCTTTGGTTGCTTACATAGTATGACTAAGTTTTGTTGCTCACAATTTAAGATATATCACTTCTTTGATAATTAGCGTACTGCTAGCTAACATTTAAGAGTGCTCATTATGGTTATGGTGTAGGGTAAGGACTCCAAGAAACCTTTAACATGACCATGTGGCGATTAGCAGATGTCGATAGCCACCATGGGAGCGTGTTTCCTAAGGAAAGGTCTCCAAGAGGCTTTTCCCGATCCTGAAGGTTGGGGGGAGGGGGCCAATAGGTAGCTGAGATTGGCGACAATGGGTGCTCTGAGTTCAACTCTGTGTAGGTGCGAGAGCCATGGGGGAGCATGCATTGCAAGGAATGGTCACCAAGCGACAGAGTCCCCACAGAGATGAATTAGGGGGAGAGGGACCAATAGGCATGTGCCAGATGGCAGGTGACATCTACTGTCTCTTTTATTACATGCCTGACTTGGTGTGCAGTCATTGGAGTAGACAGGTGATTATTCCGAGAGTTGAGTTGCCATGCAATCAGTGGTATTGATGACTGGGAATATTGAGGAATTATTAGAGGAGACAAGCGATGCTTTCGAGTGCTGAGTTGGACACCGTACATTGGCGTGCACACTACGCCTCTGAGATTCTGAACATTAACACAAGAAGATTTAGAAATTTTCTCATGTATGAAAAGGGAGCCTTTTTTCAATGTTTTTCATACAATGCATAACATCATGAGCTTCTACTCAAGAGGCACCGCATACCTAGCTAGGTACGATTGGGGGCAGGGGACCACCGCCCCCCCCCACCGGGCTGACGGTCCCCTACCCCTAATCGTATACCTAGCTAGGTACGATTGGGGGCAGGGGACCACCGGCCCCCCCACTAGGCCGGCGGTCCCCTACCCCCAATCGTATCTAGCTAGGTATGCCGTGCCTCCCTCACAGAAGCTCAGGATGTTGAGGTAAGTCATAATGTGGGAATTATTGTGAGAATCTGTCCAAAACTTCTTGTGAATGCCAACGGGTTGGACAATGGAGACCTTTTGCCCTCCGACCCCCAACCTTGACAATGTAGTGGAAAATAAATCTCATCATGGGTATTTTTGATTTTGAGCATTGTGCCAATGGGTCTTCCTGCTCAGTTCGTTTTCTGGTTGTTTTGAGCATGTTATAAGTTGAATGGTTAATTCTCGTCAATCCTTAAGAGTACTATTCTATAACTTGGGCAATTTTTGGAGGCTTTAACAACACCTAATCGATACAGATACAAAAAAAATTTGATATCCTTGATATGGTGATTGCTGGTAGGATCCTTTTAAAAGAAAATTTGACTAAGGAAACACTAACTATTGCAAGATGAGTTTTGGTCTTGGGTTTGGTATCACTTATCGTACATATGAATTTATGCTTCTTACTGTAATAATTAGACCCCCTTTCCTAGGTATGGGAAGTGATAATAAGGTGCATCCGAAAAGTCTATGAGCTAGATATTCTTAGTAAAAGTAGGTCCTATGATGCTTGTCAATCTCAGTTGATTGTCAAATACTTATGTTTGGTTGGTTTCTTGCCTTGGAGATGAAGGTTAGCATTCCTGACACTGAGGAAAGCCTTAAAAAGAAAAAACAAAAGATTTGTCCTATAAAACTGGTCCTGCCTAGTTCGTTAGGAGCCCAAGTGTTTCTAAATAATCATTTCTATGCTCTACCAAAATCCATGAAGGACTGGGGTAGTATCTCTAATCTTGCTCTACCTAATTTTGGAAGTGGAGAGTGGCCACTACCAAGCTCAACAACAAGTGAAATCTATAGGTGCAAAATCTTTTATGAAATCCAAAAATGTTTAAATTGCAAGCAAATAGAGCAGAGTTTCAATTTTTATGCCCATCATTTTATTTGTGATTTTTTTGCAAGGGTAGATGTGAAAGTGTCTAGAACAATGATGTCAATTAAATGCTTATACGTAGAAGATATGCTAGCATTTATGGATGAAGATTGGACTCAAAAATTAGTGAATGGAATCATTTGAAATTAGCAATTTAGATCCATTGCCTGTAAATACATAATCCACACCCAAAAACTTCATTATAACATTTTTTAACAATTGGTGATATCATGTGGGGACCGACTTGGTCCCTTTAGATCAAAACATGTATAATTATCATGAGAACCCCATCCAAAACATTGATTTGTGGACAAACAATGAATACCTAGCCACCTTGAAAATAAGATCCATGTGTACATTCCACTAAGTGAGGAAGGCTATACACAATGAAGAGATAGATTTTTGCCTACATCTTTTGCTTTTGAGATAGATGGAATGAAGGTGTATAAAAAATGATTTCTTTATTTTTGCCATCCTTTGCTTCTGTGAGTCATAGTCTTACTTTCTCTTTTTTATAATATTGCTTACGGATCCAAGAAGGATTGAAAAGAAATTTCTATGCCAAAATGTGCAGAAGGGATTGTGCATCTACTTCCAAGCTTAAAGCCTACTCCCTAGTTACAACCCTACCCTATTGCCAGTATTGTTGGTAGTTTGTATCAATAGTTGCCTATAACTGGCATTTTGCACAAAATAATTTAATATCAATAATAGTTACTTGTTTGTTGTAAATGTCTCATCTTGTTTGTAAGGTTTTTCTGTGGTTGATGTGGAAAGGTGTGCCAATGTCATGCCCTCAATATTGTATGGTTTTTGTTTTTTCAAAAAAACAAAGTGCTATCTTATCACAATATTATCATCCCCTTCCTTCATAACACTATAAATAGCTCAACCCCGGTTTCCCAAAGTCACCCATCCACATGCAAAAAAGGTGTATGCAGAGCTTTTTCCAACCCCACCATATTTGCAAGGGGGGACACACTTTAAAAACTCTCAAATGACACAATTTATAAGAAAACATACTTAATAATTTGTATGGTACAATAGTATTAATGCAAAGCTCTTGATTTGGTAATGGAGAGATAATAGGGACCACTTAAAAAACCCCAGTCCAATTCAACCTATAATAGAGATTAAATGAGCGAGGAGAAAGCCAAGCTTTCAAAAATGCAGGAGAAATGAGTGGGAGAGAAAGAAGTGTGTGCCCAAGTGAAAATTAGGCAAAAATGAGTGAAATAACTTGTTTAAGGTGGCCTCCTTTTTATATAAGTGTGCATAAATACCTAAGCAAGATTTGATTTTGAAATTTGAAGCTAAAAATAGACCGTTTGGCACAAACTTCAAGGCTCATAATTGAGAGGCTATATATAGTCTAAAATTCCTCTAAACATCATTTTTACCAAATCCATCTAATTTTCTCCAAAACTTCGAGTGTGACCATCTATTCAAAATGATGCTCAAAGGACATAAAGATGCATTTCTTTTTCCAAATTTTTTTGTTGGTGTCTTCCTTACACGAATCTACAAAACATGAATGCCCATACGAGTACACTAAGCTACTCCTACACAATTTCATCAGATGCTTGTTGCATCCTCTCCCATTTCAAACGTGTCCTCCTTACGCAGATTTAATGTTCCTGGAGGCCCATTTGAGCATACTAAAATTGCATACAAAGGACGCACTTCCAAAAGTATGAGAATTTGATTGAATTTTCTCTAACATAAAGTGCGTCCTCCTTACACAAAAATAATGTAAGCGGATGCCCCTCCATACAAGATATTTTTGCATAAGGACACTTGCTTAATGCAAATGGAATAGGTTGATGCTTTGATGTGAACACCTCCGACCTCAAAGTGTCCTCTCTATGCAAATTTAGTATAATCAAATAGCCCTCTACTTATACTAGCACATAAGAGGGACACCTTTCATTAAACTATATGTTTTGATTTATAGAAGATAATGTGATGTATTTGGTTGGGTGTGGTGAATATGGTGGATGGGTTAATCACTTTTTTGTTTTTCTCTTTTTCTAGGGAAGCCTTCTGGTAGGAGGATTTTGATAGGCATGGACATTGAAGACGTCGAAAAGGATAGTTGATGATATATTGATGAACATACTCTACAAAGTCAAGCAATTGCAAATTTAGTTTACCTTTAGAAAAATCTTCAATGTTCCCCTCCAGATGGAGAGCTTCCTTGGAGGGTTCAACAATGAGACCTCAAACCTTCAACCTTCAAAAGTGTTCATTAACCTTACAAAGGATTTGAACATTGGAAACTTAAAGCAAGGACCTTAACAAAGAGCACATGGGCCAAGGAGTTCACATTACTCCAAGATGAACGGATGAAGATTCATAATCCTTGTGAGTGGCATGGAAATATGGGTTGTAAACTTGTGGTTGAAAACATTGCAATCTTGCAATTTTCAAGTCTTATTCCAATCGAGGAGGGAGAGAGCAAGCCCTCTCAAACAAAAACAGGTGTTGTGAATGATGTTGAAGTTGAAGAGACACTTGAAGATTTTAATTCTCAAGAGATTGAAGAAATGGAGAAGATCCAAAGCAAAGAGATTTTGGATGTGGTAGAGTTCAAGACAAGGAACATCACAAAGGTAGAGGAGTCCACTCATATCCCAAAGAAAGAGCTCGATCCCATGCTATGCACAAAAAATCCGTACGCCTACAAGATTAACACTAAGGATTATGTATTGTTGCATGACATACAAACTCCCTTTGATCTAAGAGAGGACTACTGCCTTGTTATTCTAGCAAAGTGGGCAGAGCATGATAAAAGATTTGTGGATTACAATACACCATGTCCATTATCAATGCTTGACATAGCATATGATAAGTTCATTGATCATTCTACTACAAGAAATCATGTAGTATATATTTTCCAAAGGTATAAAGAGCAAGGGCTTCCCATAGAGGAAGAGTTCTATCAAATACAGAAAAGATCAAGATAGAGCACATGGGAAGAAAAGTTTTAAGAGAAAGCAAAGAGCAAAAGCCGAGTTTTTCCATTGACTTGTGGAAAGAGGACCGTTTTGAAGATGATGAAAATCGTGAGGTAAAACAAAAGCACAATGTTTAGGCCAATGAAGATTTGTTTCCATTTAACTAATTTGAAGTTTCTTTATACAGATTGACATAATGTGCCTGGCAAGTTTTTAGGGAGACGGAAGGGATCCAAGCCTTTGGATCTAAAGAGAGATCAAATTTTTGGCCATTACATTGGGAAGCTCAACAAGGAGACAATAGCTATCTACCATAGAAGGCTTTCCCAGTCACCCACTCTCCCCATGCTTGCAATAATGGTTCTCTCAAGGGTGGTAGGTTCACATCCAAAACACCTTGGAGTGAAAACAATCATCCTTCTTAAAAAGCAAGAGGCTATTAGAGTTTTTGGACTTGCTCCATGATTTATAGGCTCAAGAAGGGCATTATATGGCATAGGCAAACAATCGTAGGGTTGCAAGAAACAAGAGTACTTGAAGTGGAGGGGAAAAAATGAAAACCAGGATGTTGGCTCAAGCAGCCACAACTGATCCTTGTATTATTCTCCAATTTCTTCCTTGCCTCTCTCTAGTAGAAATCCATTGTAAAAACCTTTTACTTGCAGATGACTTACTGTATGCATCTTTTCTTTCTTGTATACTCCTTTGTATAATTGTAGCAATAACACAAATGTCTAATAATGTTTTTTTGTTTCTTACAGTCTTTTTTTCTTGTGCCACACTTGTCCGTAAATCCATTGGACTACCTCAAGTAAGCTATTAGCTCTTTCAGATCCTCCATCATGTCTAGTGTGTTGAAGAACTTGGTTCTTACTTGGTAGTTGGACTTCTCCATACCTTGAGTAGACCAGATTGGCAAGCTTCCATATTTCTTTATAAACCAAAGAGTGTAGTTGTAGATAATATGTTTCACAGATAAGAAAATTCATTTAGCCACTTATGAAAGTGTTAGAGATAATATGTAAAATCATAATTCACAACTATTATCATGTAATGTGTGAAATACTCTAAGCTCCAAGCATTTGTCATAGATTTCTTGAATCTGTTGAGCTTTTTATTGAAGTTGGAGAGGTCATTCTTTCCCCCAGTGACTTTTATCCTAGTAAGGGAAGATTGCATCCAACGCTTCCCACACTCCTTCTAATTTCTTACTCTACAATCAGCTCCATGGTCCTTCACTGCAACATTTTGTAGGGCCTTCTGTTGGTTTTAGTGGACTTTGGATGAACCCCTTTCCCATGGAAACATAAGAAGGTGTTAGCTTTCACCCCGACAATAGAAGATTTTTTGGGAACATTATTTCCATTAAATGACCTCTTGGAGTCTATTTCAATCACCGCATTTCTCCCATGAAGTCCAATACTAGTCAATACCCTTTCAATACTTTCTATGGAAGTTTCTTTGGATGCTGATAGACGTTATAGTTTCCATACAAATCCTATTTAAAGGCGCACAATCTTCTCAATGATTCTACACATTGCACGTAATGTGCATAGGTGGACATTTGAGAGTGAAATATCTAAAAATACGTGAAAATTTGGATCTTTTAGAGTGTCTTTCTGAGGCTTTGATCAAATTAGGAAGATTCAGCTCCTTTACAGCACCCATGCAATAGATACAAAGGCCTTTGACATTGTCACCCTTTAATACTTTGTACATACACTTTTAGAGTCTTTAGGTCTCTCCCTATATGCCATTCCACCTTGTACCTGCCAACTTATTTATTGTTATCTTTGATTGGTCGAGTTGATTTGGGGGGCCCGGGGGTGTGGGGGGAGGGATGTATTTGCCCCATGGTTATGGGCTCAACCCCTAGTTGGTGCAACCCAAATGATTATACCCCAGTGTTTTGGGAAAAATATTTTTCACAAACATACAAAATTCCCTCTTGAATTGATCTTAACCCGAAATTTTGCAAAATAACAGATTTATTTGGGTAATGTACACTAGTTTTAGGAAATTTCCGAGTGGATTTCTACCTCTGCTATACCGGTTATTTTGATTTATCAACTGGCTCAAGGCTAAGCTGAGGCACACTTTTCCCGAACATTGATATACCCTGTGCAAATATTGTAACGGGCCAACACTCTAGCCTCTTGCTCTTGTCTTTGATATGTGGGGTGTCCTCTGTAATTAGCCGCATTTTAATAAAAAAAAGATTAAAATGTCTCAAATTTCCGAAGGTTGTTAAGTTGACTTGAGAGGAGAGAGTCGGTCTTGCTATGTTGCGATGGGGTGGCTCTCCTTGCTAGCCGATGTACCTTGAGTCTTAGGTCTGGTCTCTATCGGTTGGTGGCCCGGCTCGGCTTGAGCTGGTCAGGTGATGTATTTTTTTTTGGCTTTATTAATCTAATCTTTCCACCCACCTATTGTGGGTTTTGCTTTTTTTTTTTTTTTTTTTAAAGTTGACTTGAGAGGAGAGAGTCGTGAATCAGATGGGGTGATTCGGGTGGGGTGGGGGCGATGATGCCCCATAAGGCAGGAACTGGGCTATGGGGCATCCCAAAAGTGAGGTGTACGGTTGGGTTGACTTGCAGAGAATCTGTAGATTTGTGTGATGTGGAAACCAGAATCTAATTGGACTCATGAAGCTCATGAAGAGGAAGCCATTACTGTATGCAGAAGCTTGGGGGCCGGGGCCCTCTCTCTCTCTGTGTCTCTCTGAGAAGATCAACGCCTGTCTTGTCCCCGCTGTACTTCGAGCTCGTAGACCCCTTTTTTAGTCCGTGGCATAATATTGTGACATGAGCCGCGCCTGTTCTTGCTTATAGCCGCGTCTCTGCCTCCCTTCTTTTAATAAAACCCCCTCTCCAGGCATCAATCATATTGCATCACATTCATGGTTGCAATACACAGCCACCTACAGCACATGCCGAGAGGCACAATCCCACCCACCAGCTAGCTGCTGCTTCATCCTTGTAGCCAGCTTGTTGGGCTGCCTGTTTCCGGCCGCCTCATCCCCCCCGGCTCCCATGGCCTCCACCAACATTGGCACTGACTCCGTCGGCGAGCCCGGCGCCTCCCTCCATGGCGTCACTGGCCGCGAACCCACCTTTGCCCTCTCCGTCAGCCATGACCAAGACCCCAATGGCACCCCCTCTAAGCCCAAATTCGACCTCCCCGTCGACTCCGAGAACAAAGCCAAGAAAATCAAGCTCTGGTCCTTCAAAGCCCCGCATATGCGCACATTCCACCTCTCATGGATCTCCTTCTTCACCTGCTTCGTCTCCAGCTTCGCCGCCGCCCCGCTTCTGCCTGTTATCCGCGACAATCTCGACCTAAACAAGCGTGACATTGGCAATGCAGGGATTGCCTCTGTGACAGGATCCATCGCTTCGCGTCTGCTCATGGGTGCGCTTTGCGATCTGGTTGGCCCGCGCTACGGATGTGCCTTCATTGTCATGCTCTGCGCTCCTGCCGTATTCTGCATGGCCACCGTCTCCACGTCAGTCGGATTTTTGCTCTCTCGCTTCTTCATCGGCTTCTCGCTCGCAACATTCGTGTCGTGCCAATATTGGATGAGCTCCTTCTTCAATGCTGAGATAGTCGGCTCCGTGAATGGCATCACGGCAGGCTGGGGGAATTTGGGTGGAGGGGCCACACAGCTCATCATGCCACTTGTGTACGACCTCATTCGCGGCCCTATTGCCTCGCCCAACTTCTCTGCGTGGCGCCTCTCCTTCTTCGTGCCGGGAGTTATGCATGTTATCATGGGCCTTACCGTCCTCATCATTGGGCAGGATTTGCCTGATGGGAACTTCAAGGAGCTCAAGAGCAAGGGGACTCAAGTGAAGGACAGCTTGTGGAAGGTATATTTATACTAATTAGGGCATGGTCTAGCATGTTCATCTCTTGACACAAAATGCAGGAACTATATTGTGTGTGTGTGTGTGGGTGCGGGCTTGCATGCACGTCTATCACAAGAAGATTTAGAAATTTTCTCATGTAGGACAATGGAGTCTTTCTCAGTGTTTTTCATACAATGCATAACATCATGAGCTTCTGCTCGGGAGGCACCGCATACCTAGCTAGGAACGATTGGGGGCAGGGGACCCCCGGCCCTCCCACCGGGCCGGCTGTCCCCTGCCCCCAATCGTACCTAGCTAGGGATGCGGCCCCTCCCTCACAGAAGCTCATGATGTTGAGGTAAGTCACAATGTGGGAAATATTGTGAGAATTTGTCCAAAACTACACACCCCATAAAGCCTATTTATGACAACTTGCAACGTTTTGTGGCCATCAAAGACCGAATTACCAGGCATGTATCCATGAAATGCTTCTAATGAATGGCCATGGAAATGCAGGTGAGTCTATATGCAGTGACAAACTATAGAACATGGATCTTTGCCCTCTCGTATGGCTACTGCTTCGGAGTCGAGCTGACAATGGACAACATTATAGCCCAGTACTTCTATGACAGATTCAATCTAAATCTGCACATTGCTGGAATCATTGCCTCACTGTTCGGTATGGCAAATCTGGTGACTCGCCCATTCGGAGGCGTTTTGTCAGACTGGGCGGCACGCTGTTATGGAATGCGGGGGCGCTTGTGGGCTCTGTGGAGCGTGCAAACTTTGGGTGGAGTTTCCTGCCTTGTATTGGGGCTTGTTGGAGATCTCAAAGGGGCTATTATCATGATGATTATCTTCTCAATTTTTGCAGAGGCCGGCGCAGGGCTTACCTTTGGCATCATTCCATTCATTTCTCGCAGGTTTGAACTAATCCATATTTTATCTGTTCTTTGTCACAAATGCTTTCTAGGGCTATTGAGGTGGGAATTGAGCACAACACCTCGTGCCTCACAACAATGCACGAGTGCGTGTTTACTCAACCATCTCCGCCAGACTCTGATCTTAGACTTAGACTTGGACTCTTATGCACATCTCGTCCAACATGAGCGACACGACTTGCATATGCTCAACTCTCCAGATTGAGCTAAACGCACACTATAAGATGAAACATAAAGAAAATCTTTGTTCTGCATTGTGTATATTAATTTTTTGTCTTGTTATTGGTGCAGATCTTTGGGAGTGATATCCGGAATCACTGGTGCCGGAGGGACATTCGGGGCGATGTTGACACAATTGATCTTCTTCTCTACCTCAGCATACTCTGATGAGCAGGGCATAACATTCATGGGGATTATGATCATTGCTTGCACATTACCGTTGATTGGCGTCCACTTCCCTCAGTGGGGAGGCATGATCTTGCCCCCCTCAAAGGGGGCCTCCGAGGAGGAGTACTACCGCAGCGAGTGGTCAGCGGCCGAGCAGGACAAGGGCATGCACAATGCTAGTATGAAATTTGCAAGCAATGCCAAGGGCGAGCGGGGTGGCGGCCGTGCTGCCCCACCCACCTCCTCTGCCTGAAGACACATGATTTGAGAGCCTCTTCACATCTCCTTGATGTACATTAGGGACTTAAAGAAAACACACAGACACATACATCAAAACTTAATACTCTAATCAAGTGGCTTCACATCTAGATTGATAAATACTACCCTTCTAGCATTTTTTTAAGTGGTTACATCTGGTTTCCTCTCGACCCAAATCCCATAAAGACTTGACTCTTTGTATCAGCATCCTTCCAATGCCATTCCATAATTTAGATGAGTTTTCATCTTTTTAATTTCAATCTAAATCTTCCTCTCAATGTCTTAACTCTTCATTGTGTACTCACTCTCTTGATCAATATGTTATCCCATTATTGTGGTGATTGCAAGTATTCCCATTCTCAACCCCTCTGGTTAATTATCTCTGTTAAATTTCTTAAATTTTCAAAAAATAGAAGGCCCCTCATGTTGAACTCATGTGGTGTATTAACATGATTATATAGTGGACCCCCTGAGCTCCAAGGAAAATCATGAGCATCAATCAATCAATCATTACATAAGTTGTGGTCTCCTTTTTCATTCAATGTAGATCCCTTAGAGTCTAGAATTAGTCAAGACATAACCCTTAGAGGAAATACTATATCTAACTCTAGAATTGGTCAAGACATAACTCTTAGAGGAAAGAGAATATTGTGGTCAAGACATAACCCTTATTAAAAAAGAAGATTGTGGACAAGACAAAGTCATTTAAGTGAGAAAGAGTTGGAATGTAATGCAATTGAGAAAGAGTAGGAAAATGATCTTTGCATATCAATACAAAGAAATCACGAATTTTCTATCCTCCACAACAGATTTTAAGGCTACTCAATAAAAGTTTTTTCCTTGTAACTGTTGGAGTGTGCGAGAAACGTACCAAACATGAAAGGGCGTTTTTTCCCTTTTTATAGCTAGACATATGCTAGAGACATATTTTGTATATTATCTTCAAATGTTGAGACAAGACTTTTTATATACCATATGTGCGAGGAGGTAGTAGGGAGAAACTTTATACACATCCATGTACTTACAACTACACATTGTTGTGCAATGAAGGTAGTAGGGAGAAACTTTATACACATTCATTACACCTTGCTATGCTTCTTGGAACAAATTAATGTGAAGGTAGAAATTGCCTCAAGGAAAGATTGTAATAGAATGAAGATGTGGTAAATCAATCAATGTGCAAAGAATCTTTCATCCTGAAATTTTGTGTGGTATTGCCAAACACCAGCCTTTTGAAATTCTAAGCCTTGCATTTTTAAACCTATCATTTACAAACCCTACCCTCTAGCTAGTGTGACCTTGAAATGTGTGCTTCTATCTAACTATTTTAGGTTTCAAATTGTGTTATTGTTGATGTGCTACAATGAGTGCATATGTAGTGGAAATTGATATTTTGTTATTTATTGCAGCTGATAGGTGGAAAAAGTTGATCGAGTCTTGGGCTATGTGAAAAGACATCACGTTTATGTATATTTTATTATTCAAGTGCTCTTTATGAGCTACGGTCATTTATGTCAAGTAGGTCAATGTATATTCATTTTGAGCATTCAAAAAATCTATAAATTAATACGTGCAAAAGGAAAATGCTCACTCTTGCACGGGGGGAGATTGCACCCACTGTTTGTGTTTATTCTTCTCTCCTTTCCCGCCATGCCGGTGTAACACTCCGCTCTAGGAGGTGTACCTGCACGCACTCTTATGCTCTCATGATCTTTGTCTCCCTATGATCGCGTGTAGCTTTGCCTATGTATTGTTGAATTCGTCAGATATGCAGATCTGTTAGTTTTATGGCATATGTTATGTTATTTTTCATATTTTGCAAGGCCTTTCGCACCTCTATTTGTAGCAGTGGTATCATAGATTTGACAATGCTATGTCTATCGAAAATCGTAAATATGATCAAAGCTAAGTGATTTTTCTTTCTTTATTCATGTTTGCAAACTCTATTGATTGGTTAAGCTTAATTATACCAATAGATAATCATTAGTCATTAATTACATGAAATAACAAAAGTTTCCTTTAGATTTTTCTTTCTTTATCCATGTTTGCAAATACTATTGATTGGTTAAACTTAATTATACCAGTAGATAATCATTAGTCATTGATTACATGAAATAACAAAAGTTTTCTTTAAAGTTCGCTTCTTCTCTTTATGTGTATGAATCATTGTAATTACATTGACCAAAATGAACAAATTATATTATTATTTATTTCAAGATTGCAAATGAATCAGGTAGAATACTTTGGATTACACGAAAGAGTTTGTATATGAACATGAACGATTTTTTTTGTTTGTAATAAAGAGAATGGTCTAGAGTTAGGGTTTGAAGAAAGATTTCGTAGAGGAGAGTTATTTGGCAAGAGAGCTTTATTAAAAGAGACGAGTAGAAGAGGATTTAATGAAGCACTATGAGCAATTTCAAAGGTCCATGAAAACTTCGAGTTTGAAGTAGAAAAAGAAGAAGTAGAGATTTTTATGTCGTAGGGACAATCCAAAGAGACCTCGTATAGACAGGCTCAACAAGTCTCAAAGTTTAGACCACTTACTCAAGAAGAAATTGAGATAATCAATATACCATACTTAGAAGCTTCACCATTGTAGGAGGAGGACACCTAAGCAATTTCAACGGGTGGGACAGCACCCCACGTTGTAAATTGAAGCCTTCTTTTTTTCTTTCCAGGTTCACCTTCTTGTGTCAAGCAAAATTTGCATGCATGATGAATAAACTCAACGATGTCCGAATTGCCGATGTCGTTGCATCATCAACTACCGTCCTATGATAATGACATCCTTCGACACCTCATGAAGAAAGATGCCACGTGCTAGGGGGTTGCTCGTGAGTGCTTAAGACACAATTGATTAAAACACAATACACAAGTTCTATGAAAGAGAAGAACTGCACAGAGACACGTTTGCAGTAGTTATGTCGATTCATTTATTTTGTAATGTTAGATAGGTGCACTATGTTGCACCGTTACATAATGGTTGTATAGATTCAATTGTAATGTACCCAATATTTTTTTATTAAAAAATATTTCATTTACCTTGCAAAAATATTTAAGGTTTGCATTCTATAAAGTCATAGAGCATTCGCACAAAACAATCGGATAAAAAATTGGACTCTAGAACTATTAATTATGTCTCCTATTCACTTGGAAACAATAGGTTGATATGAGAAACTTAAGCCTCAAGACTATATCTAAAGATAAGAGTTGACCCTTAAGAAAAAAGAAGTAATTTTAGGAAAGAAAGAGTATTTTAAAAAGAGAAGGAGTACTCTCATAAAAGAAAGAGTATTTTTAGAAAAGAAAGAGGAGTGAGTCAAGTTTAGAGCTTCTTTTCTTGGAAGCCAATCTTCTTCTAAAATTAGAGACTCAAAATCTATATCAGCAAGCATGTCCGCACAAAAAGAAAAGTTTACAGTCGCGAACGTACGCGAACTTATCTCTCTGCTTTTTGCTATTCTTAGCTTGTGCTTTTGGTCCTTGAGAGACTATATAAAGACGCCCCTCTCTCAACCTCCCTCCCTCAAGCTCTCACCCTCAACCCATTTCCATCTCCAACTCTTTTTCTACCATCATCGTGCTGTCCCTCAAATTCTTGAGTTCTCTTCTCTCTTTTCCTCTTCTCTTTCGCCATACGACGACCCTGAAGCGAGTGACTCAAAGCTTGAAGGACGCTCATGCAACTCAACCTCCAAGAAAGGTGCAAAAGAAGGCATCAACTACTCCAAACGTAGCTCAAGCCGAGGTATCGACTGCAAAAGAAGTCGAAGCCGTCTAATCTCAACCATGAGAGGTAGTTGAACGTGTTGCTAATCTGGTAAAATGAATTCATAATTCTACATCATTATACATGATGATTGGTAAGTCAAGTTTAGGAATTCCCTTAAACTGTCCAAGAAACGTGATTATATTACAAGAAACAAGCATATGATTTCATAGAGTAGTGAAAGAATAGTTTGATTTATAATTATTGTTTGATAAACTGTCTCTGTTTGATATTAAAAGATTATTAATAATGCTTAAAAAATTGCTTCAAAAAAAAAAAGCTAAAAGAATATCTTATTTTCAGATGGAACTCGCGGTTAAAGAGGTAATCCAGCAGTTAGCGGAGAATAAGCTGAGATTATCATCTCTCTTTTTGTCTCTTGCGGTAATTAGGATGCCTTGCGGTTAGCGAGATGCTCTCTTGCGGTTAGTGACTGGAAAAGTTTACGTATTTCGCGATTGACAAATAAGTAAATCCTTTGCAAAAGCTCTGTTGGTTAGACAAAGAAAGTCCGTAGGTAGCGGCAAACTTTTAAGCATAATTGAAAGATTCGTTTTTGTTGAATTATAGAACTGTCGTCATTAGACCATGTTTGAGATTTTGGTAATGTTTGAAGGGCTGGATGAAAGAACATATCCCTAGAATTAATAAAGGAACATTGTTTTTATATGTAAAACAACGTGGTAGTAATTAGAAAACAAGAAAAACGGGTGAGTGCGGTGTGGAAAGTGGGAAACTAGTATCCTAACGGATTTATGTCTACGGACGGGTGGACCCAATTAGTCGAGTACTTTTCACAAGATTTTTAGTTAGTTTAGACTAAGTCTCATATCATATTTATGGTTTATGGATGGCGGCTGGCCTCTTTATTTGGCAGTTTAAGGAAGTCAAACCTTTAGTATTAAGAAAGTAATCAAAGAACAACGTTTGAATTCAAACAAGAAAAACGGTTAGCTTATTTGAATTCAAAGTTTCCCCCCAAAATCTAACAAGGAAAACCATATCATGTAGCATATCTATGGAAAGAGCTCAACACGTAAATTACAGATCTATGATCTCCACTCAATTCGGAGAGCATATGTGGAAGTTATGAAAGGCCAAAATTTGTAAAATTGTCCAACTCCTTTTTGGGGAAAAAGTGCATCCTTTGACCACTCTTACACATCTCTTACACACCCACCATTCTTGCACACATGGTGTACACCTATTCGTCAAAATGTTAATCACCTCCATAAGCTCATGACAAATAAAGAGGTCCTCCTACACCCCATCTTCTTCCTAATGATAGGCACCATAATCTCCAAGAAAAACCTCCATTGGATGTTCGAGTGGGCTATAGTCATGTAGCCAAGAGCTAACTCCGGTCTTGTAGTAGGTAGCCCCCGTATCAAGATAGCAGGTTTGAGAATTTGGTGGTCTGTGTCCAGTAGCCATGAATAGACAGAGATCAGAGACATCGTCATCAATACTAGAGTCATTCAACTCAGTAATGTTGGCTTGATTGCGCAATCGGGAAGATTTGCCACACGTAGTCTTTGTTTGGTGCCACGTTCATGTTCCAGATGTCTTTGCCTCTTGTAGAAGTTACACACTAAGGCAGGGTTAAACGAGGGATTGTAGTTGTTCCCCCTATAGTTGGGATTGCTTCTTTGCACATTGCGAGATGATGAACTAGGAGTCCTCACATCACTCAACGAGGGAGTGACCCGTTAAATGATCGACCAACACTAACACAAGGTCTATTTCTAGACCGATTAGGAATTTGTGATCCCCCAACAGTCATGACCAAAGAGGTTTGAAGGTGAGAATTTACAATTGGGGTAGACCTTGCTCTTAATTGGTGGTCTTCTTGATGCATAAGTGAGACTAGTTCAGTCACAGTTAAGGCAACATTGTTGGAGTGAGTAGTAATGAAATATTGCCAATCCTCAGGTAGGGCAGCAAGGAGGATCGTAACTTGAATCTCCTCTGGAAGCTTGAGGCCTGCAATCAGCAAGTCATCAGATGCCTTTAGCCATCCATCAAGAAAAGCATCAATTGATTTGAAAGATTTCAAATGTTAATTCATTGAATTGTAGTTTATGTAAAAAGACACGCGAAGCCATGTTGGTCCTTTGGTATTGCTGCTTCAGTAGGTCCCACATTTCATGGGCTGTTTTGGATTGCCGAACGAGCTGCAGTTGCTTTATACCCAAGATGGAGGATGATTTTTATACGTGCTTCAAGGTCCTTTTTCTTCCAAGAATCGATATCAACCTGGTTTGGAGCAGCTTGTCCTTCAGGTACAGGAGCAGTGTGATTGGATTTGGTTCAGAATCGTCGACGACGCCAAGGTTGACTACCTTTTCGAGAATCATTTCTAGTGTGAGACTCCAAGGAAGATAGTTAGTGCCATTTAGTTTCTTAATCTGGGAATACTTAGAATAAGAAGAGGAAGACGTAGCAGCCATGTCTGAGGATAACTCCGGATCAACTCGTCAGCAACAACACACAAAAATGTTTGGTTGGTGCATGTGGGACTTGGAAATCAGTGCCCTATATTGATACAATGTGAGCGCTTAAGACACGATTGACTAAAACACAATACACAAGTTCAATGAAAGAGAATAAGTGCACAAAGACAAGTTTGCAACAGTTATGATTCAGTTCATAATGTTAGATAGGTGTTGTATGTTGCACTGTTACATTATGGTTGTGTCGATTTAGTTCTCGACAACTGTTATGTTCTTTTAAAATTGTTTTCATTTGTGATCTGGATTATTTGTTATTATTATTAACGCCAACATTGGCGACTGTAGGTATGAGTTCACCTGATAGTGTGCATGGGCAACCTAATCTTTCTGTGTGTGTGTGTGTGTGTGTGTGTGTGTGTGTGGTGGCCGCCCACCACAAAACTCCCATTGCCCGTGTTTTTTAAATTCTTGTTATTTTCGCCAGCATATAACATTGGCTGTTGTGTTGTTTTACATGTGAAGAAACTTGACTCGGCATCATGCGAGTGTGTACAGCCACCCCACTTGTGGCGCACACCAAGGACCACAACCATCACTTTGTAGACTCTTTTTCTCTATCCTCCCACCCACAACTGCTATTCTATGTCACCCTTTTGGATGGGCTCTAGTTCAATTTCGGCCTGCTTGGACGCGCCACACACACACACACACAAGCCAATATCCTGGTCAGTTCGCCCCTCATTCACCAGGCGCATCCCACCGATCTCGTTTCTAGTCCCATGCTCTTCCTTTGCTTAGATTTATGAAGAAGCACATGGCCTCTCTCCCGTTTGTTGGATCTTGCAAACATGCCTTTGTCTCTTCCTGAAGATCAATGTCAATTTGGGGAGGCGATCTTTGACTTCTTTCATGGTCTCCTTAGGAACTGGTACGACAATTTCCTCCCTCTGAGGATATGCTCTATGTGTATCAGCTGCTCAGAGGATTCGCTCCCTTCTTTCAACCTCTCTTCATCTATTCCCTCTTTGGATTTGATTTGTGATGAAGCCCCTTGTACACTCCCATTGCATAATAACTTTGGGTACTCGACTTGGCTGTTTCATGAATGCATGGCGATACGGGCCAAAGTCGACGAAGCGTGTATCATTTCTTCAAGAGCTCCCATATACTCACTTTCAATAAACTATGCTCTTACAAAGAAATCTCAGATGATTACATTCCAGATATTGATGTTGAGTGGGTCGAAAGTGATGCCCTCTTCCATAAGATCAAAATCGTTGTGTATAGATGCCATGATTCGAAACTCCTTGGTGTCGACGATAAATCTTTTTATTGTCTTCATGAACTTGCACAACACCCTAACAGGGAAATTGAGGACGTCTTTGAACATGCCATTGATTTCCTACTGACACCTTTTGCATTCCATTCTTCGTGTAGAGGATGTACATTCCTTCAGTGTAGGGAAGTTGAGGGAGGGAGGGTGCTCGTGAAGTAATCTTGTGTTGTGGTCCCCATTCATAGCATCACGGACAATGTAAAAATGTGGGATTCATTTGATCTTCTACGCAAACTCTAAATTGTTGTACACAATTCTCATGCTTTTTGAAAATATTTAGAATTTCTTTTGAGCCATGCTTGTAAATAAATAATAATAATAATAATAATATATAGCGATTGTAGTTAATTAAAAACAAAAGCTTTGAGGATAGCAGCAATGCAAGTAGACTTGAGCAAGAAGAAGCATAACTCACACCACTACAATTATATGAGTACTTTGTGTGTGGTTCTTTTACTGAATGATTGACTGCTAAGTTTCTGTCGCACTGCGGTGGATAATAAACAAACAAATTACTTAATCTCTAAGTCAAGTGAAAATTTCTATGTATACATTCTCTTGCCACACTTTATGATTAGCACTTTTTTAAATTGGACGTACTAACATAAAACGGTTGTTGAAAAAGCATTTGAAATTTATCAGTTATGACCATATTTAGGAGTATGGGTATCCATCCCCTCATTGTCAGCATGTACCCAACAAATTCCTCTCTTCTTACTTTTTCTAGGAGCCGTTAACTTAAAAATGTACAATACTCTTTTGTAAAATGACTAATGTTACTCAAAATTACGTACTTATTGCTATGTCAAAATTTGATACAACAACATGTATATCACCACCCTTCCTTTTAATCTACCCAAAAAAAAAAGTCATTCACCATCATTTACCTATGTGCTTCAACATGAGATCAATAAATACTTGTTGATTAGCTTTGCACTTTATCAATTTTAGAACTCATTCCCAAGTATAATGTTATATACTTGCATAATCACTTAGGGATAGACTACTTGGCACTTGTCTAATCAAGCCCCATGGTTAAGTCTTTTATTTGGATTCGTTAATGGAGCTCAATACTATTGGAATATGAGCCCTATATCCCCACTGATTATCCAACCCTTGCATACCACTCTGTAAATTTTGATAGCACCTTTATTATCCGCTTGTTTGTACTAAAAATTTTCTTGCTTTAATCCCAACTTCGCATTAATTTTATAATTTATGGCTTTTAAAATGTTAATGTATCTAGTGTATGATTAGATTGTTGTTAAATTTAACAAGAAATCATTTTTAGTGCTTTGTTTTTTAGAAACACTTTTGCAGATAAAGCTTGATATAATGTTATCATATCAAGCTCCAGATATTCTCCAGCTATGGCCGTTTATGTCGGACCAACCAATGTGTTCATTTTGAGCATTCAAGAGATCTATAGATAAATATGTGCAAGAGAAAAATGCTCTCTCGCATGTGGGAGATTGTACCCAGTGTTGTCTGTGTCTTTTCTTCTCTCCTCTGTTGTCATGCCGGTGTAGCACTGCGCTCTAGGAGGTGCACCTACACGCGCTCTTATGCTCTCATGATCTTTGTCTCTCTATGATCGCGTGTAGCTTTGACTATGTGTTGCGGAATTCGTCAATTATGCAGATCTGTTAGTTTTATGGCATTTGTTATGTCATTTTTCACATTTTGCATCGTCTTCCGCGCCTCCGTTTGTAGCAGGATAAATTTATTTTACCCCACTCAAGTTTTTTGTTTAGTATTGGTGAAGGCACTCCAACCTTGCTCCCTGCTTTTCTTATGGTCATTTTTTGTGAACTTTAGCGTGGCATTGTCTTAAAGAAGCTTGACCAAGAGTGAATGGTAGCTTAATTAGCTTTTCATGTTAGAGTTCATGCTTGGTTCCATGAGAGTTATGTTTGGTTGCATGCTTGACATTGTACCATGTAGAATACTTGCGTCAACTACAACATGAGGCAAGTAAAGGAGGCTTAACCTTGTTCATGTAACACCACATAGAAACATAGAATAAGCATTTCATGGCCCAAACAAACTTAGTGAAATGGGGATCTTTTGGCATAATCATTGGCCTACTTCCTTCATATGTTGATAGAGAAAGATGATAGATATCGAGAGAATAAATTTTGGATCGATCAAATTTGAGATGACCCTTTGTGCCACCTCCAAAAAAAAAAATTTATTGAGAAAACAAGTAAAATATGGAGAGGACGGGAGATAAGTGAGAGGAGAGGCTATAACATGCATATACCCCGAGGGATCCACTATTTGAAATATCATGTATCATGTGCCAAGGTCTGAATTCAAATCCACTTCACACATTTTCACGAAACTAAACGACCCCTCTTTTTATAACTTGTCTTTGGATTTGGCTTTCTAAAGCCCTTTTGCACATGTAATTTTGCAACTTTTTGAAATTTTAAAAACCTCTTGTAAAAACATCTACATATTTTAAGTTGAAGTTCCCGAACATTCACATAATATGGTGGAGATAGAGCATTGGAGGTTTATAAATTTTAGGTATCTAAACAAAAATGATTACGAAGCACATGTATAGGAGGTTGAGAGTCCATATTACTATGCGCACACAGAGAGAGAGAGAGAGAGAGAGAGAGAGAGAGAGAGAGAGAGAGAGAGAGAGAGAGATTACATTGTAGGAACAATCTCCATATGACTAGTCTTGAACTCACGAAGAGAGAGGTAAGAGAATTTAGATTTTGGAGTCGTGCGATGCCACGGGTATATACACCATAATATCCACGGGTTTATGCGAGGGTAAATCTTACCGTAACTAATTTGAAATTCCAAAAAAACAAAACTTCTCCATGCATGCAATGTGCAAAATTATGCTATTTTGGATTGCATCTCCATCACCAAAAGCTCTCCATCTTCCTCTTTGTCAAGATCCACCTCCTTAAGCGCAATACCTACACAGCCTCATAAATTGTCAAGATACCCTATGTAATCTCACTCAAAAACCCTGAATCACACAATCCCTAAATAATGTATCAAAAAGATGTGTGGGAATCTACAAAGCAACAATAGATATGACACCCATGTGTTCGACCCTCAACGATACCTTGGCAGCGTAAATATGTGTTCAAGCGTAATCCTTTCAAGAATCCAACCTACATCCATACTCTGCCCCAACAACTTAGCTCATGCTCAAGCACACAAGTTTCTAGGGATCTTCAGCCTTCAATACCAACATATTAGTGCTACTACTCTTGTGTGTATGGCATCACAAAACATACTGACAGCGAAGAAAGGGGAAGTCTGAGGTCTCTTTGCCCCTCTAGAATCCCGACTCAAGAATAGCTTGCATAGCTCATGCTCTGAAACACCGCTAAAAATGCTCTCCTTTTGCCTCACAAAACAGCAGAAGGTGATATGTGCCTGTTAGTGTGTGGTATCACTAGCTCCTCTCTTGACACTCATCATCATACCACAGAGAGAGAGAGAGAGAGAGAGAGAGAGAGAGAGAGAGAGAGAGAGAGAGAGAGAGAGAGAGAGAAATGAAATGAAATGAAATGTTATATTAACGTCTTCAAAAGGCCAAAATGACCTATGAGACCAATCAGTTACAAAATAGTGAATCTAATACCATGTCTGGGTACAAAAGAACTAGAAAAGAACTAGAAGTGGAACAAAATACTACTACTACTACTACAATCTAAAACTACGTGGGTGTAGCAGCTGATACAATAGGTACCCGGTAAACTGGATGTAACAGTGTGTGAAACAAAGATGGAAGAAATGGTGAGGATCCATCCTCATCTGCACTCTGGATGTCGAGAGAGTATGGCTCGAATCTTCTGTTGTAGTCTCCGTCGATGCTGTGTAGCTCCTCTCCTCAGTCGCGGTCGTCTGTATCTCTGTAGCTCCAATGCTCGGTCGATGAGAGTGCCAGTAGTGGTCGAATGAGTGTGGGACGAGCTCTGCAGTGGTGGCTGCTCCTCTGGCTGTCCCATATCTAGTGAAAAGAAATCTGTAATGTGTCTCTGGGACTGCCTCTCTCTAGCTCTCCCCAGTAAAGTGTCTCTATACCTGTGTAACTCAAGTAGATATAGTCCAAGACATCTCTGATCCTCATAACTCATGACCCTAGATAGAGGACCAAAACCCTCTCTGAATAAGCAGTGGAAACGCCCCCGTATCTCATAGAACACTGTGCAATGACATATGTAGTGCAACTCTGTCTCTGGCTCTCTCTGGCATAATCGGCATATCCTGCTGTCTGCTGGTATCCCTCTGAATCTACCGGTCTCAATCTCGAGCTGATGTGAGGATGTGCGTATCTGACCAATGGCACAACGCAAACCATGAGACATATGTGTGTCCATGTAGCTGGGTCGAATCACAAACCCATCTCCTGTGAGGTGGAGAAGATGCTCTCTATAGAAAGCCATCTTTGTGCTCAACTCCTGAGGCGGCTCTATCCATGTCCTCCTGGTGTCGAGCTGGATCAGGTCCTGACGAATGAGTCTAGTGATCTCCACCCGTGTAAGAGACAGCGAGGGTGCCTGAAGAGAATACTGGAAAGGGGGCAACCTGTCCATGGTGAAGCCATGCGTCTGAAACCATGAAGTCATCTGTGCATACCAGCATGAAGTGTCCCCCTGTAGAGCTAACTGTCTGGAAGACTCAAGGGCCAATCTAGCATATCTGTCTCTAGTAGTATCCCATAGGCTGTGCACAAAGGACACTGATCTAGTAAGCGCCTCAATCTCCATGGGGGGGGCAGCTAGCTCTGCTCGAATGATCGCGTGAGGTACGGAGGCCTTGGCTCTAATCAATCGGGAGATCATAGATACCAAGGGCCTCTCCATACCTCTCCAACCATCCTGGCCTACAGAAGGTCCCCATACCTGTACCCCATACATCATAGCTGAGGCTACTAAAGTATCAAAGAGCCATAACTTTGTCCGAGGTTCCTGGAACTGAACCTGCGAACACATCCTCTCCAAGCCTCCCAAGGCCGCATAAGCTCTGGTCAGTCTAGTCTTTGCTGCTCTCCCCAAAGAAAACCTCGGCCCAGTGAAGACTATCCCAAGGTAAGTGTATGCATCTGTATACTCCACAATCTCTTGACCATACGTGAAGGTCGGTGCCGATCTCCTGATCCACTGCGGTGTGGTGTTAAACACCATGACCTTGGTTTTACCAAGGTTTACAGACAATCCACTATCCTCTGCAAAACTGTGTAATGCATCCAACTGTCGCTGCATACCCTCTGGTGAGTCAGAGATCAAGACAATATCATCAGCATATAACAACAATGGGATCCACGTCCCTGCCAGCTGGGCACCTCTATCACCCTCTCTGTCAATGTAATCAGACACCTCATCAACATACATACCAAATAGAGTAGGAGACAATGGGCAACCCTGTTTCACCCCGATAGTGGAGTGAACTAAGTCAGATATCCCCTCTGGGGTGCGTACATGTCCCATCACTGATCTGTATAAAGCCATAATCCCCCAAATCAACACTGTGGGCACCCCCATCTCCTGCAGTCTGCGCATCAGTCGAGCTCTCGGTACCATGTCAAATGCTTTGCGGAAATCCACAAAGCTACAATAAATCCGTCTCCCATGTGACCTGCCCTCCTCAATGATAGCTCTGAGTGTCAGAATATGGTCAAGAGTGGAGAAACCCCTCCTGAAACCTGCATGTCCCTTTGCCCGTACACCCTCACCCTCTGCCCAGTTACTCAACTGCTGCTCAATAATGGATGCATACAATCGTGCCAGTGTGTGTCCAACCATAATAGTGCGGTAATTTCCAGGCTCTGTAGGATCACCTGCCTTGAATATAGGCACAATAGTAGACAACCTCCAAGTCTCAGGTAATCCCTCACACATGGCACGATTGAACAACACTGCAAGAACCTCCATCAGCATATCCCTAGCATGTATAAAGTGCTCCGCTACTAGACCGTCATGATCGTAAGCCCTCCTGGTCCTCATCCTGTCAATGGCTCTCTTTACCATCTCAGTGGTAAAGAAGGTGCTCGTAGGTGGACATGGCTCTGTAGGATCTGGAAGGGGATCCTGCCCAGGAACCGTATATAACGATGTCGCATACTGGCCCCACACATCAGGAGAAGTAATCACTGGGGGAGGGGAGTGCTCATGGAAGAGTCGCCATGCCTAGCCTGAGTCTCTACTCAAGAACAACTGATACAAGTCTCACTCCATCTGGGCCAGGTAAGCTCGTTTCTTCTTTCGCACAAGGCGCCGGAAAGCAATCCGCGACTGTCTGTAGGTGATGACTCCTAAATGAAGATCCCTCTGAAGCTGGGCTCTCATCTCTCTGCACTCCTCATCATACCAACTATTATGGGGCATGCTCCCAGAATGTCGCCTCCGATCCGGTTGAGTGTGTGGGTATGCCTCTGATGCTGCATCATGTAGTGTCTCAGTCAATAAAGTAGTGCACTCCTCTACTGAGAGAGAGAGAGAGGATAATTTTTAACGTCATGGGCAAATATCCCAAGAGACCTCAAAGATCTATTTGACGAGAGTTGAACTCGAGACTTGTTAGTCAAGAGGGAAATGGCATACCAATCCACCAGAGAGAAATATCCTTGCAACCATGACCTAGAGATTTCAATTGCTTTAATGATAATGATATTCAAGTTACAGCTGCTAAATCATTAAGAAGACCAATAGCATAGCTATATCACAAGAAATCCGTGTTCACCAAAACCATTACTTTCTCTCCCATGCTTCAATTCTTGGCAGCATTTTATCATCACAAATAATGGGAACCTACAGCGAGTGTCTGAATCTGAATCAAATACTTAACTTTCTTCTATTCTCTCCCTCCTAATGAATTTTTGTAGCTTGATTACAACTGAATATTAAGTTAAATGTTCTTGGAGAGGGCATTGTCTTGGAAAATGGCTTGTACAATGACAAATCGTCCATAGAATCTCTAATTTTGCATTAAAAAATCTTTACAGACACATTGCCCAACTAATGTGAATAATGGAAGAGTTTGTCAGATGGGGAGCCCCATTCAAACTCCTGGCTTCTGGATTGTGATCAACTGCCTTGATGATGTAGATGTTGACGAAGGCGTGCCTTAGGGTTTCCTAGGGAACTTCATCAGATGTTACTACCTCCAGCACGCAGCCGTCCTCAGGGTGCTCCCATTGCGAAAGCTTTCATGTACATCTCTTCATGAATGCTGCAAGTTCTTCCATCTGCTTTGCCGAGTAAGGTCTGAACCCCATGGGGCCGTTCCGCCTCTACCAAAAAATCCTCAGAGCCTACGCTCGGCAGGACAATGCCTGCCTTGGCTCATGCTTTTATACAGTTTGATCCAAAGGGCCCAAAACAGGCTAACCAGACGCGTCATGATGCTAGCAAAAATTGAAATATAATGCTTCTCTCAAAGATTGGTTAGCCCTTTCCTCCAAGGCATTGATACTAGGCATCCTCTCTATCTCATAGACTCCAGAAGGTGCACAACAAAAGGAATATACATTTCTCACGCAGCCCTTACTGTAAGGTTTTACATTTTCTGGTATGTTTCTGCAATAAAGAGCGTCAGATTGGACTACTGTTCAATAGAAAAGAATGAAAATGACCCAGCTTTTAACACTAAAGATGCATACCTGAATTCCGGAATACGCTTTCTCCTTATTAACTCGTGGGTTGTTTGATTTGTTACCACCAAGTAGCTGCAAAACAGTGTAGGAAGGCATCATTGGATTGTCTCAGTAGTCAGCAAGTTCAAACAACTAGCATACCGCAGCTTGCATCAAACTGGAAGCTGTCAGTGACAATTACTAGAATACTTCAGCCATAACAAAATCTGTTTTCACGTATATGATAGTCGGGGGGTCCGGGGGACAGGCTCTCTGGGCCGTCCATCAAGACGACCTTCTGGCACAGAAACAGTGCCTGCAGCTGACGTGTCAGCCATGCCACATTTTGTACTCGTTCAAAACTTACAAAACGTTTCTTACGTCATGCTTACCAAAAGTTTGTGAAATCAATGGTTGCTATAAACATAAAAAATCATGCGCTACAGGTTTCATACGATTCTATTCCAACATACTCACGCACATTTAGCCTATATATATAGCTAGGCACTATCTTTGTGTCCAGCATTTGATGGCTCATTGGATGAGAGTTTAGACATCTTTGTTCATCTAGGATCTGACTCTTACTTCTACATGGCCGTTTGTGGAGACAATGGCCTGATCTATCAATGTTTGTTTGAACTTTGAAAGCGTGGTGTTGTAACTTGTATATAATTGTTGGCTTTGTACCTTTTTTAAGGTAATTTTAAAGTAGGAATATAGATATCCTTACATACATGATTTTTCCAGCGTTTCAAATGCTTCATACCTACAAAACGGGGTTTCGTACATACGTCCTGAATCAGCCTGGGAACACTGCACGCCAACAGCCGAAAGGAAATCCAGACTCCTCCCTAGTGTGCGCTAAGTCAGCAGCAGAAATTGCTGCCAACTCAGCACGCAGAACCTGTCGGCACTAGCTCACTGTCGGCGTTGCCACTGCACCTGTAAAAAACGCCATCTGTAAACCCCCCCCCCCAACCGACTATAAAGGCCGAGAAAGGATGGCTGATGTCCTTTACCTACACCTTAATGTTCATTGTAGTGCATCACCTACCAACAGAAAAGAACAGACTGAACAACTTTAAGCACTCAAATAACATTGATGCACAACAGACGGGACGCGGAGTTCCACCCCAAGAGAACACTGGCCCCAAACCTTGGCGCCCCTTTCGGTAAATTCTTTATATTGCTTCATCATGGTACAACTTTCATGGCTCTGCTCTGCATCTTCCGCGGGTAGACTGCCAGAGTGAGAGCCCATGGGTCATATTTAAAGGCCCTTGGCCTCTAAAAGCAGTTTACATGAAAAGCTTCAAAATCTAAAACCATCTGGTCCCAAAAGCTAACGCCCAAAGCTGCCAACACGTTTCACGGAAATTCGTACGGCTACCATGTCATCAACGTAAAATGCGGACGTCCATACAGCTGCCACGTCAGCATGTTAGCACGAATTGGGACAGTCCGTACAGTGTTTGCCACATCTGCTGTTTATGCCAGGTCTTTTTTGGGTCCTGCGTAGCTGTATTATAGGCCCCATCGAACGGGGTCCCATAAGTTGGTAAAGACTTTTTCTGTTGCTTCTTCTTAGGGTTTAGGCCCCTTGGCCGGGGTCTGCATGTTGGTTCCGATCTTCAGTGGCTTAAAAGAAGAGTAATCGTCCGCGATTACAAAATATCTGCAAAACAATTCAAGTCAGCTCAAATTTTCCGAGGTTAATTCTGAGGGACAATCAGCTTTCTCATTCCAAATCAGACCTCTTCATATCCTGAGTCATTGACTTCCCAGAAGAATCTCATCCAAAAAGGAGTATATTCTCATTCCAGATGGGAGCTCTTGATTTTCTTGCATAGCAAAATTAGCCATCACACCCAAACCACGTTGATCTCTAACGGGTGTCTTGATGCACTAAAATTACATACCAATTAGAAATATTCCATGGTTGGCACATCACAATGCAACACAAATGCTCACATATACATGTTACAAGACGCAACGAATAACGCCGCTAAGCACCCCCCTTGAGACAGATGGTCTGCGATATGAAGCTACTCAAAGACTACCTCGTCACTCCCCTCGCAAATAATCTAAAAAGGTTCAGGCCATGAGCTCAGAGGACTAACACAACCAAACGCTAACCAGACCGCAACCTGTATCGCTTGGAGGTTTCAAGCATACAACCAAACGTTCCCCAGACATCCCATCTGTGTCGTTCGGAGGTTCAAACAATACCAACACAACATTTTTCACTACTCCACCCAAGAGTAAATCACCAAGCATTGAAACCAATATTAAAACTAGAGTCAAACAATTCAAATCGGCACCAAGACACGTTTAAAACAGATACCATCCATTTCAAAAAGATCCCAAACAGAATCACCAAACAAGTTCTCAAAGAAAACTGCTAAATCAAACTGCAAAAGCATTCTCGGCATCAATCAAGCTGTCCTAAAACCTGCACCAAAAAATTAGGGTTAGGTTTCTTCCAAAAACTTGTAGCCGACCCACAGCATGGTCCATAAGCTCTTTAATTGTCAAAACTCACTTGGTCAAATAGTGTTCTTGTAGCGGTGATGATAGTCCAATGATATAGCAATCACACTAGGCCTCCAAGGTGATTGGTTTAAGAAGAGAAACCTGCTGAAAGACGTCGAGAACTTTCAAGTTGTGATCTGCTAGGGTTTCCGTGGCAAGCATTTCAAGATACCCCACTCTGCCAGAAGCTACACTACAAGCAAGATGTCTAAAGGCATGTAACTTCGGGTAAAAATTTTCTTGAAAGCTTGCCAAGTCCTTGGAGTGTGCGGCTTGGTAGCTATAGACTTCTACCACTGCATGGCACTGCTCCTGAGAAAAACAATGGCTTATGCCCCGTAAGACAGAGCGATCAAGGGTGGGAGTGCTAATAAGTTCAGTGCGGGACATGAAGATTCTTTGATAAAATTTCCTGTAAAACTCGGAAGCTCCATCTTGCTCTGTCTGCTCTTTGGTAGGACTGACATGCTTTCAGAAAAGCACACGCCTGAAGCTCTAATACCACTGTAACGGGACGGGCACCACGTGCCAACGGAAACAGACTGAACAACTTTAAGCACTTCAAATAACAATCATGAACGACACACGAGACGCGGAGTGCCTGAGTTCCACCCCAAAAGAACACTGGCCCCCAAACCTTGGTACCCTTTCGGTATTTCTTTATATTGCTTCAACATGGTACAACTCCCATGGCTCTGCTTTGCATCTCTTGTGGGTAGACTGCCAGAGTGAGAGCCCATGGGCCATATTTAAAGGCCCTTGGCCTCTAAAAGCAGTTTACATAAAAAGATTCAAAATAAAAGCATATGGTCCCAAAAGCTAACGTCCAAGGTTGCCGGCATGTTTCACGAAAATCCGTATAACTGCCATATCATCAACGTAAAATGCAGGCATCTGTACAGCATAGCAACTAAAATAAGCATATTTTATTTAGAATACGGGACGTCCCGTATTGAAACTTACACTACATCTCATAATGTTTTTCTATTCTAGCGTTTTTTTGCTCAAAAGGTATTCGATCCTAACGTCTTTTGCTAGTTGATCAAGTGTGTTTTAGAGCTTCATGGTGCTTGTTTATGTATGCTATGGTTAAACATTGACGAGTCATTGAGAAGGTGCATGAGCCACTTCATTTCTAAAAAATATCTAAAAAAGTTGACGTATTTTATTACTTATTCTCAAAAATATGTCTAGTACAAATATTGTGCACCACGTATTAAACGTCCCGTCCCGTACCTTGGCCGCTATGCCGTACAATTGCCACGTCAGCATGTCAACGTGAATTGTGGTAGTCTGTACAGTCCCTACCACGTCATCAGTTTTTTACGCCAAGTCTTTTTGGGTCTTGCTTAGCTTTATTATAGGCCCCATCGAACGAATTCCCATAAGTTGGTAAAGACTTATTTTGCTGCTTCTTCTTAGGGTTTAGGCCCCTTGGCCGGGATCTACAGATTGGCTCCGGTCTTCAGTGGCTTGACACATCAACAGTTTGTGACATCCTTAATCTCACAATGCAAAACGTGAAATCATAATTTTTAAAGCCTAAGATTATGGTAGAAGAAATCGTCAAATCTGAAACTATTAAGAGTGTGTGTCATGTGAAGCCTCTAGGTCAACAAAATTAGCAGTAGGAAGCCAAAATAAATAAGAGCATTTGAGTCTCATACGACACGGCATTGGCAAAGCACCAGAAGCTAAAACTCTATGAAAGACACAAATAGAAACTTGGCAGTTGAGTGAGCCATGGGAAGCAGGATGCAGGCACACTTATGGACAATAAACTTGAAGCTTGGACGAAGAAGATGCAAAACACATAGAAAGTGATGTATCAAGAGAAGGATGATGAGATTATGCTTCCATTTCGGAAATACAAAACAATGCATGAGTAGTGGAAAAAGATGGCTGGGAAATAAGGGGCAATCGAGCAACTCAAAACTCAGTTGTTGGCATGCTAATCAGAGATAGAACGGGTCACCAAAGAAGAGGGAGAAGTGGATGAGATGCCAAAAGTCAAAACACAAATTTTGACGCAAAAATCACATGTAGAAGAGGGATTGAATGCATGGACTGATATAAAAAACCGTGAAGAGAACATCCAATGGATTGAGGTGGCAAAGAAGCAAAAGTCCGTCTAGATGTCTACGTCTCCAAAACCAACATCTACACCTCCTAAACCAACCTCTTATGTAATCAATGAGACTTTGGAAGAATAACGAAGGAGAATAACGAGGGCACTTCACGTGAGGGGGGTGAACCGTCTAATGATGAGAACAATGTGGAGGAGGAGACTTAAGGAGCTATACAAGCTCGTGAGGCTTCAAAACCAAACCCATATGGCCACTTGGAAAGTAAAGAAGAGAAAAAGAAACCCCAATGAAGTGGGAGAAACTTCCAAAGATAGAGCCTTTATACTTCGTTTCTCAACAATGAAAACTAGGAAGTACTTTGTGAACTTGAGGAAGAGACGTAAGGATATATACATCTTTTTGCGATATGATTTCACCACTAATCAATTGGCTCATATAGGCCAAAGATTATGGCTGCCTGAAAGGAAGGGAAGGTTGCTTTTTATCGAGGAGGAAAACAATACGATCCTCGAGCCAAGTTCTAAATGACGCCATAAGACCTACGAGACCACTCTAAAGCTAGCTGTATGGAATTGTAACAGAGCACTTAAAATAGATGTTGCTACCTTCGAGGACACCTTTTGAGAGAGAGACATCACTTGTATAGAGACGGATCAACCACCAAATGGGGTCTTGCCTCCACTATCAAGCAATTTTATACAACGAGTTGCATCATAATGTACAAGAAGTATGCAAAGATGAACAAGCACGATATATGTCGATCCGGGTACGACTTGAGAGTCACACACCACTCTACATTGCCATTTGTTACTTTGCACCCATCACATCTCATTATGCTCTTCTGGGGACACACTCACCATATAAGGCCATGGATGAGGATATATGGGAGTTCTCGAGAGATGGAAATGTGATAGTCATAGGTGACTTCAATGCAAGGACCGGCAATCATTAGGTGCCCTTCTATGATACTTCGGAAGAGCTATCACAAGAGGTTGATTCACATGATTTGGGCATTGTGAGAGCTTCATAGGATGCAGGAGAGGTGACAGACTATGGTAGATATCTACTAGAGATGGGAGCAGCACATGGCTATTGCAAGAGGTTGACCCACATGATTTGGGCATTGTGAGAGCTTCACAGGATGCAAAAGAGGTGCCAGACTAGGGTAGATATCTATTAGAGATCGGTGCAACACATAGATTGGTCATTCTAAATGGCTTAGTCAGATGGCCAAGGTCTAGTGGGCTTCGCAACATGAGGTGTAACGGGACGAGCAGCAAGTGCCAACTAAAAAGAACAGACTTAGACAAACATTTAGCACTTCAAAGAACAGAACAAAGAGAGACATTTCACACGACACAAAGTGGCAGAGTTCCACCCCGAGACTCCACTGCATTCAGTTTTCTCATTCCATAACGGAGCTCCTTGATATTCTCGCGTAGCAAATTTATCCATCACACCCAGACCGCGGTGATCTGTAACGGGTGTTTTGATGCAGTAAAGTTACATACCCATGCAATCTCACCCAATTACATCACGATGCAACACAGATGCTTACATATGCATGTTACAAGACACAATAACATATAGTCGTTGATGAACGCTCCCCCCACAAATAACCAACCAGGTCCGAGCCATGAGCCATTCAACAACTCATTCATCACTCCTCCTGCAAATAACCTAAAAAGGTTCGGGCCGTGAGATATAGAGACCTTTACAACAAAACGTTCCCCAAACCGCAGCCTGCGTCGCTTGGAGTTTCCAAGAGTAAATACTTCTCAGACTATATCCAATTTTCTTTTCAATAGTCCTCCCGCAAATAACCAACAAGGTTCGGGCCATGAGTAAAGCACCACTTTTCACTATATACTCCTGTCGGAAAAGCCCGAGCCATGAGATATTCAAACATTATTAAGCATCAATTCTTCTCTTCAATACTCCTAGCCATGAGTATCCAAAAGTTTTCCAAGAATATTGAAACCACAATCAAGCAATCTCAAATCGGCAGCAATACAAGTTCAAAACAAATAAAATCCATTTCAAACAAATTCTAAACAGTATTTTCAAACAAAGTTCAAAAAGTATCTAAATCCAAAGCAAAATTCATTCAAGGTTTTCTTCTCACACTCAAACTTGTCTTTCTGCATCAAAGTGATGGTACGGTTCTGGATCTGGACGGTTGCATCATTCTTGTCACGTCACAATTGCCTAACTTCATGATGTGAAAGTCTGCCTTGCAATGGTACACTTGGATAGTGATTGGAAGAGCACCAATGAGAGGTACAACTCTTTGAGTTTGCCTAATGGCAGTTCTTCAGCTTGTGAATCGTATTTAAAGTCCATCTGCTTGAAGACGTCAGGATGGATAAAATTCTTTGTAATGTACCCAAGATTTTCCAATAAAAACTATTTCAATACTTTGCAAAAGTATTTGAGGCTCGCATTTTTTCTATAGTCATAAACAGTTAACGGAACAATCGGACCCCAGAACTATTAATTATAGCTCTTACACCCGTGGAAACAATAAGTTAATATAAAAAATTTAAGCTTTAAGTTTAGGTTTAAAGATAGGAGTTGACCCTTAAGAAAGAAGAAGTATTTTTAGGAAAGGAGTAGGAGTATTTTTAATAAAGGAGTATTTTTAGAGAAGCAAGAGAAATAAGTCAAGTTCAGAGCTTCTTTTCTTCTTTTTCTCAAATTAGACAAGCTTCTTCTAATATTAGAATCTCAAACTCGCGCATTGAGACGTGTGCGTGCGCACCCAAAAAAAAAAAAAAGGCCACGGATGCGCGCGAACTTATCTTCCTACTTTTCGCTATTCTTAGCTTTTGATTTTGGCCTTGAGAGCCTATATAAAGACCCCTCTTCCCTCACTTTCAACACACACACAAAAGCTCTCAGAAGCAGAAGTTCTCTTGCCTTGACGCCGAAGGTACTCGAAGGTACCTTCTCTCCCTCAACCTCTCACCTTCAACCCATCTCCATCTCCAAATCTATCTCTACCGCAGTCTCTCTCTCTCTCTCTCTCTCTCTCTCTCTCTCTCTCTCTCTCTCTCTCTCTCTCTCTCTCTCTCTCTCTATACGATACGACACGACACGATACAATGGCTCCGAAGCGAGTGACACGAAGCTCCAAGGACACCCCTGTCGTTCCTCCTCCAAAGAAGATGTAAAGAAAGCTATCAACTACTCCAATCATAGCTCAAGTGGAGGTATCGGTTGCGGAAGAAGTTGAAGCTGCTCAACCTCAAACATGGAAGATAAACGAACATGTGCTAATCCGGTAAGAAAAATTTGTAATTCTGCATTGTTATACATACTGACCTTGTAAGTCAAGCTTAGGAATTCTTTTAAACCGTCCAAGAAACGTGATTGAATGACAAGAAACAAGCATATGATTTCATAGAACATTAAAAGATTTGTTTGAAAAATTGTCATTGTTTGATAACTTGTTATTGCTTGATAAATTGTATTGTTTGATAACTTGTTATTGTTTGATATTAAGAGTTGGTTGATCATGTCTAAAGAATCACTTAAAGAGAACAATTGCTGAAGAAATATCTTTTGTTCCTTGCGGCTAGCGAGATGATCCCGCAGTTAGCGCGGAGAATAAGCTTAACTGCGGAGAATAAGCTTAGGTTATCAGCCGCTGAGATTATCAACCCTCTTGCGGTTAGCAAGATCCCTTATGCCTTGCGGGTAGCAAGATGGAAAGTATATGCAATTCGCGGTTAGCGAATAAGTAAATCATTTGCAAAAGCTTTGTTGGTTAGACAAAGAAAGTCCGTAGATAGCGGCAAACTCATTAAAAAATTGAATAATTTCTTTTGTTGAAATATAGGACTGTCTTTTATTGGGCCTCGTTTAAGAAAGAATTGTTTTGGTGATGTTTGAAGGATCGTATAAAAGAACCTGTACCCGGAATTAATAAAGGAACACTGCTTGTACATGTAAAACAATATGGTAGTAATTAAAAAACAAGAGGAACAGGTGAGTGCGGTGTGGAAAGTGGGAGACTAATATCCAAATGGATCTATGTCTAAAAATGGGTGGACCCGATTAGTCGCGTACTTTCTACAAGACTACTAGTTAGTTAAGAATAAGTCTCATATCAAATTTAGGGTATATAAACGACGGCCGTACTCTTTAACGTAGAAAAAAATGCATTGTTTATAAATCTCAAGTATGCCAATGAGGTTTTCTTTTTTTCCGAGAAAAAGATCCTTCTATTAGTTAATAAAACTGCCCATAGTGCTACAACCACCTCTACTAGAGAGGGCTACAACAATCATAAGGGGAGACTCTCCCCTTGATAAGCAACAGATGTACAATGAGGGCTAAATCAGGAGATGGGAGCAGAGAAAAGCCACACAGGCGGATGGTAGTGCCATTTGAGCTCACCCCGGACCATGGTGAAGAACGGCCCAGGACGCCAGAGTCGAAGAAACATCTCTCTACACTCCCGCATGCGGTCGCAGCTGCCTTTAAGTCTCTCGAACTATCCCTTGAGAGTATGGATTAACTCCAGCCAAAATCTCGAACAGTCTCTGCTGGTGGCACAAGGCAAGTCTCGAAGATGCGGAAGCAACGGGCCCGCCAAATGAACCAGAGTATCAAGCCACAGCCGAGCTCCCAACACACCTCTCTCTCATTGCACCACTCCTGAGGGCTATGTAGCAGACTGTAGGGTAGGTCGATCCTCCTGTATCACTATCATCCTGCTAGTAGAGGATAGCTCAAACTGTAGTGCAAGGCTCGTAAGAGTGGACCAAGCAACGCCCCCCAAGTATATTGTTGTGTTGTGGAAAGAGTTGGCATCAGCCGAAGAACCCAAAGCCAAACCTGTTGTGCCATGGGACAGTCCCATAGACAGTGACGCTAACTCTCCAAAGGATGGTCATAAGCTGCGCATGCTGCCGGAAGGCCACTATGTACTAGCCAGCTTCCCACTGCGATAGCTCTATGTGCAGCTAGCCACTGAAACAGAGTGACTCACCGCGGCTGTCTCGCGTCCCACAACCTCGCCCAAAAGACTGACAAGAACTCAATTGTGGGACCCTCCTCCTACCAATGAGGTGCTGCTGCACGACTAGCCTCTCTCCGAGTTGCTACTATGTGACGTCCCATTTGAGCAGTGTACTGAAAGAAAGGGACCCCTGGATGGTCGCTTGAAGAGAAAGGGTCCCTCCAACCACTCTCCAAGATCCCACTGCAGTTGTGCCAGTGGACAGCTCTCCCAAGCCCACAGCCTCCAATGGCCTGTCTCAAGAGCTGTTGGGTCGGCATCTATGACACAAGTCCTCTCGCAGATGCCCACTACTCGGATCCTCTAAAACAACACTCTGCAACCTGTGGGGCCTCTACTAAGACTCTGTGTAATCGACTCTCGTTCTGTAACTCAAAAAACATGGAGGGTACAGTATCTGAGCAAGCCCAAACTGCGATAAGGACCTCTAGTCACGTGAAGACCCCCATCCATCTGGGCGTTGCTGACTCTAGAGGTGTAAGTCACTTAGTTGGTGCTGCCTCTGTGATGTCTTGACACATGCGTTGCACCCCTCTCATGCCCTGTAGCTGGATGCTCTGAAGCTCCTCTGACAAACCTGAGAACTGCAGCCAGTCACCTAGAGTGCGTGTAGGACCCTCTGCCATGGGACCCCAAGAAACATGAGGCTGACCACCAACCAAGTGGTCTCTCTGAGTGTTGACCACGGGGTTCCAAACAAGGGGTTGTCTCAGGCGCTCCTCCGTGCAAGTGAGATGGTGCTGCTCCAGGCCTCTACGTAGCTGCTCCAAGGGGCAATCTCGGAGCTCTGAATCCAACAAGATCCTCTCAAGGTTGTGAAGCATCGTGCTCCCCTTCCTCTGTCTATCTGTCACAGTGAGGATCATTGGTGCATGGTTTGCAAAAGATGTCACAGCCAGAATGCAAACTGACCCACCCAAGTCACAGAGGTGGTCACTGGCATAAAAGCTATCTATCCTAGATAGATTCACTCCTCCCACTCTACTGTCCGAGTGAGAGAAGGCCAAGCTGTCTGGGGGCCTAACAAAGCCAGAGTGCTGCCAAACATCTGAAACCCTCAAAGTCATACATAGCCACGTGCACAGTAGCATGGCTACCTCCAATCCTGTCAAAGGGGTCCTCCAGCATGTTGAAGTCACCACCAATGCACCATTGCTCTGCATGCAGCAAAGACTCTACAATGTGAGATCAAAACTCAGCACGTGCACTCGCCACATTGGGCGCATAGATGTTCAGGAAGCCCAAGAGGCGGCCTTGAACCTGCAAAGTAATCCACTGAGCCCTGCCAGGCACATAATGCCTCTACCCACAATGGCCTACTGCCAAGAGTCCGCAATAGTCATACATACCCCTCCCTGGATACCACCAGGTCCAAATGCAGCTGACCAAAATGTCTCATATTGTCCACGTAAAAGCTGACCACAACGTCTAATGCAGCTCTCACAAAGATGATGCTCCTACAACATAAGAATATCAATCTCTCCGCCCACAAGGCATCGCTGAAGCTCCTAACGCAATCGACCCCGCTGGCGCTGAAATGGGGCCCACCTAATCCCTGCACATTCCATGAGACAATCCTCATGAAGAACGAGAAAGAACTAATGCTACAGCAGCAGCTAACAGTGCTATCTTTGAGGTTGGCTTGGATGGGGAATAATCCGCATCCGAGCGTCTCCTAGATAGGCGTGACTGCAAAGAGTGTCTGGCCCAGGCCCAAGAAGAGCGTGCCGTGCGCAGGGCAACCTCCTCTGTCTAGGAGTCCTCATGTATGTATACATAGCATGGTGGGCTCTGCGTGTCAGCAAAGAAGTGTACCACAATGTGTGTACATCCAGCCGAGTTTGGAAGTGTCATTGAGAACTTGGCCAACGGCCACATTCGGACTATGCTAAACCAAATGCTTCAAGGTAAAGGTTGACAATCTGAGGTGTATCTGCCAGGTCCTCCTGCTCCATCCACTTCGCATCCAATGCGGGTGTTAGATGCAACAGAATGAATGTTGTATTTTCTCAAGATTAGTGATCTTTATTGCTCAAGGTTCCTTTTAGTTCTTAAGGAAAGAGAGAGCTTTCCGTCTTATGGAGAGTGCTGTGATCACGAACAAAGTCAGTGGATATTGTGCTTGCAAGTGAATGAGACTGAGAGAAGGAGAGAGAAGAGATACGACACCCGAGAGGTTGTAAAACCCTCCTCCGAAGGCCCCACTCTTGTCAGCGAGAGTGGTCTAACTTTGATTGCACAAAGGTGTACAATGCGAATGCAATGGACTGATGCAATGGGACTATGCCGATGACGACGACGGTGATGGCGACGACGACTTGATGGCTGAAATCTGAGATCTTCTATGGGGGAACATCTGCAACCAATCTGGGGTTAATATGCTACTTGGCTAAAGGCTGAGAACCTGCTTTTCTTCAATGCTGAATTTGCTGCTCAAAAACGCTGGCATGGCAGCAATCCTAGCATTAGTAGTTGGCTGCAAAAACACTGAGATGGCTGGTCAAAAAACGCTGAACTGCTGCAGATACCTAGCGTTAGTAAATGGGCTGAACTGGCTGCCTTGGTGCTAGTGGAAAAACGCCAAGAACTGCAGGTTGCTGGCGATGGCTGATGGAGACACCAGGGTCTGCTAGAAGAAGAAGAAGAAGAAGAGAAAACGCCAAGGATGGAAGAGGATGGCGATGGTCTAATGCTGAGGGGGGGGTACTGCTGAGAAGTTGCATGTTGAGCGGGAAGCTCCTGCTGCCTCTTCTGCCAGAAAGTGCTAACTTGGGTTTGCTTATATATTAACTTAGCAAAATTGCCCTACCTACTTTTGTTGGAAAGTCACTTAAAAATAATAAGTGAAAATAACCAAAAATAGGAAAATAGGCTAAATGCACTGGAAAATTCCCCTAACTGATGCTAATGGATTCTGGTGGGAATTCCGATGATCGTGCTGTGTGCAACCGGAGGATATGCATCTAAGCTAAGTGACTGGGCATGCACGGTCTACGAATAGACTCACAAAAGTGCCAGATCACTGCTAATCTAGACTTGACTGAACTGACTAAACCCTGCTGTGGTGTAGCTTGTCCACGGACACATAGGGTTGGGATGTGTCACGTGACAGCGGGATAGTTCTTGAATTTAAATAACCAAGAACCGCCTTATCATTTGACCTTTTATCTTTCTATCTTTATGTGCCAAAATTTTTTCTGGAACGAGTATCTCCTCGATTTCCTCCACTTCGAGTTGCTCATCAAAAATATTGTGAATTCTCCAAGTATCTGGCGACTTTAGTCGAAAGGAGACATCATTTATCTTTTCGGAAATCTGGAAAGGTCCATAGTATCTCATGCTAAGTTTCGGAAAAAGCTGCCCTTTCCCTTTTTCTTTCTCAAGCGTGCCTTCTCAAAACGTAAGAGCACGCAATCATTCTCCTTTAATTTCAAATCGCGACGATGCCGATGTAGATCGGCTACCTTTTTGTGTCTTTCTTGAGATTTTTGCAAAGCCTCCCGGACCTTGGCAAAAGCTGTGTCCAAGTCCCGTGTGTACTCCTCGGCTTTCAAAATCTTATCTTTCGTGCTTAGGAATGGTGGAACCTTCGTAGCACCTTCAATAATCTTAAATGACGCCTTCCCCATCGAAGAGTATCGTGTTATTGTAGGCAAATTCCACCAAAGGTAAATACTTTTTCCATCAAGTCTTCTGATACGAGATGTAAGACTTCAATAAATCTAGTATCACTAAATTAGCAATCTCTGATTGCCCGTCAGTCTGCGGGTGGAATGATGACGAGAACTGTAACTGCGTGCCAATGTTCTCCCAAATAGCCTTCCAAAACAAACTCGTGAATTTGGGGTCTCTGGCGGAGACAATCGACTCAGGCATGCCATATAACCTGAAGATCTGGGCAACAAACAGTCTCGCTAAGTGATCCGGCTTGACTGTTTGCTTCACTGGAATGAAATGAGCTTGCTTGCTAAATCTATCAAAAACAGTTTAGATACCATCGTGACCACTCTGTGTTCTCGGGAGATAAAAAATGAAATCCATTGCAATACTTTCCCAGGGGCGGGTGGGTATGCGTAAAGGCTGTAACAATCCTGTGCTTTATGCCTGTCAAACTTGACCTTCTGGCATACCAAGCAACTGCGTACAAAATCGTCCACATCCTTCTTGAGTCCCGACCAAAAGAAGTATCTCTCCACTCCTTTCAAGGTGGAAGCTATGCCGCGGTGACCAAACCCTCAAAAGGTGGACAGTGGCATTCGGTTAAAACCTTTTCCCTCAACGGTTGTGTAACGCACAACCTCGTTTTCTTCATCAAGTAGCCATCCCGAATGGAATATCCCGCTACTACCTCCGAGTGAAAATATCTGCAAAATTTGTATATGTGGCATACTGATTGACCATATCCTCGAAGCTCCTATGATGTATTGCGGAAATAGCAGAACCAACGGCTTCAGAGACAAAGCATCTGCCACCAAATTCTTCTGTTCTTGAACATGGACAATCAAGAAGGAAAATGTGACAAGATGTTCGCCCACCGCATCTGCTTTTCCGATAGCTGCTTCTGTGACAAGAAGTAGCGTAAACTCCGATGATCAGTGAAGATCGTAAAATCTGCTCCGAGTAGGTAATGTCGCCACTGAGTAAGAGCATGGATAACTGCCAAAAGCTCTCTCTCATATATCTGTGTTGTCAATTCCGGCCTTGAAAACAATCGGCTCTCATAGGCAATGACATGGCCTTCTTGCATTAAGACCGCACCCAGACTACAACCACAAGCATCACAATATACTTCGAATGACTTCTCTAAATCCGGCAAAGTCAAGTTTGGTCTTGTAGTCAATTTCTCTTTCAAAGTTTGAAAGGCAGTCACCTCTGTGGGTCTACGAGAAAGGGACTCCTTTCTGTGTCAAGATATGCAAAGGGGAAGCAACCTCTGCAAACTTTTTAAAGAACCGATGGTAGTACGAACATAAGCCCAAGAAGCTTCTAACTTCACGGACATTCTTCAAATTGGGCCAATCACGCATAGTCTCTATCTTGACCAGGTCCATTCTGCACTCCTGCTGCTGAGACAATGTTTTCCGAAAAGTGTATCTCTCGTAAGAAAAATTCACTTTTCTTTGCTTTAATCACCAACTTCTGATCTCGTAATGCCTGAAAGACCTGTAGTAGATGTTTTCTATGTTCTGCCTCATCCTTGGAGAAAACAATGATGTCGTCAAAGAAAGTGTCAACAAATAGTATGTACTCTCGAAAAATCTTATCCATCATTCGGTTAAATGTCGCTGGAGCATTGGTTAGGCCAAAAGGCATCACCAAAAACTCAAATAAACCAAAAGGTGTCCGAAAAGCTGTTTTATAGGCATCTCCCGATGCGATTCGGATTTGATGATATCCGCTCTTCAAATCGGTCCTGCTGAAACAAGAGGATCCCTATAGTCAGTCTAGAATATCATCGATCCTGGGAATTGAAAATCTGTTCTTGATGGTGATTTTGTTGAGAGCTCTATAGTCAATGCACATTCTCCAAGATCCGTCTTTCTTCAAAACTAACAACATCGGAGAGCAGTAAGGTGAAGTACTCGGCTGCATAAGACCCTTTGCCAAGAGGTCTTTCACTTGGTTCATAATTTCTTCATTCTGAGCTCGGCTCACATGGTCAGGTGGCTTATTTGGTGGTGTGCTTCCAGGTATCAAATCAATGGTATGATCCTCAGGACAAGCTGGTGGCAACTCGCTTGACAGGCCCTTAGAAAAGCAATCGGCATGAGTGTGGAGAAAAGCTTGGCGTTCTTTTTCTAGATTAGACATATTTTTCCTATGATCATCATTCAACTCTTTCAAAAAGATTGAGTAAACAAACAGATTGGATTTCATTAATTTTGAAACGGTCGAAGCCGATACAATAGGGACAGACTCGCCCTTAAGTTTTACATCAAGTACAATGGTTCGGCCCTTTTCTATAGTCAAAGTCGCTTTTCTGGCCCGGTAGTTGACCACGGCGTTGTTTATATGGTACCAGGGAATTCCCAAGAGGACATCACAACCTTCCAAGGGCATTATGTAGAAGTCCTCGTGCCCCAAATACCCCTGACAATGCAACCGAAGTTTTCCAATGACAGGTGTAATGGCTACGTCCCTGTCAAGTGCCGCTAGAACTGCCTTTGCTAGTGGTCCCATCCGATCGGGTGTAATCTCGAGCTGTGCCGCCAATTCACGTGAAATAAAGTTGGCCTTGGCTCCTCCATCAAAGAAAATCAGGGCTTCTTGATCCTTCACTTTGCCCCAAGCTCGGCAAAGTTCTGTACTCTCATCAATCGTGCTTGGGTCAGTACCCATGCAATCTGGAACCAGTCCTGCTTTCATCTTGCCTGTCCGTCCACGTTCCTCAGCTGCTTTTGAACTCTCTGGCCTTTCTTCATCTTGATCTTTCCATGCCTTTTTAGTGCACTTCACGGAGATGTGTCCTTGTTCCCCACATCCAAAACACTTCCCCTCTTTGATGTAGTTGGCTCTCTCCCGCGGAGTGAGCCGGGGTCGTGCATCCTTATCTTTCTGATCTTGGGGGCTCTTCTTCTTTCTACTTTCATTTTTAGAAGTCTGCTTGGTTTTCTCTGTCATGATCTCATCTGTGGGGTAAGTCAAACTGCTTGAGTGTATGGCAAAGCCCCGTTTCGCATGACTCACTAGTTCTTGAATAGAATCCGATCGGGAGTGATCTCGAGCCGCGTCGCCAATTCCAGTGAAATGAAGTTGGCAATGGCTCCTCCATCAAAGAAGATCAGGGCTTCTTGGTCTTTCACTTTGCCCCAAGCTTGGCAAAGTTCTATACTTTCGTCCATCATGCTGGGATTGGTACCCATGCAATCTGGAACCAGCCTGTTTTCATCTTGCCTTTTCTTCCACGTTCCTCAGCTGCTCTCGAACTCTCAAGCCTTTTGTCGTCCTTGTCATTCTGTTCTTTCTGTGCCTTTTTAGGGCACTTCGCGGAGATATGTCCAGTTTCCCCGCATCCAAAGCACTTCCCCTCCTTGATGAAGCGAGCTCGCTCCTGAGGAGTAAGCTTGGGTCGTGCATCTTTCTTTTTTGAGTTGCTCTTTCTCTTTCTACTTTCATTTGTCGAAGTCTATTCAGCTCTTTGTGTCATGATCTCATCGGTGGGGTAAGTCAGACTGCCAGAGTGGATGGCAAAACCCCGTTTTGCATGACTCATCAACTCCGGAATAGAAGTTGACTTCTATTCCAAGTAGTGATCTCGGATCTCTGTAGGTAGACCCAAGGTAAACCGCTCAATCTGTTCCTTCAACGAGATCTTCTTAAATGAATAGGCGGCTAAAAAAGAGCTCCTGGATCTCTCGCAATAAGCGTCCACTGTATCCTTCTTGGTCATCCGAAGATGGTTCCAAGCAGTTCGTATATCGCGTTCATACTCTCGAGTCAACCAAGAAGAAATAAAAAGCCTCTTGAATTTCAGCCATTTAATTGGTGCAGTCTTGCTTAATAGAAGCGTGGACCACCAAGTTCGAGCATTCCCCTTAAAGTAAGAGGCAGCTCTCCAAATCTTAGAGTGCTCTGAGTAACGTCCTCTCGCGAAAGCGATGTCAAACTGCTGTACAAAAGACAAAGCCTTCGAAGCATCTCTATATCCATAAAACGTGTCAAATTTAATTGACTGTCTTCCTTAAAACTCTCGAACTTTCTTGCTTTTGTCTTCCAGAAAGTCATACTGGTTGGCTTTGTAGAAATTCTTCTTCTTTGCATAAAAGTTTCTCTCATTAGAGTCTGAACTGTTTGTAGACGAGTCCTTTGTAGAACTGTCACTCACGGAGCGAGATTTTGGCTTATTTTCCTTTTTCTTGCCCTTTCTGAAGCGTTGCTTTTTGCTTCGCTTTTTGCCTTTTCGGTCTTCTTCGATCGAGTCAGATGAGCTAGAAGAACTGGGTACTCCTTCAAATTGAACACGCTTCTTCTACTTTCTTGCTTTTTCAAAGGTAGGCTGACGACTCAAATAACCCAGGAAGTTAACGCCTTTCTTCTGCTTTTTGCCGTGCTTTTTAGCTTTGTTCTGCGCGTCAAAAAGCTGAGCAATTCGTGCATCAACCACCTCTTCTAATTCTTTCTTTGTATACTTCTTGGGAGTAGGAGGTTTCTTGAGAGAGGGTTTTGGGGGTGGTTGACTGATACTTGCCTGAAGCCATAGGTGCCGCGAAAAAAAAAAATGGGATCGCATTTCCCGTAGGAGAGAAATTGGTCGTGCTCTGATACCACTGTAACAGACTTGGACACTTCAAGTCAAGAATCTACCACGACGGCACCAAATAACCACTTCAAAACAGTTCACAGTTCACAATTTATTCGACACTGGCCCGGCGGAGTTCCGTGCCTAGAGATATTGGCCCCAAAGACTGGCGCCCCTTTCGGTATTTCCTTTTGTATTAATCTGAGTTCAAAGTACAAGAGTGCGGGCAGGCACTCACAATCAGACTCTGCATCCAGATGCTCTGAGTTGTGAGAGGCCTACCGACTTATTTAAAGAGTACAAGGGATGCCAAAAGCAGAGCCCCAAAAGCTGTTAAACTCAAAAGCTGAAAATCCAAAAGCTTTTGAAAAATAAAGCAAGTTCTCTCTCTCTAGCCAAACTTGGCCACAGAATAAAGCAAACTCTCAAAATCTTCTCAGCCAAAATTCGGTAGGATTTGAGCTGTGCTTTTTTCGTACACTTCAACGCACAAAGTGGGATTCCGTACGCTCAGCCACGTCAGCATCCTGCCGCAATGTGCGCCGCAAATCACGGAGGTCCATACACTGCAACGTCAGCCCTATAGCGTTATTTCCGGGACTGTTTTTCCCGCCAACTGGGGTGTGTGTAAACTGCTACCCATAGCCAAGCCATACCACGTCACTGATTTGTGACAGGGTACTACTAGATAGAGTTTGAGTCTTCAGAGATAACGGCCAAGGTGATTTCGATGAGCCTGATCGGCATCTGAGCAGCTTGAGTCTACTTCAGACGATGGCATCATGGTTTTGACCCCTCTACAGATGTGCTTGAGGAGGAGACAGACTTGTCGATCTCGGTCTGTTTCCCGGGCCTAAGGCGAGAGTACCTCTCTCTTCTCCCCAGGATTGGTTCCATGTTCGGGACAAATATGGAGTCTCTGCGCTCTGCAGCTTCAGTTGTGGCCGAGGGTTTACCTATTGGGTGGGTTCTTGTTCGAGACACACATTCCCTCCTCAAGGTGGTACTGTTGCCTCGAGTGAGTGGGGGATGGATCAGACAGAGTGGAGTATTCGGGTCTCCCGAGTCAGTGTTTCATTTGCAGACAGATGGGCCATTTGGCAAAGGCCTGTCCTCGCAGGAGACCTCGACTCACAGCGCATGCACAGCCTCTCAAGGCTGAGCATGCCCAACAGTCAGATACACAGGACGCACAGGCTGGTACCTCGATTGAGACCAACGATCAGACAGCTAACGGTTGGCAGCAGGTGCCTTGGCCGCAGCCGACAAGGGTGGGCTCGCCCCACTGCTCCCCTTGGTGGCCGACCTTCTGCAGCTCAGCAGCACTGGGTTCCGATTGGGAACCGTTTTGACCTCCTTGAGGAGGATCCGCCTTAGGAGGCCCCGTCCACTTCAATTCCTCCACCTCTACCTCCTCCTCCCTCGGACGCTTCCCTCGCCTCCTCCCTCTTCCCTAGCCTCCCCCACTTCCCTCGCCTCCTCCCTCTACCCCACCTCCACCCCCACCTCCCGTCCCTCCTCGCTCTTTGGTGGGGCCCACAACCTCGTCTTCCGGCCCCTCCTCCACTCCTCCTCAGACGCAGGGGACTGGACACGCGTCTGCCGCAAGGCGATCTCTTGGTAGTGCTTTCACTACGAGCCGTGTAGCTCGAGAGGGACAACCCCACTTGAGGCCGCCTTTTCTGGTGCATACTTCTCTTTTTGCAGTACTCCCTAGAGGTTTGAATAGCTTTGACATTTGTAGACGCTCGGACTTCTTCGACTACAGATTCACACGGTTCCTGGGTGACTTTTCTCCTGACCTGGAGGAGGCTTGCTTTCGAGTCCACATGCTCTTTCTTGCAGCTAGAGGCATTGAGGCTTTGGACACAACGTTGGGTTTCTCCTTTCCATTGTGCGGTAAGGATCCCGCAGAGTGGACTCTGCGCACAGTTCTTGACTGGTTCCAGATTCAAGCTACTGAGTTCTCACACCACATAGGGGACTTAGGGGTGACAGATCTGGTGTAGATACTTTGGCCTCTTGCCAAGTTCAACATGACGCCTCCGGATGCAGCGGGTTGCAGGCACGTTGTTGTGCATTTGTCTGCTGACACTCAGAGCCCTCCTTGTTATGTATTTGTACATAGGATTCTTGGACAGAGGATGTAGCCCTTCGGGCTACACACTCGGCTTGGGCCTGGGCAGAAAAGTCACTCCTTTCGCGCTTGTCTAGAGGTCATTCGGATGCGGATTACTCCCCATCCAAACCAGCCTCAAAGATAGCGAGGTTGGCTGCTGTTGCAGCATCTGTTTTCTCTCAGTGACTCCATGACGATCATCTCATGGAATGTGCATGGATTAGGAGGGCCCCAATTTCAGCGTCAGAGGGGTCGGCTGCGTTAGGAGCTTCAAAGATGCCTTGTGGGTGGTGAGATTGACATTCTTATGCTACAGGAACATCATCTTTGTGAGAGCCGCATTAGCCGATGTGATCAGATTTTGTGTGGTCGCTATGAGACGTTTTGGTCAGCTGCATTTGGAGCTGGAGGCATCCAAGGAGGGGTATGTATGACTATTGCGGATTCTTTGCAGCAGGCCATTGTGGACAGAGGGATTATTGTGCCAAGCAGGGCTTAGTGGATTACTATGCAGGTTCACGGTTGCCTCAAGGGCTTCCTGAACATCTATGCGTCCAATGTGGCGAGTGCACGTGCAGAGTTTTGGTCTCATATTGTAGAGTCTCTGTGGCAATAGTGCATTGGGGGTGACTTCAAAATGTTGGAGGGCCCCTCTGACAGGATTGGAGGTAGCCATGCTACTGTGCATGGAGTTGAGTTGGCAGCTTGGGAGAGGTTATGTATGACTTTGCGGATTTCAGATGTATGGCAGCATTCTAGCTTTGTGAGGCCCCCCGACAGCCTAGCCTTCTCTTGTTCGGACCGCATAGTGGGAGGAGTGAATCTGTCTCGGATAGATCGCTTCTACTATAGTGACCACTTCTGTGACATGGGTGGGACAATTTGCATTCTGGTTGGGATATCTTTTTCAGACTATGCACCAGTGATCCTCGCAATGATAGATAGACACAGGAGGGGAAGCACGATGCTAGGCATCCCTGAGAGGGTTTTGCTAGACTCTGCGCTCAAAGAGCGAGTGGTGGCTCTTTGAACAGAGGGCTTAGACATGCAGGACTCTCCTGCTAACAAAGTGGCCTCTGGAGTTGCTCAGCTTAGTCGGCTATTTCTTCAAGAGTCCATGGCTCGCCTGCCTATAGTGAGAGAGGAGGAGCAGCGTCTCTAACGGGGCGTTGCTTCCTTGCAGATGATGCAGGAGCAGCATGGAGACAATCGTTAGTTGGAGGAGTAGTTGCAGCAGGCTCGCCAGGAGCTTGCCAGCACAAAGGAGAGGCGCCATGAGTTTGCTTTCCATCGATAGGCATCTCAGTGGACCCAGGTGGCTAATAGAGTGACATGGGCTTTCTTTGAGACAGTGGGACCCCGACATACGCATGCCAGGGTCAGCCACTTGAGGAGGCCTAACGGGTCAACTGCTTCAAAGCCAGAGGACATGCATGCAGTTGCTATTGACTTTTACCATGACTTGCTGTCAGCAGAGCCTTAGGCAGAGCGTGAGGATGCATGCAGAGAGCAGGTTTGGGCACAGATGCCTTGTCTTGTGACTGAGGAGATGCGCCAGAGGCTTGAGCTGCCTCTTCAGCTAGAGGAGCTCAACGCGGCCCTCAGAGCACTTCCCCGTGGTAGCTGTTTAGGTGAGGATGGTTTGACTCCCAGCTTTTTCTTTGGAGTACTGGGACTTGCTTGGCTCAGATCCTTGCAACGCTTTTCAGTACATCCTATACACAGGAGAGATGCTTGCGAGCATGAGTGAGGGTTTGATCTACCTCATTCCCAAGGAGGGTGGCTCCTTGGATGAGATTCGACAGTGGCGGCCCATCACCATCCTCAACTCAGCCTACAAAATTCTTGCCAAGGCTCTGAGTTTGAGGATTCAGCCACTTCTAGAGAGCATTATACATGGGACACAGATAGGTTTTGTCAAGGAGCGTAGTATCCTTGACAATATCTTTACGTTTTGGGAGGCTTCTGCCCTCGCGCGCCTTGGTGGTGAGGATCAGGTGATACTTCTTCTTGATTTTGAGAAGCCCTACGATAGAGTTGATTGGGACTTTTTGGAGGGCACTCTACGCAGGATGGGCTTCTTAGATGCCTAGATCAGAGGTATGTCAGCTCTTTACAGACGGGCACACAGTCAGGTACTTTTGGGAGGTGGTAGAGGAGATCACTTCATACTCACACGTTCGGTCAGACAAGGCTGCCCTCTTGCCCCCTTCCTCTTTCTGTTCTATGCTGAGGCGATGAGCAGTTTTTTGGTTTCACAGCAGGTTGGTCTACGTGGCTTAGCACTCTCTATTCGCGGCGACGAGCTACTAGATGCTGAGTTTGTAGACGACTCAGCTTTGTACTTGGAGGGCCAGGAGGTCAACCTTCACACGTGTGAGCAGGCTCTTGGAACCTTTTGTTGTGCATTAGGTGCACTGATCAACTGGAGAAAGATAGTGGCTGCTTTCTCGGTCGGTAGTGCTCCTTCGCCTGATTGGCTGCCAGGTGAGGGTTTCAGATGGATTTCCCTAGGCTGCAGTTCGATACTTGGGTTGTCAGGTTGGTTTGGACTTGTCTCTTGAGCAACAGATTGCTCCCCTCCTCTTGAGGAAGTTGTTACATTGGAGCTCCGCACGACTTTCTCTAGCAACTCGAAAAGATCCAACAAGATGTGATGTACCACATAGTAGCCAACAACACTTGGTTGTCCACTACAAGTCTGCCTGCCAGGTAGACAGGCTGATCAGGAATTTCCTTTGGTCAGGGTGCGACACTCAGATAGCCCGGGCCAAAGTGGCCTGGCAGGTCATCACTCTCCTTGTTCTCAGGGGCGGTTGGGGATCATAGACCCAACACAGCAGAGAAGAGCCCTTCCTGGGAAGTTTGTTGTCATAGGATTGCTTCCAGGGAAGGAGCCTTGGAAGGAGCTTTTGCTTCATCGGCTTAGTGCTAGAGTGCCTCAGGTTGGAGGCCCTTGGAGACCTTCGATCGGATGGATTTTCGCAAGTGTGCTGAGTTGGCCTGAACAGGAGATTGGAGGACCATTTTGCCGTGAGTCTGCTCCGCTCCTGGGAGGAGTTGAGGAGAGGCCTAGAGGAGCACCAGCCTACTTGCACGGAGGAGCGTCTGCGACAACCCCTTGTTCTGAACCCCATGGTTAGCACTCAGAGAGGCCTCGCTTGGTTGGTAGTAGGCCTCATGTTTCTTGGGGTCCCATGGTAGAGGGTCCGACACGCACGTTAGGTGACTCGCTATAGTTCTCAGGCTTGTCAAAGGAGCTTTAGAGCATCCAGCTACAGGGCATGAGAGGGGTGCAGAGCATGTGTCAGGACATCACAGAGGCAGTACCAGTTGAGTAGCTCACACCTCTTGAGTCAGCAGCGCCCAGATGGATGGGGGCCTTCACGTGACTGGAGGTCCTCATTGCAGTTCGGGCTTGCTCAGAGACTGTACCCTCCCTCTTTTTCGAGCTACATGATGGTGAGGGTCGTTTACACCGAGTTTCAGTTGAGGCCCCACAAGTTGCAGAGTGCCACAATTTGAGCTATCCTCCACCAACAGGATGATAGTGATCCAGGGGGGTCGACCTACACTCCAACCTGCTATAGAGCTTACTCCACAGTAGTGGTGCAGTGAGAGAGAGAGAAGTGTTGGGAGCTCATCTTTGCGGCCTGACACTCTGGTTCATCTGGCGGGCTCACTGCTTCCGCTTCTACGAGACTCGCCTTGTACCACCAGCAGAGACGGTTCGAGATCTTTGGCTAGAGCTAATCCATACTCTCAGGGGACAGTTTGAGAGACTCCAGGGCAGCTCCGACCGCATGCGAGAGCGTAGAGAGGCTTTGCTTCGACTCTGGCGCCCTGGGCCTTTGGCAACCCTGCTTTGCAAGCCGAAGTTACCGGACAACTTCGTGCTTACGGGATTTTCCTACCTCTCCAAGAGGAGAAAGAGCTTAGGAAGCCTCTTGATGAGACTCCCAGAAGAAGACTCTCCCAGAGGAATCCAAAGAACGAGAAAGAGGTGAATCACGAAGTTCCTCTGAAGATGTGGCTCCACGAAGACGGCCATCTAGACGATCGCCAACTCCTCCCAAGAGGAAACCGCCAACCCATAGTCCTTCTCGTCACTCTGAAAGGGAAGAGAGGAAACAAAGGAAGAAAAAGTCAAGAAAGAGGTCGCTCTCTTCTCCTTCTTCTTCACCATTCTCCTCTTCCAACGAAAGCAGCGGATATTCTCGTAGAGAATACTAGAGGAGAGGACATCGCAAATCCTACCCTGCGGGGAGAAGGTCCCAAAAGCTCAAGAAATTCAGAGGAGGAGGAAAGAGTATCTCTTTTCTTACCTATGATGACACCGACAAAGTATTGGCCTGCATCCAACAATTCGACGTGGCCTTTGGAGAGTCCTCCAAGCTACGCCATGTAGCTATGCACTTCGAGAAATATGCTCGTCAATGGTGGCCTAGCCTATGTAGCAACGGCGAAGCCCCAAAGACATGGAAAACTCTACGAGTTTCCATCATGAAGCAATTCCTTGCAAGCGTTGCAAAGGACAAAGTGCTTACCGAATGGCGGAGTTTGAAGCTGCTCTCCAACGAGTCTATCCACAAATATGTGGACAAGTTTTGGGATTTACATCCCAAGGCTACTGTCTTTCAAAAGATAGACTTCGCCGAGCAAAAGTAGTAATTCTGTGCAGGATTACTTGAAGAAATGGAGTATGTCAACTCTCAACGCTTGGTTCTATCACCGAAGTAATCCACCACACTATGTTGCTTTGCACATCAATTTCCAACAAGGGGTTAAAAGGAATGTCAAGCCCATGGAAAACAAAGGCAAAAATGAATCAAGAGGGAAGAGCAATGCCCAAAACCCTTCCCAAGGCAATTCCAATAACAACAACAACAACAATCGGTCCAAGGAGAAGGGAGTTTATAAAGGTAAAAATAAACTCTCTCCTGAAGAGCTAGAAGCTTTTCGTAAGGAGCCCAGATGCTTTAAGTGTTGGGAGCAAGGACATGGCTATCGTACTTGCCCCAAAAGAGATGCCCACAATGAGACTCCTAAAGCTTCCACGATCACCTCTCTTCTATGCTTGGAGAAAGGTATGGGAGCATGATGCCTTTATCCTGTTTGACCTTGGCTCTACTCACAATTTCATATCCACAGAGTTGGCCACCAAGTTGGGCATTCAAGCTCATGAGATGGGAGATATTGTTGTTGCCGATGGATCCTTCAAGGGGCAAGAAGCCGCAGTTATTCCCTTGATTAGGAAATTGAGGCTTCATGTCCAAGGCTATGCTGACAAAAAAAATTTCTTCATCTCTCCTCTCAAGCATGAAGTTGTCATCCTAGGGGCACCATGGTTTGACCGTATGGCTGTTAATGTAAAGTTTCCTGAAAGAAGGTTGTATTTGAAGTACAGGGAAAAGAACATGTACATAGATGCTAATGAGCCTGGTCGTAGCATATCCCTTGTAAATTCTCATGCTTTTGACAAATCAATGAAAAGCCCAGTTTCTGCATACATGATTTTTGTCAAACAATCCATAAAAGGTCCTAATACATTATCAAATGAAAATGGTAAGAATCAAGAAGATTTAGACTTGTCTCATTTTCTAAATGGATTCCAAGATGTTTTTATCGATGATATCCCTATGGACTTACCTCCAAAACGAGGGGATGATGATCATCGAATTAAGCTCCTACCAAGAAGCTCACCGCCTAACAAGCCTCATTATCGAGTTTCCTAAGCTCAACAAGAGGAGATCATGAGGCAAGTACAAGAATTGGTAGACAAAGGGATGGTTAGGCCTAGCTCCTCTCCCCTTTTGTTCTCCAGTCCTTTTAGTGCAAAAGAAAAATGGTACATACCGCATGTGTGTGGACTATCGAGCGCTAAACCATATCACTATCAAAAACAAATTTCCCATACCACGGGTCGAAGATCTGTTTGATAAGCTACAAGGCTCTACCTACTTCAGTAGAATTGACCTTAAAAGTGGCTATCATCAAGTAAGGATAGTGAATGAAGATATCGTAAAGACCGCGTTTCGTACAACAACGTTTGGTCTTTATAAATATCTAGTCATGCCTTTTGGCTTGACTAATGCACCCGCCACATTTAATCGTTTAATGGAGAAAATTTTTAGATCCCACTGCAAGTTTATTGGAGTGTTCTTTGATGATATCATCATCTACTCCAAGTCTTTGGAGGAGCACAAGCAACACCTCTAGGTAATTTCTCAAGCTTTAAGGGAGAACAAGCTTTTTATCAATCAAAAGAAGAGTGAATTTTCCCTTAAGAGATCCAATACTTAGGTCATATTAAAGCATGGCCTAAAGTATGGCCTAATCCAAGGAGTCTACATGAACTAAGAAGCTTTATTTGTATGTGTGCATACTATAGACGCTTCATAGCAAAATTCTCTCAAATAGCAAGACCATTGCATGACTTAACAAAGAAGAACGTTAAGTACTCAGGATTTGCTAAAGAGCAAAATACTTTCGACAAGCTCAAAGAGAAGCTTACCTCCCAACCAGTCCTTATGCTTCCGGATCTCTGTAAAACCATTTGAAGTAATTTTTGGAAAGGTCTCTTTGAAAATCTAGGTACAAGATTGAATTTCTCTTCGGCCTATCACCCACAAACGGATGGCCAAAGTGAGATAGCCAATCTTACGATTCTCGATCTACTAAAGACTTATATACAGAAGTAGATCAACGCTCACAATAAGAGAAGTACTTACCCTTGTAGAGTATGCGTACAATAATATTGTCCATACTACTATGGGAAAGGCACCTTTTGAGATCATAGAGGGAAGACCTAAAAGTCCCTTGCTACTTAAAGTACATGGGAAGATCTTTGCTGCCGATGAGTATAGCCGTGACGGACAAGAATTTTTCCAAAAGATTAAGGAGGCTATATTCATCTCTCAACAAAGGTAAAAAGCTTCTACTGATAAGCATTGAAGGGTTGATTGGGTCTTACTCAAGTTTCCCAAGGCTCGATTGAGGCAAACGTCGGGCTAAAATCCTACGGGCCATCAAAAGTATTATGCTAAACTAGCAAAAAGATACTATGGTCCTTTTCAAATCTTGAAGCCAATCAATGACATGGCTTATCAACTCAAGTTGCCCAACCATTGGCTCATACACAATGCTTTTCATGTGAGCCTACTTAAGCCCTACAAAGGAGAGCCACCAAGAGAACCAATTATTGAAGACCCCCCAGAAATCGAAGACCAAGAAGAGGTGCTACAACCCGAAGCTATCCTTTGGTACGAGGACAAGGTATTACGACATGGTAAGATTATCCGACAGTATCTTATTAAGTTCAAAAATTATCCTTTGAAGATGCTAGATGGATGCAAGGAATACGGAGCAAATGTACATGTTTCTTTTAAATGATCAATGTTTTTGTCTTATAAGACTAATTCGCTTTTTATTGTGCACAAATTTAAGTAGTATACATGCTTAGAATCATGTTTGTGATGACGACTTCTCTCAAACACCAAGTAGAATTTGTCACTCTACTTTGGGAGAATGAAATGGACTCAAGAGCAAACATGCTTGCGGCAGCTATATCTCCCAAGCCCCAAATGGATTAGTCATCCATCTTGGAATGATGTTGTAGGGTATAAAGGGATCCTCTACTGGCTAAGAAACATCGACTAATGACTAAGGCTTTATCTTCTCTACCTCATAGTTGAGGACGACTATGATTTCAAGAGAGGTAATGTCATAAAATCTAATATCTAAGTAACCCAAATGATTTTCTCATATTAAACTCATCATTTAATGTGGGAGAATAAATAGGAACAAGCGTTAGAATATAGACATGTGCTGACATGTGCTTATGGATCTATCTCAACATGGGACCAAAGTCAATGGGTCCAAATGAGAGATGGTTTGTCAAAGAGCAAGGCTAGCTAATGGAGCTTAAAGACCTTAGGATTAGCTTCATTAAAGACCTCCAAAGATAAGCGTTTAAAGTCCTTAAACCTAGGGCCTTAGGTTAAGCTAGGCCCATGCATTTGGTGTTTAATAATTAAGATGTTAGCCATACTTGATGACTAAGGTCCTTGACCAAGCTCGCCAGGTGCTTAAGGTGTTCCAAAGTCAACAAGCAACCCTACAAGGGGGAGGGGGGGGGGGGGGGGAGCCTACAATCTACGGGCATGAAAGAGAGTGAACCCATACTCATGCTAAGCGTGTACCTGCTGACTAAGGTGCTCGAGAAGCTTCGTATGCTTGGAGGGTATGGTGCTTGAGGGGCTTGAGTCAAAGAAATGCCCTACAAAGGAGGGGACGAGTCCAAAGCTAGGGAAATGTTCGACTCAACCTCTCACTCACCCAAAGGGCACCCCTTCCTCAAGGGGCACAAGGATACATGTCAAGTTCTCCCTATACTTAGCTTCATGGGTGCTTGAATCCTATTGGCTAGGATAAAGAGGGGCCCAATGAGCATTTAGAATAATTAATTAATTGTTTATGCATTTTTCAAGCCCTCTCTCTCAAAGAGGAAAGGTGGACACTTGTTTAAAGGCTACCTCTATGGCTTGAATTGACCCCGGCTTGTGATTGGCTAGGCTTGAGAGAGCCAATGAGCACAAAGCAAGAGCTAGAATGAGGAGGTTGACCAAAGTAACTAGGGGGCTTGCTTGCAAGACTGCCAAGTGCAAGAGTTTCATCTCCTTCTTCAAGCTTGTTGAGAAGTTGAGAGCCTACACCAACACTCTTGGCTATGGAATGCAAATCCAACCATGCTTCAATGCTTAAGCTTGCCATCTTCTCCATCTTCATTACTATGCTATCATGCTATGTTAAGCAAGAAGAGTGATGATAAGTGAAGAACTATTTCTTTCTCATATGAATGTTTCTTCTTCCTCTTCCCTACCCTCATTCCCCGCTAGCTCTCTCCACCTTCAAAGGTGTTTGAGGCCTTGGGATTGAGGCCGGGGATGGTTAATGCTTTTACAAAGGATATGTTATGCTTGTGATGCATGAAGTTTTCCATCTTCATTGCATCACCTAGGTCTCAAGGAAACCAAAGATTGTATTGTATCAAGTCTCTCTTTATGGGAGAATCTATAATACAAAAGCCTATTGGAGGGGAGACCGGCTCCACATAAATTCGGTCCTCAACTGTTGTCAAGTTCTCTAATTCTCTCTCTTGCAAAAGTATTGTTCGTGCCAAGTTAATTAAGTATAATGGTTATGTTGCTACCGCAATTAACTTCACCCTCTATGTTCTCAAAGTAGTCTCATAAAAATGCTCACTCTAGTTCTCTTAATTCCGCTATTCTCAAAGTTCATAGGCCATTTCCATTACAGGGCTTATCTCCAAGGAACCTTTCAGCCTTCATCATGTCTGGTACATCGAGAAGTTAACCAGTTCATTGTCCAAAAAGTAGTCTAAAACATAAACCTCACCATGGGAACATCACCCAAGCCCTTGGAAAATAGGACCTCATTGTGGCAAATATGGCGGAGTCAATGTAGGGGTCCATCTCATAGTTATAAGAACGGGAACAAAATTGAACTGGAAACGAAATCAGAAAAATTTGGAGTTTTGGGGAGTTTCCTCTAACTAAAGGATATGAGGGGGTGGAAACAAAATAAGAAATGGGAACATTTATGGAATTTGAAAACGGTGAAAATTGTGAAGTTTCAAGGAATCTTTTTTACCTAATCACATCTAAAAGAAAGACAGAAGTTCTCTATGGAGCTTTAATTCCGGAAGATCCATACGAAAGAAGGGCTCTACTACAAGAAACTTCTTCAAATGCGCAAGAAGAAGAACATGAGAAGAGAGAATCTTGCTCAGACTTACAAAGCCAAGGGGGAAGGTACCCCGAAGGTACATATCCTAATCCCAATCCTGATCTCTCTCTTTCAAATAGAGAAGATCTAAACATACCCTCTCATACATTTTCTCCATCTGAAATTTCAGCCACCAACAAGGGAGAGAAATCCTCTCCGAGGGAAAAGACAACGAAGGTTCCACCCCACCAAAGTCAAGAGACATAAAAAAGGAGGAGACTGGATGCAAAAAGACGTTGACATCCAAAGTTGGAGACAAGACTATCCAAAGCTGGAGACAAGAATATGAAGTTCGACTAGTACAATGGGTGGCGGATTGAACCAAGAGCCCTTGCTCTCTCCGAGAATCTGAAATTGCATTTTAGAAGGCAACTTCTCAAAAAAGTCAAAGCTTCTGCACGTTAGTATGTATCTAAAGGATGCTGCAAGTATTTGGTGGATGGTTGGAATTTTGGAAGGGAAAAAGCACAGTTTCTTCTATGCCTAGTTCCTTCCTCCAAACTTTGAGAAGGATGAAGAATGGGACTGGGTATCCCAAACAGTAGCAAAAGTTTGATGTAGATTGTATTGACAGACTTTTGGAAGTCCTTCTCAAATTTACTCCCTTCATGACTTTGACAAACGAAGAGAAAATACGCAAGTGCAAAGCCTAATTGCAACCAATCATAGAAAAAAGCATGAAGTATATCCCCATGACAAAGCTTTGCCATGTGAGCATGTATCTAAAGGATACTGCAAGTAATTGCTGGATGACTCGAATTCCGAAAGGGAAAAAGACAAAGAGTTGGAAAGATGTCAAGAAGGGTTTCTATGCTGAGCTCCTTCCTCTACTAGACTTTGAGAAGGATGTAAGAAAGAATGGGATTGGATATTCAAGAAGAAACACAGTCTGATATAGATTACAGTGACATATTAGGGAAGTTTTTCTCAAAGTCACTACCTTTATGACTTTGGCAAATGAAGAGAAAATATGCAAGCTTGAAAGCCGGATTGTAACCTATCATACAAAAGAGCATGACGCTATACAATTGGACTACCGTCACCATTACAAGAATATTGTCTCTCTAAACAAGTATCAACAATGCAAGAACTTATGGGAGCAGTTAAAAGATAAGACGCTTGCTGTTGCTGCCTTCGCCCCATCCTCTGCGCACGCTCCAGCACCCCCTCTCCCTTGCCATCGCTCTCTCCCCCCCCTCCCTCCCTCGCGCTGCGCTGCCCTGCACTTCTCACTGCCTGCCAACGCGCAGCTAGCCCAACGCGCCCACCCTAGCCCGCCCGTCCGCCCCCCTCGCGTTCCCGCCTGCATTCGCCCTCTGCGCCTCAGCCCGCCCGCCCCTTGCGTTCCCGCCTGCATCCCCCCCCCCCCCCCCCCCCCCCCCCAAAACCCCTTTTCTTAGCTTGGAGGAGTCTATCCTTGCAGCCTTCTGGGAGCTTCGCGTCACTTTCGTCTTCCTCGACTTAGCAACAGACACAGAATGGCGGCTTCTGCTCCACCTTAGAGGGACTCCACTGAAGCCCCCTCAGCTGACACCGCAGAGACGACCCTTCGACTTGCTCTTTTGTTAGAAGAGCAAACGAGCTTGATGGCCGAACTGGAGCACTTGCAAGCCACTTCGGCTATCTGTAAGATCATTGGCACTCCGCCCAGTCGGGGCGAGGTTCGGGATTTACTACAGGCCTGCCTTCTCTCCGATGTGGACAAGATCACCGATGTCCAGATCCTCGTGAGAGGGTACTACTAGGTAGAGTTCGAGTCTGCAGATATGACAGCCAAGGTGATTTCGATGAACCCACTCGACATCCGAGCAGCTCGAGCTCACTTCCGAGGTTGGCATCACGGTTTTGACCCTACTACAAGTGTGCTCAAGGAGGTAGGCTTGCCCATTTCGATCTATTTCCCAGGCTTGAGGCGAGAGTACCTCCCTCTCCTACCCAAGATTGGTTCCATGTTCGGGACAGTTTTGGAGTCTCCACGCACTGCAGCTTCATTTGTGGCCAAGGTTGCAAGTTTATCCATTGTGCGGGTTCTCGTTCGTGACACGCACTCCCTCCCCAAGGTGGTACTACTGCCTAGGGTGAGTGGGGAATGGATCACACAGAGTGTGGAGTATGCGAGTCTCCCGAACCAGTGTTTCATTTGCAGACAGATGCGCCATTTGGCAAATGCCTCTCCTCGCAGGAGACCTCGACCCACAGCACATGCGCAGCCTCCCAAGGCTAAGCATGCCAAGTAGCTAGATACACTGGACGCACAGGCTGGTACATCGACAGAGACCAGTGATTAGAAAGCGGACGGTTGGTAGTAGGTGCCTGGCCGCCGCCGACAGGGGAGGGCTCGCCTCACTGCTCCCCCTGGTGGCCGACCTTCTGCAGCTCAACAGCACTGGGTTCCGTCTGGGAACCGTTTTGACCCCCTTCAACAGGACCTGCCTAAGGAGACCCCGTTCACTTCACTTCCTCCACCGCCGCCTCCTCCTCTCTCAGGCGTTGCAGGCACATTGTGGTGCTTTTGTTTGCTAACACTCAGCGCCCTCCTTGTTATGTATTTGTGCATGAGGATTCTTGGACAGAGGATGTAGTCCTTCGGGCTGCACGCTTGGCTTGGGCCTGGGTAGGACAGCCACTTCTTGCACGCTTGTCTAGAGGTCGTTCGGATGAGGATTACTCCCCATCCAAATCGGCCTCAGAGATAGCAAGGTTGACTGCTGCGTCAACGTTTGTTTTCTCGCATTGACTCCATGAGGATCATCTCATGGAATGTGCAGGGATTAGGAGGGTCCCGGTTTCAACGTCAGAGGGGTCTGCTGCGTCAGGAGCTGCAGAGATGCCTTGTGGGTGGTGAGATTGACATTCTTATGCTACATGAGCATCATCTTTGTGAGAGCCGCATTCGGCAATGTGGTCAGATTTTGCGTGGTCGTTATGAGATATTTTGGTCAAATGCTTTTGGAACTGGAGGCATCCAGGGTCGGGTATGTATGACCATTGCGGAGTCTTTGCAGCAGGCCATTGTGGGTAGAGGGATTGTTGTGCCAGGCAAGGCTTAGTGGATTACTATGCAGGTTCAGGGTTGCCTCATGGGCTTCTTGAACATCTACGCGCCCAATGTAGCGAGCACACGTGTAGAGTTTTCGGCTCACATTGTAGAGTCTTTGTCGCAGGCAGAGCAATCAACATGTTGGAGGACCCAGCTGAGAGGATTGGAGGTAGCCATACTACTCTGCATGGAGATGAGTTGGCAGCGGGTTTCAGATGTGTAGCAGCATTCTAGCTTTGTGAGGCGACTTGACAGCTTGGCCTTCTCTCGTTCGGACCGTAGAGTGGGAGGAGTGAATCTATCTCGCATAGATTACTTCTACACTAGTGATCACTTCTGTGCCTTGGGTGGGACTGTTGGCATTTTGGTTGGGACTTCCTTTTCGGACCGTGCACTAGTGATCTGCACAGTGACTGATAGGCAGAGGAGGGGGAGCAGGATGCTACGTATCCCTGAGAGGGTCTTGCTGGACTCTGCGCTCAGAGAGCAAGTGGAGGCTCTTTGGACAGAGAGCTTAGACATGCAGGATTCCCTTGCTGACAGAGTGGCCTCAGGACTTGCTCAGCTTAGTCGACTCTTTTTTCAGGAGTCTTCGGCTCGCCTGGCCGTAGTGAGAGAGGAAGAGCAGCGTCTCCGACACGGCGTTGCTTCCCTACAGAGGATGCAGGAGCAGCATCCAGACAGTCCTTGGTTGGAGGAGCAGTTGCAGCAGGCTCGCCAGGAGTTCGTCAGCACAGAGGATAGGCGCAATGAGTTTGCTTTCCATCGACAGGCATCTCAGTGGACCCAGGTGGGTGACAGAGTGACATGCGCTTTCTTTGAGGAAGTGGGACCCCGTCATATACGCATGCCAAGGTCAGTCAGTTGAGGAGGCCTGACGAGCAAGATGCAGGCAGAGAGCAGGTGTGGGCACAGATGCCTTGTCTTGTGACTGAGGAGATGCGCCAAAGGCTTGAGCTTCTTCTTCAGCTAGAGGAGCTACACACGGCTCTTAGCGCACTCCCTCGTGGTAGCTGTCCTGGTGAGGATGGTTTGACTCCCAGCTTTTTCTTGGAGTACTGGGACTTGCCTGGCTCAGATCTCTGCAGCCCTTTCAGTACATCCTGCACATAGGAGAGATGCCTGACAGCATGAGTGAGGGCCTGATTTACCTCATTCCCAAGGAGGGTGGATAAGATTCGATAGTGGCGATCCATCATCATCCTCAACTCATCCTACAAAATTCTTGCCAAGGCTCTGAGTTTGAGGATTCGGCCACCTTCTGGAGAGCATTATACATGGGACACAGACAGGTTTTGTCAAGGAGTGTAGTATCTTGACAACATCTTTACTTTTTGGGAGGCCTCTACCCTCACGCGGCTCCGTGGTGAGGATCTAGTGATACTTCTGCTCGATTTTGAGAAGGCCTACGATAGAGTTGACTCGGAATTTTTGGAGGGCACTCTACGTAGGATGGGCTTTTCAGATGCTTCGATCAGAGGTGTGTCAGCTCTGTACAGATGGGCACACAATCAAATTCTTTTGTTAGGAGGTAGAGGTGATCGTTTCATGGTTACACGTTCGGTCAGACAAGGCTGCCCTCTTGCCCCCTTCCTCTTCCTATTCTATGTTGAGGCGGAGCAGGTTTTTGGTTTCACAGCAAGATGGCTTACGTGGCTTAGCGCTCCCTATTCGGAGAGACGAGCTACTGGATGCTGAGTTTGCAGACGACTCAGTCTTGTACTGAAATGGCCAGGAGGCCAACCTTCACAGGTATGAGCAGGCTCGAGACCTTTTGTTGTGCATCAGGTGCACTGATCAAGTGGAGAAAGATAGTGGCTTTCTCCGCTGGTAGTGCTCCTACGCCTGATTGGATGCCAGGTGAGGGTTTCAAATAGATTCCCCCAGGGAGTGCAGTTCGATACTTGGGTTGTCAGGCTGGCTTGGACTTGTCTCCCGAGCAGCAGATTGCTCCCCTCCTCCTGTCCATCAGGAGGAAGTTGTTACATTGGAGCTCCGCACGACTTTCGTTGGCAGGCAGAGTTGTAGTGGCCAACCAGGCGTTGTTGGCTACTATGTGGTACATCACTTCTTGTCGGATCTTTTCAAGTTCTTGCATCAGCGAGGTAGAGAGGCTAATCAAGTACTCCTTTGGTCAAGGCGTGACGCTCAAGTAGCGCGGGCCAAAGTGGCATAGCAGGTCATTATTCTTCCTTGTTCTCAAGGAGGGTTGGGGATCATAGACCAAGTACAGCAAAGCTGTGCTCTTCTAGGGAAGTTCATCATCAGAGGACTTCTTCTAGGAGAGGAGCCGTGGAAGGAGTTCTTGCTTTAGCAGCTTGGTGCTAGAGTGCCTCAGACTGGAGGCCCTTGGCGACCTTCGACCAGATGGATTTTCATAGAGATGGGCAAAGTTGGCTTGAGCAGGAGACCGGAGGACCGCTTCGCTGTGAATCTACTCAGATCCTAGGAGCAATTGCGGAGAGGCCTGGAGCAGCGTCAGTCTACTTGCACGGAGGAGCGCCTGAGACAGCCCCTTGTTTGGAACCCCATGGTTAGCACTCAGAGAGGCCACTTGGTTGGTAGTAGACCTCATGTTTCCTGGGTCTATTGTGGAGAGTCCATCACGCACTCTAGGTGACTGGCTACAGTTTTCAGGCTTGTCAGAGGAGCTTCAGGGCATGAGAGGGATGCAGAGCATGTGTCAGGACATCTCTGAGGGAGTACTAGCTGAGTGGCTCGCACCTCTCGAGTCAACAGCGCCCAGATGGATTGGAGCCTTCACGCGACTGTAGGTTCTCATCTCAGTTCGGGTTTGCTCAGAGACTGTGCCCTCCCTGTTTTTCGAGCTACAGGGTGGGGGACGCTTACAGCGAGTTGCAATAGAGGCCCCACAGGTAGCAGAGTGCGGTTTTTAGAGGATCCGAGTGGTTGGCATCTGCGGGAGGACTTGTGTCATAGATCTTGACCTTGCAGCTTTTGCGACTGGCCACTGGAGATTGTGGGCTTGGGAGAGCTGTCCACTAGCACGAGTACAGTGAGATCTTGGAGAGTGGTTTTGGAGGGACCCTTTCTCCTCAGCAGACCATCCAAGTGTCCCTTTTTTTTAGTACACTGTTCGACTGGGACGATACATACTAGAAGCGCAGAGAGAGGCTCGTCTTGTTGCAACACCTCATTGGCAGGAGGAGGGTCTCACAGCTGAGTTCTTGGTAGCTTTTTGGGAGAGGTTGTGGGACTCCAGACAGCCGCGGCGAGTCACTTTGTTCCAGTGGCTGATTGCACACCGAGCTACAGTAGTTGGGAGCTGGCTTGTACATAGTGGTCTCTCGGCAGCATGTGCAGCTTGTGACCATCTTGTGGAGAGTAAGCGTCACTGTCTTTGGGATTGTCCTTTGGCACAGCAGGTTTGACTTCATGTTCTTCCACTGATGCCAGCTTTTCCACTGCTCGGCAGTACACTTGGGGGGAAGCTGCTCGGTCCACTCTCACGGGCCCGGCACTTCAGTTTGAGCTATCCTCCACCAACAGGATGATAGTGATGCAGGAGGGTCGACCTACACTCCAACCTGCTACAGAGCTTACGCCACATGAGTGGTGCAGTGAGAGAGAGGAGTGTTGGGAGCTCATTTGCGGCCTCACACTCTGGTTCATATGGCGGGCCTGCTGCTTTTGCATCTTTGAGGCTCACCCCAAGGTTGTACCAATCCGTACGTGCGGATCTTTACCGTACAGTACGGCCGTACTGATCGTACAGTACGCAGACTGATCGTACTATACGGCAATTTTTTTTAATAAAAAAATTTGGGTCAATTAAGTGTCCGGATGTGAGCAATCAGCATAGCGATTTTAATTTTGCACTTAGGGCAGCGAAAATTTGCCGTGCATACGTAAATTTGGGGGCGCCTATTCTGCGCGTGGCCATTTTGAGAAATCTCTGCAACGCAACAACACTTAGTGTGTGTGCAGCTTCACAATAAGGTAACTGAGCATCTCTCTCTCTCTCTCTCTCTCTCTCTCTCTCTCTCTCTCTCTCTCTCTCTCTCTCTCTCTCTCTCTCTCTCTCATCTTGTGCCACAGGCATACTGTGAGCACTCAATAAAAATTATGTCTTATGATAGCTTGGTTAGTGAATCAAGAAAACTTATGTCTTATATTAAGTTGGTTAGTGAATCTTTGGTTGATAATGTTAAATGTGTGTGGTAATCATTGATGAGTCCCCAAGCAGTTTGCATGATATACATTTTCTAAATCTGAAAATTTTGTTAAATGTTCTCTCATTTACTTGTTTTTTTACAAAGGTACATATTTTTATGTACATAAAAAATTTATCCATACGGAACAACGTACAGATATGTACCGTACATTACGTATGGTGCCACCTTGGCTCGCCCTGTACCACCAGCAGACTGTTTGGGATCTTTGGCTAGAGTTGATTCATACTCTCAGAGGACAGTTTGGGAGACTCCAGGGCAGCTCGGACCGCATGCGGGAGCGCAGAGAAGCTTTCCTTCAACTCTAGCGCCCTGGGCCTTTCTTCACCATGTTTCAGGGTGTGCTCAGATGGCACTACCGACCACCTGTGTGGCTTTTTCCTCCACCCATCTCTTGATTTAGCCTCATTATACATATGTTGTTTTTCCATTGGGAGTCTCCCCGTCATGATTGTTGTAGCCCTCTCTTGTAGAGGTGATTGTAGCCGTATGGGCAGTTTCATTAACTAATAGAAGGATCTTTTTCTCGGAAAAAAAAAAAGAAATTATGGACCATGTTGCGGTTGGATACAAGCTTATGAAAGGGAAGCTAGAGTTTACTACAGAAGATCCCCCGACAAACAATTAGAATCCTCGGTCACAACAAACAAATTCTCGGGATTCTCGTGGAAGTCCACCACAAAGGCCTCGTTTGACGCTACAACAACGAGAAACTTTGTTACAAGAAGGCCGATGTTTTGGATGTTTTCAATCAGGACATAATTTTCATAATTGTCCCAAAAGAACAGATAGACCCGCAGAGCCCACCCCTGCTCAGACAACCGAGAGAGCCTCAAGACCACCTCCGTCTACACGAGCCAAAACTTGTTCTTGACATTTATGGAATAAATCTTTAAAAGTTTTAATGAATTATGCAGAGCCTAAGGAAAAATCAATGGCTTCAAAGCACTTATCTTCTTTGACCCAAGAGGCATCGTGAATGTGAGGTCCCCAACCCGGAAAATTTGGGCGACTTGATAGATAACCTTCCTTTATTCTAAAGTTCCATTGAAGACACCCTGCTCCGATTCCACGAAGCAAGGATACGAGCAACACAGAAGAGAGGAGGTCCTCTATCCATCGTGATCGTAGTTTTAAGGGTCATACACCACAAGCTAGGTTGATAAATCAAAGGATTTGTAATGGAAGCTAATTCCTATATCATAAAGATAAAATCTCATTGACATCTCAACAAAAGTTACGGAAGACTGCACGCCATCACCTCCTCCCACTTGCCTCCCCCTAGTACTGTCCTGTCCCTGCCAGCCCCCCCGCACACCCCACCCCCCCGCGCTGCCTGCCAAGCTAGCATGCTGCCCAGTGTTGCCCATCCGCCCCTCTTTCTCCCCCCCCTTGCTTGCGCTGCTTGCAGCCTATTGCCTTCCCTCACTCCCTCCTCGATACTGCACTCACCCCGCCACTTCACCTCACTCTCATTGACGCCTTCCACTCTCCTTCGTTTGCCTTTGCAACAGCAGACATAGATGGACAATTTTGCTCCGCCACAGAGGGATTCCACTGAAGCCCCCTTGCTTGCCCGACCCCGTAGAACCCACCATCCGACTTGCTCTTTCGTCGACAGAGCAAGTGAGCTTAGAGACAGAGGTGGCGTGCCTTTAGACCACCTCTGTTATTTGCAAGATTCTCGGCACCAGACCCAGCAGAGGGGAGTGCGTGATCTCCTTCAGGCCCGCTTTCTCGTAGAGGTGGGCAAGATCCTCGATGTTTAGCTTCTCGGACGTGACTACTACCAAATAGAGTTTGAGACTCCCGAGATGGCGTCCAAGGTCATTGCGATGAGCCCCTTGGCCATCCGAGCAATTCGAGCTCACTTTTGACAATGGCGTCACGGTTTCGACCAAGCTACGGATGTTTTTGTCGAGGAGCCAGACCTTCCAATTTCGGTCTGCTTTCTCCGCTCGAGGAGAGAGTACCTTCGGCTCCTGTCCAGGATTGGCTCAGAGATTGGGACAGTTCTGGAGACACCTCGTACGGTAGCTTTTGTAGCTACCAAGGCAGCTCGCATTCCCACAGTACGTGTTGGTGTGAGACACCCACACGTGGTCTTCAGGCTCTAGGCCAGCAGCAGTGGGTTCCCATAGGGAACCGTTTCGACCCTCTACAAGGTCCCCACTCCTTCCTCCACCTCAGCCTCTCCCGCGACAGCCCCCCTCCCCCCGAGTCTCCTTCCATCCCCCCCCCCCGGCCCCCCGAACCCTCTTCCTCCTCCCCATCTCCCCCCTCTCCTTCCGTTGCTCCCTGCCCTTCCACCCCTCCATCCCCCACTACCCCCCCTGCTTCCTCCTCTCCTCCCGTTCCTACTCCACAGTCGACCCATGGGGTAGGACCTTCCTCGGCCGCTAGGAGATCTCTTGTCAGCTTTTTTGCCACGAGTCGCTTGGCGAGAGAGGGACAGCCTTTCTTGCCTATCCCCCTTCAAGTGCAGACGTCTCCCTTTGTAGTAGTTCCTCGTGGACTTACGAGCTTCGAGGTTCGTCGTAGGTGGGACTTCTTCGCCTATGACTTCACACGGTTTCTTGGCGATCCTTCACCTGTGACTTTGAGGCAGCTTTCTTCAGAGTCCATGTACTGTTCCTTGCAGCTAGAGGGATAGAGACCCTTGACACAATGGTTGGCTTCTCTTTTCCCCTATGTGGCAGGGACCAGCCAGAGTGGATGCTGGACTCAGTGTTGAAGTGGCTGCAGACAGAGGTCCTTGAGTTCTCTCACCACATGGGAGACCTATGGGTTACAGACCTGGTAAGGTAAAAGGTAAAATGATAAGGCAGTTCTTCGTTAAATTCAAGAACTATCCCGCATTGGATGCGAAGTGGATGGAGCAGGAGGACCTGGCAGATACTTCTCAGATTGTGAACCTTTACCTTGAAGCATTTGGTTTAGCATAGTCTATTCCAAAATTAAACCCCGAGCTCAACTGGGCGGAATTTGGTGCAGTGGGTATGCACGAGAGGGGAGTCGCTCCGCTCCTTTGTCAACAGATTGCCCCGATTTTGATACTAAAGTCACTGATGTCTCTTTTGAGTTTCAGGGATACTTAGAGCTGACAGTATTCTGCTGTATGACTTTATCAACTGGAATTCTCGATAATATAATACCGATTTGTTCTCGACTTGTCTAAGTGCAAGAACTAATAGACGAAATGACTGCAGCATTTCAGTCTGAAAGGCATTTCAATCTGAAAGATCTCTATAGACATGGTTGCAATAAGAATTAGTCAATTAGGCATCATTGAGGTCCCGAGTGGATCTAGATGCGATTCCTAAATACGTTGCCGATTAATCATGGTCCGAGATCCGAATGAATTTTTGAATGTGACTTGTCATGTGATGTCAAGTGATGTGACCGTCGATTGGTACGTGTGCTAGATGTGTGTTCCTAGTGCGTTGGTACTAACAGTCAGTGTCTGCTAAGACAGTTTATGGCCTCTGTCTATTTTGCAGGCGTAATCGACGGCGATTACAATGCTTTCAAGAGGGGGGTATGTCACAAACCGATGACGTGGCAGGAGAAACACACACACACCCTACCTGTGGCTGTGGCGGCAGAATTCAGAGCAGTACTGACGTGTCAGGATTTCCGGAATTTACACTGAATGCCGACGTGGCATGACTGTACGGCAGCCTCCGCGTTTTGCAACGCTTTACGGAGCTGTACGGCCTACTTTTTGCCTACGGAGGGCTGGCTGAAAACCTACGCAAGTTGCTTTATCTGACTAAGCAAGCTTATGAGAGGAATTGCTTTATTTTTAAATGCTTTTGGTGAGAGCTTTTTGGGCTCTGGTTTTGGCATCCCTTGTAAACCTTTATAAGTGTGGCTTGGGCTCCCACTTCTCAGAGCATCTGGACGCAGAGTCTGAGAGTGAGACCCTCCCACTTCCTTGTACTTTGAGCACAGATGTGAACTATGAATTGTTTTGAAGTGAATCTTTGTTGTGTTCCAGTAGAATCTTGACTTAGAGTGTCCAAGTTTGTTACATTGGACCCCTCTTTAGCCTAGCCAATAGGATTCAAGCACCCCATGTGGCTAAGCATAGGGAGAAACTGACATGTATCCTTGTGCTTCGTGAGGAAGGGTTGCCCTTTGGGTGAGTGAGAACATTCCCCTAGCTTTGGGGCTCGCCCCCTCCTTTGTACGGCATTTCTTTGACTCAAGCGCCATACCCTCCAAGCATGGGAAGCTTCTCAAGCACCTTAGTTAGCAGGTACACGCTTAGCATGAGCATGGGTTCACTCTGTCTCATGCCCCTAGCTTGTAGGCTCGCCGCCCCCCCCCCCCCCCCCCCCCCCCCCCCCCCCCCCCCATGTAGGGTTGCTTGTTGACCTTGAAACACCTTAAGCACAGGGCCAGCTTGGCCAAGGACCTTAGTCATCAAGCATGCCTAGCATCTTAAATATTAAACACCAAATGCATGGGCCTAGCTTAACCTAAGGCCCTAGGTCTAAGTATTTTTAACACTAATCTTTGGAGGTCTTTAATGAAGCTAACCCTAAGGTCTTTAAGCTCCATTAGCTAGCCTTGCTCTTTGACAGATCATCTCTCATTTGGACCCATTGACTTTGGCACCGTGTTGAGATAGATCCATAAGCACATGTCTATATTCTAGCTCTTGTTCTCGTTTAATCTCCCACATTAAATGATCAGTTTATTATGAGAAAATCATTTGGGTTAGTTAGATATTAGATTTTGCCCAACCGGTCTCTCTCAGCAGTTTGATTCTTCAGCAGAAAGGCTGCTTTGGTCACATGCTTTATCTCTCAACGCAATGCCATTCTGCGATGAGACGGCTGGTTTGGCTGCAGGCTTCAATTCTTTGGTTTCTTCATTTGGTTTTTGTGATCGAGGATGACTAAGAGCTTTGTCAGTATGGACAGTGAGAAGGATTGCATGCTATTTAGGTAGTGGTCATAGAGCTCCAATGTTATGGATGTAGGACCTTAATGAGTAAAAGTTCCCTGGTTTTTCAGTTCCTTAAAGCATATGAGGATTCCATGCAGTGTTGCTAGTGTTGTTGATGGTACATAGAGGTTGGCATATACGACTTCTGCTTGGAAGCTGGACTAACGAGCTCTCTACATCACTTGGTGCCCAAAAGACTATCTGGTTGATTTGTGCAGCTGCGACATGGTCAGGTCTCTCCCATCAGTAGCTACTAATCTTTTCATTATTGCAGTCCCTATACTGCTTAAGTACAGGGACAAACACAATAATTATGTAGAGGTTATTATATTAACATAAGGGTTATTCACGGTTTTTAGTGGTGAAAATGGTTAAAGCCCGTTTTTGTTTTGTTTAAAATAGGGAATTCAATAACTAATGACACCTTTTCGTAACGATCTTCTAAATACCTTTCCAAATCATAGAAAAGATGTTAACAATTTATGAATCACGATATTGTTTCAACTACTGTTATTTTTTAACTCTTACCTGTGAAACAAAAGCAAGAGCACTAGAAAAAGGAGGGCAGCCAGTAAAAGGACCAGCAAGATGATAACAGCAGAAAAATATAGCCTGTAAATCAACAACCATACCTTAAACAAGAATAAATTAAACAGTGTTATTTGATGCTTAAGATGTTGAAGAATTGAATAGAGCTTGATATCCAAGACATTGAGTCTGAAAGTCATGATGCAAGGATTAAATCAATTCGAACACCTAGACAAATAGGCAATTGCTTACCAAGAACTAGGTCTTCCAGTGCTACTCAAAGACATTGCATACATGACACTTGTCCAAAGACAGAGTATCGTCTCTTCAAAAATGTACCACCTACACAGAAAAGCATGAAACTAGTGAGGATCCATTAGACCAAGAACATCACCACCAATTCAAGCACACTTGAGGCTGAAATTCTCCACTTAGGCATACACAAACATTGCATTATGAAACAATTCAGCAAAAATACAGTACTTAAAAGAGAAGCCAGCTGTAAGACTGTTTTGAAGTAGCATAGGTTGCAGGAAATAAGTGGCATACAACCCTTTTTTAAGACCATTCTCAAATTTTCAAATTGCAGAGTCAACACAGTGGCTGAATCCTCTTCTAAAACACGTTGATATCATAAGAAGGTCCTTACCAGAACCTGCAATGGTTGCCATATCCCACACAAGTCCCTAGCCATGCACAGTAATGATCAAATCGCAGAACACATTTGTTACAATCATGGCAATGTTTTGATCTTGGAGGCTGCACACCAGATGCATTTCATCAGTAAAAACATGAGCACAAAAACAAAAGACCAAAAAATTTGAACAATAAGATGGTGGCAAGCAGCTATACAAGAAGCTCATGCGTACCTGGTATACACGGCAAGTGGGGCACGTCCTGTTGCTGTCCAATCCAAGAAGAGAGAGATCAATGCATACACAAAAAGTCTCCCAACACTGACGTTGACTGACACTTTGGAAAACAGAAACTTCTAGTAAGAATATGCCAGGCATAAATAGTCAAGTTGTCCAATGCTCCACCATGATTTATCCTACCTAAAGTTTGTTTAGACAAGTTCCTCTTCTCTTTACAGCAGTGCTGATGTGTAACAACCTGAAAGCGTTGTCATATAGACACACAGATATTTTGACCAGCTAGCATGACGCCTTTGCCTCTTGTCAAGACAATGATAGAGCTAAGAGGCAGGACAGACAAGGGGACCAGATGAAATGTGGATGGTCAAAGCCAAGCATAGCCAGACTAGAGTCTATATCCAGTAGATGAATAGACAGAAGACCACTTCTCCTCTAGTAACTCTCAAAACCTCGTCCCTTCTCCTCTAGTAAGTCTTAGAAACTCATCTTGGTCGTGCATTGGTCTTAACAGGTTGGGGGAAGGGGGGGGAGAGAGGAGCCTTTGCCAGAGAGAGGTGAGGATAACCTGTGGGTAGGAGGGCGTTCATCATTGAGCACTGATCCACCCTACCCCTAAACTAGTCCAAGAATCTTTCCACTCCATGGCAAATGTGGCAAGAATTCGCGGAGGAGACCAGATAATCTAACTGTGATTGTGAATGTTGAGACCCATACTTGGAAAAGAGAGATCCATGCCTATCTCCATCTGTACTAGACATGAAATGCTTTGTCTATACCCGAAGGACTTTGTGCTAGAGCCTCTCTTGCCAGCTCTACTGCCTCAAAATTAACACGCTCTCTCAAAAGGAGAGACATTCATACTCCTGAAAGATGGACTTCTTGACCAATGATACCTAGAGGTAGTCTTTCTATTGTCTACTTAACAATCTGTATCCCACCACCTTGCCTATCAAACATCAAGCTTTGAGTGTGGTTATCAAGCCATGAATAGAGAAAAGAGTATCTGCTGTGAATTTGTTATTCCCCTTAAAAGCCATCATGCCCAAGCAAACCAACTACCCACAAGGTCATGTCGTTGCCAATTTACAAAAGCCAATAAAAGATCCCATTTGCCCCCAGAAGAAACCAATCCAACCTGTAAGACAGCCAGTAGACAACGAAATATCATCCCCGGTTGAGGCTCTCGTCCCCAAAAAAGATGAGAATCCTTCTGGCTGAACACGTTGCGCCGGTTTTGCCCCTTCTACCCCCATGTTACCTCAGGCAGTGCCTCCCCTCCTAACTAACTCTTTACGTCACATCTCCTTCCCTCCAGAATGTTTTTTAATCTTTGAGAACTTATGTCGAAGGTTCTAAAATATGTTTCCACTCTACCAAACACTCTTCGTAAAGTATATTTTCAAAAGGCGGATGGCTAGTGATTGGCATCTATGAGTTCAATGGTACTATTGGCTCGAGATGTGAAGTTCAATGTGAAATGTTGGACTGCTGTGATGCATGCTAATATTTTGTGCCATAATGTGTATTGTCTGTTTGACATGAAGATGAGCGTGGCTGCCGGATGCCAACATCTACTAACCCTTTGTTTGTTTTGACCAGTATAATCAAGGACGATAACTCTTCTTTCAGGACTGTCGTGAGATTATGGAGCTACAAAGCTCAATTTCAGGTTGCTGAATCTCAGGTCTAACCTGGTCTGGTTGGAGCTGGTCTAGGATTGGTCGTGTCTAGTATCAGTTGGAGACGTCTAATCTGCACAGGTCTGACCTGGTGTTGAAGCATCCAAAAATTTGACAAAACATTTTTAAGAGAATTTACCACATTGCGCTTTGAAGTGACCACAATGTAGATTATTTTGTAGAAATCTTTCTAAACTTAAGATTAAGTGACTTTAACCAATGTCTTTTTGTAGCAACCACTAAGTAAAAGAAAGAGGCCATTGCGCCTCATTGTACACACAAAGATTGGAGGCAGATCTTGAAGAACAAAGATCCTTTCTACTTATGTCACGTGCACATCTAACCCTATATGTACATGGACAAGCTACTTCATGACAAGGGTTCAGTTCACAGTTCAGTTAGCCTAGCATAGGAAGTGTTCTGGCACTTTTGTGAGTGTTCACAGACCGTGCATGCCCAGGCACTTAGAGTAGATGCATATCCTCTGGTTGCACACAGCATGATCATCAGCAGTACCATCAGATTCCATCATGAGCATTTTACAGTGTAGACAACCTATTTTAGCCATTTTTCACTTATTATTATTAAGTGACTTGGTTGGGAAACTGGGTAGGGCAATTTGATTAAGATAACATATAAGAAAAGCTAGTGCTCGCACTTTCTGGCAGAAGAGGAAGCAGGGACCATACATCCGACAGTGCACCTTCTCAGAAGACTCCCCTCCCCGGCAGTCAACCTAGCGTTTTCAGCCACAAGAACCAGCCAGCGTTTTTCATCAAGTGCAGATCAGCCCCAGCGTTTTGCCACTTGCAAATCAGCCTGGCAACAACAGATCCCTTAGCGTTTTTGCAGCAAATCACAGATCAGCCCTAGTGTTAGCGGAAACAGCAAAATCAGCCCAAGCGTTTTTCGATCAGCATGACAACATGGCTTTTGCAGATTCTCCGCAACAGAACCAGCATAGGCATCAGCGTTTTCAGTTTTCAGCAGTCAGACTCCGCAATAGAACCCCCGAACCTTGCAGATCTCACCGTCCCGCGGCAAATCCTCGCCGCACGGTCAGATTAGCCAAGGTTTGCAGATTCAGCCCAGACAACGCAGATTTCAGCATCTGCGTTTTCAGCATGTCGTCGTCGCATCGTCGTCATCGCCGCGTCACAGACATAGAGTCAGAATTCAGCAGATACAAGATTTGCAGATTTCAGCCATTAGCGTTTTCAGATTTCAGCCCGTATCGTCGTCGTCGACATCGTTGGCAAGTCCATTGCATTGTTGAGATTTGTGCAATCAATAGTAGACTGCTCTCGCCATAGAGAGTGGGGCCTTCGGAGGAGGGTTGGACAACTCTTTTGACAACTCTTCTAGTGTCGTATACTCTTCTCTCTCTATCTCTCAGTCTCAGCACCTTTATTCACAGTGTCTACCACTTTGTTTGTGATCATTAGCACTCTCACTAAAGGAACGGAAGGCTCTCCCTTTCGTAAGTAAAAAGAACCCTTGAGCACAGTTCAGAGCACTCATCTTGAGCAAAGTTCAACTTTCACTTCCGCTGCACCTTACAACTTGGCCAGTGATTAGACGCAATAAAGAGATATTGCCAAGGGCATCTGTTTAGGGGCCATCTATCTCAAAGGTGAACTCCGCCAGTCTATTTGTTATGAGGTATTTGTTGATTCACGTACTTTCTGCTATAATGTGTGAAGTCTGTTATCAAGTTTCACCACTTGTTCTAGAAAAGCCATACAGTTACCGTCAACACGATCCATGTTCAAGATTTGGAGGTCACCTGTTGCTTTGTCACCTTGGATCTCGAATTTCAATAGGATACCATTCTACCCCATATTTTCTTATCTTCTCCATGCATCATGAAGTCGATATATTGATGCATCATGCATGCCATGTTGTTGGGGAGAATTTAACTTTTTGGCACAAGACGAAATTGATAAAAGTAAATGTGGCTGAATCATCTATCATGATCGTAGCCCGTTTGCCATTCACAATGTTGCTAAATTGACTATTTTCTTATTTTTTGAGTAGTTTCTATTTAATGAAATTAAGATGCTTAAATTTGTGCACTTGAGAACTATTAAGTTAAGAACTGTAGATCTACAAGAACTGATAAAAGCCATCAGGAACGGACATCTCTGATGTGGCATATGATGGGTGACACTAAGCATCGTGAAGGAGTTGTTCCGTAAGTTCAGTGGGAGAGAACAGGTGACAGGTATTCCCGATGCGTCGCACGATGGGTGACGGGAGCATCATATAGGAAATACCCCATTGGTCTCAAAAGGAAATCCGAACCGAGTAAGAGTTACACGTAAAGATGCAAGCACATGAATAATGTCACGTGACACATCCAAACCTTTGTGTCCGTGGACAAGCTACAGCATGATCAGGGTTCAGTTCAATCAAGTCAGTCTAGAATAGGAAGTGATCTGGCACTTTTGTGCGTCTGTTCGCAGACCGTGCATGTCCAGACACTTAGTATAGATGCATATCCTCTGGTTGCACACAGCATGATCATAAGCATTCCCATCAGAATCCTTCAAGGAAATTTTCCAGTGCATTTAGCCTATTTTACCTATTTTTGACATTTTCCATTTATTCTTTTTAAGTGACTTTTGTTGGAAAGTAGGTAGGGCAAATTGAGTAAGTCTGTATATAAGCAAACCTAGACTAGCACTAAATGGCAGAAAAGGCAACAGGAGCCAAGCTCAGCAAGCAACTTCTCCAACAAGACCCCTTGGTGGATTTCCTCCAAGCAAGAAGAATCAACCCTAGCATTTTCTCATCAGCAGATCACCGCGACCGAAGCAAGCTCAGACCTAGCGTTTCCACTCAGCATCATCACCGGAAAACCCCAGTGCATAGCGTTTTTGCATCAGCATCATCGCCAGCAGAACTCCCCATGACTAGCGTTTTTGTTCCCATCAGCCTAGCGTTTTTGAGAAGCTTCATAGACCTAGCGTTTTTGGCAGTTTCAGCAGATACAAGGCAGCATTTTCAGCAATGAAAGGCCTGCCAATTCAGCCCTCAAGAGTAGCAAATTCAGCCCGGTAAGAACCTCAGTTTTCAGCCTTGATGAACCTCAGTTTTCAGCCCTAAACCTGCATATTTTCAGCGACAAAGACCCACAGAAAACAGCCCCCAAATCAGCGTTTTTGGACTAGTCGCAGATTTCAGCCCATAGTGTTTTTGGACAGCAGATAAAAGATTGCAGATTTCAGCCCTTAGGTCGACTTCCTCATCACCATCGTCATCGTCGACATAGCCTAGACTTGCATCGGTCTCATGCATCACCATTGTACCAGATTGTGCAATCATAAGTAGACCACTCTCACCGACGAGAGTGGGGCCTTCGGAGGAGGGTTTTACAACGTCTCTGGTGTCGTATCTCTCTTCTCTCTCTATCTCTCAGTCTCATACACTTACACGCACAGTGTCCATTCACTTTGTTTGTGATCATAGCATTCTCTCATTAAGAACGGAAGGCTCTACCTTCCATAAGAACAAAAGGAACCTTGAGCACAATTCAGAGCACTCATCTTGAGCAAAGCGCAAACATTCATTCCACTGCACCTTACAAATAAAGATGGGTTCTGAGAAGCTTTGAAGGAAAGCAGGTTGTTTTTTGAGTGCTTTCCTGCAAGGGAGTCTATGTTTGCATCTATTAAATTTTCGTGTGCACTCTCGTTTGTGACACACAAAGTCACGCAGTTTGACAAGCTCCTGTGGACCGGAAGTAGGTCCCCACATAGCAGTGAGCAAGTAACACATATGTGAACCATATGCAAAACATCAACAAATTTATATCTTTCACTCTCAGTTAATGAGAGGCTCTGAATAACACTAGCTTGTTTCTTGCCCTTGTCAAGTTCTTTATTCCCTGGTCATTCCCCTTTCTCTTAAGCATAGGGCAGTTCCATTGGGCATGATTAGGGGATAGGCACGTGAAACACACTTTTGCTTTCTTAGCCCGTTCATACTCTTCTTGTCTAAGTCTAGAAGGTTTGATTACTTTCTATCTGAAAGGAAGTTTCCTTTCCATGACAAATGGGAGCTTCCTTTTGAACAGGCAACACATATGAGCATCATATGTAAAACCTCAACAAATTTATATTTTTCATTCCTAGTTAAAGAAAAGCTATAAATGACATTAGCTTGTCCCTTTTCCTCGTCTAGTTCTTTATCGTCTGCCCACTCCCCTTTTTCTTAAGTTTCGGGCAATTACATTGGTCATGATTAGAGATAGGCAGGTGAAACACACATTTTTACTTCTCAAGTCAAAAACCTTTGATTATTTTCTATCTATAAGGAAACTTGATTTTCCTTGGCAAATGGGATATCCCTTTTCTCTTTCAAAAATGGTTACGAAGTGCCAATTTCTTTGGATTTGGGCTCGTATTGGTGGGGTTATAAGCGCCATCAAAGCATGTGCCATCTTCATAAATAGTTGCAACTTTATTGCCTCCTCAAGGGTCTTTGGTGCACTCCTTTTCAATTCCCTCTTTAAGTGTTTTTATCCATTCTTCGTACAAACCCTCACATCTTTGTGGAGTCTTAAAAATAATCTCTCTCAAGACTCAACAGGCAACATAGGTGTGCATTGGCTTGCCCCTCTGTGTTATCTTGTTCGAGTTCGATTTTATGCAAGAATTGTTTCAAAAAGATTTTCCAAATCCAGCTCAATCCTTTGAATTTGGCCGGTTTATTGAGGCTCATCCTTTATTTAGACTCTTTTGGCCCAACTATGCATATTGTTAATGTGATACCATCTCCCATTCTTATCTCGTTGTTCCTCGATTCCTAAGTCAATCATGATAAAGTCAATCCCTGTTGTTTGAGTGTCAATGTCACGATTGTGACTTGTTACACTCTTCTTGATTCATTACAGATGCAGATGCGAAGTGTGACTAACCCAGGAGGACTCCTGTTCTCGAATGGTCACACCCCTTCACCCAAAAGACATACCTCTTCGCCAAAAGCCACACTCCTTCGACGACTGGTCACACCCCTTCACCATATGCGACTCTTCACCCAATGGTTGCAGCTCTTTGCCGAAAGGATGTGTCTTTTCGCCTAAAGTCATGTCTCTTCACAAAGAGACATGCCTCTTCACTGATGACTATTCAATTCCTATAAAAGGAACCCTTGTATCACACTTTCAATCAATCAAACACAGAGTCTTCTAAGTCTTGTTCTGAGTTCAATTTCAGTTTCTTAAGTCTTAATCATGAGTTTAAGTACTTAATTAAGGATTAGTGACTAGAATCCTTACATTGGTATCAGAGCAAATTTTTCCCGGGACCCGAAGGTTGTGAGCCTCTCACCCTCACCGCTACTCTCCCCCTTCCCGGAGTTGTATGGTAGCAGAAGAAAGATGGTCAGGACCCATGTCAGCATGAGGTAACTTTTTTCTCAAACACATACACAAAAATAAGCAGAAGATGGCAGAAGCTTGGGTGTTGCGGCATGCCAGTTGCACTTCTGGAGTAAGAATCTCCAAGAGTAGGTGACCCTTCGCGTGGTTCTCCCTTGCGCATCAAGCCACGAGCCCAAGCCTCCAGGCCGACCCTTCACCCAGCAACTTGCTCACGGCCGCCTACACAAGGAAGCGCTAGCTGTTTTCACCCGGCAACTTGCTCACGGCAGCCTACACAAGGAAGCGCTGGCTGTTTTTCGAAGAGGCAGCAGCTTACGTTTTTTAAAGCTTGCAGCGCAGCGTTTCATTTAAAAAAAAGCCAACGCTGGATTTTATTAACCAAGGCCACCCTTTCACTTTACAAGATTTTGGCCGGCCGCCCCACTTAATTTTAAGTGGGCACCCTTGGGCACCCCTTTGTGGAAAAAAATTTAAAAAAAAATGCCAAGAAGCCAGCGGCAGCCAGCGCAAATGGCAAGACAGTGCCATCAGGATAAAAATTCAGCGCACCCTATTCTGCTAACTTCCCACGCCACCAATTCTGGCCATCAACAGATGTGCACGTGGGCTTGTTCAGAGTCATGGACGATGATGCCTTCAATGTTCCCATCAATTTTCTCTCGTACATAGATGAGGTGCCCGAAGAAATATTGCCAGAAAATCCTCCTCCGGCTCCCGAAGTGATAATTATACCAAATACCCCCGAAGCAGAACCTGTACCCGAACCGGAACCCGCATTCTCATTTCGGATTCCCCGTCTCCGGTTCCAGTTCCAGAGGAAAGACAGGTTCCCGACTTCATTCCGGCACCCGAGCCTGCTCCTGTACCTGCATTACAGCCAACAGTGTTGCCCCAAAATTACCTGGTTTATGTCACTCATCGGCATGCCTCGTGCTCACAGGGCTGGGTGGTGTGGCATATCATCGTTACATGCGAGCCTCTTCATTTGCCACACTACGAGCACATACTGAGCCGGTACCCCCACTTGGCTTATTCTCTGACAGAGTGTCGCGTGGATTCAGTAAACGACATCATTTCCTAGCAGCCTTTAGTTCGGGTTCACAGCAAGTTACAGCTTCCGGACTACACGCCTTTGACGCCAGACGACACACCTCCTATCGACGAGGTGGAAGATATCGAGGATTCGGATCTTGGACCAGATTTCTTAGAGGAGTGGGACGCAGCATCAACAGCAGCTTCACCTTTTTACGACAACCACACCTCTCCAACTTCTCCGAGATATTCTCTCTGAGCCGTCAGAATGTCAGAGACAGGCAGTGCTGCACCAGACGATCCGATAGCCATACTCTGAGAACAAATGTCCGTCCTCCAGGAGGCCCTCTCCACCGGTCTTGCATCGATGACCGCACGTTTGGATGTCCTGCAGGCCTTTTCTTCTTCGAGGACGCAGCCAGCTACCCATTCAGTTTCTTCGGTAGCAGAGTCAGTTCCTGAGCAAGTCGACGCTCCGGAACCAGAGGTAGACAATCCTGAATTGAAATATCTTTTTAAGATAATAAACACAGCACAAAAAAAGAAGATAGATGCAAAGTTTCCCGAGCCATACAACGGTCGCCGCGATAAGCGCGTGCTGGACCATTGGCTTTTCAAAATGGAGGTTTACTTTTCAAATATTGATCTCATTGAAAGCAAGAAAGTTGCTTTGGCTAGCTCTCTACTGAAGGATACTGCATTCCTTTGGTGGCGTCGCCGCATCAAAGATGGAAAAATCACCACTACTTGGGACAAATTCCGGCGCGTTCTTTGCAAGGCTTTTGAGCCTGCAAATGCCGATTTCCACGCCCGGTCTTCTCTCCGCCGCCTGAGCCAAACTGGCTCCTTGGCCGCGTACATCTCAGAGTTTCAGAAATTAACTCTTGAGATAGAGACACTTAGTCCTTCTGACAAACTCCACAGTTTTGTTGACGGACTTGAGCCTTCCCTGCGAGATGATGTCCATAAATTTAACCCTACCACACTAGATGCTGCAATCGCTTATGTTGAGCGTCTTGTTGACAATCGGCGCCCACTCAGAAGTTTCCTTCCTGGTGATCGAGTTTCCAATTCTGCAAGCTCTTCACAACGTAATTACCAAGGACAAGGTGGTCAGAATCAACGTTCTTTCTCAGGAGCTCACTCTTCCAGACAATACTCTGCTGGACAATCTTCTTTCCGACCCCAATCTTCTGGACAAGCAGCCATTTCCAGAGCCCCCTCTTCGGCAAATAGTCAGAATCGACGAAACAATCGTCCCAATCATAGAAGGAATGGTTGTCGTGATTTTCGGCCGAATACGTCCTCTGGACAGCAATCCTCTTCATCAGCTCCTTCAACCTCCAACTCCAACCGTACAGGATTATGTACAATTTGTCATGGAGATCACAAATGGTATAAATGCCCCAAGAAGCCAAATCCTTCAAATCCTCGCCAGAATTCTCACATGGAGACCACAATTGCAGAACCTATCCACAGCCCACCTCCTATCCCAGACAGGCAGCACGTTGTGTTCGAGTTTCCAAGGTTGTAAGTGCCTTAATGATGAATGCTCGGAATCACGTTACTGCTCTAGTGGATCTTTCGAATCAGGTTCTCAGCCTCCTTGGCTTTGTTGGCAAGCAGCCAATCAACGTTCTTGTGGACAGTGGGTGTTCTACTAATTTCGTCAGCACATCTTTGATTACTAAATCGCGCCTTCAAACTCAACCTAGTGAGGCAGCTTACCAAGTAGAACTTGCTGATGGTTCCTTTCTCGAGTGCAACAAAAGGATTGAAAAGCTGGATTTTTAGACACAGGATTACCAAGATGAGCTTGGTTTTTCAGTTATGCCCTTGTCACATTACGACTTGATCCTTGGCCAATCTTGGTTATTTCAGTACGATCCAATAATCAGTTTCAGAGATCACTCAATTCGGCTCTTTCACAAGCAACAGGAAATAGAGCTTCGTGGTCTTTTCAGTGCCAAACCCATTATATTGGTTTCTGCTTTACAAGTCAAACGGCTGGTTCGAAAACATGATTGTGCTACTACCTTGATCATGTTAAGAGATGTTAAACCCGATGCAGAAGAAGCAGAAGTTAAATCCTCCTCAAATATTGCCTATTTGCAGCAACCCTTCTTTCAACCACATTTGGACTTGTTTCCCGACGAGCTACCAACAACTTTGCCTCCTCGGCGTCCCGTGGATCATCCCATTGATTTGATCCCCGGCCAACCTCCACCAATTCGAGCCCCTTATCGAGTTTCATACTCAGAGTCTCAAGAGATACAGCGGCAGCTAGAAGATTTGTTGGATAAAGGTCATATTCGCCCAAGCAAAAGTCCCTTTGGAGCTCCTGTTCTGTTGGTCAAAAAGAAGGATGGGTCTATGCGTCTTTGCATCGACTATCGTACTTTGAATAAGTTGACGATCAAAAACAAGTTTCCCCTGCCTCGCATTGACGAGTTATTTGATCAGTTATTGGGAGCAAAAATCTACTCCAAAATTGATCTAAAATCAGGGTATCACCAAATTCACATTCGCATTGGTGATGAGTATAAAACAGCTTTTCGCACAAAGTATGGTCACTATGAATTTCTGGTATTACCATTCGGGTTAACCAATGCCCCGGCCTCTTTCATGACGCTGATGAACGAAATATTCGGACCATACTTGGACAAGTTCGTGATCGTGTATTTGGATGACATTTTAGTTTTCAGTCGAACGATGGCTGACCACAAGGAACATTTGAAGCTTGTCTTCCAAGTTTTGCGAACCAATGTGCTATACATCAATAAGAAGAAAAGTGATTTCTTCAAGAATAAGGTAGAATACCTTGGTCACATTATTTCTGCCAGTGGCGTTGCAGTCGATCCCAAGAAAATACAGGTCATAGTGGATTGGCCTTTACAGCTCACCATCTTAGATGTGCGCTCCTTTTTGGGACTTGCAAACTTTTATCATACCAAGGTCCACAAATTCTCCGACATTGCAGCTCCTTTGACTGAGCTTACCAAGCAGGATAAACTTCAATGGACTGAAGAAGCAGAACAGTCGTTCAAAGCCCTTAAACATGCCTTGACGACAACTCGAGTTTTGGCTATTGCAGATCCTACTCAACCTTTTTAGGTCATGACCAATGCGTCAGATCGTGCTTCTGGAGGTGTTCTTATGCAGAATGAGCGTGTCATTGCTTTTGACAACCGCAAATTTTCAGCCATACAAATGAGATACCCAGTTTATGACAAGGAATTTTTAGCCATTGTTCATGCTTACCGCACTTGGAAACATTATCTTCTTGGCGCAGATTCCGTGGTGCAGACAGATCATCAATCATTGACATACATTTTTACTCAACCGGTGATGAATCCTCGTCAAGGACGATGGGTTGAGTTCTTGGCAAATTTTCATATGATTATTCAATACGTGCCAGGCCTCGCAAATGCAGTTGCAGATGCCTTAAGCCGTCTTCCTCGAGCCATCAACTTTGCCATTTCCAGTGTGCAGAGGGAAATACCTGCTTGTTTCAAGCATGAGTATTTGACAGATCGAGATTTTGGGGATGCATTTCAAGCCCTTAAATCCTCTACTCCGACTCCTACAGAGATGAATATGTTTGCAACTTACACCATTCTCAATGAGTTGTTGTATTACATTGATCGCATTTGTGTTCCACACAATACACCATTGCGGAAAATTTTGATCCAAGAACATCATGAAGTCCCTTTTGCTGCTCATCCAAGCATCAACAAGACATACAGATTGTTATCTGCAACATATTTTTGGCCACAAATGCAGCAAGATGTTATCAAGTTTGTCAAAGCTTGTAATTCCTGTCAAACAATGAAGGCCTCTCGACAACTTCCTCAAGGGTTACTTCATCCTTTGCACGTACCTCAAGAAAGATGGGAAAGTGTCAACATGGATTTTATCACTACATTGCCTCGTTCTCAAAAAGGCAATGCACAGATTCTCGTAGTGGTGGATCGATTTTCAAAGATGGCACACTTTATTCCTTGCAAGAAAGCTGTCTCGGCACCAGACGTTGCGCAATTGTTTGTACAACACATTTTCAGATTACATGGATTACCAAAGTCTATTGTTTCAGACAGAGATCCAAAATTCACAGGGCATTTTTGGACATCCCTTTTCAAATCCCTCGGTACAAATTTGTGAAGGAGTACGAGCGGAAGTGCGACGCGAGAGAGAGTGCGAGAAGAAGAGCACGACAATATGGTGAACTCGCTCTCCTGTAATGTGTAGAGCATAGTGAGTTCTTATTAGGTTTTTACAAAAGAATATGTGTACATACCTGGCGGCCCGCCCACTTACCTGGGCGACCACATTGGGCTTTATACCCCAACAACCTCCCACTTAAAGTCCAATGTGGTACTTTAAGTGTGAGAGAAGCTACTATACAAGCTAATATACAAGAGATGTAGAGAAGTGATGTACTACCCTACACTTAACTGCTTGCGAAAATGCGCAAAGCTCTCTGAGGGAAGTCCTTTTGTAAGTAGATCGGCAGGATTTTCTGTGGTGTGAACTTTGACAAGCTGAAGTTGCTTATCCTCGAGCATTTCCCTGATGAAATGATACTTCACATCCACATGCTTTGTCTTTGAGTGATAAACTGGATTGCGAGCCAATTGTATAGCACTTTGACTATCACAATATAACACAGGCATCTCTTCTTTGATTCCCAAATCTGTTACTAGTCGATTAAGCCAAATTGATTCTTTGCATGCCTCTGATGCTGCAACATATTCAGCCTCTGTAGTAGACTGAGTAACACAATCTTGTAATCTAGAACGCCATGATACTGCTCCACCAGCCAATGTAAAGACATACCCTGACGTAGACCTTCGGTTGTCTAAGTCACCTGCATAATCTGAGTCTGTAAAACCCTTTACACTTAGCTCCTGACTCCCATAGCATATACGCATACTCTTTGTAGCTTTCAGGTATCTCAATATTCCTTTCACTGCCTCCCAATGTTTCTTGCCTGGGTTTGACATGTATCAACTTACTACTCCCACTGCAAATGCAATGTCTGGGCGAGTAGCAATCATTGCATACATCAAACTACCCATTGCAGACGCATATGGAATCTTATCCATTTCAGCCTGTTCTTCCTCAGACACAGGACAATCTTGTTTGCTAAGTTTCACATATGGTGGCAATAGAACACTCAATGCCTTTCCCTTCTCCATATTGAAACGTTGCAAGACCTTGTCAATATACTCTGTTTGAGATAACCAAATCAACTTCTTTGATCTGTCTCTCTCAATGCGCATACCAAGTATATTACTTGCCTCACCCATGTCTTTCATGTCAAACGATTTTGCCATCTTTGACTTCAAAGCTGAAATTTCTTCCAAGTGCTTGCCAGCAATCAACATGTCATCCACATACAAAATAAGGATCAGCCAACTGCCATCCTTAGCCTTCTTTGTATATAGACAGTGATCGAACTCACTACGTTTGTAGCCTTGAGAAATCATAAACTTGTGGAATTTATGGTACCATGCCCTCGGTGATTGTTTTAAGCCATAAAGACTCTTTAACAACTGGCATACCCAATCTTCCTTGCCTTTCTCAACAAATCCTTCTGGCTGCTGCATGTAAATTTCCACATCTAAATCACCATGCAAGAACGCTGTCTTGACATCCATTTGGTGCAACACCAAATCTAATATGGCAACCAATGCAAGAAAGCATTTCAATGTAGTCATCTTGACCACCGGAGAGAAGACTTCATCAAAGTCAATGCCTTGTTCTTGCTTAAAGCCCTTGGCAACAAGCCTTGCTTTGTACTTTGGCTGACTATCATGAGCGGTGATCTTATACCTGTAAACCCATTTACAAGGTAGATCCTTTTTGCCCCGTGGTAATTTAACTAGCTTCCATGTCTGGTTTTTATGCAGAGCTGTCATCTCTGACTGCATGGCCAATTGCCACTTCCCGGAGTCCTTCATTTGCACTGCTTCCTTGTAACATGAAGGCTCATTGCAATCAGTCAACATGACATAATTCATAGATGGAACAAACCTATCAGGAGGTCGCGTGACACGTCCAGATCTACGCACAATAGGTGGCTCAGGCTCAGCCACAACCTGTGGTTCCACTCTATCCTGTCCTTGCTCCTCTTGAGCCCTGACATTTTGTCTTGCACGTGCAGGTCTATCTTCTTGGAAGACAACTCTTCTAATCTCCTCAACCCTCTCTAGTTTAGAATGATATTTGGATTCATTAAAGTGAACATCATTGCTACGGACAACCTTTCTGGATTCGGGATCCCAAAGTTTGTACCCCATCTCACCAGAATTACCATAGCCTAGAAAGATGCACTTTCTACTCTTTGGCTCAAGTTTGTTCCTAAATTCCTTTGGAACGTGAGTATATGCCTCACAGCCAAAGACTCTGAGATGCTTGTATGAGGGCATTTTGCCTGACCATACCATCTCTGGCACTGAATCCTTCTGCAAAACCTTGCTAGGAGATCTATTTACAAGATGAACAGCTGTTGATACAGCTTCAGCCCAAAACCCATTTGGCAGCTGTGCATTAGACAACATACTTCTGACCTTCTCTTGTATGGTCCTATTCATCCTCTCAGCAACACCATTTTGAGGAGGATTGTAAGGAGCAGTAAGTTCACGTTTTATACCTTTTGACTCACAAAAGTCCTGAAAGGCCTTTGAAACATACTCTCCACCATTGTCAGTGCGTAAGCATTTAAGCTTCTTGCCACTCTGATTCTCCACAAGTGTCACAAACGTTTTGAAAACACTAAACGCTTCATCCTTGTGCTTGAGAAAGTAAACCCATACTTTCCTCGAGTAATCATCTATAAATGTCATAAAGTAAGAAGCTCCCCCTAGAGATAGGTTCGGCATAGGTCCACACAAATCACTATGAACAAGTGCCAATTGTGTATCTCTTCTATTGCTTCTATGCTTATGTGGCTGCTGTGTTTGCTTACCATACAGACAATGTTCATAGAATTCAAAATCATTAAATGAAAAGCCAGGCAAATAACTAGAACGAGACAAGATTTCCATTCCCTTCTTGGACATATGTCCTAACCGGCTATGCCACAAAGAAACGTTCGGCTGCTCGGTTACATTGATTACATTTTTAGAGACATTTGATACATAAATCATGTAAAGTCCTCCAGACTTTACTCCATGTGCTACTTTCATAGAACCCTTGGATATCTTCCACATGTTCTGTCCAAAAGTGGTGATGTAGCCAGCATCATCAAGTAAACCTGTGTTGATCAAGCTCTTTGTAATTGCGGGAACATGTCTCACATTCTTCAACGTGAAAGAAGAGCCATTCTGAAACTTCAATTGAACATCTCCAACACCTAAGATCTCACATGTCTGCCCATTGCCTAGCCGAACATGATCTTTAGTGGTCACATAAGAGGTAAACCACTCCTTGTTTGGAGACACATGAAGTGATGTCTTTGAGTCTATAATCCAGTCACTCAGTGCATTTCCATCAGATGCTGTAAGAAGAGCTGAGTCCATTGTATTCTTCAAGAAGTAGATGTCTCCAAACACTAGACTGTCATCCTCTGCAACAGTGTTTGTCACATTTATTTCTTCAATCTTCACTGAGGACTTGTTCTTCTCACCATGGTCTTCAGCTTTCTCTTTGCCTTTTTCTGCTTTCCATTCTCTGCAGTCTCTTTTCATGTGACCCTTCTTGCCACAATGGTAGCATTCTATGTCACTCTTGCCTTTAGCACTGCGGGACTTGCTACGAGACTGATTCCTCTTTCCGCCTTTGTACTTTTCTTTGGTCCTTCCCCTGACAACTAAGGTTGTTCCTTGCCTTTGTCCATTGTCTTTCTATTGGTTTCTTCAGTAAGCAGACTTCCTTCTACACCTGCTATGTTCAAACCATCTGGAGGTGCAGAATTACTCAAAGCTGTGCGAAAAGTGTCCCAACTTTCCGGCAATGTGATCAACAGGAACATAGCTCTAACAGGTTCATCAAACTTGACACCTTGAGCTGACAACTGACTATAGATTGTGTTGAATTCATTCAGATGATTGGACATAGGTGTCCCTTCTTTCATCTTCAAGTCAACAAGCTTCTTAAGCCAGTATACCTGTGAAGCTGCACTCTGCTTCTCATAAAGATCACTCAGCTTTAACCATGCTTGATAAGCCGACATCTCGTCTGCTACATTGAAGTAAACGCTTTCTGCCAAAGTCAGCATAATGGTAGAAAGTGCCAATTCATCCATTTCGCTCCATTCATCTTCGTCCATATCTTCTGGTTTTATCCCCTTGAGCTTTATAGGTTTTATCTGCTTCTTTTGTACCAACACGTGCCAAATCTGCTGCTTCCACAATGGGAAATTGGTTCCATCCAGCTTCTTGATATTGTAAAGAGCAGTGTCCTGTGATCCAGCCATAGCTACGATTCACAGTAGTTTACTTTCCTGGGAAAAATTCGGCAGAGTTTCCCTTGTAAACTGACCTCTGAACCAATATCAACCTGTCAAATGAACCAAGAAAGCTTCAGATTCTGCAGAAATTTTGGCAGAGTCTCCTTTGTAAAATGGCTCTGGTGTACTAAAAACAAACCAATAAACAGCTCAAAAAACCACTGTCTCTCTAACACTGTAAGCTGTGGGTAAACCTGTCCTGCACCTGTACTGTCTCTGACTGTCCTGTAAGCATAGACTGCGACAATGCCTCAATGGCAGTAAAGCAAAGATGCAATCCCAACTGTCTAACTCACAATCAATACATCCTAGCTGCCTATCTAAGGGTGCTCGAGGGATCGCTCCAAGACCTGTATCACCGAAAGGATCTCAACATTCGAGAATCCCCCAGCTCAATAAAACCTCACTCGATCCTCAACAAAGGCTGCAGTAAATCTGACAGTACATAAACTTCCCACAAAGTCATACATCCACAAATTTCCCACTGTATGCTGTAACCGCTGCGGCGGTTGTTTGCTGCGTGACTCACAGCCAGCAAACCCTCAACAGACATCATCATCTCTGACAATACATCCCATGTGGAAGTACCTACAATGTCAGGATGAAATCTGAAATATCAAGCAGCAAACACAAGCTACCTGATGAACTAGTGGATGTCGCCTACAGTCTGTGTGTAGATGCGCCCGTGTCGTATGTGACGCCTCCAAGAACTGTGAGCCGTCCTTCGATGTGTAGACAGCCACAAATCAACACTCTGGGAGTGTCGATATCCTCAGCACCTGCAGTCGTAGGCCGAAAACCCCAAATTTGCAGAGTCGGATCTGCACCCGTCGAGACCACGTAGTCGAAAATGGCCTGCGCAGACCTTTGTCCAAGCCGAACGGTGGCCGAGATGACCTCAGAATGAAATTCTGACAACACCAAGCCCCTCGGGCTTTCCCACAAGATTTGGGGCCGTGTCTTTGCCTGTCGAATTTCACTCCAATCTAAGTTGGTGACTCTAGCCTCCTGCAGTGCTGCCCCGAGCCTCGATCTGAGCTCTGATACCAGTTGAAGGAGTACGAGCGGAAGTGCGACGCGAGAGAGAGTGCGAGAAGAAGAGCACGACAATATGGTGAACTCGCTCTACTGTAATGTGTAGAGCATAGTGAGTTCTTATTAGGTTTTTACAAAAGAATATGTGTACATACCTAGCGGCCCGCCCACTTACCTGGGCGACCACATTGGGCTTTATACCCCAACAATTTGTTATTCAGCTCAGCATACTATCCTCAAACTGATGGGCAGACAGAAAGAGTGAATCAAATTTTGGAAGAAATGCTTCGACATTACATACAAATTCGATTGGGATCATGGGAAGAGTATTTGCCACTTGTAGAGTTCGCATACAATAACTCTATCCATTCAGTAACTGACATGACTCCATTCCAAGCAGCTTATGGGCATACTCCTCTTATACTGACCAACTTTGTTCTTCAACACAAAGTAGCTCTAGCAGATCAGTTGGTTCAAGAAATGCAAGATGTACTTATTCAAGTACGTGACAAGTTGGTTCATGTCCAACAAAAGTACCAGAAACAAGCCAATAAGCATCGACGACATGCAGATTTCCAAGAGGGAGATTTGGTTTTATTATATGTAGCACCTCATCGTTACAAAACTGTGAAATCGGTCTTTCCAAAGTTGCGCCCTCGCTTCTATGGACCTTTCAAAATAATCAAGAAGTACTCAGTTGTCAGTTACAAGTTGGAACTTCCACTCTCATGGGGAAAACTTCATCCAACTTTCCACATTTCTTGGCTCAAACAATACATACAAGGAGATTCGCCAATTCCAGACTTATCTTCTTATGTGCCAGAAATTGAAGATGAACACATAATTCTTGGTTCAGAAAAGATTCTTGATGTAAGACAAAAAGAAACAAGACGAAAGATCACAACAAAATTTCTTGTCAAGTGGATGGATCTTGATGAGTCAGACTCAACTTGGCAGACGGATGAAGATATGCAGCAGTACCCAAACCTCCTTCAAGAATTCTTTGAAAAACGGAAGACTTTCATCTGAACACGGGGTTTTAATGTAAATGGGAGGGAATGTCACGATTGTGACTTGTTACACTCTTCTTGATTCATTATAGATACAGATGCGAAGTGTGACTAACCCAGGAGGACTCCTGTTCTCGAATGGTCACACCCCTTCACCCAAAAGACATACCTCTTCGCCAAAAGCCACACTCCTTCGACGACTGGTCACACCCCTTCACCATACGGATGCGACTCTTCACCCAATGGTTGCAGCTCTTCGCCGAAAGGATGTGTCTTTTCGCCTAAAGTCATGTCTCTTCACAAAGAGACATGCCTCTTCACTGATGACTATTCAATTCCTATAAAAGGAACCCTTGTATCACACTTTCAATCAATCAAACACAGAGTCTTCTAAGTCTTGTTCTGAGTTCAGTTTTAGTTTCTTAAGTCTTAATCATGAGTTTAAGTACTTAATTAAGGCTTAGTGACTAGAATCCTTACAGTCAATTGGAACGGTCTCAGGTTTTTGTTGTCTTTTCCTCTTTTTGTCTTAATGATAAACTCTCGAGAACTTGAAAAAGACCGTTTACATACATATAAGGCATTCCCCAAGACACTCTCCAAAGTGCCATGATCTACTGAAACCAAATGGGAGTAATCGTTGCCATTTTCTTGCACAAACTTTAGAGCTTGCTCTTGACCTCATCATCTGGTCATACCCCTGTCATACGTAAATGGCTATAATGCCCTTCTTTAGCTTTATAGCTCCACTATCCAGCTTCAAGAACTTGGAAAATTTCTCCTTTAACAAAAAATTGTGGTGAAATGCTTGTTTTGTTGGGAAGCCTTGCTCTAAAGCTTTTGAACAATTTCCGTGAAGTTTGAATAATCGGACATGCAAAGTGAGGAGCTATGCCTTATGATCTTTAAATACACAAACGCATGGGCCTTAGCATCCAACAATAGAAGCATTAACTTCACAGCTCTCACACAATGCTTTGCTCTCATTTTGTGAGTGATGCCATCAGTAGTCAATGGCTATCATGCAAGATCTAACTGCTATACGGTGTCGATAATCAACTATTGTATGGTGCCTGTGATTGTCGTCGTGGACACAAGGTGCTTTTTGTAGCTGTTTCCATTGGCGAGATGCTAGTAGGTAGTCAGACAAAGCACCCCTAACTCTAGCTTGCTTATCAACAACCTCAGAAACCTCCAACCAAAGATTCCCGATCTGGCTAACCTCCTCACGTTCATCATGTATATGATATATGACCCTTCTAGTGAGTTTAACATTGGCCCGTGTTCACACATGAGCGATAAGCCCCCACCAAGTGCCTCCTCAATACCATCCACATCAAAAGATCCCTGCCACCTTCCAGCAACTATAGCAGTAGTCTCTAGGGACTCAATATAGGTACCAATGAGATATCACATCCGAGATAGCAAGTGCAGGAAGGCCCATGGAACAAAGAAAAACCAAGAAGTCTACCTTCTCAACAATCACATCAACAACAAACCACAATCATGGAGCCAATCTTGGAAGTGTGCTCAAGCCTCACACCACACCCAGAGCCGGCAGGAAGGCCCATGGAACAAAGAAAAACCAAGAAGTCTACCTTCTCAACAATCACATCAACAACAAACCACAATCATGGAGCCAATCTTGGAAGTGTGCTCAAGCCTCACACCACACCCAGAGCCGAAGGGCTCATGTCCACTACCTTGGCCAAAGCCACTGTGTCTAGACTCTGAACTCTCAAACTCAAGAAGTTTTTGCAACAAGTAGTATTTAAGTAATCTTGCCCACCTTTGTAGGGAGGCAAGCCTGCACTAAGTCTCAAACTTCCCTCTGCTCGAGCACATGACAAGGCCTAGAGGTGGTCAACCTCAACTCCTAAGATCAATTGCTCCTAGGGTCTAATCATAGGGAGGAGAGGGCTATTTTGTGGCTGTAAGCGGCACACGTGAGTCTGTGAGGTAGGTTTTCCATTTCCAGCCTAATTATGCCAGTGTTTTGCTCACCATGTGCCCCTTGGTGACCCCTGGTCTAGGGTGTTTTTGTCTGATACCCTATGCCACTTATTCCTTCCAGCTTTTGGTCTTATTTTCCAGGTCGTAGAGTTCTTTGTGGAGTTCACGAAACTCTATTGGGTACTAGGGTGTTTTTGTCTGATACCCTATGCCACTTATTCCTTCCAGCTTTTGGTCTTATTTTCCAGGTCGTAGAGTTCTTTGTGGAGTTCACGAAACTCTATTGGGTACATAGGGAGGGAAGGTGCCAATGTTTTGTGCATTAGCAATGAGAGCCAATGTTTTGGGTCACTCTCTCTCCAGTTTTTCTCTCTCTAGCAACGTTTACTCTTTCTTTTTTTGGGAAAGCATCGACTACATTCTATTGCTTGACCCCCTTTGGAGCACCCAAAATGGTGCAGACACCGAGGGGAAGTAAACCTGTTACAAGGTGATTGTAGACAATTACAAGGCCGATGGCCAAAATTCATAAACCCTAAAAAGAAAAACGCCAGGAAAAAAAACCCTCCTAACGAGGATTAAAGTGCCTCGTTTTGGGTATCACATCGTTTCAGTCCATGAGCTTTGCAAACTTGGTATGGTGGTAGTATTTGGCAGACATAAGGTGTTAATTCGAGATAAAGTCTTTGGCCTGGAAGTCATATGGGGTATAGTGTTGAGTGGATTGTAACAACTTAATCCTCTTTCTTCAGATTTAGACTCACACCCAACAAATGTTACTCTCAGCCAAGTTACTTCGGACCAGATGTTACATGGTGTGCCGGACGAGAGTGGTTACATTCATAGGGAGCAACAACAGTGTGCTCCAATTGATTCGGTGCAGATGGTGGAGATACCTGATTGGATATGGGTTACTCTCCTAGATGCAAGCATCTTAGATTTGCTACCCGATGTCAACACTCGTAGACCCACATACAATTACCCAGTAGAGTTTTTGGAGAGCAGATGGAGGTCGTCTTCTTGGACGCAAGATGGACATGCCTCTTCTTCAGGTGTCACTTGGCAGCTCCACAATTGTACAGTCCAACCAAGAGCTGAGAGGAGCTGTTAAAATTTTCCACCACTTGCCGAGACCATTAGCAATAAGATTCTGTGTTTGGCTCACTCTCTCTCCATTTTTCTCTCTCTAGTGAATTTGTTCCAGATCGCCCTCCCTCTCCTGTGTCTTTGTGTTTTTGAGATTACCTCTCCTCTGGCAACGTCTTTGCACATTGAGCAGATCACCACAACTGAGTTGTTCTCGGAGGTTCCACATTCGGAAAGTGTTGTTGTCCACCATCATAGACGAGGGGCTGTGCACCCCTTGTCGTTGTTTTCAGCCATATCCGTTCATCTTCCCATGCCACTTTCGACAAGACCGGCCCATCTTCTGGTCCCCAATACTGTGTCAACAAATACCTATCTATTCCAAGGCCTTTTCGCCAGCTTCAATAAAAATTGAGCTCTTTAACAAATCTAAATTTCGAGTGCTTGTCAAATGGCTCCACCTAACTTGTCTACCAAGGATCAGGCAGACCATTTTGTTGAGAATCTTGCTATATCCTTTCCTACTAAAGTCAAGGAGTCTTTGCACAAGTCTTAGGACAAGCATAAGAAGGTAGTGGATAAGCACAAAAGGGAGTTGCAGTTAAAGGAAGGAGATTGTGTGCTTCTCAAGTTTGAGAAGGTCGTACTTAGAAAGATAAAGGGAAGAGAGAAGCTTTATCCCAAGCTTAGTGAGATACTATGGCCCTTTCCAGATCACGCTGAAGATCAGCAATATATCCTTCAAACTGGAGTCGCCAGATATTGGAAGATTTACAATGCATTTCATGTGAGTCTCCTTAGACCTTTCAAGGAACAAGTGCCAAAGGCTATGCTGTCAGAGGAACAACCACATCAAGAAGAGACACAGAAGATCCTTCAACCTGAACAAATATTAGCACATAAGGAAAGTAAATGGAAAGCTGGTCCAGAAGTACTTGGTCACGTTGGGGGCTTGGCAGATACCCCTCGGTTGTTAAATCTTTACTTGAAACTTTTGGCTTGGAGCCTGCCATGCCAAGAGTTCAAGCATATTCAGCGGTCGCGTCTAATGCAAAGGCTGAGAGCCACTCCACTCTCTTGCCAGCAGATCAGCAACGATTGTAAATAGTGTCAACTCATTGTGTCTTTGACACTCTCAAGGGTATTGAGCTAACAGTACTCTGACCAGTGACTTTTATATATGTAAGTAAAATTGATTTTTGCAGCAAATATGTTAACTCGTTTAGTGTCTTTTTCTATTATTTGAATGAATGTATGTGAGGTAGAATGTCTGCAGCATTCTATCTCAATTCACCAGAGTGGTGATGATAATTCTAGTGCATCTAAGACATGTAAAGAGTAGAGAGGCCACTTGGATGTGATGATTAGATAGATTCGGATCCCAAGTGACATCTGAAGTCCAGTGTCGACCACGACAAGTTAAATGATTGATGTCACCAGAAACCAGTGTGGATCAACATGTCTAAGACATGTATAAAGAGTAGAGAGGCGACTTGGATGTGATGATTAGATAGATCCGGATCCCAAGTGACATCTGAAGTCCAGTGTGGACCACGACAAGTTAAATAATTAATGTCATCAGAAACCAGTGTGGATCAACATGTGTGTTTTTTTTTCACCATCAGAGCGGGGAAGGTAGTAGGGAGAAACTATACACATATCATATATTTACAACTGTACATTGATGTACATTACACCCTCAAGGAGCAACCGTGGGAACCACCCCCCCAATAGGGGAGGAGAATACACCCAAGAGGACGCAACTCGTGAGCCTCGAACCCTCAACCTTGGGGTTACATCGCAAAGGTCTCACCAACTGAGTTAAGCTTCTTGGTAACATGTGTATGTTGCATGCTCTATGTTGACCATTTATGAATGGTTATGAGCATGTCTGCATGATGTCAATGTCTACTAATCACTAGTGATATGTCGGTTTTGACAAGTGCTATCAAGGGTCAATATTCTTCATTTGGTGGGTTGGGGAGCAGGGGGTGTGATGATGGTGGTTTGTATGTCACAAATTGTGACGTGGCAATAATCCCACCAACGAAAGAGACCCAAGAGCAGAGGAGATCGCTGACTGCTGATGTGGCAGCACGTATGGATTGATGACGGGGCATCCATGCAGACCTGATGGTGTGGCAACTTGTACAAACCTGATGACGTGGCAATTTTCTACACATGATTTAAATTGCAGGGTATTATCAGCCATAGTTCCTTTTGGGAGCTCAAATTGTAAATAGCAGACTGCACTTGAATGCTTTTGGGCATTTGGGCCTATAAATTAACGGTTAGAGCCCTGATTGTATCCCAAATTATGTGAGTGCGCTTCATAAAAATTTGTAGCCATGATTGTCTTGACTCGGGTGTGATTTCAAAATCTTTCCGCTGTTTTCACTTCAATTTGGTATTGTTGCAGTGATTTAACAATGTCTTCAAGTGGCCAGCCGGTTTCATATAGGGTGGCAAGCACTTCATAAATGTTACACGCATCTTTGTACCTTTCATCGCACACCGGTGAGCGCTTGTGAAAGGTTCTCCTCACAGTTGGACCATTATTACTACAATGGTGCCACATAAAGCTGTGGATGATTTTGACCACTCTAATTATAGGCCTCATGTTTACCAAGACCTATGGGGCATATCTCAAGAGTATGTCCACTGAGATGGAGAGGCTCCGCACCCAGGATAAATTGTGTTCAGGTGTAACTTCTCTAGAGTGGATCACAGCTTGATTGCTCTATGAATTTCCGCAAGGCCTATACCCAGAGTGCGCCTTTTTCAGAGGCTTAAAAGTTAAATCACAGGGGTGCTATCCGAAACGATACGGGGGATTTATGCACTATATGTGTGGGGAGGAAGGGAGAGTTCGATGCCACTGTAGATTATCAGTTACCATTGCCAACACCATTCGTGTGAAGAAGGGCTGCCCATCGTCTTCTAACCCTCTTTGGACTAGGTAGCACACTAGATACAGCATAGTGAAGGTTAAGGGTCAGAGATCCCGCACAGAGGTCCACAATATGTTATATGCTGATGATATTGTCCTGATGTTGAGTCATGCGAGAGGTTTAGGCAGCATCCATAGGCACTAGATTTTTTGCATGCATAGGCGGAAAACTGAGGCTATGATCTTCCATATCTCAGCTATATTAGAAAGCGATCTATTTTCACATCTGGATGGATATATCAGACTCATGTGTCTATCTCAGGATTACCTCCACCAGTAGAGCTAGAAAATTTTCCATGTTGTGTGTGTAGTGATAGGCGTATGCATGCTTATTTTTCACTTATGTTGCCACCTGGCCCCTTTCAAGAGCCCCACATGAAGGGTTGGCTATTTGATACAATAGCCATGCCTACATTCCCTCTATGCATCCCAGGTATGGATACCTCGCTTATCACCCCCCTCCCATAGATAGTAGAGTTCGATGCTTAACCTGCAGTGATGGAAGCATTATTCTAGATTATTGGCTTCTTTCATTGACTTAGAGACATGAGCTTTAGACACACTCCCATAGGCTTGCTTTTGTGTTTCAAGACTGTTAGCAAGGCCTAGACATCAAAGAGTATGGTTACTGGTATGCTCCTTGTTTCCACTTTAGGTTCTACTTGTCCTTCTCTCACCTTAGTCCAATTAAAAGAATCTTACATACAGGTGGACATTCCTTGACTACATCAATGACACGATCTTTAAGTTTTTCTTATGGAAGAGAAGGTGGAAATCATCTTTAACATCCATAACTACTGCTCTTGTCGTCGTGCCACAACTCCCTCTAGCCCACATATGCAAGATTGAAGGCAAAGAAGGAATCCCATCCTTGCATTGTAAAAACACAGACTGAGAGACACTCATTGAATGCCAAGAATGCTTATCAATGATTCATGTGAAGCTTCAACTTATGGAACCACTCTACTCCCAAAATTACATCACAACCGTACAAGAAAACAGTGATAGTGAATGCTTGTGCAATACCTGTACATACTCCGAAACTTTGGAGCAAATGGTACACTTGGGAGCAACTCTGGAGGCCACAACCTGGCCAGATATATTGCTGTCTTGTCTCCTCCTGACACTCCAAAAACTCTTTTTTATCGCCAAGCTACTCCTTTGGAAAACACAGACCAAGTCTGGCTTTGATTTCAGCCTAGTTGAAATTCTCCAGCACGAGCTGCTGGATCCTAGCTGCCAGCTATGACTGCAGCCTCCCTACGCAGCTCTTCTAGCAGCAGCAAAGCAGTTCTGAGGATAGCAATCTATAACCCAAGAATAGATACACTAAAACCGGCTTTCCAGTGCTTGCTCGAGATTATAAATGGCCTCATGGAAAATCCTCTACACGTGTCTGCATCACACCCTTACTTAGGGTGCCTATGCTGATTTCTAACATTTGAGCCTTATTTACCTGTAGTCCCCAAACTCGCCATTCAATTTTAGTCTTTTTTTCAAGTACTGCAAACATGACTTTGTTTCTACTGTGCATATGTTGCAGATACCACGCCATACTCATCCTACTACAGACACAGGCACCAGAAGCTCTCAACCAAGAGCATGCTTCCACAAGCTCTAAACTACATCCACCATGTGTAGCAAAACCCGGCTACAATCAGAACAATTATTGCCTACTAAGAGGTTTATGCTTAGATCAAATCGACTCAATTCACAAGAATGAACTCTGTTGTGACTTAAAGAGAGCTTTTTCCAAAACAAGGACTCATTGATCAAACCAATAAATAAACAGCTTCAAAGCTCTGTTCAAAGTGTAGACTCCTTGGCCTCCAATGCCCACCAATTCACTCTTTTTTCCCTTTTAAACCAAAATGCATATTAGTTCAAAACTTTAACTGTGCTATCAATTGATTTTTTACAACAGCTCTCACCTTACCTGCACCAAACTTTAGTTTACTATAAGCTCTTGAGTCTGTGAGTAACAAATAAACAGTCGCAAAATCAGCCAAAGCTGAAAATTCTTGATTAAGCACTTGCCTTAAGCTACTGCCTGTACCAAGCCAAAGAGTCAACCTTGTGCTTGAACTGTAGCTAGCAACACCTCGAGATCTCTCGGTCTTGGCCAACCTGTCTAGCATTCAGCATTAAAGAGCTCGTAAACAATTTTCTAACTTAATGTCAAACTTAAATAAGTATTCATTGTCTACTAGAGCGTTTCTTTCACACATGTAGAGGACATTCCTGATTTTAGAAATCTCCCAGTTTGTTGGTCGTGAATGAAATGCAGCCTCTTTTTCCATGATGATATATCACATAGTTTCGGTCACTTCACAAGCAGAAGTGAGTTTTCTATGCGACTATCAAGAAATCAAAAACGTTCTATACACAATTTCCCCATTGAATAACAGTAGTGGGCTAGAGTACTGAACTGTTGTGTCTGTGTGTGTGTGTGTGTCCTTTGGGGGGGCGGGGGGCGATGACTAGGTCAACCGTCAAAGCACCACCTAGTCACTCCTGTCTGCCAGTGACAGACCGCATCCCTAGAAAGAGGGTCCTAGCCTAACTTTGAGCCAGAGCAAGAAACGGCCCTAGATCTGATAGTTTCTCTCCAAATTGTTTTCCTCTCTTAAACAATTCTCTCCCCTGGAAAATTCTCTCACTATAGAAGTAAGCTTATTTACTCTCTAAAACAAACAGACTATTGCTTGAGCAATTAATCTCTTTTTCTCTTGTTCTTTTCTCCCATGTGGTTCCGAGAAAGCATATTACAAGATTTCATTTTCGGAATCCAAAGAGAGAGGGGTTGAGTTTTACCCTGGATGCCTTTCTCTCTTTGTTTTCTTCATTGGCAGCTTCTTGTGCCCAGATAGAGTGTGAGAGCCTAGTTTTTTTAACCAGAGGAAAATGGTATAACCTTTCTATCACCCAAGTGTGGTATATTGGTTATGCCATTTCCCTCTTGAATAACAGGTCTTGAGTTCAACTCTCCTCGTCACATAGATCTTTAAGGTCTCTTGGGATAGTTTGCCACAACGTTAAAATACTCTTCTTTTTCTTCTTCTCTTCTCTCTCTCTCTCTCTCTCTCTCTCTCTCTCTCTCTCTCTCTCTCTCTCTCTCTCTCAGACGGATAGATCTTTGAGGTCTCTTGGGATAGTTTCCTACGAAGTTAAAATCCTGTGTGTGTGTGTGTGTGTGTGTGTGTGTGTGTGTGTGTGTGTGTCGATGGGGTGTGTGTGTGTGTGTCGATGGGGTGTGTGTGTGTGTGGAGGCGAGAGAGAGAACCTGCGAAAGAGGTCGTCATCAGCCTTGCTGCACGAACTGCAGTCCTGCTCACGAACCCTAAGCCTGCGCAGACACCTCGCGAGTCACAGCCTGCCGCTCTGGTGGTCGTCTGCCCTGTTCTCTCGCCCTCTGCAGCGTTGAGCACAAACATCATCTGCGCGCCCTCAGCTTTGGGAGACTTGCACGAACTGCCTGCCCTGAGCCCCTGCGCAGTCTCCTTCCAGTGATAAGCCCTCAGCGCAGCAGTCTACCTCTGTGCAGTTAGCTTTTGGTCTTGATCGTCTGTACAGGTTTGGTCCTCACGTGTGGGATACAGAGTCTTTGTTTATTTCTCCAGCTTGGTTGCAAATTATTTTCAGTAGGCAGTCTTGTGCACAGAAGAAGTTTTTTTGATAGTGTTGTGGACAGTGTACAGAACTTTGTTTCTTGGCTTTGAGTAGCAAGGGTACATAAACGCTAAGTCTTCAGCTTATGTCCGATTTTTGTGAGCCCTTTATTAGCTCATACAAACACAGAAAACAGATAGGACCAAGACGTCAGCAATGGGTGAAATCTGAGCATGTTTGTTAGAGGATTTTGAAGGTGCACGGAATGCTTGGGAAGGGCAGGAGCCCGCTACTGAAGTGCTCATTCCTGTTCAAGTATTGATGGACCCAGTCGCACAATATGCTTTAAATGCAGTTATTTTGTTCTTCCCGGGCAAGATGCCCACTGGGCAAGACGTGGGTCAATGGGTAGACTTCCTTCTTAAACGACAAGCGGTTCGAGGCGTTTACTTTGGTGCCAGAGGATTCTATGAAGTTTTGCTAGCAGACACTGATGCCCGTAACATGTTGCTTGAGTTGTCTCCTCTATTTTTTGGTACTCAGATGACACATGTATTGCCGTGGGCACTTACCAAGGACTATCGAAGCCTAATCCGTCATAAGTGCCCCGTATGGGTGGAAATCCTTGACTTTCCACACACTTGGTGTCACTTCCTTCCTATGCTCGCCTCTCGTTTGCGAAAAGAGATTTGTCCTCCCAAACTAGATGCCAATACAAATCGCTTATGTGTGCTTTGGGACACGGATGTTCCCACCCCCGAGGGTATTACTGTCAATTCAAGGGACCCACTCGTTGCGAAACGCCTTTCAAGCTTAGATGGGGAAAATTTGCAAACTCATACTTTCATTGTGGAAAATTTGGACACATGAAATCTGAAGGTTCCGAGCCTGTTTTGCAACCCCCTCTTTCGGTTGTCCCTCAGCTTGCGGTCTCTAATGAGAGAGAAGTCCCTAATCCCAGATCTGCCACTGTTGTAGCTTCTGCATTGCCTAATGTCTTACCTTTGGAGAAAGGGAAGGTTAAACCTGCCGTTTCCTCAAATCCTCCGGGTAAAGGAAAGTCGATTTCTTCTTCGGAAACCAAAAACAAGGGGAAAAATGTGGAGTCGGCCGAAGGATCTCCTTGGGTAACCCCCAAGAAGACTGTTAAGATGCGCTCGCAGCTTTCTTCTCGTAATTATGTACCTCCTGAGGTTAAATCTGCAGGACAAAAACCCCTTCCTTATAATGATAATCGCACTCTTGCGGATGCATGGAATAAGGTGGTGCACTCTTACAGGGATGCAGTGGTTCATGGGACTTTTCAAGCATCTGAAAGCTTAGTTGCCTCTGAGACAGGCATGCAGAATTCTACGGTTGAGTCGCGGGCTGTTGATGTTGATGTGCTTATGGGCACGTCAACTTAGTCCCTTCCTTATTTTGCCTCTGTACATATCTCTTGAATGCATAGTGTTGTAAAATGCATTTCATATAATGTGTGTGGGTTATGTAACCCTGATAAGTGGAGACTAACCTGGCACTATGTACATACATGTAAGGCAGACATTGTGGTTTTGCAAGAGCATAATCAACATGATTATGCTGGGCAATGCTCGTATTTTGGGGGATATTGGATAGCATATGCTGGTTCGTTGGAATTTTTGGGTGTTCTCATTATGGCTAGGCATGAGTTGCAGCCGGTTCTGGCATATAATGACCCAGCGGGTCGTTGGATGGTGGTCCAATGCATGATCAATGGTCAGATTTATGAATTTGGTGGTGTTTACGCGCACACGATCTCGGGACAACGAGCATGGCATGAGATATCTTCTTATCCATGGCTTTCCAATGCGTTGCTTTGTGGTGATTTCAACAATGCGCCGGCTTCATCTGATAACACCACAAGACATTCTCACATGTCAAGCATAGAATTGCAAGCTTGGATAGATCTTGTGGCATGCACTCGGATGTCGGACCAGTGGACCCTCTTGCATCCTGATGTTTCGGGGTATACATTTCAACATAATGCTTTTTCTGCGTATCGTGCAAGATCAAATCGGTGGTATGTCCTTGGCATGCAACAATTTGATAAGTTTGTGTGCGAAATGAGCATAGACCATTCTTTGCTTTTATTTGATCATGCTCCTGTGGTGATGCTGATGCGCTTTGGGCAACTACATTATGATCAGCCTCTTTCTAAGAAGCGTCTGTTACACATCAACAATGCTTATCTTTCACATGAGGCATTTCGTGAGATGATCTATGAGGTTATTCCCCCTTTGGTTGCTCAAATGCATCTTGATCCTGATGTTGCCTAGGTTCACTTTATTGTGCGTGTGCAAAGTGTAATTCAAGACTATTGTAAGCATCACATGTTTCAATTACGTGGTGATGTTGAGGACGCCAAGCATATGTATCAACAACTCCAACTCTTAGCTGACACACGTTTGTTGTCGGAAACTGAATCCACGGCCCTTTGTCACGCCCAGGTGTGTCTGCTCCATAATGACAAACAAAAATTGGATAAATGGAAAACTCGTGCTCGTCATCAGGTGTTTGTAGACAAGGGATCTACCTCAAAGCAGTTTTTTAAGCACTTGCATCACTCAAGGGCCTCTCAAACTATTAAGCGGGTTATATTTCGACCAGGAGCTTGGACAGCTTCGAAGCATGAGCTTGCAGATGCCATGGTGTCCCATTTTAGGAATGTTTTTGCCGCTCCCCCCGTGGCATCTGCCGCAGTTATTCATGCACAACTTTTGTTATCTACAGTGCATCCAATTGTCCTGCCTCGGGATGCTTTGGCCATGGAGGTGGCTTTTACAGAGAATGAATTGCACTCACCTTTGATTGCTCCGGAAGATGGCGTTCTCCTGGTTGGGATGGGCTCACTGTTGAATTTTTTCTCTCTTTCTGGGAGCCTTTGAAAGGACCTTTACTTTATATGATGAAAGTTGAGTGGGCGAAACAAGATTTGCCAATGTCTTGGAAAGAGGGTTTATTGAAGTTGCTTCCTAAACAAGCGCTTTGTCAGCAGTTCTCGCATTGGCAGCCAATTTCTCTTATGCCAGTGATCTATAAAATCTTGGCTAAGATCATTGTGAATCGTATCAAGGAACCTCTTATGGCTGGTATCCATTCTGCACAATATGGCTTTATTCCTCATCGCCAGATTTTGGATAATCTCGCTAATGTAATAATTGGAATGGAATATGCCAAATATACTCAACAAGATGTTCTAGTAATGCAAGTAGACATTGAAAAGGCTTTCGACACGGTTCAATGGGATTTCATTGCTGCTACCATGCGGGCCCTTGGCTTTGGCCCAAAGATGGTCAATGTCGTTTACTTCTTGTATGCTCGCAGTACAGTCACGTGACACATCCAACACTGTGTGTCCGTGGACAAGCTACAGTATGACAAGGGTTCAGTTCAGTCAAGTCAATGTAGAATAGGAAGTGATCTGGCACTTTTGTGAGTCTGTTCGCAGACCGAGCATGACCAGTCACTTAGATTAGATGCATATCCTCCGGTTGCACACAGCATGATCATCAGCATTCCCATCAGAATCCATCAAGGGAATTTTCCAGTGCATCAAACCTATTTTTCCTATTTTTGACATCTTTCACTTATTATTTTTAAGTGACTTTTGTTGGAAAGTAGGTAGGGCAATTTTGCTAAGTTTGTATATAAGAAAACTAGAGCTAGCACTTTCTGGCAGAAGAGGCAGCAGGAGCACCTTGCTCAACAGGCAACTTCTCAGCAAGACCAACCCCCACGACAACTCTTGCATTTTCTCTCCATAGAAGGCCTAGCGTTTTTGCACCAGATCAGCCAGCGTTTTTGCACTGCAGCTTCCAGCGACAGCAGGACATCAGATCAGCCTACTGTTTTGCATTTGCAGGAAAACCGACAACAGCACAGCAGATTTTCAGCCCTAGCGTTTTTTATTTGCAGACCAGCCTCAGCGTTTTGCAGATCACCGTGACGGAACCTCAAGCAACACCAGCGTTTTCAGTTTTCAGTTTTCAGCCTTTAGACATCGCAGAAGAACCCCCGAACCTCGCAGATCTCACCTTCCCGCAGCAGTTCCTTGCCGCACGGTCAGATTCCACAAGGTTTACAGTTTCAGCCCGGAAAACGCAGATTTCAGCATCTGCGTTTTCAGCGCGTCATCGTCGTACCGTCGTCATCGACATCGTCATCAACATAGAGTCAAAATTCAGCAGATAAAGATTTGCAGATTTCAACCCTTAGCGTTTTCAGATTTCAGCCCGTCTCGTCGTCGACATCGTCGGCAAGTCCAAGCATCGTAGAGATTTGTGCAATCATAAGTAGACCACTCTCGCCATAGAGAGTGGGGCCTTCGGAGGAGGGTTTTACAACATCTGGTGTCGTATTCTCTTCTCTCTCTATCTCTCAATCTCATACACTTTCATGCACAGTGTCCATTCACTTTGTTTGTGTCCATTGCACTCTCTCGTTAAGAACGGAAGGCTCTCCCTTCCATAAGAACAAAAGGAACCTTGAGCACAGTTCGGAGCACTCATCTTGAGCAAAGTTCAAACATTCATTCCGCTGCACCTTACAAGTACATGTTCAGGCCTCCTTGATGGTGAGCTGACAGAACCTTGGCCTCTTGGATGCTCTGTCAGACAAGATTGCCCGCTTAGCGCCTTGTTGTATGCCATTGCCACTCACCCTCTCCTATTGTATTCGGATCACTTGACTTCGCTCGGTCGTCTTCATGGGCTGAAGTTACCCAATGGGAAAGACTTCGCAAGACAAGCTTATGCTGATGATTCGTTGTTCATGCCTTGTAACAACCAGGATGATGTGCATGAAATTATGCAGGCATTGGATACATTTGGCTTGACAACAGGCCTTAAGGTTAACTTTCGGAAATCTAAACTCTTGCCTCTTGCTGTTTGTGACTGGCATCATCTTCTGTGGCCTGGCGAGATTCTTGATCCGCATGTGGTGGTTACGCACTTGGGATATCCTATCGGTTGGCAGGTTACTAATACGCAACAAATTGATCAGTTCATGCAACGATTGAATGTCAAATTGCACTATTGGAAACTGTCTACATGGCCGCTGCACGTTCGACTTCGTATAGTGCAAAATATCATGATGGCATATGTTTAGTTTTACTTGCCGTTGTTGCACTGGCCTCGCTCCCGCCTCTCATTGCTCATGTCTACTATTGTATCTCACTTGTGGCGCACCAGTTCTCATAAGAAAGGCCTCCATTTGTTAGCAATGGAGAAACTTTGCACTCCAAAGCGTCTTGGCGGGCTGAATATTTTGGACCTTCATTACCATGCATTGGCAAAAAAGGCTATGTTATTGCCCACTCTTGCATTGCAGTCTCAGCCATGGACAGTTATGGTTGCTGATCTATGTCAGCTTGTGGCCACTCCTACCTTTGGTCATTGGCAAACTTCCCTTTGGGAGACTGTGTTTGGCAAGATGGTCGGTAATATTCCTCGTTGCTTGATCACCTCTGGCTTGCTCTCCGCTTGGAAAGTTGTTACGGATCATCTCTCTTGGCATGGCAGGCAGCAAGCAGGTGGGAATTCGTTGCGTTTGAAAAGCATTTATTGGGGCAGGGCGTTTTCTTTTACCTTGGTTGATCAGTCGCCTCATCAAGCCTACTTCCTCTCTGGTCGTGGCATACGCATAGTGGATGATGTGGTGGATTCATCTGGGAATTTGCTTACCTTTTCTCAAGCGGCAGCACGCTTTGGGTTGGGCCTACATTATCGTCAAATTTGGAGTTTGCTTCGGCATATGCTGGATGTTTTTCTCCCTATTCCGCCGTTGGCCGGTGGATGTCGTATGCAGGATTGGAATTTATGGGACTCTTCTTTGGATGCGATTTTTGCTCGCCATATCTATGCTTCTCTCATGCACGACTCTTGGCTGGCTAATCATTGTAATGCGCTCTGGGATTTACACAAATCCGATCAATGGTGGAGGCGGGCCCTTACTGCAATCTGGAAGTCTCGCTTGCCTCTTAAGGAACGTTTGTTTCTTTGGCGTTGTTTGCTTGGAGTTCTTCCAGTTGGAACACTCCTTGAGGCATGTCATATTAGCTCCTCTCGTTGCGTCGGTTGCTCCGCTGCTGATGAGACTGTCAGACATCTGCTTTGGGAGTGTCGCTGCACCAAGGCTTTCCTTCGCCGCGTTTCTGCTTCTCAACCGTCTTCCACAAACGATTCTGGCTTTTTGGCATTCTTCTGCATTCCCTCCAGCAATTTGTCATTTTCTTCGCATGGGTCAGATTTTGGTCGCTATGATCCTTGTGGCACCGTCGCAATCTCCGCATGTTTCACCAGCACGATGCAGATCCTTTTCCATCGTTCAAGCTTTCGCTCAGGCAATCGTTACATTTTGCCTTCGACATTGGGGACATATCCCTAGAAATCTTGCAGCTCCTCTATGTTTGCTTTTAGCGATTTTCCATCGCAGAGCACTTCAGTGTTCTTTCCCTTTGTATATGATCTTTTTGGTGGGTTTTCCTCGTCTTGAGGTTTCCCACAGGTAAATTAATCAAAAATGATATACAAAAAAAAAAAAAGTGTGTGTGTGTGTGTAATAATAGATTCGAGGCAATCCATATCTATCAAAAGGGTCAAGGTCAATAATGGGCAATGGACGGCCAATAAAAGTCAATTGGCGGATTTCATGGTGGATCATTTTCAACGGGTTTTTGCCAAGCTTGAGGCTCCCTCAAGTGAGGTTTTGCAAGCCAGACTGCAAACCAGACAGCTATTGTTGTCATATCTCGTCCTATGTTGACAATGATCGATGCAGCTACCCTTGAGGCTAGTTTTACTGAGGCTGAGCTGCATGACAGCCTGTTGCATCTTGGCCATTGGAAATCTCCTGGATGGGACGGTCTTACGGTTGAATGTTTCCTTCACTTCTGGGAGTCCCTTAAACAGCCTCTACTTATCATGATCAATCATGCTCGGACTACACAATCTTTGCCGCAGTCAGGAAAGAAGGATTGGTGAAATTGTTGCCCAAGCAAACATTGTGTGGATACTTCTTGCATTGGTGTCCGATGACGCTTATGCCGGTAATTTACAAATCGTTGTCAAAAATGATAGCTTCTCGTACTAACGGTTATCTGTTCTCAGGCATACATCCTGCTCAATATGGATTCATCCCTCGCCAGCAAATTATGGATAATATTGCTAATGCTTTCGTTGGGATTGAGTATGCAAAATATGCCAACAACAATGAATTGGTGCACTCATCTATAGTGTTTTAGATACGTCTGAGTGGTTCCTTGCCAGATGCATGAAACTTGAGCTCCGACCCACAGGTCCAAACACCAATAGCTTGAACTCCAACACAAGGGTCCAAATTATTTGTAAAGAGCTTCATTTTGCCCCTTTGCCACTCACAAGCCTCTCCCTGGCTGAAGCTAGTGGCCGTAACCCCCAATTGACTAGAAATCTGGCGTCATGGCCACTGTGGCCGCAGCCATGCTGCATGCCGATCTCCTCTATCAATTCTTTATCACCATTATCTTTGTCCATCTTGCCTTTGCCTCCTACTTTTTGTGAGTTCCTACTTTTGCCTTTGGCTTTGCATTCCCAAGCCAAACAAAGCGTTGTCACATTTATAACAACGGTTGTCGGACCTCGTGGGTACCGGGGCAGCTAATTTGTACTAGTAATGTTGTCCTTGTCAGCTTTGCATGTGTCCTCCGGCGAACTCGTGTATTTGCCTTTGGCTTCACAATCCCGAGCCAAACAAATTGACGGCTTTCCTAAGAACTTCACCCGTGCATATGCCGCTAGTTGAGAACTGGTCGATCCTCTTTCCATAGCCTCTAGTTGGTGTTGGTCGTTCAAGGTTGCCGTCAATGGAGGCCACTTTGCTATAGAAGCTTCACGAAAACACTTATTGTCATTGCCTTAGCTTCCCCAAACACCGCTCTTAAGGCCTCCTATCTCCAGGCGTTTCAAAACGTTAGGAATTAAAGACTACCCATAGTTGCGTTTCAATAGGCGCTGTAAAAGAGCATGGCACAATAGCTCCTAAAAGTCTCCCTGCAAGCTACGCTTTAAAACACTGTCAAAATAGAACAAATAGTAGATTGGCCTTCTCAGCAGGCAGCATCTCAAGATGCTATTGTTAGAAGTCCTGCAGTTGCAAGGTTTCAAAATGCTCCTGAAGTTGTTGACTCTTCTCCTAGGCGTTGCTGCATTGACATCTGCTTTTGACAACGTTTTGAAACGCTCTTCAACAAAGCACTAAGTCCGCGGCCATTGTGGTCAACAAAAACGCCAGTGTTTTGGAGGGCAACTCAGACTCCAAGAGCTATCACCAACCTCCAATCCTCTTCTTCACATGGTTCCCCTCCCTTGCGATCATCAAGAAGAGCTCTAATACCATGTCAAAGTCAACGATGCGGGAGCGTAGAGCAATGGGGAGAATACATGAGAGAGAGAGAGAGAGAGAGAGAGAGAGAGAGAGAGACCGTTGAACCAACCAACCTTGGCAATCGATTGATGATATAGTCACCTTAGCAAATTGCCCTACCCAGAGTTTGACAAAGAAGTAAAATAAATACCTAAAGCCAAAATAAATATTTGGGATCACATTGGGTAGTTCACTTGAGATGCCATAACTTTTAACAGCCTTCACACACCACACCACACACACATGAGCATACATCAATACAAAGATCTCCATATTGAGTTTTTGTCATAACTCTCGAGATGTAGGGAAGACTCAAGCATAATGAAGCCCAGTACTAATCGAAGCATTGAATAGAAGCATTGAATAGGAAATATTAGTACAAAAATAAGGTAATTGATAGGGCATAGTAGCATACGCACCACATCACATAGAAAGAATTAAGACAATATCAATTGGTCATAACTCGGAAGAAAACTTCAAAAAAGTGAAGTCTGCATGTCTACTAGACGACTAAAAAGCATACTTGGATGAATCCAGGATAAGCGCAAATTCACCCTTAAAGGAAGTGCAAGGTACAGACTTGGAGTAGTCAACCCCAAGACAATATAACCATCAAATCCATCATGCATAGTACTGACTAAATACTATGACATCCCGACTAGCGTGTCGTCAATGCCCAATAGTGGGTGTAGAACCAAGTATCGATACATGCTTCCACACACCCCACCACCCACGCATGAGCATACATCAATACAAAGATCTGCGTATTGAGTCTCTGTCATAACTCTAGAGATGCAAGGTAGCCTCAACCCTAATAAAGTTTAGCACCCTTAAAGGACCTTTAAGTGCAAGGTATAGACTCAAGGTAGACATCAACAAGACGGTATAACCATGACTTCCAACATGCATAGTATCAAAATACTACACATCCCCACTAACGTCGTCAATGCCCAAAAGTGGGTGTATCTGCGTATTGAGTTTCTGTCATAACTCTAGAGCTACAGTACAGACTCAGCCATAACGAAGCCTAGCACTAAGCGAAGCTGTAAATAGGAAAATTCAATACAATAATAAGATAGTTGATAGGACATTCAGATCACATGACATAGAAAGAACCAAGAAAATATGAACTGGTCGTAACTCGAACGAAAAATTCACAAAGTGAAGTTTACATGTCTATTATACGACTCAAAAATATACCTAGATGAATCCAAGATAAGCCCAATGAAATAAAGGCATTTGTGTTACAAAGAAAAAGGGTAGGGAATTTTAGGAATTTTGGAAAAATATAAGGGGTGTTTTGAGAATTTTTGAAATTTCAAAAATATAATTTTCCATAAATTTCAAGGGTATTTTGGTAATTTTCTCTTTGATTTATTGATTCAATGTCCAACAAGTCTGAATAGGGTCAAAAGCTGGTAAATTGATAAAAAAACATGAATACCCTAGTGGGATTTCAACATGGGCTGAAGATACATCGATTCCAATCCACCCCCATCCCATGTCATGCCAGCCAAACAACTGCCCATGCCTTGCCAGGTGGGATCCTCGTGAGTGGTTGTGGCGAGGTCCCTTTGCCTCTCCCAACCACACCTGAGAATCCTTTCTTCCAATATACGGCTCAGCTTGGCAGGCATAATTGATGTCCAAGCTGCAAGCCATTCCGGCAGCACCTAGGCACTAGCATCAGCACTACCGCACTTCCATCAGCAGGGGATTATGGATGAGTTCTTGGAACATTTTTGGACTCGGCTTTGGGCTAGCCACTAGGCTTGTCAGACATTGTCTTCTAGTGGCCGCACACACGCACAGGAACTGCACTGGGCGTCTAGCTTGCACAAGGTGGACACCCCTCAGCTTGTCCTGGCTACGGGCATCCTTTGGAAACCCAAAGGTACTGCCTGTGGAACTACCCATAGGCCCAGCAATTTTGGCTCAATATTCTGCGAGTGATGGCCTCCCTTCTGCTAGTGATAACCGTCCCTTGGAGAGCAAAAGCATGTCATCATGTCCAAGGCTAGCACTTGACTATGAGACACAGTAGGACACTCTAGGGATTAGCCTTGAGGCAAGACGAACTCAGCACTTGCCAGTGTCAAGTGCTTGATTTCATCCACAGCAGCTTGACACTGGAGAGGCCCAGATGGGAATTGATCGCCACCTGTGTGGCTCTTTCCCCCTCCCACTTTGTAATTTAGCCATTGTACTTTAACTTTCAGCATGGGAAAGTCTCACTCTTTCTCTTATATAGAGAAGCCTCTCGTTAGGGGAGATGTAGCCCATTTGGCAGTTTCAAAAAACTAATATAAGGATCTTTTTAATGCAAACTAGTATGTGTTTCATAGTCAAAGGTTGTCTAAGGCATCTATTCCGATTAAACACCCCTTGTCTGGACTTGAAATGGTTTTCCACAAAATCAAGGCACTTGGGAGGCCACTTTACTAAAGAATATTATTGAAAAACAAATAGCTATGGCATGACCACTAAAGATAGCATGTAAGACTTCACAGGGAAAAAAGTACACCCACTTAGCTAAAACACCAACGTTTTCTAGAGCACATGCTCGTTTCAATAGGAACAAAATTCCATACATTCCATTTAACAATCTTCCACGATAGTAGAAACTATACAGCAAGGCTGCAAGGCTACCCCGCACATCCTTAGGACCCAGTGTTACCAAAAAATCACCTCCACGGTTGCCTAAGACTACAAAAAAATCTATACAACCTAAAGAAGGATGTAAAAATCCTCTACACTTGCACTAAGAAATAGTGGTCCCAACAGATGATTGCTTCCCCTCACCTATTGAAATCCAAAGGAAGCGGATGCTAAGAATCTCCAATAGGACAATTTGCAAACTTATCCCCAATGAAGCAGAATCATTGCCCTGATTAGAATGAAGACATTTGCAAAAAAAACAACTCAACTCATGCATTAGTTCATTGGAGACAACCGTATGTAATAAAGGTGGAGCTCAAACCTTTTTACGTATCTAGACTCAATGAATGTGCTCGTTCTTCTTTTCTCAACCTACTACAAGAGTCCAAGAAGCTGATTCCTCGACTATTTTCTCACCTCTATCATGAACTGCTATGTCTTTTTCAGCCAAACCGAAGCAAGCATCAAGCTAACCAAAAGCAAATGGCGTATCTCAAAACTACAATGGAAACAAGTCAAGCATCCCATTGAAGTTAGGGCCACTCCTATTAGTCCCTAAGCTTCATTGTTGTGTATGTGAAATGCATTCGGCATACATGAATGGTGACCCAACTAGCCACGTCGAAAGCAATCGCTTGCAGCACCTCAATAAAGCCATAAGAACATCCAGTAAAGTTAGGTGGAAACCATAGGTCAAGGTGAGGGCCAGTACTCATGAGAAGATTTGATGGGTGGATCTTGTGCAAGATAAAACTATGCTTCCACAACCGTAGAATATCAACTATACATGAGAAATTACCACCAAAATGAGACAATCTCATTTTTTAAAATGATGTTATCTTATGCAAAGGCACTATAGAACAACAAGCAGTATCTATTACAAATCTTTAGGAATGCAAACCACTTCTCCCAGTGCTTGCCACCGTTAGCATAATGAGATGGTTCAAACCTACAAATCTTCGGGACAAGCAGCAATGCAAAACACATCCCCCACTGCTTGCTAACATGCCACCAATAGCATGATGAGATGGTAGAAACTTTAAAGGAGACCACATATCTAATCAAAAAAACTATGGATAACAAAACAAGATAACATGGTCCTGGAATAATTTCGGACCCCTCTATCTTATTGTTTCAATCACAAATCCACAGCATCAAGCAGCATGACAGTAAGAGACTTTGTAGCTTACCCTAATGAAAGATCCCGAGTACGCCTTAGGCTAGTATCAGCTGCAAGCTCATCCCTCAATGCGTCAGCAACATACCTGAATGAATTGCACAATAACGATACAGGAGACCATGCAGGTAAATCAGAGAGTCTATACCTAACCTGTGCATGCACGCCTACTTCCAAAAGAAGGTAGATTCACATCTAAAATCAACCATAATGAAGGCTAAAAGTAAAGATACTTGCCCGGGATTGGATCCTGCTGTGTATAAGTATTGAAATATTGTGAGAAGAACAAGGAATAGGTACAAGGCTGTGTACCTGAATGCATAACATTTCCAGAAGTTGGAAGTCCTCTACTTTTCTCTCACACATACAACCATTTGATTGAAGAATGGATACACTAGAGCATACTCAAACAGACCACGAGGCTAAACAATTTGTGGGCCAACCATTCAATATATAGAACATTCGAGTGTGATGTAGTCTCCTGAATAGAGGGATGGTATATATGATAAAAATAGCATGCTATTTCAAACACCAGCCAGACCTACAAAGCGCATTCTTGCACACGCAGAGAATAAAATGTCACTAATCAAAGATCTTTTACACTGATTCCACAGTTTTGTTGCTTCAGTGCCATCACGTAACTTCCAGTATTGCCATTGATATTACATCCTCTCGCTCTATAAAGAGTTTCCCGCTTAAGAAACTAGCAGTAGAAGAGACGAATCCATACCATGGATGCCGATGGGTTTGTTGCAAGAGACTATGATCCAGAAGGAATAGCGGCCCAACAAACAAAATGTGCAATGCGATCATCAATACTCTGGTTCTCCATCGTGAAAGCAGAGCTACAAGCATTTACAGGCATCTTCATAAGCTGAGAGAGCCGTAGGAGAAGAAAACTGAAGTTTTGAAAGCTTACAAAGAATCTTCATCAGAAAACTTGGGAAGTCAGCTCCAGCTCGCCATAACTCCTTTTAAAACGGAGCCCCAAATGTTAAAGCCACAGTCGCTAGTCGAGAGCTGCAGCAGAGTGGCTATGGCAACAACGCACGTGGGTAGAAGAACGTTCACTTCCGTAATCCGTTGCGTGCAGCGATTTCCTTTCTGAATCGAAGGCACTGTTTTGACCTCCATAGGACATAGTACTAACATGGCAGAGTTATTTTGAGAAAAAGTGCATTCATAGGAAGCCATCTCCCTTGCTCGAGGCATCCACTTGGCAGCATGCAATAGGTAGGCCCCTCTTGAGTAACAAGTCTTGAGTTCAACTCTCCTCGTCCTTAAGGTCTCTTGGAATAGTTTCCTACGACATTAAAATACTCTTCTCAGGTAGTGTGTGTGGGTGTGGGTGTGGGTGTGTGTGTGTGTGCTAATAAAAAGAGGGAAATGGTAGAACTATCGGCAAGAGCTTGATGTCGGGATACGCCCGCCAACTGGTATCTTCAGAGAACAAAAAGCAATAGATAAATAAAAGAGAAAGATCAATCGATGACGAAGACGATAGAAGGAGATGTCAGTCATTATAGAGACCGGTCCACTTGCTGAAGGTAGCTCTTGAACACCACACCCAGGGAGAGAACTTGAAGGAGGCTATGATGACAACAACCATGTGAAAACTTGTTGTATAATCCTTGTGGAGCGAGCAAAGAGCACAGCAGCAAGCCAAAAACCGAACAAAATAATTACATAGCACGATAATTAATGAAGAGCTCTATAGATTAGCAATGTTTATTGCATATACTTGTAATTTTTCATCTTAATGAAAAAGTTCTTTCAGGGAGGTCTGGCCTCAAAAAATCCACCCTCTACGTTGTGTTCAAGCTTGCTTGCCGTGTATGTCTTTCTCTTCAATCATCATGGTTAATTAGTGTAATTATTACAAGATTCATTAATTGCAAGTTACAATTTAGTTACATTCAGATGATTTTGTTGGCATTGATCCTATTTGACCCAAGAAGTTCAAATCGAGAGTGGGGGGGGGGGGCACTTTTCAAAATGTGTATCATATCACGTGAGTTATCGAAAAGGATTATTTATACTCCAAAACGTATACTTTAATATAGGGGTGTTATTGATAATCTCTTAAAGGCACGAGAAATAGAAATCTCTTTTATGAACGACCTCTCTCTCTCTCTCTCTCTCTCTCTCTCTCTCTCTCTCTCAAGAAAGAGGTTGATTTCTATTACTTGAAAGATCTCTTAGAACACCCAAATTGTGAGGGCAAGTACATAATTGTTTACAAAGGATGCCCAAAGACAACAAACTAGAAACTATGGAAACTGGATACAACTAGCCACATGGGAAAACTGTAGAAAGTAAAATCCAGGGGGGGAACCTCTCATAAAGGAAGTAAAAAGTGCCCTAGCAAGCCTAGTGGAGAGAGGATGGCAGCAACCTCGAAAAGATAGGCACTTCCACCAAAATCACACTCTGCAACTATATATGAAAGGGCAAGGGGACTGGAACATGCTCATCACCACCTAGCCATGCCCTATATAGGCCCTTGCCCTTCTAAATATAGGGACCCCCTTGACTGCATGTCCATCCTGGCCCTTGGCCCTGGCCCTGGCCCTTGGCCCGGACTGGTCCTACCCTTGTCCTGACATTACTCCCCCCTTGGAGAAGCGTTTTCGTCCGCGAAAACACAAGTGATGGTATCTTCATAAGAACACTAATGTTTTCTATTGTAACGTCCCACATGGATCCAACGGTTCATTTGAGCGGAACTCGGTTCAGTAGGAGGTTCAATGAAACCAAGAGTAACATCTTGATTTTCTACATTGTTGTCCATTTGTAACCATCTGATGGTACCGGTTCCTATCCAAACGTAGTGTGTAGACTCCATTTAGAACGCTCATGAGCATGGTAAACGAGTTTATCACAACACATGTTTACCAAAAAGAGTACCTCTTGTCACTTTCCATGAAAGTAACTTGTTGACATAACTCATCAGCCAATTTTAAGTCCTTGACTTGGTCCCAATTTTCATCATCAATAAACAACCCCACCCTAACGAGTGTTCAAGGTTGAGAGCCTGAATTATACATGAAGAGACTACCTAGTCGCAACATGCGTTAACTGATAGTAAGTAAACTCCAAAAAGAGCAATAAATGCTTATGAATTTGATTGCTTGGTGCTAATGTACGCACTTTGCATATCCTTTAGCCCAAGATTACACTTTGTAATCTGTCAATCCCCTTGGATACTGACAGTACTGAGGTGTGGTTCCCCCACGGTTTACAGATAGTCTTTCCAGACGACTGGTAAACGGGAAATCACAATAGCGTATAACATTGGTGAGGAATCAACAATGTGCGAAATAACCATCGTGGTTAACTTTAAAAAATCCACAAACACCCAAAACGAGCCACGACCTCTATTGGTGATTAGTAGACTCAAAAGTAATCTCATAGAGATAGTGCACATAGAGTGCAAATTGCTTTATAAGCAATAACTTGAGGAATATACATGCCGTTCCAAATCATCCTTTGCTAAACACTAGGGCCCATAACACCTAGTGTGTATGCATTTAGCAAAAAACAGATCCGAACCTGTATATCCATGGTGATCCTTGCCAATACTTATGGCAAATGTGATGCGTCTAGCACACATTAAAGAGGAATGTAAATAGTTCTGAAAAGAAAGTAAACACTTTCAGTTGCAATCTTTTTGCAAGCCTTGCTGAAATGTCTAAATCACAATAGAAGGTGAAACATTGATCACTTCTTGGTACAGACAATGAAACTTTTTCATTAACAACTTATAGCCTTGCTATATGTATAAACAACTATCTGTATTGTTGTTTAGCAATACTTGTAGCTTGAACAAGTCATTCTAAGTATCCGACAATTTTTGGCCACTGAAATTGCTCCTGATACGTCGTGCTAAAAAATGGTCGAGAAAACAGATTTGACCAGCACGTAGGGACTTTGTCGTGACACATATTTGAAATAGGGGGCGCCAGTGTCAGTCCCAGAGACTCATATTCGCCACATGTGGAATATGTCTCAACTAAGGACGGCTGAAAAAAGAACATCCTTCAAGTACAAGATGTACTTGTGTGTGGAGGTAACTCTAAACACTCTCCGACAAGAGTGAGAGGGACCCTCATTCATTTCTCCACACTAGCTAAACCGAACTCCTTGAGTTCCTAGACCATGTTGTATCCCATGTGACAACATGTGCCAAATTGAACCCTACAAGTAGGTTCGTAACAGCATAAGGCAGAAAGATAGATTGGACACTTGGCCCAAAATACTTTGTGCCGACATGCCCTTGGCCTGGCTCTGTAACATTCAAGCGTACTTATACATCTTGAAAAACCAAGCAAAGCATACTAAAAATGGAATAACATCAAATCAATAGATGCGTACCTGGAGATTTGAACGTAATGTACACTTACTTGTATTCAAATGGAGAGGAGCACGTCCCCTACCAGAAAAAACAAACGGCATTGAGCCGGAAACCCGGGGTGTTGCCCTTGCAAACCAAGCCCTTGGATTAGATCTACGTAGTCAAACCCCTGGATAAGACTCTTTGTAGAAACTGCTCAACTAGCAGATAACGGTAACCAACATAGTTAACCGTGTACAGAGTGAGTGGAATCAACTTGAAAAGTGTGTTCGTCTGCTACCGCGTGGTAGATTGCGGAATTCTTTCCTTGAAAGTATAACTGGGATCTGGGAGAGATCAACTGTAATCCTCAATGCAGATCAAACTGTGATCCTTAATGCCTATGGGGTGATGTAGCAATCACCTGCCAGGTCTTACCCCAAAACAGTATGTCCATAGACACTCCGTAGTGCTACAGAGAGAGCAGGAGATCCACACAAGTGAACTACCAATCTCTTATGGACAGCCATGCTGTCACAAATGATTGCTGCGTCTATACTCCGTGGTAGAGAGCAGCTGGTGTGAGTTTAAGATTATCAAAAACTCAACTTGAGTGTCGCACTGAAAACATGTAGTGCAAAAATGACACCCTAACCATCCGTAATGACAAGACTCTTGCTTGTCCATTAACATCAATGTATACTTCCCTGGGTAGATCTGTTCAATCTTGAAAACAATCACCCCAAAGAATGCCAATAGTTGGGTCTTACCCTTGGCCTGACAATGGCTCTTAGCCTGTTTGGCTCATAGCCCTTATGCAAATTAGTGTTCAATGGACAAACCAATGAAGACTAATTTGAGTAACATCTTAACCACGTGCTAGTTGAGAGTTAGAGCACCTTGGCTCAGGCTGATTCACGAGAAAAACACGTATCAAAAGCTTCTTAGAAGATTTTCATTATTCCCTTAAAGAGAGAGAAAGAGAAAGAAGAAGAGCATGTTGGGCTGAGGAACTTTCCTTGAACGACTATGACGTATATAGTTGATTGCCATGCTCTTGTGCATCTTATGCCTAACGTGCAGCTTATCCTATAAGCATGCAACGGTTTTCTACTATGACTCTCTCAATGAGAGAGGTAACATGAAAACACAAACAAGTCACAAAACAGACCCGCCTATCGTGTAGGTGGTTGTGACGACCCAAAAAGTCATGGTAAACAATCCAAAACTTATCGTGTCCTTGACAAAGTATCTGGTGTTATAGCGGAAGCGTAATGCATGAAGTGGTAGATTTGAATCCACCTCGCTAGCATGCCTTGCCGAGAGTGATGGCTTCAAACGTGAGAACCAAAACCATTAGTGCCTTGCACAATTTAAACTGGTAGGGATTGTGTGAGCTAATATTACCTATTGTGCCAGTTCCCCAAACTTGTGTGCCAATGCCCTTGACTCCAAGTCATTGGGCAGTACCTTGGCACAAGGGAGAAGCCTTGCTTCGTGTAAAACTGTTGTGTAAAGCTGCCAAAGCACTTTGCTTTGCACAACGACAATAGTTGCCAAGTAAAGTGGAAATATGGAATAAGAACAACTGAAACGTGGCTAACTTGGTCGTACGACTGCCATCAGTTGTCATGAAAGATGGACGAAAAAAACTCCCTCCTTGGAACGCTTCTCCAAACCGGCTCATAGCCATATTTGCGTTGTGAAAGAGAGTTGTCACATAGGCATATACGTCCTTGTGTATCATATACACCTGTGGTACGTAATGAAATAACCTGCAAACACATTGCCTATTCCTTCCCAAGTGTGTATGCTCATAGCATATGCCGAACGTGGGAATTCTCAAAGCAAAATGCATAAATTGAAGCCTTGCTTCCTTTAACTATGTCTGGCCTCATTGGCAACAAATGCGATTGACAATAGATATCATAGCAAAGAGAGTCGACCTTGTCGATCAGGTACAAAAAGTCGACCTTGTCGAATTGCAAATGTAATGGAAAAACAATAGAACATGTACAATATATGTATCTTATACCTGCTTGGCTCTATGAATGATAGCCATGATCATTCATTCCATTGCTTACGAGAGTTATCAAGCACTTGCTCAATAACTACTCTACCTCATGCTGCCAAGGGCCTTGCCCAATTTGCAACCAATTTGGAATCTTGTGAGCAACTTCAATGCTCCATTGGTGGTACACAAAGCGTGCGCCGGCCATGCCGAGCTATGTGCACCTTGAACAAGAGCGTTGCCGTAGAATCATTCAAGCCTTGCTTGATAAATTCTACCTATCTCTTGGGCGGCAACCATTGCACCAGTCAAAATTCACAAAACCAAACAAAGTGCAAATGATTGTATAAAGAATACAAAAATTAATGTTGAAACATAACAAAAATACCTGGAGCGTTAGCGGATGCACTTTGAAGCCTCGCCAAGATGCCAACCCACGACTTTGTCGTGCATGGTGTTGGATCTCTCCGGTGGGATCCATAAAGTCTCGAGTCTGGTGTCCTACCCTCATATACCCTTCATCCGCTCCGAATAGGGCAAACCTTGCCGACTGGGATTCGCTCGAATCGAAGAGAGTTTGAGGCGTGCAAACGGTTTTGCTTATGGGATCCTCGCAGCCTTGCTCGGTTATCCAATGATCTGTTTAAAGTTGAATATCATAAAACTCTACTCGACTTAAAGCCCAAGCTGTTCCCGAGATAATCAACCTTGTCGATTTTATCCCTCGAATTCTTACAGCTGTTATGTGCCGATCTGAGAAAAATGCCGAGCTTTGAACACAATTTTCTACACATAAAAGTTGCAAGAAATTCTGATTGAAATTCAGCTCAAGTGGCCTTGCCGAGGACTTCTTCGAAATGCCATCCCATCCTTGCCAAGACCTCGCCGTAGTCGATTGGCAAACCATGGGACAATGTCCTTAAAGTTTTTGGGAGGATGCCCAAAATTGGGCATCCCTAAAGTGAGAACTCAAACCAAAACAAAGCCTGGCAGGAGAGCAAAACAAACCCCTTGGGCGCTCCCGTTGTCGACCTACAGCTCTTCAGCATGGAAAGAACTTTGCTGAGTAGGCCAAGGTGCTCCCATCAAGCCTATCCATGGTGGTTTTCACGCAGGTGGTGGATGCAGTTCATGACTTGCATACAAGGGCTCGGACCCGCCTTGGAAATTAGGGAAGAGAGAGAGAAATTATGTAGCCTTGCATAGTGACATGCAAATTCTGTAGCCTTTGATGCTCCTTCCTCGCTGCAAAATTCTATAGCCTTTGATGCAAAATTCTGTAGCCTTCCATAGACGTACTTTTCCCTCTGAATTCCCATGAATCTCCAAGAGAGAGAGAGAGAGAGAGAGAGAGAGAGAGAGAGAGAGAGAGAGAGAGAGAGAGAGAGAGAGAGAGAGAGAGAGAGAGAGAGAGCATGCAAACTCCATGTGAGACCTCCATCTCCCCTCTTCCATAGCTCCCTTCTTCCTCCTCCCACCTTGCTTTGATACCAGTGAAAGGGCAAGGGGACTGGAACATGCTCATCACCACCCAGCCATGCCCTATATAGGCCCTTGCCCTTCTAAATATAGGGACCCCCTTGACTGCATGTCCGTCCTGGCCCTTGGCCCGGACTGGTCCTACCCTTGTCCTGACAATATATGAAAAGCTTGAACCACTAAAAGACACCAACAGTGAAAAGGACGAAGGAACATTTGCAATGGCAAGAGCTCGATGTCGGGACGCCTGCCAAATGGTATCATCAGACAACAAAAGGCAATGGATAAACAAAAAGAGAAAGAGCAATCGATGACAAAGATGATGGAAGGAGATGTCAGCCATTATAGAGACCAGTCCACTTACTGAAGGTGGCTCTTGAAGACCACACCCAAGGAGAGAACTTGAGGAAGACAGTGAAGGAGGCTATGATGACAACAACCATGTGAAAACCAGTTGTATAATCCTTGTGGAGTGAGAAAAGAGCAAAGTAGCAAACCAACAACCGAACAAAATAATTAGATAGCGTGATAATTAATGAAGAGCTCTATAGATTAGCAATTTTTATTGCATATACTTGTAATTTCTCATCTTAATGGAAAAGTTCTTTCAGGGGGGGACTAGCCTCAAAAAATCCACCCTCTACGTCGTGTCAATGTTCAATCTTGCTTTCCTTGAATGTCTTTCTCCTCAATCATCATGATTAATTAGTGCAACTATTACGAGGTTAATTAATTGCAAGTTACAATTTAGTTACATTCAGATGATTTTGTTCCATTGATCCTATTTGACCCAAGAAGTGCCAATCGAGGGGGAGGGACTTTTCAAAATGTATATCATATCATGTGAGTTACCAAAAAGGATTATTTATACTCCAAAATGTATACTTTAATATAAGGGTATTATTAATAATCTCTTAAAGGCATGTGAAATAGAAAGCATTTGATGAATGATGCCTCTGTGTGTGTGTGTGTGTGTGTGTGTGTGTGTGTGTGTGTGTGTGTGTGTGTGTGTGTGTATGGGTTAAACAAGGATGTCCATTCCCACCAAATCTCTTTAGACCATGCATTGATCAATTAGAACAAATGGTACTTCACTTTCTTCAACAAGAAGGTATTGAAGAGGTTATTGTTTGCAATCCGGTAATCATGTTTTTGTTGTATGTGGATGATGTAGTGCTTCTATCACATACTTTAGAGGGTGCACAAAACTTATGGTTGTCCTTGAGAACTTTTTCTTGCACAGTGACTTGATTGTGAAAACCAACCATAAGGAGAAGCCATGCTTTTATTACCATACGTATGTGGCAGTGATATGTGTGAACACACTTAGGGCCGTCTCGAGGCATTTTTTTCCTCACTAGTAGATTCTTTCCTCCGTGCATTGTATATATGCCCATCACTCTAGGGCTAACTTATCTTTCATTGTGCACTAAGAAATACATACTCTTTGTTGTGTGCCTTGAGCTTCTTCGTCTTCTCCAAGCTGTGTGCGTTTCCTTACAACCCTATTTCCAACAATTGGTATTGGAGTAGGTTGCGTCCTCCTGGGCTTAGTCGCCAACATTGCCAACACATCCTGCTCACTTTCTCATATGCATAATAGATCCTTACAATCTTCTAGGGTGGTGCTACATAGCACGTGTTGCTCTCGCTTCGTTTCTCCCCTTTTCGGGCAGTTTTCACATCAGGAGCAAGCACTCACAATAGCTTGAACAACAACACAGATGTGTTCAAGATGTTTGTTGTTGAGGATAAATTGGATAAGGACAGTTACACAATGTGGGCTTACATGATGCTTGTGTAAAAGTGTGTTCAAAATGTTGTGTAGGGCATTGATGTATGCCCTGGTTTTTTGGATACCTGCGATGTTGAGGACGTTGAAGGTTTTGGCGGCAGGATTGCTGTTGCTAGAGCTGTTTTGCCTACAGCTGAGCAGGCTCATTGAGATGTTAGAGATGCGTAGGCTCATGCATTGATTGCACTATCTATGAAGGTCACCATTACTCCTCGCATTCACTCAGCTAAATTAGCTGCTTCTCTTGGCAGCACTTCGTCTGGGAATTCTGGTGAAAAGGGCAAAAAGAAGATGTGTTTCTATTATTGTAAAGCTAATGATCACTTGATCAAGAAGTGTTCTAAGTTGAAGTCAAAATAGGCTAAGAAGAAAGAGGTTGGTTCCACTATAAGTGCACTTATTGTACATTCTTTTGTGAAAGGAGATTTGATGCTGATGTAGATGCAGAATGGGCTTTTAGTGCAAAGTGCACTTATGATCCTTATGTCCATGATGCATGTATGTCAGTTGCTACAGATGCTCATATATGGTACTTTGATAGTGGTGCTACAAAGCACATTACCTCTCATCGTAACTTGTTTACCTCTCTCAACAAGGATGTCCCTCATGGGAATACAGTCACTTGTGCCAACACGGTCAAGGGAGTTGGAAAGATTGTGCTAATTGCTACAAATGGCAGCTCTTTCACACTTGTTAGTGCACTTTATGTACCTAGGATCGAAAAGAACCTTTTGTCTATATTTGCACTTGCTAGACTTGATCTTGTTGTCAAATTTGTGGATGACAGTTGTACAGTTCATGATCTTAGTTTTGGTGATGAAATTGTTGCATTTGGCATTTTATGTCGTGGCCTGTATAAGCTCACTTTGAATGACAAGTTTGGGCAAAATTTTACAAATGCGGTTGTGGATTCAAAGGCTGTTTCAGATGCAAAACTTTGGCATGCATGTTTTGGGCATCTGAATTTTGCTAGTTTTCTACGTTTGTAGAAACTTGATATGGTTGCCTCTTTGCCACCTCTTGAAGCACTTGTGAATTATGTTTGTGAAGGCTGCATTTTGGGTAAAATGGACTGTTCGAAGTTTCCAAAGGATGGTTTAGATAGGGCTACATACAAATTGCAGCTTGTGCATAGTCATGTTTGTGAGCCCATGCAAACTCCGTCCTTGGGCAATTACCTTTACTTTATGACTTTCATTGATGATTACTCCAAGCATGCATGGGTGTATCCACTTAAATCTAAGTCCAAAATGTTTATGTGCTCCAAGGAATTTCTAGCTATGGCTTCACCAAAAATGTCGAGATGTGTGCGGTCTAGCTGGGAAGGTGCAAAACCTATGGCTGTGAGAGTTCGTGATGAGAGTCACAAACACTTTAAGAACAGCGTTTATGAAAAATCACCAACTCTCTTTCTAAAGAAAAAATCTAAGAGGGTTCGTGACAAGACAGTCACAAACCCTCTCCCCTATTGTGAGCACCCTCCGTTCAAATCGAGGGGGGGAGTATATGTCTCATGAGTTTAATGCATTGTTGGCTAGTCGTGGGATAAAACACCAAGGTATAGTGTCATATACACCTTAGCAAAATGGTGTTGTTGAAAGGAAAAACATGTTGCTTACGGAGACAACATGATGTATGGTCAAGGGTCAAGCTTTGCCACATTTGTTTTGGCTTGAGGCAATCATGTGTGCTACTTATGTACTCAACAGGAGTCCTGTGAAAGCTTTGTAGTCTATGACTCCTTATGAAACATGGCATGATAAGAAGCCATCTATTAATCACATGCACATTTTTTGTTGTTTGGCTTATGCTTTGGTGCCACAAACGTAGTGCAAAAAATTGGATGATAAGGCTATCAAATGCATTTTTGTTTGTTATAGTACAAAAAGAAAAGGTTACAGGTTATACCATCCACAAATGAAGCATATCTTGGTTTCACGTGATGTTGTGTTTGTGGAAGATTTTGTTCAGCCTTTGCTTTCATGTACTAGTAGAGACAATACTGTAAGCTCATAAGACATTTGTAACAATTTGTTGCCACTTTTCAATGGTGGAAACTTAAATGTAAATTCCAATGAGGCAAATGTACAGCCTAGGGGGGTTTCTGAAAATGCTACAAATTAGCCTATTTCTGATGCAGATGTACTTGATGTTGAAAGGCCTGAGAATGAGCAAGCTAGAGGTATGCCAAAATCGTCGGTGCATACTTTGCATGACAGTAAATTGGATGCAGCTTTTAGTCATACTCTTTCAGGTTCTTGCCATGCATCTTATGCATCAAATTGCTACGCTTTCGTTGTTTCTAGCTTATGTGATGTAGAGGAACCTCTATCTTTTGATGAAGCACATAATTCACAAAAATTGGATGGCTACCATGCAATTAGAATATAATGCACTTATAGAAAATGACTTATGGACTTTATGTGATTTGACGCATGGCAAAATGGCCATTGGTACGAAGTTGGTTCACAAGTTGAAACGCAAGCCCGATTGTGAGATTGATCCCTATAATGCTAGATTTATTTCAAAGGGTTATGCATAGCAGAAAGGCATAGATTATGAAGAAATTTTTGCTCCCACTTATTGTATGAGTATTGTGCATCTTCTATGTGCATTGGCAGCTCATTTTGTATGGGATGTACATTAATTAGACATTGTTACTGTTTTTTTGAATGGTGACATATTTGAGGAAGTTTATGTAACGCAATCTCGTGGTTTTGTCAAGAAAGGACAAGAGGATAAAGTGTGCAAATCTAAGAAACTTTTGTATGGGTTGAAGCAATCTCCTCGTGCTTTGTATGATAAAGCTGACACTCATTTGGTTAAACGAGACTTTCTTAACAGTCCAACAGAAAGCACTTTGTATGTAAAGGGTAAGGGTGATGTACTTCTCATTGTTGTTCTATATGAGTATGATTTGCTGATCACTGGTCCAAATGAGACACATATTGCTGAAGTTAAGGCTGATTTGAATGTTACTTTCAAGGTGAAAGATTTGGGGTTGTTGTGTCATTAGTTGGGCATACAGTTTAAGCAGTGTGATGGTGGTATTGCCTTGTGTCACACACATTTAGAAATATTGCTATTTAAGTTTGGACTTGAGGATTGCAAGCTTATTGTCACTCCCATGGAAACACGTTCTAATTTGTATCTTTATGATGTTGGATACCAATGCCAATGTCACACTTTACCGAGCTGATGTTGGATACCTTATTTATGTATGCAATACAAGGCAGAATATTCAGTTTGCAGTCTCATGGGTGAGCAAATTTATGCATAGCCAAGGGTCTAAGCATTGGGAGGCTCTCAAGCGGATCTTTCACTATTTGAGTGGCACTTTACATCTTGAGTTGTTTTATCCCAAGGGGGAATCATTTCCGCCACATTTACATGCTTTTTCAGACTCAGTTTTGGTTGGTTGTTATGACACACGAGTGTCCACAAGTGGTTTTTGTTTCATGCTCGACATTTCATGCATATCATGGTTGAGTAAGAAGCAACCTACTATGGCCACTTTCAGTTGTAAGGCTGAGTACAAGGCAATCTTCACAGCTATGATTGAGTGTGTATGGATCACGCGCCTTATGTTGGACATGACACTGCCAACATCATCTACACCGACAGTCAGAGCGCATTGGCATTTGCAAGGAAACCATTTTTTCATGCTCACACAAAGCACATTGAGGTGCATTATCACTATGTCAGGGAGAGACTCTCAGTAGGAGAGGTCAGCTTGGCTTATGTGCCAACACGGGACAACCTTGCAGATATTTTCACAAAGGAATTGTCTCATGAGAAGTTCGAAGCTTTTTGCAAAGCTTTGGGCTTACTCCCCTTTGTGGACTGATCATGTCCTTGGGGCATGGCACTTCCCTATACTCTATGTGTCAGCTCTCGTTCACCGCATCACTCCCAGGGGGTATTTATTACCTTACATATATGGTAGTGATGTGTGTGAACACACTTAGGATAGTCGGGGCATTTTTTCCCCTCACTAGGAGGTTTTTTCCCCCATGCATGTATATACGCCCATCACTCTAGGGCTAACTTATCTTTCATTGTGCATTAAGCAATACATACTCTCTGTTGTGTGCCTTGAGCTTCTTTGTCTTCTCCAAGTAGTGTGTGTTTCCCTGCAACCCTATTTCCAATAGTTTTGTGTACAACAATGAGACACTTGAAGTTGTTGAGAACTTTAAGTACCTTTGCCTTGAGGTTCTAGCCAATCACAAGTAGCAAGAAGGTACTATGTGTTGTTTGGAAGCTGGGAAGAGAGCATGCTATGCATTTGAGAACATGAGTAATGCGGGGGATGTCAAATGCTAGGTTTTGAAGAAGTACCTTCGTGACACATTGGTGACATTTGGTCTTCTTTATAGAGTTGGTGTAGGCAGGAGCATCTCAAAGTCTGCTTGGAAAGAGTTTGAGAATGTCCAAAAGAATTTTCTTACAAAGTTTCTTCAAATTAAGACACAAACACCATATAAGCTCCCACTTCTTGAGTTGTGATCTCTTCCAATTGAGGTTATGGGCATGGAAAGGGTTGTGGAGTACATGATAAAGATGCATCAAAGCGCCTCACATCAACTTCCTACAATTGCATGGGAACCAAGCAAAAATGTTCAAAATCACATAAAAGCAAGATCTTTAGCACGGGATAGATGCAAGACATAAAGAAGTGGTTTGGGAGATGGGATGCATTACACCTGCTATATGATGCCTCAACACACCCCCAAGTGAATGAAACTTTTATACAACACCAATGTGCTATGGCTTGGAGGAATTTAGTGGGTCGCACTTCATAAATTACAACACTTATATTGTTAACAACTACAAAGCCATGTCCTTCATTGAAAGAGGAGACTGTACTCACCCTTATATGATCAAGCCTATCCCCTTGTTGGTGATATGCACTGTCGCAATCGCTTGGCTTAGCTCCCACTCCCTTTGGTGCGAGATGTGCGTTGGGGCAATGGAGAAGAGTCACATCAGCTATGCACAATATGCTCACAGTACCACACACTACTAGAGTGCTCAGCTTTTGCTCACATCCGGACTTGCTTCCCTCATATTTTCAGCCATGAGTTAGACCTACACACTTTCCTCTCCTAGCCACAATGTGGGCTCTCCATTCAAATTCTCATTCCCACAATCTTGGAGCATCGAGAATCGCGTATCAGCCCCATACATAGTACATCACATGTATCTTTGGTCCCATAGGTCATATTTGACCTCCAAATAATAAAATCTCTCTCTCTCTCTCTCTCTCTCTCTCTCTCTCTCTCTCTCTCTCTCTCTCAGTTTCAGGCTTGTTTAATTGATCTTGAGGTTTGTTGGAATTCTTGTTGTGATGTTATCAATTATCTTCCTTTTCTTCTAGCTCCTACCACATAAATGAATCCAAGGTGGACCCAATCCACATTTTCAGACTCAGTCATCCCAGGTAGAACATCCATATAAGGGAATCTTCCCCAACATTAGTGTCGTTTTTACATGTGTAACAATACTGCAATGGGGCCGAGTGATTGTGGTGTCAGATCTATGATCAATTATAACTCTCTTTCCTAGAGGATGTGCTCTATCAATTACAAGATCAACTTGAATGACTGATTCTTGGAACTGCAAGTAGACACAGTTTGTAGGCCATCCATGCACCATTTTTGCTTCCCTCATGAAAGGACGTCCTGAGATCATCTCAGATGACATAGTGTGCTTGGAAAAATTCATAACAATGAAGGTATGCCTTATTTTGTGTCCAAAGACCTTGATCTTGAGATCTTCTAGCATCCCAATAGGTTTAACAAGAGTCCCATTGGCCATCTTTACCAATATGTTTGTAGTCCCAAGGTGAGGTCTTCCCATAGATTCCCAGCAATTTTTAGTTATAATGCTAATCCCAGCGCCACCATCGAGGATTCCCTTCATAGTTAATCCCTTGGTAGTGATTGGTATGGTCACATTGGATTCATCGTCTTCAAAGTATTGTCCCAACTTGTTAACAGGTATTTCAACAACAGAGTTCTCATCTAGGTTGGGTTGTGGATCTAAATGTTCTTCCCCTATTGACACCTCCCTAGCTCCATCCGTCTCTGCAAATTGTGGTAGCCCGACTTTCAGTTCTCCATTGAGGAAATCTCGAAGAAGTAAAAATAGCTCCAGGTCTCCATATAGTTAAGACATGACGGTGGCTCAAACTTCTAAAGCCATGAAATCCATCAATTGGCAATATTTAACAGTAGTTTTTGGGCTTCAATCCCTTGACATGGGGAAGATAAGATCTCCATTTCTTTGATAGGGTCATGTAATCCCTCTGTAAACATTCTCTCTAACAAGAAGGGAGTACATCCACTTCCCAATGACTTAAAGTCACTTTTTTCTTGGATGACACTAGGTATGGCTAGTGGTCTATGGTCTTTGTGAGGTTGATTTCGCGTAGGGAACACTATGTTCGTAATCTGGATCTGCCTAGGTGCTGGCTCTAGATCCCTTTGGGTCTCTTCTACCAAACTCATTAATCGCCTGACTCGCTCGATCTCCTCTATCAGGTTTGGGTAAGTTCTTATCTTCTTCTTGGGTTCCTTGGGTCCTGTCCGTTGTGGCTCATGATGATCTTCCCTGTTTGTTTCTTTCCTAGTGACCATTTTAGTCTCCATGTTCTCATTCGAATCAGAATCCTCTTCACCATCGTTCATATACACGGGGTCATCACCATTCCCTATGTTGGTCTTTGAACTAGGATCTCACTTCACTGGTTTTTGCAATCTCTTCCTTTATGTTTTCTTCTTCTTCTAAGATTGGGCAATTGATGTTGTGTCTCTTCAAGAATATAATTTTGGTTTTGGAGCATTTACTAGTACCAAAGCTGTACTTTATGATGGCTCCTTGGTAACCTCAGTAAAGTTCAATGGCGTGATCTTTGGTGCATTTAAATTATTAGGACATTGGGCAATCAAATGATCTATGCTACATCGATTACACATGAGTATCGGCATTGTAGTTGTACTCGCTAGATTGGTTTGCGTTAGTGTGGCATTCTTTTGTAGTCTAATAGGACACTCGGCTACACGATGTGAACCCCCATACTTGTAGCATTGAAGAGGTGGTCTCTTGGTAGTGAATTGATATTTTGGCCTCTTGCCGCAAGAGTAGCTACTTGATAGACATGTTTGACTTGTCCCCAATAGTCCTCCATGTAGGATTGTGGACTTTCTTCAAGTGCATCAATTCCATAGGCAATATTAGGGTCTAACTCATTTTCGCAATCCACACAAGCAATAGATGACTCACAACCAACTTGATTCACAAAAGTGATTCTTGGATGTGAGAGTTGCGGTCCTAGCATTGGAGGTGGTAATGGTGTTGTTTGAACAACATTCTGGGCCATATGGACCATGTGTTGTGATGGTTGTTCAAGAGGTGGGGCCGACATCAATGCAGGCACTTGAGGTGTGTCTGTCCATGCTAAGGTTGGTCTATTGGCCATCACGCGTTTAAATACTATGCAATCCTTGGCTTGATGACCATACCTCCCACATGCATTGCAAATCCCATTAATTTTACTCTAAATGTAGGGCATTCACCGATACTATGTGGACCAAAGAAAACTAAGCACCATTGTTGCTCCATTCTTGGATACATATGATTTGTGGAGCACAATTGTCTCTAAGACTTTCTTGACTGGCTTTGGTGAGATCTACTAGAGTCATCTCAGATATCTTTGGCTCCTTAGCAATAGGCTTTATGGTCATTGGCTCATGCCCCGATGCTTGCAAGCTAGTAGATTTAGGCTCAAAAAACACTCTTTCTCCTTGTATCATTAAATTGTCCTCCAATTGGATCGCATTGGTGGTGACTGCTTTCCAAGTGGTGATACCTCTAATGACTACGCCATTGTAAATATCCCCATGTCGTAGTCTCCTAATAAATCTATCGACCAATTGGTTATTATTGAAGCGCTCATTTGGATTACAACAAGAATTCAAATGCTTCAAGCGACTAACAAGTCTCTCACGGACTCCCCTTCCTCTCATTGGGTATTTTGTAGCTGAGAGGCTACACCCCAAAGCACTCCCTCTCGTATGTACTCTTTTACGAACAGTCTCCTAAGAGTAGGGTAAATCGTTTTCTCTTCCACCCTTAGGGTCCTATACCAATCCCGAGCCTTCCCACTCAAGGTCTAGGCTTAAAGAATTAATCTTATGCAAATCATTGTGTTCTCCTAGGGAATCGCATATTTGTTCAAATGCTTCGATATGCTTTCTCACATCCCTGTATCCACTAAATTTTTGTGTGAGCTTGGCTATTTGTATTGTCTTACTTTTAGGATCTCTATCAAGCATGTTACGCATATTTTCAGTAATGGATCGATCGATAGCTTGAGCAAATGTTGTCAAGTCACCCAAGTGAGCAGGTATACTGGGGACATGCGCTCTCGGGACTGCATGTGGAATGGGGGTTGGCATTGGGTTAGGCATACGGGTGATCCTTGAGTCCCAAGCTGGGTACGATGTTGTGCCATGTGGTGGCCCAAAGTTCATATTTGTGGCCCTAGGCATAGAAGACGTGGGATGTGGTATGCTAATGATAGCTGGTATGGTCCCATTGAAATAAGGGCTTGGATGTTGTGTTTGTGGAGCATAAGTTGTTGAGACAATGGGAGGGGTAGGAGCTACATGAGCATGATGACCCATAGGTGCATATGATTGATACACACTTGTAGGTACTGTTGTAGGCATTGGGCCACCATGTAGCAGTGCTTTACTAATAAATGAGGTTCATGGCGTGTTTTTTGGCATTCCGATCACTTGGGTAGGCATGGTAGCCGTGGTGTCATCAAGAGAAAGATGAGCTAAACTTGGAAAGGTAAAGCCATTGCTTGTGGGCTCAGATTGTACTGAGACCCCTGGCAAAACAACATATGGAGGATCCATCTAACTTATTGAGAGAGTCTCCATTTGTGATAAAGTTGGCTGCTTAGCCTTCCCTGTATCCAAGAATCTCATGAGAATCATTGAAGGCATGTGGATCCCTTTGTTCTGTCTCTCCATATCAATAACCCTATGGATGACATCACAAACTCTTTGTTGTTGCTTCTCTATGCTAGTAGCATCGGATGTGGATTGTGGGACATCTAACCAACCCACGTGATAGGTGTGACTTGTGTATAGATTGGTTAAAGTCTCCATTTGTAGTTCATACTCCCAATTTTCATTTAGAAACGTTCCATCTAGGATTGAGGTCCTAGGGGTGTCCATTGAACTAGATGCAATGTGGATCTCTATGGTTTGACCCTTAGTGGTTGCTAATTAAGGAGCACTTGATTGCTCGACTAGCATGGATGCCGACATAGGGGCCTTCGCCTTTAGCTCTCTCCATTGCTCTGTCTGGCGTAAGCTTTCGGTTTCCTTTTCCCTAGCTGCAAGGATATGGCTCAACCTCTTGCACTTCGGCAAGGCTTCTACCATCGAGTAATATAACCTCGGAGGGGAATAGCTCTGAAGAGTCAGGGAGTGCAGTGAATGGAGTATTCACATGCACAATCTCCAGGAACATGGGATCTACATTGGTCATGAATGGTGAATTTACTTCCCCACCCCCTTCATTTACATCGCTAGCTCCATGTTCGGAGAAAGTGGCTCTACTAAAAGTCTATTTCAAGCAGCTAAGCACGCTCGGCCCAGACCGTGGATCCATGGCATGCATGTCTTGGCTTGAACTATCGAGATTGGGCGTCAAGTAACCTTCCATGACGTCATAGTCAGAGGAAGAGTCACTAGATGCAATATGTGGGTCCTGAGTGGTACTACCTTGGGTTCTCGCCAAGGGCCTAGAGCCTAATGTGGAGGAATAATGGGTGCCCACGTAAACAGAGAAACTCTCTATATGATCGTCCTCTAGCACACGACTAGAGCATAGGTTCATGTGACCTCAACACCCTAGAAGTGTTCATGAGTGCTCATGAACGTCGCTGACCTAGTTTTTGAGTGTTTTGCAACCCAAATTTACTCTCAATTTTTGTTTTTTTTAAAATTTTTTTTAAAAAAAACCAAGCCACGGAATATGGCATGTGATAGCTCAAAATGAGCGTCTTGGTTAGAGGGACATGACATGTTTAACAACCTCGAAATCCTAAAAATAGTATTTTTCTGGTCGGGAAGAAGGCTAAATTTACCAAGTCCAAGGGTGTAAGTGTGAAGGGAAGGGTGGAGGACTTGTCCCACATGCCCTCCCTCCCTCTTGTGAGGGTAGTTTATATATATATATATATATATATATATATATATATATAGTAGTATCTATCTATATCTTAAGACTAAGGACTGAGGCCTGGGCCTGGGTTTGGGTTTGGGTCCTGATCCCTTCCTTTTAATACAAGAAAATTTCTTTTTTCCTTTTTTTTTTAAAATTTCTTTTTGATATGAGATTTTTCGAGTGTATTTTTTTACAATTATTTATTGATTTTTTTTTTGTTTTTTGTGGATAAGCAGATAAGGTTGCACTGCGTGGACGTCGAGCTCAAGTGCACAGAGCCTGCCTAACGCGCACAGCTACACCTTGCAGCAGCTACATCACACTGCACACTAACAATACTAACATTGCACAACACTGTCCACTGCAAACAACCTGTGCATTGCACAATTACTAACACTAACAAAACATGCTAAAATCTGCACATTATAGAGCTTAACAGATCTAATCCAAACTAAAAAAAAACCAAAAACAAATGAAAAGAATGCCTTCAAGAGGCAGCACAGAGTGCTCCTCAAGCTTAGTGTAAGGCAATCCTCGGCAGCAGTGCAAAAAATGTTTGCTTCTATCGCACGTGTCGGAGCCTGGCGACTTGCCGAACACTGTGTGCGAGCCACGAATGGCTGCAAGCACACAACTAGGCTATCCTAGGAAGCTCAAAGGGGAGCAATGGTGTGTCACTCATCGCTCAACCCTTGCCGTCGTGAAGGATTCTGTGCACGAAGAAGAGGGAGTCTCCGTTGCCGTGCTCAACCGCCTTGCCGCCGCCATAATGCTCTCTCTCTCTCTCTCTCTCTCTCTCTCTCTCTCTCTCTCTCTCAAGCGCACGCGCGCGTACACACACACACACACACTTAGTCGTGAGCACACAATGGAAAAGAAGGTAGAGGTAGAGCAAGAGCACTTCTTTAGCATGCACCTCAAGAATGAGGATTTTAGTCATAGCAAAAATAATGTAAAAATGAGATAAGTGGTGCGCCTCTCATTGATGATCACCTACGCACCTATAGGACCGACAAGCCCAGTCCATGACTTAAATAAAGTGATAAGGTGTCCGTCAAAGGTGATAGGGTGTCCGTAAGTGGTTAACAATTTCATGGTTCTCTCACTCATTCCCATTTTCTTGCATTCAATTAACTATTATATTTACATTCAATTGTATCCTCTTTATGTTCATAGACACTACTAAACACATACACTCTCTCTATGCTATGATGTGCATCCTAAGGCCATAGAACAAACACTAATAGAGAGTAGAAGACGTGATGCCCATCCACAAGTATTAAGTCAATGGAACTATTCAACAAATTTGATTTGGACAATGCTTGATGGATTTCCACCACCATCACTATTGGAAGTTGGGTTCTCCTTCAACGAAAGCACACAAAAAATGAGTCAGTTAACACTTACAAAGGTATGGTTAAAGACTTTTGTTTATCTGACAAACATGCAAGAGAGTCAAGAAGGTACTCATTGAACACTCATATATGCACTTTGAGCTAAATTTGTTGTTGCGAGCAACACCGACAAGCTTTCCGGTTAACTGACCAAATTAGGCATTTTCTAAACTCCACAAGAGGTTCTTTTGTTCACTAAGGTATTGTGTGATTAACTTTCACAAGTTGAATATTGTAGATATCTATCCCTCGGACAAAGAAGACTAACACCTGGTGGAATGCATAAGTGGGCATCTTTGATGTATTTCATCCATCAATATGTGAGCTTATCTACAACACTAGCTTAAAAAGGCAATTTTACAATGCTCCTTGGTCTGGGCTTTGCTCTATAACATTGCAATATCTGCCACTTCCTTCAAAGGAAAGTCTAGAGTGGCCAGTTCCTGTCTCTAAAACCTCTGAGTGTTTCAAACTAAGATTAAAGACCAAATGTTGCGAGTCATGTGGTATATGTCTCCATCTTCATGCCCATGCATGTATTTATTGACTTCTTCCATGATAAAGATCATACAAAGGCTGCTACTATGCTTATCTGCAAGTTGGAGAAATGCCTTGATTTTCTAGATGATTTTTGGAATGCCCATGATTCTGATGGAATCTTGTTCAAGGTGGATAAGAAGTTTATTGTATGTAAGCAAATGATATCCTTTCAAATCTTCATAGCTTCGTTCGACTAGATAAGGTGGCATCAAGTGAATGGTCATTTGGTAGCTATGGACCAAGATTTGCTAGATGACATTAATAGTCCTTCGAGGATGCTTGAAGTGTGGTGTGGAAATGGTTTTTCTTTTCTTCGAATTGTTGGGTAAGCTCCTCGATAGTCTCCTTACTGCCTTCCACTTGTTGCTGAGCACATTTTATGACTTTTTGGTTTAAGTTCACATTCTTGATTTCAGAACATCATTTCGTGTGACCAACCGCTTGGTGTAGCCATACAAGCCATTGTGGCCATCTCCCGCATAGCTCACCAGGGAGGTTATATCTTTGAAAGCTGGAGTGGAGTTTGTGATTGGATGCTTAGGATACAATCTGTTGTCCACCCAAAGTCACATTTTTCATGCCTTGTGATCTAAGGTTCTCCTTTGAATCTTCAAAAATGGGGTTTTGTTTGTTTTTCTCCCAGAGTGGCTCATAATATTGTGAGATCTCTACATGCATATGATACATATCTCTTCAATTCCCATAGAAGCTCTTTGTGAAGAAGCTATAAGCCTCAACTGGGACATGACTAATTGAAATTGCCTACAGAAGGAGATGAGGGCAATGGAGGAAAGAAAACTCAAGGTTTGCATGTGATAGCATGCAAGAGATAATGGGAGAGAAAATGAGCTCAAAGAGCGGGGCTTAGTTTTCAAAGATGTAGAATATTGAGATATTTGATATTGAATTCCTACCTACCCCAGAGAGTGACGTGCTATCATCACTGGATTACTTTTTGGGTTTTTTATAAATGTACCTCGGATTTTTGAAAAACCTGTGTGGAAAAGGAAAATATGAATTTCGCATTATCTCTCTCTACATTGACATGGCATTTCTTACAAGGCCCAAATTTGAGTCCAAATTTTTCCTTATGCAACAATGCTTCTTATCCACATAAGGGAGTTAGAGGGGTTGTGCTTAGTTCTACAAGTGGAATTTTTTCTAAAATTTCTGATGCTTTATATGTATTTGAGATCAAGAAGGACCTTTGGTCTATATCTGCACTTGCAAAATTTGGTCTTGTAGTCAAATTTATGGATGACAATTGTACTATGCTTGATCTTAATTTAAGTGATACTAAGAAATTGTGGCATCTACACTTTTTTGTGGGTTGTGTAAGCTCAATGCTTATAAGAATTGTGTGGAAGATTTATCATACGTAATTTTATTTCAACAAGCAAGCTTGTTTTGGTCATTTGAATCTTACTAGTTTGTTGCATTGGTTGCTTTGGTTGCCCCTCTTGACAAACCATTGAAACATGCATGTGAAGGCTATATTTTGGAAAAAAAATGCAACATTCCAAGTTTCCTAAGGATGGTTAAATGTGGGCTACTAGCAAATTGTAGCTTGTCCAACAATGTTTGTGGTTTGATGCATGCTCCATTTTTTGGGAATCATTTGTACTTTATGACTTTTATTGATGATTACTTAAGTTATGGATGGGTGTATCCACTTAAGGAAAAGTCCAAAGTGTGTCTCAAGGAATTTTGGCTTATGACTAAAAAGTATCTATGGTTTTGTAGGTGGCTATTTAAGATGTTCATGCAAGTGGGTCATGCAGTCCTAGATTGCTTCGTTGCTTGTGATGGCCTTGCTTTGGAGTGCCTATCACTACAAAGACATTGCATCATTATTAAATGGATGCCATGACTTTTTGGGAACTTTTTAAGTCTCAATAGCACTTTCCTAGACAGCTGGGTGCGACACTATTCTTTGGTGAGGTGTCACAATGATCAATGAGTGGATAGAGTCATCTGCCTCTTAGCCGTAGGTTTAACAATGGCCTCTTCTATCCTTTTTTCCACCACCAAGCACACATGGATATTTAGGGGCACCATGGCCAGTTTAGCACCCACCAAGGCCAACACATTGCACACACATGGGTCCGCCTCTATCAATGGTGCTAGTCTTCTCATAGTAGCCCCATCGTCAATCATTACAAAGGCATCCTTGTTATTGAATACCATGGGTCCACCATGGCTCTTGCCCCTTCTCCATGGAGGTATTCCCAACCATGATGCAAATGTCATAATAATTGTGTATGTTTCAAATGAACGTGTTTTGCATTTGTATGAGGTATATTTTTTACATGTGCTTAGTCCACGACTAGTGTCTTTTGTGAAAGCATGTTTGATTGATTGATTGATAGATTGATTGAGAGAGAGAGAGAGAGAGAGAGAGAGAGAGAGAGAGAGAGAGAGAGAGAGAGAGAGAGAGAGAGAGTTGGATGAGATTAATCCTTGTAAAATTTTAAATAAACATTATGGGAATGTTATTGTCAGTCTAGTGCATGGAATTGTAGGCCACAACCACCACACCTCTCTTTGCCTTTGCCTTTGCCTTTAAAATGAGGGTAGGAAGAGTCACCTCCATTGTCTTCATTTGAAATATCAAGCCATATCAATCCCTCTATATCTCTCCCTCCACCTTCCACCCTTCATGTCCACCGTGGCAGTTGCATCATGGCTCTTGATGAAATTCATTAAGACTACCTTTGAGGAATCTTGAAGGCTAAGAAGGTAGCTTTCACCCACCAAACCACATAGGCGAAAAAGAATGTAGCTTGCTTGTTGGGCTATGCATCAGATGGCCTAGAGTATTTGGCGAACTATGAGGAGTTGATGGACGCCCCATGGGGCTGTGGCTCATTATGGCAAGAAACTGCATAAATGTGGCAGTCAACATGCTAGCCAACAAAAAAAAACACATTATAGAGGAAAAAAGGACGAAAGTGTGCAAAAAGACTTGTAGCATTCACAAATTTCTTAGCTTGGCCAAGGGATGTGGACTAGGCCACCATGGTCAAGAGACAAGCTTTATGTTTGCATCCATAATCCAAAGTCCTGCATTGACTGATGTATTGAAACCATAATCTCCCACATCAATAGGCGGAAGCTGCACCGTTTCACAAACAAAATCTTACATCATCTGCCACCTTGTAGGATATGGCCCCCCTCCTCCTGAATCTTCATAATTGGGAAAGGTCTTCTTTGCACCTTGTTGGTAGTGGCCCGGATTATGCAGAAAGGTCAGTAAAACACTTTTCCCTATCCACAACATTTCTTATTGGAAAGGTTTGTCACTGTAAGACTCGTAGAAACTGATTGAAGCTAGCTGTCGGAAACAAGAAGCTCCTCTACTTTATTTTCATTGCATTCTCAATGTGAGATGAGCCCTTTTTGAAATGTTGTATGTTCTAATTTTTCGTTTACAATGGGAAAGATCCGACTTCCTTGCTCATGGATAGGAGACTGCCCTTATGGATCTACCTTTGCACGTGAAGTTTTGAAATGTTCTTTTGCTTCTTAGCTCGTAAAAAGCAAGTAACCGAAAGTTAACATGAGATTTTCAGAAGTAGGAAAGAAACTACCATGCATGTCACATGCAAACCAAGATCTATTCATGCTTTAACTTCTATTCTACAAACTATAAAGATGCCATTAGGTCTCTCCAATCTTAGAAAAATAAAAATTCTTTCAAAACATATTAAGTGCATAAGTGAAGGGTGAGTTTAGGAAATGAAAAAACAAATGAAGGTGGAAAGTCAAAAGACAAATGATGATGGAAAGTCAAAAGACCTTTTGTGTCCATATAAATAGGTGTTTCTCCACTCTTTCATTTTTCCTTTAGCGTTTTCTTCTAAGTTCTCTTTAGCGTTTCTCTCTCTCTCTCTCTCTCTCTCTCTCTCTCTCTCTCTCTCAATGTTGTATTCATCTTTCTTAGGTAATATTGTTGATTGCCTGTTGTTACGTGCTATAGATTAACGCATAGTTTTTCTTGTTTTTGAGTGGAATCTTTGGACTAGGAGCACCTTTTATTTTTTTTGAAGCCATTAGGGATACCTTTTAATTTTGAAGCCATTATTCCACCATGCTTTCATCATAGTGTTCAATAGTAATGCATGTATATGGTTTTCTCTTTACGGTTGTACATGTCTAGCATTGGAAAGAGGTAATATTGGGAAGGGTAAACCGGTTTTGCTAACACACAAGTGAGCCAATTGGGTCTGTTCAAAAAGAAAAAAGTGTGAATCTCATTGTATCACTAATGCTTCATTGATTCTAAGGCTATCCAAACAAGTGAAAGGGTCACGACGGCTTTCAAAAACAATAAGAAAGTGATAAAATTGTTAGGTTGAATTAAACTCGTATCAGTGTTTGGGAAAGGATTGCCTCAGCTTAGTCTTGAGCCGATTGAAAATCGAGACTAGCTAGCTGCAAACCATGGTAAACGAAAAAACAACCGATGAAATATGTGAGAAGGTCGTCCAAAAATTTTACAAATCTCAAAAATTTTGCTAGTATTTTTGATTTTCTTCTTTGTGAGGAGGAAACTCGATCAGCAGCCGTTTAATAGAAGAGACTTTCTCAAACATTAACACTGACTGGAATCAAGCTATAAAATGCAAGAAATGTAAAGCTATGTGAAGTTGTGAAATGAAAAGAACTAATTAATATATGTGTATGTGTATAAAATTTATTAGAATTATGCAAGGTGAGGCTTCACTTTAGCATTCTAAAAAAAAAAAAACATGTGTTGTGTGTGTGTGTGTGTGTGTGTGTATAATTTACTAAAATTATGCAATGTGAAGCTTCACTTTAGCATTCTAAAACAATAAAATACAAGAAAAGTAAAGACATGTCAAGATGTAAAATGAAAGGTAAGTCTCCATCATGCACTAAAGACAATGAAAGTCTCCCTGAGGCACAACACTAAGGGTTTCTTTTAGAAAGCCAAAAAGTATGCCAATTTGATGAGGCCCTTTGAAATTGTGTTCGGAACTAAAACAACATTAGGTATGGTAAGGTTCATCAATTATCACACCTTGTGGATTCGAGATTATGCTAATGAATACCCATGCTTAGATCATGCATGCATAATATGAATCACCATATTTTGGATTATAACGGAAAAAATTCATGAGATTTCATATGTTTTATGAATTCCTTTGTGATTCCATGGTTTGACTTTTCTTAGATTTCATCATGTATTTATCCCACATCAATAGGGTACACGTGGACAAGCAAAGTAAATGGCTCCACCTTTTGAAATGTCTCGTGCTTTTACCAAGGCAACTAGTAAAATCAAGGCACTATCGTGCAATTATTGGAAAAAAGATTGTGTCACGGGACTAACAATGGCCGTGTTGGCTAAGAAAGAAAAGACAATTGGAAACGATAATTGTCGCATTGTCATTAGAAGCATGTCATTCATGTTGAGCTTTTGCATAGCATGATGCAAGCCAAAATAAAATTACACAAATTATACTATGAAATTTCCAACAACTTACTAACATTCCTCGTAAAGAATTTTAAGGTCTAGCAATCTACGTTCTTTTTTACAAAGACCAACTTAGAAAATCTTTGGAAACATCTTCATTTTGATTTTCAAACTTATAGCCTAGAAAGCTTCATTTAAGCAAGTTGTTCTATTTTAGGCATCTTGAGAAAGGAAAGTTGACATACATGTGGCAGAGCGCATACTTTTGATTTTATAACAAGACCTTGTAAAATGTTTTTTTGAGGAAAAAAAGGCTCCTATCATAGAAGCTTAGCTTGCATTAGATAGTTCATTTTTGGCAAGGAGAAGGGAGAAATGTGTACAATTTTTTGTTTGCCTTGGTATAGTTTTTAAATGAATCCCTTCATTTAAGGACCTCATGACTTCCCTTTCAAACTTCCGTTTAAATCAATTTTCTTTCATTGGAAATTGTCCCTCATTTATGGGCCACAAGAATTTCTTGTTTTGATAGAGCCATCTCCTTGTTCAAAAAGCATCCTCAGAGGAAGGGGCTTAGAGCCTATGACACATGTCGAAATAGAGGCATCACATTCCCCCTTTCTTGATTATTTAAAATTTACTTACATATCATTAACTCGAGTATCAATTGAAATTGACTAGTTTGCGATGTAGTTCATATTTCTAGGATTTTCCTTGCAATGTTGTATAGCACTTTTTTTTTTACCTTCACGTAGTTTTCATGCCTAATTGATGGTCATAAATAGAGCACACAAAATTTACCCATTGAACTGTCCTTAGAAAAGGAACTCTTAGAGGACAAAATAGGTACATCATTAAAACTTTCTATTTGTACCATATTAGCATGATGTGTGAATAATTCGTTTAGCTCTCATAGCTCTTCTCATTTGTCTTAAATGACCAACCAAAAACAATAACTTTAGAATCCCTCCAACAAGCTACCATAACTATTTATAAGAAAAATATTCATTGCCACAATGTAGATAAGTTTAAACCTTTGAAGTCCATATATACAGTGGAGAATTGATACATCAAAGCTCATAGAAATAAAAAAACAGGCAATCAATCACACGTCGTCGCCATTAAAATTGCACAAGGGGACATCATAAAAAACAAGGTGAAAAGTCACAATGGCATACATGAGACCATGCAAAAAGAGTGTGTGACCCACCAATCAATGTGCCTCTTTATGAAAGTAGAAAAAAACATATGTCAATTGTCTCTCACACTGGCCTACATATACAAAAGGCAATGCTTAGTTAAATATAGAAAGACCACGTCGTTTGCTATCATGAAACTTGCCATGTGGCACTAATCAACAAGCTCCCAATAATTCTAAACTTTAGTAAGGCTTTATGTAGGCCAATAATAGATAGCTTGGAAGGTGGTTCACAATCAATGAGCTGGCCGAGTGTTCCTTTTAAGTCTCTGGAAGATATTCAAAAGACCACCATCCTAGGTGCCATAAAGAGGATAAAAAAGTACCAAGATATTCTCTCCCCTAATTGTCTTAAGGCATGCAAGTATTGTGATCCCTAGTGCAACGTTTGTAGTGTACAACAATCCCAGCCTTTCAGCTCTACTTGCTTTTGACATCCTCTTTGAGAAACCATGCAAATGAACCAGAAGTTCACAGTTCGCCTCTTTGATTGGATGTAGAAATTAGCCACAAAAGAATAACTGAGAATGGTACCACCCCATAAGCTCCCACACGGAAAGCCGATTCTAACTCCTTAGACAACACACCGATGCGAGACCAATCTCCACTATAGCTGCAACAATAATATTTTCAAAAAAATTGATCAACTGGTTTGTCAATGATAAAGATAATCTACCAAAAAACTTTCAAGTTTCAATACCTCTCTCTCTCTCTCTCTTGTCTGTCTTTATCCAAATAGACACAATTCACACACATATGCACGCACCCACGCTGCAAAAAGGTAAGACAACTTTTATTAGAGTAGATGACAAAGATGATTGCCCGTGAAAGAAATTAGTCATGTAGCCTATGTTGCTTTTATAACATGCCCCCTACCTCCAAGCCACTTTGAAATTCCTGAGGATAAGTCACAAACCACTCCCATGAGTTTTGGGAGCTTATAAACCGTGTTCATAGACATCCAAACCTAGGGAGCCGCTCATCAAAAGTTCCCTATATGATCATGTCATGTGCATTCAAAAGATCGCCACTAACATCCCTATATATGTACTATATGTACTCTATGGGTGTCCTTGAAAAACCCTCCCCACCCTCTAATGTATCTCTTGTATACATGTTTAAAGTAAAATATGGTCGTTTCTATTAATTTGCATGTATGATACATTTTGGAAAAGATACCACATATAAGTCACCAAAGAAATTTTACAATCCTCCTCCAAGCAATGCAAGACTCTGCAAATCCCTTGAGGGTAGGTAAACATCTGTATCTACCAACCATTCCAAAGAAGAGATAATAAGAGGACACCATTTGTCATTAAAGGCCTCCAAGGGATCCAATAACATCCAGTTGTTCTGCAACAGTGAAGAAGCTAAAATCCATCTCCCACGTCCTAGAAGATAGTGGAACTCAACCAAACTCCCTTGTATGTACTAGATTATCAAGCTACCTCAACGTCGTCCAAAATGTCAGGACCACATGGCCTCAATGTGCCACGTAACCATGCTGCTAACGCAAAGCCAACACAAACCCTAGGGGTACTTGTTTGGTCACCCTTGTGAGCCTGTTCGCTGACCAGACAGTTCTACTAAATTAGTTAGTTAGAGCCCCTGCATAACCCACTTGTACATATGATAAACGAGGGCGCCTATAAAAATGCCACATCATAATGAACTAATAATAACCTGTTATAACTATGTCAGTCGGCATAATTGTGCCACCTTGTGGTGATCTAGGGAAAAATGCAATATACAAAGACTCTGACCCCATGAACCTAGGAACAGGGGTCTCACCGCCTGCCAACCTCCGAGTATGCACATACATTGCTCATACAACCGGAGAAGGAACATCTACCTCAAATGCGGCGGGACACTACGACAAAACAGCCCTCACTCCCTAATCTGCTCCTAGGAATCATTCCTTTGGATCTTCGGAAGTCTGTACCTCCAACTGCACACCAAACACCCAACCTCCAACTGCACACCAAACACCCAACCGCTATGGTTGCTTTAAATACCACAAAGTCCGACGAGCCTGCTCGAAATGAGACTTGGCCGGCTTCTACACGAATGAGCTGAGAAGTCCCATCGAGAAACTAATGTCAAAACGGGTGCTTAGCAACCAAAATAAGAGAAGAGACTAGATTCCAATATTCATAGCATCAGCTACATCTAAGGGATCATACACGGACGACTTCTGGTTAGGTTCCATCAGAGTAGAGATAGGTCAGCACTCGGACATACCAAAAGTCTTCCAAAATTCTTGGACATAGGGCTGCTGAGAGAGAAATATGGCCCTCTCTGTCTGCAATATCTCCAATCCAAGCAACTAATGAAGCAAGACAAAATCTATCATCTCAAACTCCTTTGTTAAGGTCTCCATTATACCACGAATATGCCGGCCATGGCTTACTGCAATCACAAGATCATCCTCATAGAGGATAACACGTATCATAAATCCTCCCTCTCTGAAAAGACATAAATCTGGGTCTATAGAAGAACAACAAAAGGAATGTTGCCGGAAGAAAGAATCGACCTTATTGTATTGTGCTCGAGGAGGTTGCTTCATGCCATAGAGAGCCTTCTGCAAACTATAAACTTTGTAACGAGATCCTGAAACTGGGAATCTTGAAGGCTGCTCCATATTGTTAGAATGCATATCCCTGTCCGATGGTGGCTCCAATATCTCCCAAGACCAGATTAGGGAGTGGGGGACGGTTTTGTGGCTATGCCTGGCCGTATTTGAGGTAGACGTACCTTTTCTCAGCAATGCACGGTGTTGCCCATCCAATAGGCTAGCATGAGGCGAGACCCCTGTTCCTAGGGTTTCCTAGGGTCAAAGTTTCCAATGTTCTGCACCTGTGCTACTAAATGTGTGTTGCAGGTCACTTTTAGTAAGTTTACACATTTACTAGCATTTTTGGGATCATGGGGTTTTCTGGCTGAGTAGGGCAGATTTCCCATTTCCCTATATATGCAACCCCCCCACCCCCCGTACTTTATGGCATGTTGTGATCAATGAGCAGAGCTTCCAACATTTGGGCTACATCTCTCTCTAGTGTTTTCTCTCTCCAGATGCTGTAGCCTTTTCTCTCTCCTCTCTCAAGCGTTTTCAGCCACCAGTCTCTCTCTCTGAGTCCAAGATTTGTCAGGTGTGCCAAATAGAGCCAGAGACAGAGCTACATTACATATGTCACTGCCCAGTATACTATGAGATACGAGGCCGCTTTCACTATCTATTAAGAGAGGGTTTTGGGCCACTTTCTAGAGTCATGAGATACCAGGGTCAAAGATGCCTCGGATCATACTTACTGGAGATTCGCAAACACACAGAGGACCTCTTGAAGAGGGTGAGAGACCAGCAACAGCGGAAGATCACAGATTTCTTTCAATCACACACAAAGGAGTTCGAGTAGTCCCCCACAGCATAACAACACCAGAGGCACCAAAGGCATACTGCTTGATCGGGCGATAGAGTTGGGGCGGTCCCGTCGCCCACGGATGAGAGGGCCCTCTCAATATCAACATAAATTGCAACAGAGGATCCATACTATACTGGCGCGACATAGGATCCTTCCCGGATACTGATGTATATGTATATGATGCCTCGAATGTCAGAGAGCTTCATTGTATCAGCTCACCCTTTGTCTTTAGCTTTCACCCCACCCCTACCCACTCTTTACTTTTTGTACCCAGACCTGGTATTCGATTCACCACATGTAACCTTTTGGTCTCATAGGTCATTTTGGCCTCTTGAAGACGTTAATATTACATTTCATTTCATTTCATCTCTCTCTCTCTCTCTCTCTCTCTCTCTCTCTCTCTCTCTCTCTCTCTCTCTCTCTCTCTCTCTCTCTCTCTCTCTCTCTCTCTCTCTCTCTCTCTAAATTTTTGCCATCGATATCTCTCCCTCTCTCTAGCGCTCCCCTTTCCCTCCGTGATCTCCTACTTGTAGGTTTGCACTTGCAGATTGCTACATGTGCCTGTTCGGTGGGCGGTACGCGATAGAAGTTCGTCTACGAGGAGATTTGACACCATAGATCCAAGATCCATTGGTTCCCGGTCTCGAGAGGAGGGTTGCTCGCGGTTGTAGACGAGATCGCTCACCTTATTCCATTGCACCTTCGACATGGTATCAGAGCCACGGCATGCTCTTGAATCGAATTGGTAGTCTGTGCGAGTTTTTGGTGCTAAATTTCACAACAAAAAGAGATGGTTTGCGTTGTAGTGGGTAGATTTGAAGGATTCCCTTCCTCTCCCTCGACCTAGCCTCGTCACATGCCCAAGTTCTCTCACACAATGGAGAAGAGTGATGATTCTGACATGAACTCGGTCCGTGATAAAGTACAACCTGAGGTAGCAACCCCTCAACAAGAGTGGGGATATTGGTCCCAGTTCTATTCCAGTGTAAATGGTCCCAGTTCTACTCCGGAGTAGGTGATCAACCAATCAAGATACCTACCTCTCCCTCGGATTGGCAATTGAATGCCGACAACCATGTCATTTGAAAGCTACCATGATGGCGGTTTTCGACTATTGCGAGCTTGGAGGCTTTGTTTCGAGCAACTTTCAAAAGCCAAAGGATCCTTCGAGAGCGAAGTTATCGAAGTATGTCAATGTTCGAATCCGATCTTTTATAATCCTCAATAGTACTACATTTGTCACATCCGATTGATGAAGGACACAAAGTTGATTTGGGATCGGCTTTCTGTGGGGGAGCAGGAGAGAGAGCCCACTTGCTATCCTATGCAATGAGAGTGAAGGAGAAGAGGAGAGTGGCGCAGAAGAAGCTCACGCAGAGAGAAATCGTGAGAGAGAGAGAGAACGCTCGTAGCAATCTGGGAGAAGTCACACATTTCATTTGGGCTTGACCTTCGAGTATATGAGTAGGGGGCCATTCACACTTGGGCCCCCTCACTTATAAGTCTTTTAACTTATAAGTTAATAAGTACAAGGCACTTAGGCTTTTATTCCCTAACAACCTCCCACCTAAAGGCAATGTACCTTGGGAGATCAAAGAATCAACTAACTATAATACATCAGCTGATCATGCACTTACTCCTCCAACACCCATCATCTGTCGGCAATATGCAAACCGCTCTGCTGGAAGACTCTTGGTCAAAAGATCTGCAGGATTGTCATCTGTGTGCACCTTGACAAGTATAATGCTCTTGTCATCAAGCACACTTCTGATAAAATGATACTTCACCTCTATGTGCTTTGTCTTGGCATGAAAAACAGGATTCCTTGCAAGCATAATAGCACTTTGACTATCACAGTGTAGCATAGGAACCGGTGACTTAATGCCAAGCTCTTCTACCAAACGCATGAGCCACAAAGCTTCTTTGCATGCCTCAGTGGCAGCCACATACTCAGCCTCAGTGGTAGACAAAGCAACACATTTTTGCAGTCTAGAAATCCAAGAAACTGCACCTCCTGTGAATGTAAACACATATCCAGAGGTTGACTTCCTGCAATCTGGATGTCCAGCAAAATCTGCATCTGTAAAGCCATGCACAGATGTCTCACTCTTCCCAAAACAAATGCACAAGTCTTTAGTGCCTTTCAAGTATCTCAAGATACACTTCACTGCTTCCCAATGCTTTTTGCCAGGATTGCTCATGTACCTGCTTACCACTCCCACCGCAAATGCAATGTCCGGACGTGTAGCAACCATAGCATACATCAAACTGCCAACGGCTGATGCATAAGGAATCTTGGCCATTTCAACCCGCATATCATCTGTGTTTGGGCAGTCATGTGCAATCAGTTTTACATATGGAGGCAGCGGAGTACCAAGTGCCTTTCCCCCATCCATATGAAAACGATGTAGCACCTTATTAACATAATCTCGTTGAGATAGATACACACGCCTGTTAGGTCTATCTCGAGAGATACGCATGCCCAAAATATGATTAGCATCACCAAGATCCTTCATGTCAAAGCGATTCTTTAAGCTTTGCTGTAATGCATCTAACTCCGTGACATTTTTACCCGCAATAAGCATGTCATCAACATACAAAATCAGCAATAGAAGAGATCCATCACTTGCCGTTTTGATATACAAACAGTGATCAGAATGACTTCTTTTGTATCCTTGAGACCTCATGAATGTATCAAACTTGTGATACCATGCACGGGGAGACTGTTTCAAACCATACAAGCTCTTCAAGAGTCTACATACTTTCTTCTCTTGCCCCTTTGACGCAAAACCTTCTGGCTGCATCATATAGATCATCTCAAGCAAATCGCCATGCAAAAACGCTGTTTTGACATCCATTTGCTTTAACTCCATATCTTCAGAAGCAACCAGGCCTAAAACAAGACGTAATGTGGCAAGCTTTACAACAGGAGAAAAAATCTCATCAAAATCAACACCATGCTTTTGCTTGTACCCTTTAGCAACCAAACGTGCCTTGTACTTAGAAGAAGCATCAGATGTGACCTTGGTCTTGTAAACCCATTTACATGGCAGAGCCTTATGCCCTTTAGGCAAATCAACCAAGTCCCATGTATGGTTTTTCTCCAAAGACTGCATTTCCGAAACCATTGCTTTGAACCATTTCTTACTGTCTTCCCGTTGCATAGCCTCTTTATAGCAAGACGGCTCACCACAATCAGTAAGCATGACATAGTCCAAAGACGGTTCATATCTATCGGGGGGCCTTGTCACCCGAGTAGACCTACGCACCCAATGATCCATAACAGGTGGATTTTCAGCCTGTAAACCATCAAAAACAGCAGGCTGTTCAGCCGGTTGCATCGCAACAACGGGCGGTCTAGGAGCATCAACCTGTTCCCCTACTTGTGGTGCATCAATGGCAACTTGTTGGGGCTGATTTTCAGCAGCTAATGGCTGATTTTCAGCACCATTTTCAGCATGTAAAGGCTGCTGAACATTGGGCCTTCTTGGCTGTCCATATGTAACATCTTCACGAAAAACAACCCGGCGCACTTCCTCGACCTTTGTGGGCTGTTTGTGCATGCAATTCTCATTGAAGATGACATCATTGTTGCGTATGATTTTCCGTAATGCGGGATCCCATAATCTATACCCCATTTCACCATCCTCACCATATCCTAGGAAAATGCATTTATGAGACTTTGGTTCTAGTTTGGTGCGCAGTTCACTCCGGATGTGAACATAGGCCTCACAACCAAACACTCTTAAATGTGCATATGAGGGTGGCTTGCCAGACCACACCTCCTCAGGCACCTTTCCACCCAAAGCCTTACTAGGTGAGCGATTAATCAAGTGAATAGCTGTTTGCATAGCTTTTGCCCAAAAACCATGAGGTAATGCAGCATGTGACAGCATACTCCGAACTTTCTCTTGGATAGTCCGGTTCAACCTCTCTGCAACTCCATTCTGAGAGGGATTAAAAGGAGCCGTGAGCTCTCTTTTAATACCTTTAGTAGCACAAAAGTCAATAAATGCTTTTGATACATACTCCCCCCCATTGTCTGAGCGCAAAGACCTAAGCTTCTTGTCAGTTTGATTCTCAACAAACGCAAGAAACTTTTTGAAAGTATCCAAAACATCGCTTTTAGCACGTATTGGATACACCCACACCTTACGTGTAGCATCATCGATAAACGAGACAAAATATTTCTTTCCCCCTAAGGACAACTGTGGCATTTCACATACATCGGAATGCACTAAGTCTAACCTGTCAGACTTCAAAGAAAGAGACCTTTTGTGCGGTGTTTGATTGTGCTTACCATAAATACAGTGCTCACAATGAGAAAAATCAGCATACCTTAAACACGGCAAATAACCACAACGAGACAGAGTTTCCATTCCTCTTTTACTCATGTGTCCCAACCGGCCATGCCACAAAGAAACACTTGGATGCTTGGTTACGGCGACAACATGGTCACGCACACTAGATACATGCAAAGGATACAAAGTGTCCGATTTACAACCCTTGGCTACAATCCGGGCCCCTTTACAAATTTTCCACTTGCTATCACCAAAAGTGGTGTGATAGCCTGCATCATCTAGCTGCCCTGTACTAATCAAACTCTTCTTGAGTTGTGGCACATGGCGCACTTTGTGCAAAACAAAAGTCATACCATCAGCAAAGGAAAACTGGACACTGCCAATACCTGCAATGTCACATGCATAGTTATCTCCCAAATAAACAGTGCCCTGCACCTCACCTGAGTACTGTGTAAACCAATCCCTATGAGGTGTTACATGAAAGGAGGCACCTGAATCAAGAATCCAAGTATGCATGTCCACATCAGAACCCATAGCAAGGGTATGTGCATCCACAGAAGAGGCATTGAGTACATCAGTGCTGCTGTCACTGTCACAACTACTAGCAACATTGATTTCCTCAATCAGCACAGTGCTCTTCTTGGCATTTCCCTTGTCCTTTGCATCAGTTTCAGCACCCTTGTTCTTCTCTTTCTTCCACTCATAGCATTCCCGTTTATAATGCCCTTTCTTTCCACAATGATGACACACAACATCTTTCCTACGAGATTTGCTGCGTGCCCTGTCCTTACTGTCAGATTTCTCCCTCTGTTGAGACTTGCCTCTCAAGTGCAAAGCATTAGAAGACCCACCTGTGGTGTTCTTCCTGTTCATCTCTTCCATCAAGAGAGAACTCTCTACATCTGCATACTTAAGTGACGCACTTGAGTTACTAAGAGCTGTCCGGAATACATCCCAACTCTCGGGTAATGTGCATAGCAGAAAAGTAGCTTTGAACTCCTCATCAATCGTGAATTTCAGCTCTGTCAGTTGGCTGAAAATAGAATTGAATTCATTGAGGTGCACTGACATGTGCGTGCCCTCCTTCATGCGGAGATCCATAAGCTTCTTAAGCCAATACACTTTACTGGCAGCACTCTGCTGTGCATACAACTCGTCTAAACGCTTCCACATGCCCCATGCTGTCTGCTCATTCTCTACATTGAAGAGTAAATTGTCAGACACCGAAAGCATGATCGTGGAGCGAGCCAACTCGTCCACTTCTTCCCATTCTTCAACCTCCATATCAACCGGTTTCACACCTTGTAACTTAATAGGTTTCGCCTGTTTCTTCTGCAACATCACATTATAACATTGCTTCTTCCATATAGCAAAGTTATGGGCCCCTTCAAGCTTGCGAATGTGCAACAAATTGCCACTTTCACTGCTAGAAGCCATTCTGAGTGATTGCAAACACTGAAACCCTGTTTTGCCGACCTAAACACGCCCAAATGTGCGCAATCGGGCAAAAAACAGCTTGCTGTTACAGAAAAACAGCAAGCAAATTTCGCGCGAAATCACCCCAAAACAGCGTACATACACTGCCAAACCCTTACCAAAGGTTTCCACAAGGTGTATACATCATTTGCTTGCTGAAATTCCCTGTTTTAGGGAAAAAATCAGACCTGTAAATACCTGTTTTGCTGAATTTTCAGAACCTCGTTGGTGGAAACACCTGTAAGATTGACCTGTGAGACTTGCCCTAATGAGATTGCATCAAATTGACCCCGAAATTGGTCAATTTCAGCAGAAATAGGCTGCTGTTCGCCAGTTTTTGAAACCCTAATTTTGGGGAAACTGTCACCGGAGGTCGATTCTACACGGTGAGAGGATCCCTTCGCGACAGAGTTGATCGAAAACGGTTGAATATCCTTCCCGCAGCGAGCAAGAACAGAATTCTGATCTGTGTTGCGAAAATGGCTCTCTTGGAAACCCTAAAGCTCTGATACCACGTGTGGGGGAGCAGGAGAGAGAGCCCACTTGCTATCCTATGCAATGAGAGTGAAGGAGAAGAGGAGAGTGGCGCAGAAGAAGCTCACGCAGAGAGAAATCGTGAGAGAGAGAGAGAACGTTTGTAGCAATCTGGGAGAAGTCACATATTTCATTTGGGCTTGACCTTTGAGTATATGAGTAAGTGACTAGGGGGCCATTCACACTTGGGCCCCCTCACTTATAAGTCTTTTAACTTATAAGTTAATAAGTACAAGGCACTTAGGCCTTTATTCCCTAACACTTTCATCACTATATGATCGAGTCTCTCCAATGAAGCGGATATCCTTGGAGGTGCAGTTGAGGACTCTGGATGCGAAGCACTCATCCATGAGGGATCACATCAACAAGATGCAGGAGCTTCAACAGGAGATACTTCATATGGAAAAGATTGTCAGTTCAGAGGACATAGCCATCAAGCTTTTGGCCCAATTACTCCTCAGTACACCAATTTCTATTCTTCGCTGATTATTAGTGACTGGCTGAATACTATTTCTTGGGACGAGATTGTTCCAATGGTGTTGGACCAGAGGAGCGGTTCAATAAGGAGAAGAAGTCAGGCTACGAAGCCTTGGCCGGTTCTTCCAACAACAACAACAAGAAGCAAAAGGGTAAGAAGAAAAGCAACAACAATCCAAAGAAGAGTGATGTTGAAAAGGATAGCTTGAAGGCAGATCAGCATTGCAATCATTGTGGGAAAAAGGGCCATTATTGGCAAAAGTGTCCAAAGCGAGTTGGAGATGCTGAACTTCTATGGCGGGAGCGGAGCAATCACCAGCCTTTGTTCATTTGGAGATCCTACCCTCAGAGGACTCTCCAGGGACAAGGGAGGTTGAGACGTTCTTGCGGTTTGAGATGGTTGTGATTGGATTCTGGATAGTGGCACCTCACGGCACATGACACATTCGAAGGATCTTTTGCCAACATACGGCGACACTGTGGTACTATTTTCATTGGTGACAAATCTGAAATTCATATCCAATGCAAGGGTTCCATGGAGTTGATTCCACACGGCAGAGGGGGTACGCATACCTCCAAGGTACTTTATGCTCCAAAAATGGGATTTCATCCTTTGTTTGTGCACAAGGTGTGCAAGCTAGGAATGGAGGTGATTTTCACGAAGGATGTTGTGTCCATTCAGGATCGAGACTAAGGTAAGGAGGTCAGAAGGGCAAAAAGGAGAATGGTCTCTACATGCTCCATGGTCTTCCTTCATCGATGAGGATTCCCACGTGTGATTTATGGCATTATAGGTTTGGTCATTTGAACAATGATGCTCTTTGGCATGCTTTTTGTGAGCAAATGCTTCAGTACAAAGGTGTATACCTTACGTAAGGAACGGTTTGGATTCAACACGTAAGGTATGCACCTTTGTACTGAAAGGTACGTAATAGTATATACCCTTTTCTTAAAACATACATTCTACATTTTTGCAAACATATCAGTCAAGTATCCATTCATTACATAGTGTCTGCAAACGACCTTACTCCATAGACAACTATATAACTATCATAATTTGTCAGGGGTTTTTCCCACGTATGGAGAACAATCGTTAGAGTTTGAGCATGTCTTTGTATTTGTCTTGTCCGTCTCAGTATCTCCTAAGAAGAGGTGATAGGGAGTGGGCTGTTTTGTGGCTGTTCTTGGCTTAAATGAGGTAGTTTTCTCACGTTGGGTTTTCCTAGCAAAACAACGTCCCCCCTCCCCCCCCCCAAAGAAAAAAAAAAAGTTGTGTACTGTACGAATCTGTACGTACTGTTTCGCATCGTACTGTATGGATGCGTACGTACATACTCTTGCAACCTTGATTGACACGTCTCCACAACTTTGCTCCCGTTGGATCCTTCCACTCCTTAAAGTCGCTACTGCCAAAGCCAAAGATTGTCGTCGTCATTGCTCTCCAACAAGCAAAGTTCTGACCACTCAATTGCCAATTCCTAGGAAAGGTTCATTGAATAGGGATCTTGATTAACACCCACGTAGAACTACAACCAATCTCCCCAATACTCGCCACCCTTTGTTCCTTCATCTAAAATTCCTCATATACATCTTCATCATGGACCGAATTCTTGTCAGAACCTTCAACCACATTCATGGTTGGTTCTTCAACCACATTCATGGTTGAGGAAAACTCGGCATTTGAATCAGCTAGGATAGGTTGAGATGAAGAAGGTTTTCCATATCAGCCAAAAACAACACCAAATCAGACCCAAGAGGGTGAAAAATAGCAGCAACTAGCTCTACGGTCCTCTTTGTCACGAAAATTCAGCACCACAAACTCGCATAAATCACCAATCCGACTCGAGAGCACACCATGGCTCTGATAACATGTCAAAGGTGTAGCGGGAAGGGCGAATAGGATAATGATCAAGTCTGCAACTGTGAGGAAGTCTCCTCTCAAACACGGGTAGGCACCGGATCTCCGATCTACCACGATAAAACTCCTTGAAATCAGCCTCCAATCAATGGGTCACCCACCTCAAAACAGAGTTACCAAGGAACGTGTATCTAAGGGGCTAGAACGCCGAAACGGAGTTCCAAGGCAGAGGTGAAGGCTGGAACGTCTTCAAACAGTCAGACGTTCTGAACAGCACTGCCAAACGAAACAAAACCACTAGAACGGTCTCAAAAGGGCCGGAACGGTGTTGGAACGGACGGCACGGCTGGGCAGCTGGCCGGACGGCCAGGCTCTATTCAACGAACTAAAATCCAGCTAATAGTTATAAACGGGCAGAAATTTGGGAGGTTAAATTTCTTTTTTTGTGACCTCCCCCTTGTAAAATGCACCCCCCAAGTGACAATGCATTGTGCACATGCCACAAGGTCTAGCCACTAAGCTCTTATGTATCTAGTATCTACTTAGTACTCTCTCTCTCTCTCTCTCTCTCTCTCTCTCTCTCTCTCTCTCTCTCTCTCTCTCTCTCTCTCTCCATGGCCTCTTCTTGTCATACAACCCCCTCAGTCCATGCGAGCAACACTCAAAAGCCAAAAGAATGGTCGTGGTGGGATGAAGTGACTTCGGAGGGCACCTTGTCAGTGGGGAGAGGTGCTCGCGCATGGGCATGCAAGCTATGCTCTCACCATCCGAAAGGGGGCCACGACAAAGTGAGGGCACACTTTCTTCGAGTGTCAGGACATGAGGTAAGATTTTGCACCAACGTAAGCGCTGAGAAGGAAGAGCTTGAGGAAAAGGATCGGCAATTCAACCCTAAATCCAAGGCCGCACGCAAGGCTATCAACCCCAAGACCCTCATTTTCTCTTCTTCCACTCTACCCGGTGAGTCTTTATCTGGTCCGATTCGTCGTCAAAGGACCCTTGCGGCTTGCCACCTCTTGGGACCCAAAGAAGAAGAAAGAGGTGAATGCCGCTGTTGCTCGATTCTTTTATCACAACCATATCCCATTTGTCGCGGTTTGTTAACCTTTATTGATCTTCTCTCTCTTCATAGTTTCCTCCGTTCTCTACGTTTCCGCCACTATGATCTCTAAACTATGATACTAACCTCTTCCATGTGTGATCAAAATAGGTTGGAGTATTGGAAAGATATGGTGCAACGGATAAGAGAGTATGGCACAAGCTATGTGCCGCCATCTTCAGAAGCTCTCCGAACAACTTCGCTCGATTGAGAGAAGGCAGTGGTGGAGTAAGCGACTCTCAATATACAACGCCTTTGGGCAAAACATGAGGTTATCCTCATTGCTGACAGGCGAGCGATACGAGAAAGAGATCCATTCATGGCCTCGTCGCATACTCTAAGTGAAAATATGTACTTTGTGCACTCTCATGATGCCACTGAGAGTGGCAAGTCCACCGATGTCCTCGCCGCAGAGTGGACAACAGCCACAGGGAAGCAACATGTGATGGCTTTTGTCACAGATGGAAAAGCATCAAACACGGCAACAGGAGCTATTGTAGAGGGCCACTATCTGCATGTCACAGTGCTTTTGCATGGCACATTGCTTGAACAACCTTTTAAAAGACATTGGCAAGCTAGGATGGATCGCCCCAATCATTGCAGATGCAGTAAAGATTGTGACCTACATCAACAATCACAATTTCGTTCGGTCTGAGTACCTCAAGAGGTTGGGTGGCAAAGTGCTCCTCAATATTCAAACACCCGCTTTGCATTCAACTTTCCTCTCGTTTGTAGGTTGTCTGAATGTCAAAATGCGGTCCGAAAGGTTTTCATTAGTGATGAGTTCACCGTCTCCTTCTATACAAGGACTGTCTCACAGGGATTGTGTGCAAGGAGAAGGCAGAGAATTTAGAGTTCTGGAAAGAGCTCAAGAGTCTAGCTTCGGGTTGTGGATGGTATGGAGCCTTGCATCGGCAAGGTTTATACGGCCATGGACCGCATGATTGAAGAGCTTGCACGGCTTGACCGGATGTAGAGTGATATGCAGAGATCCATGCACTTTGTAGCTTGAGGTGGAATTCATATGCCTCTCCTATACACGGGACAGCATACACGGTGAATCCACAACTCCAAGGTGCAAGGCACGAGACGGATAAAGAAGTCATGAATCAATTCACAGAGATCTTGAACAAGATGGCCCTAGACAAAGATGGGCGAAGTCACAAATGGCCGGACATTGTGTCGCCAATGTGAAACGGCCGCAACCAAGGATTTCACCCGCACAAGTGAAGGGCAGGTCGTGAGATGGTCGGCCGATCGACCCTGAAATCCGAAAAGTAAAAGTGTCTCTTGGTTCAATTCAAAGTCATTTAGGCCTAACGTGGCACTTATAAGTTGATGGGTACTAGGAAATTAACTTAAACAGGGTAGAGTGGACACATGGCGGCACCAGATTAATTGGACAGACTCATCCCAAGAGGAGACGTCCATTTTTGGGAGAGAAGGGCTAATCTTCTTCATTAGCTGCCTACAATGTGTGTGTGAGTAGTGGGTGAAAGGTCTTACAGCTTTAATGGAAAGCTTGCCTTCTCTGTAAGGTGCAGCCGAAGTGAATGTTGATCTTGCTCAAGATGAGTGCTCCAAACTGTGCTCAAGGGTTCCTTTTACTTATAGAAGGGAGAGCCTTCCGCTCCAACTTCGGCTATGGTCGTGCGTCTACCTTCTTCGAGAATCTCCGAGGAGGAAAATTCCTGAAACCACTTCCAACACAAAATCATGAACATACCCATTCCATGTAGAGTGATTGGAAAAATACTATTCTTCCGACAAGACTGTGCATGCAATGCAAATGAACAAAGTGACGAAGTGCCAAACCGTTCAACAAACATACGCAAAAAAGAGGATTGAATCTTGACCTTTCGACCTAAACCTATCAACTGTGGCAAATCACAATGGAGATGCCAATGCTAGATGGACAATCTTGCTTGTGCTCTTTCTAAGATTGTATCATGCCAAGGAAGAGACATGTAAAAGCGATTGACAAAACGAATTGGTAAACAATGTGAATTCCTTGAATGCAAACTCTTTTGCTTTTCGAAATAATCTGCATACATCCGTGCTCGTCCATGAATGAATCATGTGTACCGTACAATACGGCATGCCTATGAAAAGGAAACACATAAAGACGGTGACGAAAATACAAGAAACCGTCACGTGCTGACTAATCATGCGAACACACAATATTTCCTGAGTGGGTTCCTTGGACCTCGGCTTGAGAGCCAAGATCGGTTCTGCGTGATTGATAGTATTTGTAATGAAGTTAGCTTCACTAGAAAAATCATTATCTAAACCATCATCCTTGTGAACATGGGTCATGCTTTGAAGAAGAAAGGACTGAGAGAGTCTCCTTCTCATGTTTCTTTTCAAGCTTCGCCTCCACATTAGAAATGAGAGGTAAAGAATGAACAACTTCCTCACCACGAATAATAACGGGAGAGTCACTTTTGGCATTTAGAGTGAGAGTATTGTCTGCCCAATCAATGAGAGGGTTACGCTCAGAAAACCATCTAATGCCCAACATTATATCACATCCTGAGAGAGGAGACACTACAAATTTTCAAACCGAAGGAAGCTTGTTGAACAGCGAATAACAGGCACTCTCATGTAATGAGAGTCCATACCGAGAGCGAAACCCGACACCTCGAGAGGAGATGTCTGGCGAACCTCCAAGCGGGCTCTTTCTACAAGAGAGACACCAATCACATCATTCATACTACTTGAATCAAACAAGACCACCATGTGTTGACCATTCACATGACCATAACACTTCATGAGAGACTCATCAATGAGAGGATTATAAGAAACTTGGGACACACTAGTGTGTTCATATATGGCATTAACAGAGGATATGGGTTCTGGGTTCTTTAGGTTCGTTGGATGGGTTCTTAGGACATGTGCTCTTTATATGACCCTTGACGTGACATTGATAACAACAACCTTCCTAGAATAAATAACTTGTTCTTCTGCCGTTATGTATCCTCCAATAATTCCTTGTGTGGCTTTTTCATTTGGAGTGAGCTAAGGTTTAGCGGGTGTGTTAGCTTTACCCTTAGATTCATTTTGAGAGTTCTTTTTCGAACGATTAGAGGAAGATTGGATAGAAGAGTTACCGTTCTTGCCGTTCTGTGGGTTCTGAGAAATCTGAGAGGTACTGTGAGAAGACTTGTTCTTCTTAGGCTTTCCTTTGTTGTGCTTCATCTCTTGGGAGAGAGCAATTGCTACCCCCTTGTTGAGATCCACGGGGTCGAATACTTCTACATCAAACTTGATATACTCCTTCAACCCGAAAAGGAATGCCTCTTTGCACTCATCATCTGATTTGCGTAATTGGGTGCCGAGCTGCAAAACGCGGTTAGAGAAAGACATGACTGGCATACCATTTTGCTTGAAATTGCACCACTCATGTTTCAACCGCGCTAAGTATTGAGGTGGCATAAACCGCGCCTTGAGCTTGTCTTGGAAGTCGACCCAATTGAAGCAAAGGGGCACGCCTTCTTCGGCTTCCTCTAGGTGTGCAATCAACTGTGCCTCTTGCCATGCGTGATACCAATTAATGGCATCACCGGCAAGATACATGGCCGTCGTCAAAATTTTGCTATTTCATGTTTTCTTAGTTCTTGCAAAATAAGCAATTAAATTGATGCAACCAAGAATAAATAACATTAGCATCCATCTTACCGTCATACTTACTGTCACAAGGACGTGGCAACTGCTAACCTTAGTTGTTGGTTTCTTTCCAATGATTTTTGTTTAATTTTTGAGACCCTCTTTTTGAAGTTGCAAATGGTCGGACATTGTATGGCCAATGTGAACAGTAGTTTCGCCCGTAGACAGGAAGTTGGTCGGCACTGGAAATTGTATAGTAAGAGGATGTCTAGGCTCAGTTCAAGATCATGTAGGTCCCCCCGTCACACTTAGCAAGTTGGTGGATACTAAGAAGTGAACTCAATAAAGGCATAGTGCCAAGGTGGGGTCATCGAGGGAAAGTACCCAACAGTTGGGCCACATTGCATTTTTGGACGTGGTCCCAATGGGGATAGATGGTCAGATGACCAGTGGGAGTCCAATGGAAGCATCCCCCCAAAATTTAGGGAACTTCTATTTTGGACCATAAAATCTGTTCGCGTCATTACCTCTAGAATGACAAGGGGAACATTTTAGAACTCTGCTGCAAAGTCAACTCGGGAACCAATCGAAAGATTTTTAAGCGGGAAACTACTTGTAAATGTGCCAACTGGCACCTTTCTGTGTACTTTCCTCATGCAAAAAACTAGCGCTCGATTTCTAGCTCGGAAGGGCCTCATTTGCAAGCTATCACAAGTTAAGAGCTATTGACTACAAGCTTTCCCTCTCATGTACAGTGTGGTGCAAGAAGTCATGTCCTACACACCTCACACTGCTCTCTCTCCCCTACGTGCAGTAATGTGATGCCCCTCAAGAGGGCTCTTCATTTGACTCATGTACATCTGTGAGGTCTTACTGTTCAGGTTCGTTTTCAGCGCTGGTTATGTGCTGAATTTGGACTGTTTTTCAGCCTCACGGATGCCATAACCATTAAAAACAATGCCCCACGGTTAGAGGACAGTTCAGGGACTGTTTAGGGCTGAAAACAGTGCAAAAACCAGTAAATACAGCATGCTGAATTTACTGTTTTTGGGCAGAAATCAGAGGGTTTATGTCAATGGAAGCGAGTTCCAACAAGGGAATTGGGTTCGGGCAAGTTTTGGGGCTGTTATGCTGCCGAAATTTCGCCAGAACTGTTGATATCTAGCTAGATACAGGTAAAGAATTCCCAGGATTCTTCTTTGTAATTTACCCTCTTAAAGAATAAAGAAATGTGAGGCCAACAGGTTGTCGGTGTCTGCTCGTAGCATTCTAGCTTCCGAGCCGTGTGTGTGCTTTAAGTGATAATTCCCGTTACACGTTCCTTCTGCAAAGGTTTCTCTGAGTGTGAAAGTCTAAAGTAAAGTAAAAATTCGGATGAAAGCCATAGCCTACCGCCCTACGGGCCAGTTTCACTTACTGAACGTCAACTTCTCAATGACGAGGTTGTTGGAATCCGCTTCTCAACTTGTGCTACCCGATGATTCGCCCACGTCCTTGAGTGGCTCGGATTTCGAGATGAGTGCCTGTAGGACCAACTCTTGGTCTCTCTGCATCTCACGTTCTAATTCCAAGGCCGCTCGTCTATCTTCGGCAGCTATGCGTTGGGCTTCGCGTGCTTGCTCACGCTCAAGCTCAATTGCTGCCTTTCTTTCTTCGCCCGCCAAGCTCGCTTGCTCACGCTCATGCTCCAAGGCTACCCTTCTTTCTTCGCGCTAGCGATCCAAGTTTGCCTTTCTTTCTTCGCGCTCGCGATCCAAGACTGCCTTTCTTTCTTCGCGCTCGCGATCCAAGGCGGCGTGTTGCACCTCTTGTTGTAGCATCATGTCCATCATCAACTTGACCAAAGCCTCCATGGGATTTGGTGCAACTCGTGGCGTAGATGGAGAAGGGGGAGGGTCGGAAAATCCTTTGGAGGGGAAAATTCTTCGTCACCATCTCCATGCTCATCACCTTTACGCAAAGTATCCATTCCGCTTCAGGTGATGACCATACACTGAGATCTTGGGTACTTAAGTTCTCGAGGAACTTGGGTTCTTGAGGTTCTTGAGTTCTTGAGTTCCGGAGCTTGCAATTGGTGTTTGAGAAGGCTTTTCTCTTACCCGTGCTTGACTCTTCCCTGCGGGCGCACCCCTTGGCGGCCTTGCTTTTTCCCACCTCACGTCAATTGGCCGGCCGCTAAGTGCACAGTCCGCTCTTAATGAGTGAAAAGAGGAACAAGGGGAGGTCGGACGAGCCCTTCTTTCTTGGGTTACCTATCACTCTTCAAAAACGCGATTAGGAATCGACACGCCCAAGTGGACATGGGTTACGTGCGACCGCAACAAGCAAAAAAATTCTTGTGGTACTTTCCTTGAGTGATACACAACACTGACAAAGCTCTGATACCAATGTGAGGTGCAACGGAAGTGAATGTTGATCTTGCTCAAGATGAGTGCTCCGAACTGTGCTCAAGGTTCCTTTTACTTACGGAAGGGAGAGCCTTCCGTTCCTTTAGTGAGAGAGTGCAATGATCACAAACAAGTGAATGCTACTGTGAATGAAGGTGCTGAGACTGAGAGAGAGAGAGAGAGAGAGAGAGAGAGAGAGAGAGAGAGAGAGAAGAATATGACACCAGACAATTCTCAAACCCTCCTCCAAGGGCACCCCTCTCTATGGCAAGAGAGGTCTATGCTATTGATTGCATGAATCTGGTACAATGGTCTACTTGCCGACGATGTCGACGACAATGATGACGACGACGAGGCCGGGCTGAAGTTTGAAAACGCTAGGGCTGAAAAAGCTGAAATCTGCTAACTACTGACTCTCTGCTGAATACTAATACTGTGTCGGCGAGGACACACGCGAGGACGACGCCGCGACGACAATGTGCTGAAAACGCGGATGCTGAAATCTTCGGACAGCGGGCTGAATCGGAAAACACTGGCTGACTCGACGGTACGACGAGGATCTGCTACGGGTAGGTGAGATCTGCGAGGCTAAGGGCTAAATCTGCGGTGTCTAAGTGCTGAAAACTGAAAACGCTGATGTGCTTGGGCTGATCTGACGCCGGAATCTGCTAACGCTAGGCTAAGTGCTGCAAACTGAAAAACGTCAGTTGATCTGTAGCAAAAACGCCAAGCTCATCTGCAACCTGAAAACGCTATCTGCTTCTATTGGCTAGAAACGCTAGGGCCTCCTACCGGTCTTGCTAAGAAGGTGCACTGCAAGTTGCTGGAACTTCTTCTGCCTCTTCTGCCAGAAAGTGCTAGCGCTAGGTTTCTTTTATAGAAACTTAGCAAACTTGCCCTACTCACTTTTCCAACAAAGTCACTTATTAAATAATAAGTGAAAAATGAGTAAATAGGGAAAATGGGTTTTGTGCACTGTAAAATGCTCATGATGGGTAATGAATCATGAATGTCATGTTGATGATCATGTTGTGTGCAGCCGCGGATATGCAACTACTATAAGTGCCTAAACATGCACGGCCTGCACACAAAGGTGCCAAAACACTTCCTAAGCTGACCTGAACCCTAGACCTGAGATAGCTTGTCCACATGCACATAGGGTTAGATGTGCACGTGACATCTCCCTTGCCTTATGTAGCACGATGATTCCGCTCTCGTGCACCTCTCCCCCCCTTTGAATACAGAATCGTGATGCGCAACTCAAGGAATTTCTATCTGTATGTACAGTTGTGTGGGTTCATGCACGTTTGTCGAGGCAAGAGCCTCTTGCACAGGTACTGGATTGGCTAATTGCTAACCCCCCACAAGTACACGTGAACTCGAAGAGATTTCACGCAAGAAATCTCATCCGATACAAGGGGCAAGTAGCCCTACACGTGCGGGAGCTCAAGGGCTTGCTACGGATCAAACCGGCATGCGAAACCATGTCACAAAATGATAACGTGGCATCTCCGCAAATAACCAAAAGTTAAAGTTTGTCCCAACTTATAGGATAGGGTCCTATCCTATGGGGCCCTGGGGACACTAGAGAGAAATAAAGAGAGAGGTCGCATTAAAGTGCTAACGTAGCAGCTGTGCAATTCCGCGTTTCACGCTGATTGATGATGCGACAACTGTACGGAATTCTGTGATTTGCGCTGGCAAGAGTTAGCGCTAGCTTTTGGGGTTCAACGCTTCTGAGTCTAAAGCTTTTGATGTACTGCTTTGCCCTCTAGTGAGTCTGCCGGCTGGTCTCATGGTTCCGTCGCAGGGACAAAATCACTTTTTCCTCAAAGAGTGAGCCTTGGTTGGTTTTCGGCGAGGGCACAGAGCACAAGAACTTGGAATTACACTAGGGCTGACAGAGTGAATGACACCAGGGAAGAGGGTTTCTCTTCACAGGACAGACATGTTGTTCCTCCTCCAGTGTTTTGTTAGACTTACACCACTCTGCTGCTTCACATAGGTCTAGGGCATACTTGTATGGCTAGTATGTCTCCGGGCTGGCCACCCATAGTCTAGGTTGTACCTGGTCCGACCGCCCAAGTTTGGGGCCAGCTGCCCACCTTGTCCGGGCGCCACATATATATTTCCATATATCATTTATGTTGGGTCGTGGAGGATTTTTCCAGGCTTTGCCCTACCTCCCCTTGGGCACCTATTTATGGGGCCAGGGGGGTACCCACTTCCACACATCCGATCTGTTGTATTGAGGTTCTCATGCTCTGGTAGTCATGGGGGGCTGATAGTCCCCTCTTCCCTACATCAGCATTTTGGTGTTCTCTGTCTCTCCCTTTCTCACGCTTCCGCACACGTGCGCACTCACATGTTTTGGCGAGAGTTCACGGCCACCCCAATCTGTACCTTTTGTTAATGTGAATGCTCCACAAGGTCAAGGGTTTATGATTGGGCAACTAGATGAGGATGCTTTCAGGACTCCGTTGGTTGCTGCTCTGAATGTGTTTTCTCGGTTGGTGCAAAATCCTAGGTTTATGGAACTTATGCAACAGCCACTAGTGTCACAACACGCAAGGCAACTTTCTCATGCAGGAGAGCCCGTTGAAGCTTAAGCCCAAGTCCCTAATGCGTCTCAGCAGGGCAGGGAGCACTTTCATGTTGTGAAGTCAATTGGGGCTCCAAAACAAATCCCTTCTGTCCACGCATAAGTGGTTAGGATGCCTATTCCAAAGGCTTTACCAGTTCAGCCAGCCACCTTTACGAGTCCAAATGTTGCATTAAATGGACACGGAACCAGTTTCCAAGCTATGCAACACGTTCTTCCACCACCCACGATACATCCTGATTATTCCAGGGGTGGATCTGTGTTTCAGAGCATGGCTGGTTGTGTGCTTGACTAAAAGCCAAGAACAGTCTTTGGGGGTATGCAAGGCATGATGCCAAACCCCATGTATGGTAATATTGGCATGCACCAAGAGTTTTAGTGCAATCAGGGTCAGTTTGGGGTGCCACAGGGCAATTTTGACATGGCTGGTTTTTCACACCAACAGGCAAATATGGCACCGGTGACTCAGAATGTCAATGGCCAAGGGGCACCGTTGATCCCTATTACAGTGCCCATATTGCAAACACTTCCCTATGATGATTTGGGAGCACTAGAAAAGCCAAAACCATACAAAGAAGGTGGCGCAGCTGTGAAGTTTGATACTTTCAACGGATTTGAGAATAAGACGAAGGCTCTTACTTTCCTCAGCAGTTTGATAGTGCTTATGCAGGGGGGCATATTACAGAAGCCTCCAAGGTCAGGAAAGCTACCACTTTCTTGAAAGGTAATGCGCATACATGGTGGACGACACTGTTCACGAAAGGGCAGACACACGCCACATGGGTTTACTTCAAGCAAATGTTTGCATATGCGTGGCTGTCAAATGAATTCGACGCCAATGTCATGATAGATTGGCACCAACTTACTATAGCTACTTGCAAGAGCCTAGAAGAGTACAATCGGAGGTTCTATAAAGCGTTGCTCAAGACGTAATTCTTTCCAAATCCGTAGTAAGCACCACATAAATGGTGACAAATGAGACGTATCCAAAGGTGCACATGTGAAAATGAATCTAATGGTTGGGCGCCAAACACCGGCACTATCCATAGATCCAAACCGAGGAGAGGTATGTGACAAAGCATGGTGTAGAAACAGTTTCCAAAGGCTCAACCCCTCGTAACAATCCGCGTACTATGAGTTTGGCAAGCAAGGCCTTGCTCTGTATCTCTAGATCAATAATCCCCAAGCCTACCTCCTCTCTAGGCAAAATGATTTGTCTCCGAATGGACTCGTGGATGTGTGTCAATAGAGCCATCTAAGCAACCGCACAGAAAGTTGTGTACAAGGCACTAAAAACGCACCATGATGCCAAAGTGAAGACTCAAGAGTCATGCAGGCTGTGGTGAACCAAGATGTCGCAAGAACAACCTGATTCACCACAAGGACCCTGCAAGCCAAAGACAAATGCAAGGATGACGGATGGCATTTTTTTTCCCCACAAAAAAAACCTTCCAATAGTTGAGAAAATTGCCCAATGGGCGGGCATAGAGAGGGCTGCATCAACATGTGAGGAGACTCTCCCAGTGAAAATATATGGACCATGATGGCTAAATCAAGAGATAGGGGGTGAAAAAATGGTGGACGATACTGCCATCTAGGCGCGACATGAACCATGGTGAAAAAGGGTCTTGGGCGCCAAAGTCGCAAGAAGGCCTCTCGACACTCCTGCATGCTATCGGAGCTACCCTGAAGTCTCTCAAACTGGCCCTAGAGGGTATGGGCCAGCTCTAGCCAAATATCACGCAATCTCCACCGATGGGATGGGTATAGCCTCGAAGATGAGGAAGCAACGGGCTCGCCACATGTGTTGGGTTAAAGGCGTAAATAACCCCTTTTTGTACATTTTTATACTTTGTCACCTGGACACATTTTTTAAAGGTCACTTATAATAAAAGTGGGAAAACCCAAAACTCACTTATTGAGTTTTCCCCAAAAACGTGAGCTCTCTCTCTCTCCCTCTTCTTCTTCTAGCGCTTCCTCTCCTGCTGCTCTTCGCCTCCCCTCTCTGCACACACACTGCACTTCCTCGCGTGCTCTTTCACTTGCATACACCGCCGCGCACTCATCAACCGGTATCAGAGCCCGATTAGGGTTTGCCCCCAAACCTGTAAACGCTGAATTTCAGCCAAGAAGGTCAACTTTATCGCAAGATTTTGCAATTTTGTCACCAAAGGACTCGTCCCCAGACACTAGAGAGCTCCCGGCAACCCAAATTGACCTAAAACAGGCTGAAATTAGGTCAAAAACAGGAAATTACAGGTTATGACAGCAAAAATACAGGTTTTGCAAATGTTGTATTAAGGTGTGGGAATACTTTTGCTAAGTCCCCGCTATCCGAAAACCTTGAAATTGTCGAAAAACAAGCCCTAAAACAGGCGTTTTAAGCAAATTTCAGATTTACGAAAGTTTTTGCAAGTGTTTTTATGGTGCGATTACATTCGGGAAAGTGCAAATTGATGCAATCTACGCACATTTGACAAATTTTGTCGATGTATGACCATTTGTGGCTCAATTTCATGCAATGTTGATGCTACAAATTGGGGCTTTTGCGCTTACATGCTTCTGAAGGCTGTGTATTAGCCTTGTGTATGTCTTCTGAGGCTAAAAACAACTAAATTCGTTGTTTTCGAGCACAAATTCGCTCGCTGAAATTTCCTGCGCATAAATTTCAGAAATTGAATTTTGTGCCCAAATCGTCCTATTTTGCCCCAAATTGCTCCTGTGACCATTTGGAGCTGTAGTGTACATCTCTGTGAGGCTATACTCCGATTTTTGCGTATTTTGCCCAAAAATTCAGCGGATTATTCCTCTTATTTCGTGCAACTATGGCCTCATCTTCTTCGGATGTGAAGAACCTCTTCGAGATTAGGAGGTTCGATGGTACAGGTTTTGATCTTTGGAAAGACAAGATTCAAGGAATCCTATTTCTTAAGGATTGCGAAGGGGCACTTGAACAGGTGAAGCCACAGAATATGACAGATGAAGCATGGGTTAGCATGAACAGGAAGGCCATTACATACATTAAAATGGCAATGACAGATGAGACCGTCATTGATGTGAAAGGTCTCACAACTGCTTTTGATGTGTGGAAGAAGTTAAAGGGAATGTATGAAAATACAACGCCTGTTAACCAGGTGCACTTGATGCGAAAGCTTGTTGGCATGCAACTAGATGAGTCCAAGAGCGCGGCAGAGCACTTGTCATTGTTCGCAGGTACTTTGTCGCAGTTACAGGATTCTGGCTTGCCCCCTTTTGATGATAAGCTGAAAGCTATCTTCTTGCTTATGACCTTACCTGAGTCATGGGAAACTTTGGTGGTTTCGTTGTCCAATAACCCCAATTTGACCTTTGATGTTGTTAGGGGTTCTATCTTGAATGAAGAAATCAGGAGGAAAGCAAGTGGAGAGGGAGGCAGCTCTGCCAACATGGTTAGAGGCAGGACAGAAAAGAAGAATGCTTATGCACAAAGGAGTAAGAGTAAGAATAAAGAAAGGGGAAATGCAAGCAAAGGCAAGGGTGATGTGACTTGCTATCAATGTGGCAGGAAGGGTCACAAGAAACCCGATTGTAGGTACTATAAAGTTGAGTTAGAAAGGAAAAAGAATGGTGGAGACAAAAAGAAAGAGAAGAAGGAAGTCAAGACAGATGCACAGGATAGCTCAAAGGACAAAGAGAAGGCCAATGTGGCTTCTAGTGTCGTGATTGAGGAGCTGTCAGATGTAGAGGATATCTTGTGTGCCACTTTATCAGATGATGATGCTTATGACTTTGATGCCTCTCTAAATGTTCATTCACAGGACATGCAGATCACCAAGAGTGATCTTATTGATGCTTTGTTGACTGTCAATGATGCATTGTCCCAGACTTGGATTGTTGATTCCGGTGCTTCATTTCATGTGACTCCTATCAAGGAGTGTTTCTCTACTTTTGATGCAGGCAAGCGTGGCCATGTATACCTTGGAAACAATCATGCATGTTCCATTGAGGATATTGGCACTGTGCATCTCTCCATAGATGGCACAAATGAGCTTGTCTTGCATGATGTTCGATATGTGTCGAGAATCAAGAAGAGTCTGCTTTCTGTTGGTCAGATGGATATGCATGGTTACAACATCTTGTTTGAGAGAGGGTCATGGAAAATGACCAGAGGCTCAAGGCTGATTGTAAAGGGCACAAAGAAAGGGACACTTTACTGCATGCATGGAAAGGCCGTGTTGGGCAAGTTTATTGCATTGGCTGAAATTTACTCTCACATGGAGTTGTGGCACAAGAGGCTTGGCCATATGAGCCAAAAGGGCCTTTCTAAGCTTTGTACTTTGAACAAGCTTGATGCTAAAGACACAAAGCTTGATTTTTGTGATGAATGTCAATATGGCAAGCAAGTAAAGCGTTCTTATTACTCTGGTGTCTCTCGTAAATCTTGTGTGCTTGATCTTGTACATTCTGATGTATGTAGCATGCCTACTAGGTCTATGGGTGGTGCATGTTATTTTGTCTCCTTTGTTGATGATCATTCTAGGAAAATTTGGGTTTATTTGCTTAAGTCTAAGGATGAAGCCTTTGCTGCGTTTAAGAGATTTCATGCATTTGTGACCACCCAAACAGGTAGAAAGCTAAAATGCTTGCGTACAGACAATGGAGGGGAGTACACAAGTGCTGAATTTAACAAGTTTTGTGAAAATTTGGGCATTAAGAGGGAGCTTACTATGCCATACAACCCCTCTTCTAATGGTGTGGCTGAAAGATTCAATAGGACACTTTGTGAGAGGGTGAGATGCATGCTGTCCACAGCTAATCTCTCTCATGGATTTTGGGGAGAAGCTTTGAAAACTGCAGTGCATATATGCAATCGATCCCCTCACATGACTTTGAAAGGTGACGTCCCTGAAGAGGTTTGGTCTGGCAAGCCTGCTTCATATGATCACTTACACATTTTTGGTTGCGAAGCTTTTGTGCATGTTAGGCCTGAGTTGAGGAGTAAACTAGATGCGAAGTCCATTAAAGGCCTCTTCATGGGATATGGTGAAGAAGGCGAAATGGGTTACAGGATTTGGTTACCTCGGCTCAAAAGGGTTGTACGCAGCCGGGATGTTGTTTTTAATGAGGCAAGGATGCTTCAAAACAATTGTGCCTCAAAGCATGACCATAAAAGGGTGAAATTTCAGCATGACCAGCCACCTGTTAGGCCTATTTTTGACACTCAAGATGCACCACAAATGGCTGAAAATGTAGATGATCCAGTGGTGTTTGAGCCAGATGATGTTGGACAGCAAATTGAGGCTCCTGAAGGGCATTTGCAGCCAAGAAACAATGCTGAAAATGGTGCTGAAAATGATGTACAACAACCCATTGTTGATGATTTTGTAGTGCCACCTGATGTAAACCCATTGCCGGATAATGTGGATCATTGGGTGAGACGCTCTACTCGTCAAAGACGGCCTGTGAGTCGATATGACCCCTCTTTGCATTACATTATGTTGACAGATGAGGGAGAGCCTTTTACGTATAAAGAGGCAAAGACATGTGAGCACAGTGACAAGTGGGAGCTTGCTATGCAGGAAGAGATTAAAGCTTTGCATGCTAATCATACTTGGGATTTGGTTGAATTGCCCAAAGGAAGGAAGGCTATTCCTAACAAATGGGTGTATAAAATCAAAACTGTTGATGCAAAACCCAAGTATAAGGCAAGGCTTGTTGCAAAGGGATATGTTCAAACCAAGGACATAGACTTTCAGGAAGTGTTCTCTCCTGTTGTGAAGATGACCACTTTGCGTGTATTGTTTGCCATTGTGGCTGCTCTTGATTTGGAAATGGACCAAATGGATGTACATACCGCTTTCTTGCATGGTGATGTGGAAGAAGAGCTTTACATGAAGCAACCCGAGGGTTTTGTCATCCTTGGCAAGGAACATTTGGTATGTATGCTCAATAGAAGCTTGTATGGGCTGAAACAATCATGTAAACAGTGGTACAAGAAGTTTGATCGCTTCATGCTTAAACATGGTTACAAAAGAAGCCATGCAGACCATTGTTTGTATACCAAACGTGATGAGGATGGCAGCCCGATCATTCTTGTGCTCTATGTAGACGATATGTTGATAGCTGCAAAGAAAAGAAGCATTGTAGATGCTCTTAAAGGGCAGCTGAAATCTGCGTTTTCAATGAAAGACCTTGGGACAGCTGAACATATACTTGGAGTGCGTGTTACACGGCAAAGAGACAAGCGCCTATTGTATTTGTCGCAAGAAAAGTACATTGAAAAGGTGTTGGACAGATTTAACATGGCTGAAGCAAAGCCTCTTGGTGTGCCATTACAGCCATGTGTTAAAATTTCCCAGGATGATTGTCCCAAGTCAAAGGAAGAAGCCAATGACATGCAAAGTGTGCCTTATGCTTCAGCTTGTGGTTCACTTATGTATGCTATGGTTGCTACTAGGCCTGACATAGCCCATGCAGTGGGAGTTGTTAGCCGGTTTATGGCTAATCCAAGCAGGTTACATTGGGATACAGTGAAGTCCATTATGAGGTACTTGAAAGGGACTAAAAACAAATGCCTCTGCTATGGTAAAGGACCAATGGAGTTGAAGGGATTTTGTGACTTTGACATGGCTGGTGATGTGGATACACGGAAATCCAAAAGTGGCTATGTATTTACTCTTGCAGGAGGTGCTGTTTCATGGTGTTCTAGATTGCAAAAGATTGTTGCATTGTCTACTACAGAGGCTGAATATATTTCAGCCACTGAGGCTTCCAAAGAAGCTATTTGGTTAGCACGCCTATGCATTGGTGTTCTCCTTGCTCATCTCCTGTTTAGTGCTAACCTTGGTTTGCTTATATATTTTCTTACCCAATTTGCCCTACCTACTTTCCAACAAAAGTCACTTAAATTAATAAGTGAAAAATGTCAAAAATAGGTAAAATAGACTAAATGCACTGGAAAATTCCCCTAACTGATTCTAATGGATTCTGATGGGAATGCTTATGATCATGATGTGTGCAACCAGAGGATATGCATCTACACTAAGTGACTGGGCATGCACGGTCTACGAATAGGCTCACAAAAGTGCCAGATCACTTCTAATCTAGACTGACTGGACTGACGGAACCCTGTTATGCTGTAGCTTGTCCACGGACACACAGGGTTGGATGTGTCACGTGACATCCCCTCCTCTTTAAAGTGAGAAACTGGTACCGAGCTGCATGGCTTCCTTGTACTCTAGCAACAACTCTGGATAATCCTTGAAAAACTCTTCGTCGACCCACACCACTTCGTATGTTCCTCAATCCTTGAACTTCAAAAAGTATAATGTCACTTGCTTCTTCGACCCATGTCGAAACCGATGCAACAACACTTGCTCCGGCTCCATGACTTCAGCTTCATGGATGATCTCCGGTTCTTCTTCTTCCGAAATGTCCTTTGGAGGTGCTCCCTGAAACACTTTCAACCAAGAAACATGGAAAACGTTGTGCATTGGCCATGAGTTAGGCAACTGCAATTTCATTGAAACCTCATTTATCTTTTTAATGACTGGAAATGGACCATACATACGAAAAGACAACTTTGGACACTCCTTTCCAACTTGCTTAAGACGTTGCTTCATGATTCTTAATACACCCAATCTCCTTCCTTGATCGAAACATCCTGACAATGCTTATTAACCTGCCGCAAATAAGATTCCTGAGCCTTCCTTAGCCGCAGCTTCACTCTCTCAGAAATCTCATCCAATGACTGACTTTCAGCATTGGCATCAGGCATTTGACTGCTTGAGCGAATCAAAAGTGATTGGAAAGGACGGCCAAAAGCTGCCTCATGCGAAGTTCGACCAATAGCAGAAGAAAAAGAGTCATTCAAAATAGCCTGAACCAATGGGAGGTAGAGCTCCCACTAAGACTGCTGATCATGCACATATGACTTTAAAACATCAAAAGCCAATTGATTGTAAATTTCTGTTTGACCATCTGACTGCAGATGAAAAGCCGATGAAAAATTTAACTTAGTGCCAAAATTTTCAAAGAGTACACGTCAAAAATTGGACGTGAACTTAACATCCCTATCTGAAACAATTGATTTTGGCAAACCACAGAGGAGGCACCAATGCTTAATGAACAACCGTACTACATCTTGTGCAGTAATTGTGGCTTTACAAGGAATCAATGTCACCAACGTGTGACTACTATCTATCCTTTTTGTTGATTTCTTTCTTATTATCTATTTACTTTCACTTTTTGGAAACACCCCTCGGGAAATCTAACTGCCCTGCATTGCATAGCTAGTGTGGAACTGTCCAGAGGAGTCTAGGCCTGAGGGCAAGAGAGCACTAAGGTTGGACAAAGACTATGGTTATCCAAAGTGGAATCCTTTGCTACAGAGGCTACATTTCAGTTCTGGATGTGGCCGCAGTGTACAAAGAGGGTCGGATGACCTAGAAAGATACAATGGCAACATCTCCTAAAATTTACGGAACTGCTATTTTGGGACCTGAAAATGTGTTGACGTCATTACCTCCGGAATGACAAAGGGAACATTTTCTTACTCTGCCGTGAAGTCAACTGGGCAGCCGGTTGGGAGATTTTTAGGCGGCAACCCCGAAACGGGAAAATGCTTGTAAATGTGCCAAGTGGCACCTTCTGGTGCACTTGCCTCATGCAACAAGAGTTGGCGCTGAATTTAGGAGGGGGAGAGCCTCATTTTCAGTTTTGTCACAGGTTAAGAGCTATGGAGTGCTTGCTTTCCCTCTTATGCACAGTGCGGTGCAAGGAGTGATGCCCTGCACGCTATGCACTGCCCTCTCTCTCCCCTATGGCAGTATGTTATGCCCCACTAGTGGGCTTTTCATTTGACCAATGTACAGTTGTGTGGGTTCATGCGCGATTGCCGAGGCAAGAGCCTCTTGCACAGGTACTGGATTAGCTAGCGGCTAATTCCCTGCAGGTACAGGTGAATTCGGAAAGGTTTCACGCCAGAAATCTCGTCCGATTCAAAGGGCAAGCAGCCCTACAGCTGCGGGAGCTCTAGGACTTGCTAAGGATGCGATCGGCACGCGAAACGGAGCCCGAAACAGTAAATTACAGCCTACTGTGTATTTTTGCAGGTTTAGGGTTTTGGCCCTAAACGGACCCTAATACCCCCAGGAGGTTCGGGGACGCAAGGGGACCGCTGTACAGGTGATCTGGCGCATTTTCAGGGCTGAAAACAGAGAATTCAGCGTGCTGCAGATTCTCGCTAGGTTTTGCAAAGTGCCCGTATGCATCGGGAAAGTCATTTAATGCGTGGGAATATTGACCGTGAAGGGTTCTAGTACAGTTATGCTGCCGAAATCAGGCCAAAACAGTCAAAATTCAGCCAAGGTTGTGCGGGGTAGCTTGGAAAGAACCACGGCGTTTATTCCCTCTTTTAAACAATAAAGAAATACCGAAAGGGGCGCCTAAGTTAGGGGCCAATCTGGTGTCGGTCTTCTCATACAGGTGCATTCTAGCATCTGTATCCCATTCCCCTCTCTTGTGTCACTATAGCACAGGTAAAATAGACGACTAATAATGGGTGAAAGCTAAATCAAGGTTTAAAGTAAAGTCTACCGCCCTTTTTGGATTGAACAGGCCGGTTTCAATCAACATGCAAAACTTGTTAAAACGATCAACAATTGTCAAACATTGAGTGTTTCTTGAATGCAAACTTGGTGGTAGGTTAGTCACAAAATCCATAGAAATATCTTGAAAAGGTCCATCGTGAATAGGTAGTGGAAGCAAGAGGCCTTGCTGCTTACCCCAAGGAGCTTTTACTTTTTGACATATAGTGCCCTGTGTGTCATAACGAAACACGTATTTTCGCATTTTAGGCCAATAAAAGAATCGTTCAATTTTTTCCAAAGTGGTGTTCGTTCCCCTTTGCCCACCCGTGAGAATCATGTGCATCATGCAATATGGTTGGCCTGAGAGAGAGCAACACACATAAACATTGACGAAAATACAACAATCCATCACGAATGAGATAGTTGCTTGGCCCTTGGGAAGCAAGAGCCTGCAACCAATGCTTACCAAACTCGGAATCCGCATACTGATTCTTCATGCTGTCAAAAGACTCACCCTGAATAGAAAATGTGGATCTTGACTCAAGAGCCAAAATTTGTCCTTTGCGACTCAACGCATCTGCACCAGGGTTAGCTTTTCCAGGCACATACTCAATCAAACCTCCTAATTGCTCAAAAATTGTGACCACCGTGCTTGGCGATCACTCCAATGTGCACTAGACATAGACTGGAGCCACTTGAGGGCTTGATGATCTGTGCGCACTGTAAACTCTCTACCATAAAAAAAAATGCTTCCAATGCTTAAAAGAGTGAATGACACACAAAAGTTCTTTATCATAAACTGAATAATTCTTTTTCGCACTGTTGAGCTTCCGGCTAAGGAAAGCTACAGAACCACCATGCTGCTGAAGCACAGCGCCTATGGCGACATTGCTCGCATCCGTCCATACCTCAAAGGGATCATCCCAAGAGGCAAGGATAAGACACGGTGCTTCTGTCACCGCAACCTTGAGGGCTGCGAAAGCTTCAATGGCTGCCTCGGGCAAGTCTACGCGCTGACGGCGAGTCTTTACCCCTTTCAAAACATCAGTCATAGGTGCAGCAATGTGTACAAAATTCTCTATGTGCGAACTATATGCTTGACATAAACCAAGAAAAGAACGCACATCATATGCAGTTTTGGGCAAATCCCAATTACGAACCTGTTCCACCTTCGCGGGATCTAGCTTGACGCCTTCTGTAGAAATGATATAACCCAGATAAGTGACTTCAATAAGAAAAAATTCAAACTTCTTAGCTGCAATGTACAATTGACACTCATCCAAACGAGTTAGTACCCTTTCGACATCTCTTTCATGTTGTTCCCACGATGCAGAAAAAATGAGAATATCATCCAAAAAGATGAACACACATACACTGACCATATCGCTGAAACGACCTACCATGAGACGATTAAATGTACCCACGACACTTGTCAATCCAAAAGACATAACAATATACTCCCATTACCCTCGCTCGGTGCGAAAAGCGATCTTGAAAATGTCGCCTTTGAATACCCGTACCTGATGGTATCCACTTTTGAGATCGACCTTGCTGAAAACCTTTGCCCCATTGAGCCTATCGAGGATATACTCAATGCGAGGCATAGAAAACTTGTTCTTGACGGTCATCTTGTTTAATGCCCTATAATCAACACACAAACAAAACAAACCATCTTTCTTGCGAACAAACAAAATAGGGGCAGCGAAAGGACTTACACTAGGCCGTATCAATCCTCTAGCCACCAACTCTGTGAGTTGTCGCTCTAACTCTTCCTCCTGTGTCTTGTTCAAACGATAGGGAGCCTTACTGACAGGCTGTGCCCCCTCCATAAGCTCGATGCGATGGTCCTCCAGCCGCTCGGGTGGGAGACGAGGTGGAAGATCATCCTGCAAAAAGAGATGTTTAAACTTCGTAAACAAATCTGAATACTTAGCTGGAGCCTGAATGCTCTTGGAAACAGGAGCAGCATAGATGAATGCCGCTTGTGCTCCTCGTCGTAATTCACGCTTTACCTGCACATGAGAGATGAGAGGCAAAGAATGCAAGCCCTCCTCAGCACGAATGATGAGGGGGGAGTCAATTTTGGCATGTAAAGTGAGAGTGTTAGTCTCCCAATCAATGAGAGGTTTGAGTTCATAAAACCATCTTATGCCCAAAATCATATCACATTCTGAGAGAGGAGACACAAGAAATTTCAAACTGAAAGAAGATTGTTGAACGGTAAACATCACATCAAGGCACTCCTTCGTGATGAGAGAGTCCACATCCTGAGAGAGGAGACACAAGAAATTTCCTACTGAAAGAAGCTTGTTGAACGGTAAACATCACATCAAAAGGCACTCCTTCGTGATGAGAGAGTCTATACCAGGAGCGAAGCCAGAAACCTCGAGAGGAGATTTCTGACTAACCTCTAGGCGGGCTCTCTCAACAAGAGAGGGACTAATCACATCATGCATACTGCCTGGATCAAACAATATGATAAAACGCTGACCCTTTACATGACCATAACACTTCATGAGAGACTCATCAACGTGTGTGTCGGAGTCATGTGAAGATGCAGGGTGGTGTGTTATAGTGCTTGTGGCATAGTTACACGGAACGGGAACGGGCAACGGGAACGGGGGGCTCCGGGACGTTTCCGGAACGGGGGGCCCTTGGGGTGGCGGAACGGAAACGGAGGCCGGAACGGTAGCCTTGAGGGAAAGGGAGAGGGAGCCTTGAGGAAGAGGGTGAGATAGAGAGCTTGAGAGAGAGAGGGTTTAAAGCCCTTCTTTATATAGGAGAGGATGGAAATAACACCCCCCCAAAAGTTCAAAAAATCTGCCCCAAACTGTCATTTTTTAAAACTTTGGTGTTCTGGATTTGCCGTTCCGGGCCCCGTTCCGCCTGCCGTTCCGGTTATGCCTGGGAAGGGAACGACGTTCCGGTCCCGTTCCCGTTTCAAGGAGGCACCAGGCTTGGGAACGCGTTCCGGGAACGGGAGGGCCCCGTTCCGCCCGTTCCCTGTTACTATTGCTTGTGATTGTTGTGAGTGCCTTTTGTTCTTTAGGTGGAGTTGTCTTAGGACAAGCCTTCTTAATGTGACACTTGACGTGACATTGAAAACATCTACCTTCTTTAACATAAATCACTTGTTCTCCAGCCGTGATGTATCCTCCTACATTTCCTTGTGCAGCTTTTTCATCTGGGTTTAGCTTAGGTTTTGCAGGTGCTTTAGTTTTACCCTTAAATTCATTGTTAGAGTTCTTTTCCGAGGAATTAGAGGAAGAAGGGCTAGAAGAATTACCATTCTTACCGTTCTTACCATTCTGCGTGTTGTGCGAATTCTGCAGGGTTCCTTGAGAAGTCTTGTTTTCCTTAGGCTTTCCCTTGTTATGCTTCATCTCGTATACAAGAGCAATCGCTACGCCTTGTTGAGATCAATTGGATCAAGTACCTCGACATCATACTTGATATACTCGTCCAATCCGTAAAGGAATGCCTCCTTGCGCTCCGAATCCGATTTGCGTAATTGAGTGCCGAGCTGCAAAACACGATTAGGGAAAGACATAACCCGCATACCATTTTGCTTGAGAGCGCGCCAATCGTCCTTCAATCGTGCGAGATACTAAGGTGGCATAAACCCCGCTTTGAGCTTGTCTTGGAAATCAGCCCAACTGAAGGACACGGGCGTGAGTTCGTCGGCTTCCTCTAGGTGCGCGGCTAGCTGTGCCTCTTGCCATGCGTGGTACCAATTGATGGCATCACCGGCAAGGTACATAGTTGCCGTCAATACCTTGCTATTCCCTAACTTCTTAGTTGTCGCAAAATAAGCATTAAATTGATGCAACCAAGAATGAATAACCGTAGCATCCATCTTACCATCATACTTACTGAAAGTCAACTTCTCTGACTGGGTTGTTGGAATCCGCATCGTGGCTTGCACCACTTGAGGAACTCCCACGATCTTTGGCTGGTTCAGACTTCGAGGCAAGTACTTGTCGAACCAATTCTTGAGTACGTAGTTCTCTTTGAGCCTCACACTCGGCCTCCCAGACCGCACGTCTTGCTACCGCTTCCTCCTTTCTTTGTTTTTTTCTTTCTTTTCGTTCGTCGCGTTCGCGTTCCAAGGCAATGCGAGTCTCTTCTTATTTGGCCATCATGTCCATCATCTGCTTGACCATTGCCTCCATAGGGTTTGGTACACTATGTGGCGTAGATGGCGAAGGGGGAGGGTCGGAAAAATCTCTTGGTGGGGAAAATTCTTCGTCGCCTCTCTCATGCGCATCACCTGTATGCGAAGTATCCAATCCGCTTCGGGTGACGACCATGCACTATGATCTGTGGTTCTTAAGTTCACGAGGAACTTGGGTTCTTGAGGGTCTTGAGGTTCTTGAGGTTTTCTTTCGCTTGTAAACCGTGTTTGAGAAGGATCTTCTCTTCACCCGAGTTCTACTCCTTTCCGCAGGCGCACCCCTTGGCGGCCTTGCGCTCACACCAAGGTTGCTTTTTCCCACCTCACGTCTATTGGCCGGCCGCTAAGTGCACGGTCCCCTCTCAATGAGTGAAAGGGGAGGCTGGACAAGCCCTTCTTTCTTGGGATTCCTGTCACTCTTCGAATGAAAGGCTGAATTTCGGGGCTGTTTTATGCTGCTGAAAAAACGCAGGTTTGGCTGCTAAAAACGCTGATGTCAATGCTGCGTTTTGGGCTGAAAACGCTGCTTGATCTGCTGCGGGTCAATGTTGAAAACGCCAAGAGGACAGCCCTGCTGGCAATGGTGAAAAACGCTAGATGCAAAGGGGGGATGCAGTCCGGTATCTACTGAAAAACGCCAAGGCAAAAGGGGGGGCTGGCGATGAGGAAAAACGCTAGGGATAGCTGCTTGGGGAAATCGCCAAGGGATGCTTGGGGAGTCTTGTTGAGAGAGGGGAGAACCTGTCGCCAATGGCTTGTTGTTCTCCTTGCTCATCTGTTGTTTAGTGCTAACCTTGGTTTGCTTATATGTTTTCTTACCCAATTTGCCCTACCTACTTTCCAACAAAAGTCACTTAAATTAATAAGTGAAAAATGTCAAAAATAGGTACAACAGGCTAAATGCACTAGAAAATTTTCCTAATTGATTCTAATGGATTCTGATGGAAATGCTTATGATCATGCTGTGTGCAACCAGAGGATATGTATCTACACTAAGTGACTGGGCATGCACGGTCTACAAATAGACTCACAAAAGTACCAGATCACCTCTAATCTAGACTGACTGGACTGACGGAACCCTGTTATGTTGTAGCTTGTCCACGGACACATAGGGTTGGATGTGTCACGTGACACATGAGGCAGGACCCCCGTTCCTAGGGTTCTCGAGGCCAGAGTCTCTAGTCTTCTGCAGTCTGCTACTAAATATGTGTGTCGGGTCACTTTTAGTGAACTTACATATTTATTAGCAGTATTTAGCTATTTATCAAGATCGTGGGGTTTTGGCTGTGGTTGGGCAATGTAATCGGCTCGTAGGACGGTAGACGTAGGCTTTCACCCGATCTTTACGCTGTTTACTTTTCTTAAACTTTTCGACACAAAGGAACTTCACGTATAAACCTGTGGCTAGGAATTACACTTCAAAACACTTCACGACTTGGTAGCTAGAGCGCTCCCAAGTAGACACTAACACCCTGTTGACCCCAAAGACTGGCGCCCCTTTCGGTATTTCTTTACTCTTATTGCAAATAAACGATCCGTACACTTTCATCTAACTCTCACCAAGCTGTCTGAACCTGTCCATGACTGTAATTGCAGGTTTTTGACCCAATGTCCGTAGCATATCGATGCCAAAACCCTTTTAGATCAAAATTACATGTGTAGGACACTTTCCCTCGCGTTCTGGAAGCTTTCCAGTGAGCTGCAGGTCAATTTCAGCAAGCTGTAATTCCCTGTTTGCCACCGTCAAGTGCCCAAAGCCCTGTTTACGCATCCCGAGGCTTTCCTGAGGCTCCCTTGGAGTTCTCTTGCACTTTAGGTACGAAACCCTAAACCTGCAGAAAAACACAGCAAGCTGTAATTTCCTCGTTCTGTGCGGAGCGAACACGTCTATGCATGCCTCAGACGCTCCCGCACGCAATGGGACAGTTCCCCTTTGAAACGGACGAGTTTCCACGCGAGAAAACTCTTCGTTTTCGTAATTCTTCGTGATGGAACTATGCGTACTTGTGGGGGATTAGCAATTAGCTAATCTTGTACCTGTTCATAAGGCTCTTGCCTTGGCAAACGCGGATAAAACCCTCAGAATTGTACATGGTCAATTGAGAAGCCCATCTAGTGGGGGATTACCATATGTGCCAAATGGGGGAGAGAGATGCGCGACAGCAAATCATTGCATTACATGAGACAAGGGAGAAGGCAAGCTTTCCATTAAAGCTGTGACCACCTACACCCACACACTGTAAAGCACACAATGTGTACATATCAGCCCCCCTCTCAAATTTGGGCACCCCCTTTTGGATGAGCCTTCTAGAAGGTGTGTGTTGGCCTGCATGCACCTCCTTGACTGCCATGTGTTCATTTGACTACCTTTGGTTTAATTTCCTAGTACCCACCAACTTATAACGTGTAGCAAGGGGGCCTAAATGACTTTGAACTGAGCCCAGACGCCCTTTTAGTATTTACTGCTCAGATTTCAATGCCAGTCGGCCTGACCAACTCGTGGCCACAAGGCCTTCCAAGTTCCCGTCTGCAGATGAAACTCTCGACCATCAGCCGTTTCACACTGGCCACACAAGTCCGACCATTTGCGACTTCAAAAAGCAGGTCCCAAAAATTAAATAAAAATCATCGAAAAGAAACAAACAACTAAGGTTAGTGGTTGCCATAGCATCGTGACAGGCAAACTTTGGGTTTGCCTATATACGCAACCCCTCCCCTCCCCCCTTGTACTTTTGGCATGTTCAGTGCAGAGATCCAGCGTTTGGGCACACTCTACTCTCTCTAGCGTTTTCTGTCTGGCTAGCGTTTTGGTGTGCATACGACAACCTCTCTCTAGCGTTTTCTCTCTCTACAACGATCTCTCTCCATCTGGCATTTTCCACTTGTGATCCTCTCTCCTCTTGTTAGCGCTCCCCATCCCCAACGTGTGCACACCCTCTTCGATGTGCCAGTGCCGGTGGTGTGTTCCCATATATTATTTGCCTCGAAAACAACATCCTCTCTTGTCATAAAGTTTTGACACAAGGAAAGGTAGTCCAAAATGCATTCCCTTGTGGAAGCACCCAATGGGAACGTGGCAGCAAATAAGAATGTACTAAAACACGTTTCCCATTTTGAAGCATGTGGCAAGAAGTTCCAAGCCATGTTCCCTGTATTCCCTATGAGTATTATTGCTAGGGGTACCCGAGGCAGTAATTGTTCCCTTTGTTTCTAAGAGTAGGTCTAACAGGCCTACAATAGAGGTCACTAAGGGCCCAATTTACTATTAACTTCACTGAAAAGAAGTGATTGCCAAGCCTTGTTCTATGCAAAAAAACTCACAACTTAAGAGAACCTAGAGTAAGGGGAGGTTACATGTTGCCATGCAGTGGTATGTATTAGCCATCCCAATGAAGACCATCTAATTACAATCTACTCTAAATGAAGCCAGATCTTCCATGCCTTTGTACTGTGTTTGATATGCACGATCACCTCAGAATCACGGCTCAAACAAGTATATCCTTGCGTTCCTGTCCAGCTTCTAATCTTTAGAGATGGAAAATAATACAGCTCTCTCTCTCTCTCTCTCTCTCTCTCTCTCTCTCTCTCTCTCTCTCTCCGTGCTATGCATACAATAGAAATGGAGACTAACCCTGCATCCAGGAACCCAAGGGTGAGGACGCAAATGAGTGCTTGTGCCCCTAAGCGCGTAAAGGAGAAACTCGGCTGCTTCACCTCTCCTTCCTCTTCTGCTCCTCCGCGTCCTGCCCTTAACACCACGCTCCTCTGCTGCAATCTTCGACCAGCTCTCGAGTTCCACTTAAATTCAAGAAGCGCTATCCCACCTGGAATACAAACTGCGCGAGTGGCAGGTAGAACAACAGCACATGAGAGCGGCAATGGCAGCGAGCATACAAGCTCGCGAGCTCCAACAGAGCACATGTCGGGATAACTAGTGCAGTTAGTGAAGACAGTGAGATCATACACGAATGAAATGAATAAATTCCAGGGAAAAAGGGCAGAAAATTTGGAAAATTTTACCGCAGGGAAAGTCATCTTATCATTTGGAGTATTGATTGTAGTGAAGAAGAAGAAGCAGCTTTGTGCCTCCATCTCCAATGTGTGTGTAAGTGCTTGCAATAGCTCAAGTTCTCTTCTTCTCAATCTCTTTACATGGTATTAGAGCCCACTTGTGGCTAAGGAGTTGTGAGTGGCAAGCAGGATCATCGGAAGAAGCATTCGAGGGTAAGGATTTCTCCATTCTCCTCCCTTGTGTGTTGGTATTATACTCACCCCCAGCATTCACGAGAAGCACCGATAAGGATCTCTAATTTTTGTTGTTTTTGTGCAAGATTGTGGTGCTCGGGATTTTGTTGAATCATTGGACTACACCTGTGCAGCCAAATTTCAGTTTTGGGCACGTTTCAACATTTGTTTCGGAGATAGAGTTCGTTCATGTGTAAGAAAGTAAAGGTTCGCATTTTCGCAAATCTCTCATTTTGGTGTTGCAAGAAGCTTCGTTGGTATTTTAGTTTTCAAAGCTATTATATAGTAGTGTGAAGCATTGTATTGTGTGCACATACATATATTGTGGTGATAGGTTATCATAAGTGAAAAGCTGGAACAACTTCTATGCTTAGAAGTTTAGAATGACCAACTTGTTGCTGATAGGTAAAGGTTAATGGCAGCACATTCATGGTGAACGGACAGATGCACAAGTGTTGCTTCAGGAGACTCACACTCGTCGACTTGTGAAGACAGAGATGTTATGAAGATAGAGGACATATGTGAATCCCTTGCATCTATTGGTATTATGATTGATGATGATGATGACATGGTGGAAGTATGCTTGCATGGTTTAAGGCTTCCGTACAAAGCAATTCAAGACCTTTATTCCTACCCAGGAAAACATTCCGAGTTTGACAAATTTTGTCTTAATGTTATCGTGGAAGGAACATGTTATCGTGGAAGGAACATTGGTGAAGAGTCATCTTCCAAGGTGTAAGTAATTATGAACAAACTCTTCCACAATAAGAGAGGCAAAGATAGAGGACGTGGTGTGCATCAAGGAGGTAGTTGTGGTCTTGGGAACCAGAACTAAGGATTTAAAGTATGGCTGATGATCAAAGGCAAAATACATCTGGTAGAGGAAACTTCCCAGCTAGGGGGAGTCAAAGAGGTCGAGAAAACGCTCATAGAAACAATATGTAGAATAATCACAGGGGATGTTGGACCTATGGCAATCAAGATCACTTTGAGTGTGATTGTTCACAAAGTAGGTGGCAAAACAACTATGAAGGCACTAACTAGCGAGTGTGTAGATGAGCCAAAAGTATTGTTTTTTGCAACATTTATTGAACAGTATGTCTACACATGTATCAAAAGGTAGTGATAATGTATAGTATGTAGATGTGGTTGCATCGAATCACATGATCAACCATGGTGATTGGTTTGACATGCAAACTTTGGACAATCCTAGTTATGTCGAGCTTAGGGATGATACAATGAATCCTATTGTGCATACATGGAATAAGCCATTGGCTTTGATAGATGGAAAAGTGAAGTATTCGGCTAGTGTATTTCATGTGTCCAATAGTACAAAGAACTTGGAGTTTGTTGAGCAAATGAGCAAGGTTTGCATATCAGGTTCAATTTTGATGGTTTGTATGTAGAAGAATACAAGAAGAATGGAAGATTCATTACACAAGATAAAAGGTGGGCACAATGTTCATTCTTGATATGGATGTACCTAACATGAGAATTGCCATATTTGCACGAGGGTATGAGTTGTTGTAGACATAGACATTTGGTTGATAACTACACAAAGTCAAGAGCTCGTGACACATTTGCCAATATTTAAGCTAGATGCATACATTCAAAATGGTTGAAATGCATCATGTTTGTGAGGCTTATCAATCTAGAAAGTAGACAAAAATCATCATTTCCTCATGACAAGCATGTAAGCAAAAATGTGTTGGAGATAGTGTGTTCTAATGTATGGAGTCTTACAAAGATTGCATCTATGGGTGGATGCAAGTTTTATGTCACCTTCATTAATGACCCTACAAGGAAGGTATGGGTGTACTTCATGAGGGAGAAATGTAAGGTGTTTACTCACTTTCATAATTTTCAAGGTAAGGGCTTGACAAGGAAATACGTACAATGTTTGAGGTCAAATGGAGGGGAATAGTACTTCTCCAATAAGTTTAGCAAATTTTTGAGAGATCATGGAATTCAAAGGCAATTTTTAAGGAGGTATACTCCGTACAAATAGAATTGCTAAGGTGAAGAATAAGCACATTGCAGGAGGTGCAAGGGCAATGATGATTAAAAAAAATGTCTGTTGTTGGGTTGAAGTAGTATCTATGGTTGTATATATATTAAATAGGACACCCAATGCTATTGTACATAACATGACACTCGAGGAGAAATTTAATGGCTAAAAACCTGATTTGGCACACCTTAAAGTGTTGGTTGTATTTCCTATGCACATGTGTTAGGTATGAGTTGTCTACAAAATTGGAACCAAAAGCCAAAAAAATGTGTGTTCGTTGGTTATTCCCTTGAGCAAAAGGGCTACAAATGTTACAACCTTGTCACACGTCAAGTGAGGGTGAGCAAGAATGATGAATTAAAGAGTTGGTATTGTTGGGGTGTAGGCTAGGTGGCCGTGGGAAACCGCCCCTGTTTATACTTTCACCTAAATGAATATAGGGAGAGAAAGGGAGAGAGTTGACCACACTCTCTCACTTTCCTCTCCACCACTAACCCAAACTCCCTGCTGTGTACTGTGCTTCATTCCCTTCCCCTTCTCCTTCCCTCTCTTGCACACTCTCCGCCCACACTCCCACAATTGGTATCCGAGCTTGGCTTACCAATCCCGCTCCCCATCACCGCGTGTGCAGCTGCCCTTGGAGGCATGGAGTCTCAGTAGGGAATTCGAGATCTGCAGGTGGTTGAGCTTGAAGGCAAGTGTTGTCAAGAAAACGAGAAGTAGCAGGAGCTTGAAGGCAAGCCCGACAAAATCGGAAGCTTGGAGGTCTTCATGGCAAGCTTTGCAAAGCAAGGGAGAGCTGCAGGTCAAGTCGAGAGCAGGTCACGGGGGGCAGTGAACATAGCCAATTAAGGTAGCCAGGGAATCTGGTATGAATCTTTTCAAGTAAATGAAGCAAGACTTAGAATCGACCTGAGAGTGCAGAGCTTGGAGAGCAATCGGGTGCAGCTTAGGAAAGCATAGCAGAAATCGGTAGCTTCAAATTGAAGCATAATCGGGCCAGCCCGTCGATTTGGCACGGCTCATACACAGGGCAGCGTTGTCGATCTCTCAAGTTGAGCAGCCCAAGACGTTGAGCAGATAGGGGCATAAGGAGATAGAGTCGAGGCAGCATCGAATTGAGGGCTTGGAGTTTGAAAGCTTGGCATCGAGGGCAGTCGAGCAGGATACAATGCTCAAACAAAAGCGAGTTGCATACAATGCTCAAACAAAAGCGAGCTGTAGCATTGTGATAATGGAGGAACTTGGGGCAGTCAAAAGCAAGGCCAAGCAAGTGTGCAGGCAAGCGTGGCCAAGCAGACCCGAGAGCAATTGCTTGGTGGTGGATACACACACACACACACTATCAAAATCAACACGCAGTAAGGTCGTGCAACAACGAGCAAGGCCGAATAGGATGCAGCCATTGCCGAGCAGCAAACACACACACAGCCCCATCCTCTGATTCGTCAGCGCTGGCACCAGCAATAAAAAATATCGATTTTTGTTTTTAGCCTTAAAACCTTTTTTGTGTGCAAGGGCTCATTCCCACACAGAGCCCTCGGCAAAACCCCATTTTGATGCTCCGACCCCCGACTCCTTGACCGGCTCACACACATGCCCCATGGACAAGCGTGAGAGAGAGAGCTTGAGCGAGACAGGCAAATTGTGTTCGGCTACAGGTGCGGGCGAGTAAGCTCTGCATTATTTGGCATCAGTCCGATCTCGGCGTCCTTCTCCGCTTCGAGCATTGGCATTCTACGGCTACTCGGCTAGCCACTTCCGCCCGGCAGCGGCGGAAGGCGACATCGACATCGACACCGCTCATGTGCACCGGCTCGACACTGCTCATTGCGGCGGATCTCTGACATTCGACCTAGACATCGGGCGTTTTCCCAGACGAGCGTGTTCCCGCGATCGACGACCGTGCTTGCGACATGCGCGGGTGAGGTACCTCTGTCATAGAGGAGTGACACCCGGCATCGGCACTGAGCGCACCGATCGCCCTGTACGACACAGTTTACGGATACGACACCTTTGGTGGCTATTCGACTAGCATATTTCTGCTCGGTGGCAGAAATCGGCACATAGCGACACCGACACACAGGTTACAAGTTATAGGGGGTTTTTGCAGTCCATTCACTCACAGCTTCTCCAGGTTACCAGACACAACGCTTTCACAGGCGATTTGGTAATCATTTCGACAGCAGATTCTCTACGGGCAGATGCGTTGACATATGCATTTCGTTGTGAGCACACATAGTGCTACTGAGCTCTTTTGAGAGTAGATATCCCCGCAGGGATCACTTTCATTGCATGCAGCAGTCCTTGGCGCCTGTTTGAGCGCGGTTTTACTCATGTACGTTAAGTTGCAGACACTGCCCACTGTACTACGTGTGGAGCCATTTTTGGCTATTTTGGCAGTTTTTCCCGGCCATTTCTGAGACTCGGACCGGAAGAGCCCTTTCTGAGACTGTGGCTAGTCCATTTGTGTCTGCATTAGCCTTTGGAGGGTTGATAGCGTGAGGTTTTCTTTGAGCTGTGGTGTGCTCGAATGTTGAGACACCTTCGGTGATACAGGTAGCTAGAGTTCCCCTTTACGGTACCCTCGCCATAGGATATGTATCTGGACGGTTATTTATGCTTTTGACGCCGAGTTGGCAGTCACACAGCAGTGGTTTTGTGCAGCAGATGCCCAGTTAGTGCAGTTGGCACATTTATATGCATTTTGAGTTGAGTTTTGACTCCTCATACAAAGGAGACTCTGCCGGATTTCCTTCCCGCAAGTCGTGACTTTCATTGTTGGCACTTTTGAATCTATTTCGGTTGAGATTTTACTCCTGATACAAAAGTTACTCTGCCCAAATTTCTGTAGCTTCTCGCCATAGTTTGGCACCTCTCAAACCCTCTTATCAACGATGGCTTCTTCTTCAGAAAAGGAGGAGTATTTCATTCGGAAGTTCGATGGCAGCAACTTCACCATGTGGAAAGAGTGCATGAAAGATGTTTTGATAAACAAAGGCCTCTCAGAACCGTTGAAAGAGCGCGCAGAGGATGATGATTATACACAAGCTCAATGGGAGCTTTTGGATGCAAAAGCCATGGCTACGATACGTCTACATCTAGCCGAATCAGTCTTCTTCACTATCATAGGGAAGAAAACAACTAAGGAACTTTGGGATAGCTTATGTTCAGCATGGGAGAGCAAAAGTGCATCCAACAAAGTTTTTCTCATGAAAAATCTTACGAAGCTCAACATGAAAGAAGATAGCACAGTTTCTAGTCACTTAAATGAGTTCAACTCCTTGTTCGGTCAGCTGACATCTCAGGGCTTTAAGGAGTTTTACAATGAACTCAAGTCTATATTCTTGTTATGCTCTCTACCCAGTTCATGGGATATCTTTTGCACAGCCATTAGCAATTCGGCTCCGAATGGCAAGTTAGAGTTCAATGCTGTCACAGATGCGTTGCTCACTGAAGATATTCATTGTAAATCTCTCGATGGTGCTAGTCATGGAGATGCATATATGGCTGGCAGTTCAACAAAGGCAAGAGGCCGTGACATGAACAAATACAAAAGCAAAAGTAGAGAGCGAAATCCTCGTAGTCCTAGCAGACACAGAAACCAAAGTAGAGACCGCAGTGCCAAAAATGTCGAGTGTTGCCACAAGAAGGGTCATTACAAAAAGGATTGTCGCAGTTTCCTAAGAGATCAGAAAAACATGCAAAAGGATAATTCTGGCAAAGGAAAAAGTACAATAAAGATTGAGGAGCTCAATATTTTTGAGTCTCCCATACCTACCATTGCAGTAGAGGATGCTCCTCCTCCAGTGATGCTCATTATGCCCACAGAGATTCATGCCGAGGTGACAGCAGATGCCTCAGATGTTCTCATTTTCACTTCAGATCTCACTCCAGATGCTTTGGTTGCACAGGATGAGGGTTATGCACATAATTGGATTCTTGATTCTGGTGCATGTTACACCGCATAGAGAGTGGTTTTCCTCTTATGCATCCATGCATGGAATAGTCAAGCTTGGTGATTCCTATGAGCTTGACATTATTGGCATTGGTGATGTGAAACTTCAGATGCATAATGGCACTACTTTTGTGCTGCAGAATGTCATACATGTGTCCAAGCTTACGAAAAGCTTGCTTTCTATAGGGCAATTGGATGATCTTGGCTACACTACAGTTTTTGGTAATCGTTCTTGGATGATCTGCAAGAACAACCTTATCATGATGAAAGGTAATAAAAATGGATCCCTGTACTCTTTGTTTGTTTCGAGTGTCGACGAACACTCTATCTATGTTGCCAAGATGCCGTTTCCTGAGTTGTGGCATAGCCGGCTAGGGCATATTAGCCAAAAGGGAATCAAACACTTCAGCGTTTTGGCTACTTACGTGTGTTAGATTACACGGACTTTCCATTGTGTGAGCACTGTCTATATGGCAAACAGACTAGATTGACATCTTCGCCATTGAATAAGAAACTAGGCGAACCTCTAGACTTGGTGCACAGTGATTTGTGTGGTCCAATGCCACATAAAACTCTAGGGGGGGCGAACTACTTTCTCACATTCATAGATGATTCTACCAGAAAGGTGTGGGTGTATCTCCTTAAGCGTAAGGAAGAAGTTTTTTCGACATTCCAAAAATTTCGAGCCATGGTTGAAAACCAATCAGAAAAAAAGCTCAAAGCTTTTCGCACGGACAATGGTGGAGAATACGTCTCCACACAGTTCAAGGATTTTTGCAATAGAAGAGGCATTCGGCGGCAATTTACTGCTCCATACACACCTGCACAAAATGGGATAGTTGAAAGAATGCATCGTATGATTCAAGAGCGAGTTGTCTCTATGATGTCTATGGCGAAGACAGGCAACGTGGAATTCTTGAATTATCTCAAGAAAAGTACATTCACAAAGTCTTGCAACGTTTTAGCATGCAGAGGGGGAAGTCATTGAGTACCCCAATGCAAGAATACTCCAAATTTAGCAAGGAAGACTCTCCCAAGATAGTGGCTGAGAAAGAGGAAATGGTGAAAGTACCATATTCTTCAGCAGTTGGCAGTTTGATGTACGCTATGATAGCCACAAGACCAGACATTGCACATGCAGTGGGAGTGGTTAGTAGGTACATGGCAAACCTTGGCAAGAAGCATTGGGAAGCAGTGAAGAAAATCCTCAGATATTTGAAAGGTACAGCTAGCAAGTGTTTACACTTCGGAAATAGTGATGCATCTATTGTAGGTTACACGGATGCGGATTATGCGGGTTGAGTGGATCGTAGAAGATCCACATCTGGCTATGTGTTCATGTTTGCTGGAGCAGCTATCTCTTGGAGATCATGTCTCCAAGATTGCACGTCCTCATCTACCACTGAGGCAAAATATGTTGTTGCGTCTGACGCCAGCAAAGAAGTCATATGGTTGGCTCGTCTAGTGGGAGATTTGGGCATTCACGAGGTTCCAATACTACATTGTGATAGTCAGAGTGCCATTGCTTTGGCAAAGAATCCAGTGTTTCACTCAAAGTCGAAACACATAGAGGTCAGATACCATGTCATACGAGATGCATTGGCTGGCAAGCGTATCGAGCTTGTCAAGGTTCACACTGATGCCAACCCCGCAGATGCTCTCACAAAGAGCCTAGCCTCAGAGCGATTTACACATTGTATAGAACTTATGGGTGTAGGATGAAGCCTCGGCAATGCTTTATCAACTTTGTATAGACTAACTATACTAATGCCACTATTGGCCACCGTGACCTTCAAGTGGGAGGTTGTTGGGGTGTAGGCCAGGTGGCCGTGGGAAACCGCCCCTGTTTATACTTTCACCTAAATGAATATAGAGAGAGAAAGGGAGAGATTTGACCACACTCTCTCACTTTCCTCTCCACTAACCCAAACTCCCTGCTATGTATTGTGCTTCATTCCCTTCCCCTTCTCCTTCCCTCTCTTGCACACTCTCCGCCCACACTCCCACAGGTATGCTGATATAAAAGCTCGAGGCTGATGTAAAGAATAATTTGGTTGCAAAAAACGTATGTGCACAATCATAGGTCTTAAGTGGACACTAGGGTCACCTAATTGAAGTCACGCTGAGAATCTAAGGAGTGGCAGGTTACATGAAAGAGTAAGTCCTACAAATTCATTAAATCTACTAAGAAAAGGGAAAGAAAGGTTGATGATGCCAAATTTGAGTGCTAGTCATGATAATGGTGATTCAAGTTACTCAATGCGAAGTCTTGATGAGGAGTTTGGTGTACCCTTTGTGAAAACTCTAGGTGTAAGAGAGAAACAATTGGAAAACAGGGACCCTAGCGGTGATTCATTCTCTCTACCACGTTTTTATGGAGTAAGGAGTCTTGTGCACAGATTAACTTGTGACACAATCATGTGGCTCAACATTGTGTATTTAGGGCAAAGGTTGTGCAAGATGTAGAGCCTATTTATTTTGAGGATGTTGTGGGAGATTCAAAATGGGATCAAGTCATGGATAAGGAGATGGTTGTCCTTGATGCTTATGAGACATGGGATTTAGTGCCAATGCAAAAAGAAAGAATTTGATCAGATATATACGGGTTTGCAAAGTGAGAGACAATGAAATTGGCACAATGAGTAGATACAAGGCTAGCTTGTAGACTTATGGCATTGGTTATGAAGAGACCTTCGGTCCCAGAGCTAAGGTTGCTATTATTTGTACCATTATTGCAATGACTACATCAAAAGGTCAGGTGCTGCATCACATGGATGTGAAGAAATCTTTCTTGCATAGTGACTTTGCAAGAAGAGGTGTATATGGAGCAACCACATGGACATGAGGATGTAAGACATCCTCAATGAGGAATGCACTTTATGGGATAAAGCAAGCACCTAGAGCTTGGCAGGAAAAGATTACAATCTACTTGATTACTAATGGGTTTCATATGGTTGATGCGGGTCATTCCTTGTATGTGGGGGAGCGCAGGACGATTATTCTAACTATATGCATCTACACGAATGACTTGATCATTGCTAAAAATCAATTGGGTTGAAGTTAAGCACATAAAGAGCCTCTTGAAGCAGGATTTTGAAATGAAGGATTTGGGAGAGCTACATTACTTTTTGGGCATTGAAATTATACGCACCAAAGTGGGTATATGGCTATCACAAAGGCAATCCACAATCGATATGTTGGCAAGCAATGGGATGATTGATTATAAGCCTATTGCTATGCTCTAACATTATAATTTGAAAATGTGAGCTGATGTGGGAGATGCTTGAGAATGCCACCATGTATAGGAAGATTGTGGGCAGTTTAATCTAATTGACAATTGCACGATCAGATTTGAGTTATAAGGTTGGGCTTGAGAGCCAATTTCTACAGCTTCTCAAGAATCCACATTTGGATGCAGTGAGGCACACATTGTACTATGTGAGTGCTACACTAGATTATGCACTCTTTTATGAGGCTAGAGGTGTATCTCTACGGTTGCACAAATGCAGATTGGGCTAGTAGTTAATTTGACCGATAATTTAAAATGGGATTCATGTTCTCATTTGGGAGTGCTACTCTCACATGGAGTAGTAAGAAAAAACCCATGATTGCTTTTGTGAGTACATTGAGGCTGAGTACAAGGGTGCTACGGTGGCAACATGTGAAGTAGCATGGTTGGAGATGCTACTTGAAGAGGGCATATAGGTTCAAAGGCCAGTTGTCATATACTGTCACAGTCTAAGCAACACCTAATAGTGTGGAACTCAATGCTCCACACGAGCACAAAGAAAATTAAGGTGCACTATTACTTCATCGGAGGTAGGGCCTTCGTAGCCGACATTGACCCCAGGTACAAGAGGATACATGATGAGGAGATTATAGACATTTTAATGAAGGACTTAGAAATAGAGAAGGCGAGGTAGCTTCAAGCTATGCTTGGAGTATGAGAGATGGAATTGAAATTTATTTATTTATTTATTTTTATTTCTTTTTTTGGGGGGGGTTTCGATAGCTAGCTCAACATATGGTATGTTGGCATGGTTTCTTGCCTACATTCCTCACTGACACGAGGATCATGGCCAATGATACTATAGCTAGAGTTCACTGACTTGGCCATTTATCTTGCCAATGCACTCACCAAAGTTTCCACATTGACCATTGTATAGAGTTATCTCTATGTGTTCTATTTCCCACTTATGTTTTGTAGACCATCTTATCATTTTGAGTAGCAAAGAAGAAAAGCCGGATTGTGCCCCCATGTCCATTGTGTACATGTGTGCTTGTGTTAGCACCAAGCTAACAAAGCTACCATTTTTGAGCCCAAGGACTATAATTTCACTTTATTGCTGAATGCAAATCCCATCAAATCTAAATCTAATACCTTCTTTTATTCTTATAAACATGTAGTTAGTGCTATGAGCTCTCAAATTGTAAGTGATTATTACCCAAATGTGATCTCCAGTTCCATTCTACCCCAAGTCTGAGTCAGATTGTCAATTCTAAATCTTGGCTAAGGTATAAAAGCCAATTTTTTGTAAAAACCTTTTAAGTTTTTGGATAATAAGACGTACGTCACTATCTTTGAGCATGATTAAACAAAGACACTCCTATTTGGATCTGTGGGGATTCAAAGCATGGTAGTTTAAAGCGAGAGGATTGTATTTTGGATCGAGAGGTGAATGACATTGACTACATGCTGGAACCTTTGTCTAAACATTTTGTTCGAGCCATTTGAGTGGTCTCAAATATTGGTAGTCATGGATGTCTGTGTCTGTCCACACCGACCTTATTTTTTATCACCCTCATTTACATTCTACAAAAGTTACAATATGCAAATTTGTGTAGGTGCCCAAAACTAGCGAGCGCTTTAATCACTTGACTAGGGTGTAGGCAAGATAGAGCGTACCCACTTCCCGCAGTCTGCACCCAAGCGTGACCTCAGCAATGCGGCTAACTCGTCGAGTTACCCTCGTGCCCGAAGTAGGAACTTGTGACACGTGGCATACTGCTAGAACTCGACGAGTTACTGGTAAGAGTCTCCACGTAACTCGTTGAGTGACGTGGTCATGCCGCAATAGTGACATGTTATTTCCACGTACATGCGCATGTGGCATTGCCACGTAACTCGGTAGGTTAGGTGGTAAGGCCTACTAGATTGTCACATAGGAAGGCCACGTAACTCGATGAGTTACGTGACTGCCGTCCTGGAAGAACTCTCGATAACGACGTGGCATACTCATCAGATGTCAACGTAACTCATCGAGTTATATGGTTGCCACGTAACTTGACAAGTTACATGGACATGTTGATAGACCGCTTTTGGCGTGTACAAAGTAGCGTTTATATGCATGGTCATATGTAAAAAAAGGTGTAAACACATGCATTTGGGAGCTTTGAAAAGTGGTTTCAAGTTCGAAAAAAGGTGCAACGTGTGCACATTGTAAATATGCGTGCTTGCGTGTCGGCAGTCGAGCATACGTACATGCCTAGATAGGGTATCGGGGCCTTGGATATGGTTCTAGGTGGCTTATTTTGGCTCTAGATAATGTGTTTGAGCTTTCTAGAATGTAAATAATGCAAGTGACAAGTGTAGGTACTCTCATCACGCTCGAGAAGTTTGACACATGCGGTAACTGTCTATTTGCGGCGCCTGATCTGCGGTGATACAGCGTCGCCCTAGAAGTGGTAAAAAATGGAATGTGGGGATGTGGAAATGTGCTTTGGGTATCAAGGATCAAGCGTGCAAAATTTGGTGAATTTTGGAGTCCGTTTGGGAGTTTTTCCTGCAAAAAATGCTCGCTAGGGGTCAAAACTGGCCAAAATTGGGCCAAAAAAGGTCAAAAAATGGTAAAAAAAGGTGTGAAATGGCTTCAAATAGCCACATCACTCACGGTGGTGTGAGTGTTCCAGCTGAGGGAGGACTTTTGAAGAGCAATATCAACACTTTCACCCCTCTGTGTGTGGGAGGAAGCAGGGTTCCTACAGGTGGTCAAGTGCAGTCCCGTCGCGTTCGTGTCTTGTTTTCGAGTGTATGGAGGAGTGAATGAGAGCTTTCTCTCTTCAATTTTGCACTTGGGAGAGTATATGGAAGTTCTGAGGTTTCCATGGATGTGTGTGTGCAAGGAATTGAGGGAAGAAGGTGCGGCTTTCTGCAAGACTATGTGACCCTGTATCGGTGCCATTAGGGTTGGTGCTACTCCAAAGAGTCCAACATACTGGAGTTTGGTGAAGATTTTGCAATGGTTTGAAAGAGGCCTTTTGTGGCTGGAGTTTTTGAACTTTTGATGGTTTTTCTTGTATATTTTGGTCACCATCGAGTGTGATTTTGAATGTTGATCAACTCGACTCACCTTGTAGTGTCTGTGGACAGGCAAGGGCTTGTAGGTTGAGGCGTTTGGAGTTTGAATCGAGCTTGTGGGTAGAATTTTTAGAGAGCTCTTGAGTTGGGGTGAGTGAGGTGAGGAATTCAAGTAAATTTCTTGTGTGGTGTTGAGTTGTCTTGGTGTGTGAGTGTGCGCACGACGTCTTTTGCTCCATCAACGTCTCCGATTGTTTGCATGCCACGCAATTTGGCAAGTTACGTGGAAGTCGGTGAGACTTGCATAGATAATTGAACATGGACCCACATGCGTGTATGGAATTTTTTGATGAGAATCTTACTGAGCGTCTAACTCAGAAAATGTCTGGATCAAATCTCTGTTACGCCTTGTCTCTATTGAGACTCTTTTTCCCTCTCGTTCTCTCTCTCCTTATACAATGTGTATAAGAGTCCCTCCACCACATGATAAATATCACATCATTTTTTGTAAAATTATATACAAATTCATATTCAAAAATGTATTTATTTCCAACCAACGCCCCCGAACTCCCCCGCCCCTGGAGAGAGAGAGAGAGAGAGAGAGAGAGAGAGAGAGAGAGAGAGAGAGAGAGAGAGAGAGAGTTAGAGTTGAAGTTAGAGTTTTCTTTTTAAATTTTAGTTGATGAAAATCTAATTGTCCATATAGACAATGAGCTAGTTGTCTAAATACAAAATTTCCCATTTTCTTACTAGTAATTTGTTTGACAGCTTTGGCTTCTGCCCAACGTGACAAATAATCCAGTACTGTCAAGATGTAAGCATTTCTTTTACTAGTCATGGTTAAGGGTCCAATAGCATCAAGACCCCATTTTCAAACACATCAAAATCTAGAATTGTCTTTTGTAATTCAGGCTTCAAAATCTCTTTCCCATTTTCTCACAAGACAAACAAGACTTGCACCAATGGTTAACCTCCCGCTGAATACTTGGCCATACATAGAATGGCCTCCACAGGATCCCTCATGATTTTCTTCCAAAATCTTGTAGATTTCTTCTTTTGAGGAACACGACACAATACTAAATCACTTCCTTTATGTAAAGCATATCATCAAGCATTATGTACTTCCTAGCTTTTCTTATAAAAGCATACTTTTTGCAGGATGGTAGATCTCCAGGTAAAACATCTGTCAACAAAAAATTCACCTCTTTTGATAACACTTCCCTTCAATAATATAAAGGGGAATTTGCCTTCAACACAAACATACAAGCGATCATTTCCTGGGCAGCATCACGAGCTTCTTCATTTTGAGACCTTTCAATTTGCTGCAAACTCTATGCCTCAAACTTTTTGAGTAACGATTTCACCTTAAAGCATAAATTTCTAAGTTTAGGATTCTTATTCTTCCATACTCCCAATACTTGCTTTACGACCAACAAGGCATCTCCTTTGATCTATAAGCGTCTAATTCCCAATTGTACATAAATGTGAAAACCACCTTCCAGAGCCATGTACTCTGCTTCATTATTACTTTTTGCATCAAGTTTCAGCCCTTATTTCCTTACAAGTTTTCCTTGTGCATCATAAATGATAATGCCTCCCGAAGCAACATCATGACTTCTTGGATAAGTGCCATCAAAATATAACAGCGAAGCATCGGATATGGTGGCAAGAGTCTCAACTTACTTCTTTTGCACCACCTCTTCCTTAACCAAAATAAGAGTTTCTTTATAAGTGAGTAAATCTGTCAGGGTAGCCCAAGTACTCTCTTCTACCAAAAAGGTAAACTGAAACTCCTAAAGTTCAATAACCCATTTCATCATTGTTTTTGATATATTTGAATTATTGAACAACTGAGGAAGCAATGAATAACTGGTGAGAAAAGTGAAGGACTTTTGCAACAAGTAATGTCTAAATTGTCTGCAAGCATAAACCATACTCGTCACACCAATTCAATTTTAAAGTAATCTCTCTCAAGAGGAGTTTTCACTTTGCTATCATAATGAACATGCTTCATATACTGAGATTCCTTCCCCCTTTGCAACAACATGGACCCAATGGCATCATCTCCCACTGATGGGTTAACATAAAACTTCTTTTCCTAGTCAAGCGGCTTGCATAATGGGTAGTGTACTCAATACTTCTTTGACTTTGTCAAAAAAATCTTCACAATCCCTTGTCACTCCAAGGGATCATTTTTAACCGCTTACTGCAATGGATGCAATAACTGTGATGCCAAAGGTATGAATCGAGACAGATATGTAACCTTCTGTATGAAAGTGGCCAACACTCTGATATCCTTTGGAGATGACAACAATAACAAAGTTTCCACTTTCTCTGGATCTGCTTCTATCCCATTTTTTGAAATCACATGTCCAAAAAGCTTCACCCTTGGCTGCGCCAAATGACACTTCTTAGGGTTCAATTGACCCCCACATTCATCCTACCTTGCAAAAGTCATTTCAAGCTTTTGAACATTCTCTTTCCTTGAACTGTATACACAAAAATCATATATGAATCCTTTGACAAACTTCTCAAGGAACGGGGTAAGGACCCAATCCACTTTTCTTTCAAAAGCTCCAAGCCCATTTGTTAACCCAAAAGGAAGGCATCAAAAGTAGAAACAACCCCATGGAGTGATAAAAGTAGTCTTTTTCCGGTCTTTAGGAGCAAGGATAAGCTGAAAATACCCGGAATAACCATCACAGACACTGTATTTTTCAAAGCCAGCCACTGCATCTAAAAGTTGATCAATGAAAGGTAAGGGATAAGGATCTTTCTGGGTCACTGCACTTAATGGCTTATAATCAACATAAATACTCCAACGCCCATCTTTCGAGTGCCTCTATAGCCTTGCATGAGTCACACCATCGGAAGGAAGACCTATTGCACTGCCAAAATCATATGTGATAAGTACCTATAAAGATTTATGAAAAACCATTCAAGCATGAAACACATTTGGAATCAGGAGAAACCAAAGACATCATGACATAGCTCGTCTCGTGGAGTTGTCTGTAGAGTATCCATAGGCAAAAAAAAGATGAAAGATGAGAGAGTTATGGCCATTCGAAACTGGGGGTGTACTCCCTCTTGCTAAAAAAATAGCTCTTTGAAACTGTGCACGTGTTGTAGCTATTAAAAAGGGGCTTCTCTTATCCTTTTTAATCCAATTTTCTTGTTCTCTCTCCTCAGCCGACATAGCCTCTTGAGGTATTTTTTTAATTGGTTTATTTTTGGGCCTTTTTTTATAAAGTTTGGAGTCAAGTCGGTGACTTTGTGCACCTGGGAAGTGGGGGCATTTGTCTAGAGGACCAAAAGAGGAGAAGGCGCTTGCGTAGGCAAGTGTGGACAACTAGAAAAGGCGCCCCCATCTCCCAAGAGCCCATGAGCCCAAGAAGCCAAGCTCCTTACCAAGTGATACAACTAATGGGGGTTTCCCTCGTTGCCCTATATACCCCCCCATTCTCTCCTTTTCCTTTCCCATGTGGGATTAGTCCCATGCCACATGGAAAATTTCTCAACCCTTCTCCCAACTCCCTCATGTGCAAGTTATTTTCCATCTTCTCTCCCAAGTGAGAGAGTTTCTTGGACAACTTTCCAAAAGCATAACTTCCTGCTCCGGTCAACAAATGACACACCGTAACATACGACTAAGAGCCCATCACCTCCGCTACTTCTAAAAACCTCAAATCTCAGCATTTTTAATTCAAATTATCAAGTTTTCCTAGTTGCCCTTGTCGCATGCAGCTACAATCACTTTCTAAATTGAGACCTCCCACTTCGGATGCATATAATTCATGACGTACAAGTCCGATTCACGTGCTATAAAGCACGATTGAAAATACTTATTGAAAACCATGTTCTGGGGACTCAAACAACCAAAACACTAGTACACAAGCTTGGCAAAACCAAACCATTGTACATGAATTTCTACATGGTCACTACCAAGACTTGCAGGACTATGTACACATGTATATATGAGGCTAGCTAGCAAGCTTTTTTGCACAATCTATTGGCTTTATGCTCATCCAAAAGTGTCTGACATCGGGTATGATGTCTCAAGGCTAGATGTGCGAGTTCAATGCACTTTTGACCACACAAGGGAGCTTGGAGAATCCCATGAGCACGAAGCTGCCGTTGCACTTCACTTTGGAGGGATGGATTGCCCATGGCTTGTTTGAAGCCTAGAAACAAGATAGTTAACAAGCATCGGGGCATCATTAGTAGCTTGCTCATTAGCAAAATCAAAGTTATCAACATTAATTTCACTCTCTTTACTATTGTCAGCCATTCTAACAACTTTTGGGTGTAAACTTTTTAGATGTACTTTGGCACTTCAAGCCCTAGTTGCTACTCCTCTTTACCCCTTTAGAAAAAGCACTCAAGCTACTGTACCTGTGGCTCGAATACCATTAATTGCAAGGAATAGAAGAGAGGGTTGTTCAACACCAAAACAACACCGGCTCCTGTCAAGCTTCTAATAGCTCAATAGTGGTTAAGCCGTAGGCAAGCCCCGTAGGACTCCACTATTAAGATCATAGCTCTCGACGGTGATGCCCCGTTAACTTCACAAAGGCAGGCGCATTGCAAGGCTGAAAAATCCCTATTCTACTTACTCACATGCAATTAATAGTACCAACCATTTATAGCTATGTTGAGGACCTCCCTTCTTGAGCAAGAAAAGAGAAACCTTGTGCTTTGATACCAATGTAACATTTAATGGCCTAGTAACTTGTGTGTAGTGGAAAATAGCATGAACATAGTGAGCATTTCATTAGAATAGATTCCTAATGAGATTAACAAGAGTGCTTGGTTGGAGAGAGCAACAAAAAGCATAACACCTAGTTAGATAGCATGAACAATACTTCAACAGAGAGAGAAATTAAGCAATTGACAACAGTTGAGGACTGGATTTGCATGGAGCCGGCCCCCCCTCCAAAAGGCTTTGTATTATGGTTTCTCCCATCAAGAGGGACATTTTACAATACAATTCTTTGTGTTCCTTCACTACTAGCTAGTGCAATGAAGATGGAAACTTCATGCACTAAGCAAAACACTTATCAAACACAACATCAATTCCCTCACGGTCTCAGACCCAAGACCTCACACACCTTCGAAGATGGTGAGAGCTAGCGGGGTATGAGAGTAGATTGAGAGGAAGAAGGAGTATTCTTACGAGAAAGATGTACATCTCCTCACATTATCACTCATATTAGCATAGCTTAGCTTAGTAATTAGCATGGTAGAGGAGATGATCATGCATTGAAGCTTGGCTCTTGGTTGCATTTGCATCACAAAGCCAAGAGTTGTTGGTGTAGGCCTCCCTTCGCACAAGCTTGGAGTAGTAGGTGGTAAGCTTTCAATTAAATCTTGAGAAGGAGAGAGAGTCTTCTTTGCTTCACACATGAGATTGTGTGTGATAATGCCTTTTGCAAAAATCAGCCCCCTCTCTCTCTTGGTCGACCCCTCTTGCTAGCATCCTATTAGACCTCCCTAGGCTTAGCCAATGGTAATTAAGCAGCATAAGTGATAGCCTTCTGAAATGTGTCCCCCTTTCCCCTTTTGTGAGAGCTTTAGGTAGTTATCTAATTCAATTAAAAATCCGATTGGACCCCTTTGCCTCCTGGCCAATAGCTATCATGCAAGCCATTGGGCTGCTGAATGCTCATTGGTCCCCTTGGGAGACCGTCCAACAGTCTTCTAGAGAGCTTAATTCTTATTGGTTCTTTTATTAAGTGTTTTTAAATTAATTAAACTAGATTTACTCTAGCCTAATTCTCATTGGTCCACCTCCAAGGCCATCCAATAGGAATTGGGTACACCTTGTGGGCATCTGGGTTAGGGAGCTGACATCTGTCCCTCATTCCCTTTGTGTAAAGGGAGCTTGTGTGTATGTGTGTGAGTTTCTCTCTCATCCCCTACTTGGAAGTCTCGCCCCCTCCCATGTAGGGATTGCTAAAGACTTTTGGGACACACACAAAGCATTCAATTCCCCCAATGTTTGACCTTTGGACACAACCTTTGAATTTTGGAACCTTAGCATTTTGGAAGTCTTAATGGGCTGAACCTTAGGGTCTTTTAAGCCCATTGTTGCACATTGCTCTTTTGCAGATGCCCCCCCCTTTGGATCCCTACTGTGGCCCGGTCTGCTAGCTTAACCAATATTCTAGCTTTTTCTCCCCTGGCACTTCCCCATATTGAATGATCAGTTTAACATGAGGAAATCATTTAGGAGAATTAGATATTGATTATTATGACAATTCCCAATTTATTTCAAGCCATTGTAATATTTTTAATGTGTTACGGGCTCAATGGGAGTTCCATGCTGTAAAGAACAGGTCAGTTAGTGTGCCTAGGTTGCAGATTAGTAAGTGGTGAATCCCTACAGGCCTTGGGCGCCCGGACATTGTATATTTTTACCCTAGGTATATAAAGCAGTGTTTAAAAAAAATTGGGGTTCTCAAGCTCATTGGTTGAGACCACTCTTTGGTGAGAGCTCTGGAGGTGTGTGGCTATGGAGTCCTTGAGCTTCTCCTTGCTCATGTGACTTGATTAACACTAATCAATGCTTAATTCTCTTTCACTATGCCTCTCTCATACTTCTTGTGATTGCTAATGATGCTTTGATTAGCTAGATCGTAACTAATTAGTGGTAAATCCCTCTCTAATATTGTATGATTACCTTGTTTTTCTTGTGCGTGCATGTAGGTTTGACTGGATTGTGGTGCTCGATAGATCTATGTGTGTGTGCTTGTGATTAGTGTGTTGCATGATATGATTAGTGTTGTGTGCGTCTTGCAATCGTTAGTGTGTGTGATTGGGTTGATTCGAGGTGAAGGGAAGTGGATGTGGAGATTGCCAATCATTGTGGCTTAGCTCCTCCATAGGCCGAGAAGCTCACCTCATAGAGTCACCATTCGTGTTTCCATGATTAGCTCACTAATCGTGTGAGTGTTTCCATGCCCTAGCCAGGTAGCTCATCTCTCCGTATTGATAATTTTGTTGGTCATTGGAGCTATGCTTAGATGGTACCCCAAACATTTGGCACCGTTGCCGGGGATGGTGGCCTAGTTAGTGTCATTATGGCATAATCGGATGTGTGTCCTCACTAATTTCACTTGTGTGTTTATGGTTTTGTGGATTTTGGATGTGTGTGCATGAAGCAATGTGTTCATTTTTCCCTAATTTGTCACCATATCTTGCCAATTGTGTGCCTACACACTCTTATTTCACACTAACCCCTTGCTAATTTTACTAATTTTTGCTAACTTACACACTAATTACTAAGGATTGGAGTTTTCAACCGTTCAACCGATCTTCATTGGAAAGGTAAACAAGGTGGTATTCTCAACTTCCCTAGAATCTAAACATGTGTAGAGATGCCATGATGATGCTATGTTATGCTATGCTAATTAACACCATGTCTATGCTATGATATGCTATGCTAATTAACACCACATCGATGCTATGTTATGCTATGGAAATTTTTGAAATGTTCATTTTCATGCCGTCATAATGCCAAAAATTTTCAGATTTGGAGACGTATGAAATTGACAAGTTCAATTGCTAATTGGTGAATGTACATTGCTAATTGTGTGCCTAATTGATCTAATCGCATGCTTGAATGGTCAATTGCAAGTGTGTGTGTGCACTAAAATCAATTGTGTGTCCATTGTTTTGCCCTTGTTTTGTCGTAGGTGTGTGTCCATTGTTTTGCCAATGCTTGAATGGTCAATTGCAAGTGTGTGTCCACCTATGACATCCTTTTGAGCGCAATTGTGCCCTCTTTGGTCGAGTTTTGAGTTTTTCGCTATTTGCGAGGACCGGGTTCTTGATTTTGTCGTAATTGATATTTTTGACAAAAGTTGCTATTTTTGGTGTGCTTATGTGTGTCAAAAATGTTTGATCGTGATTGTCAATTATTTTTTGAGATTTTTAGATTTTTCTTAGATTTTTTGGATTTTTCAAGCAATTTTTGGATTTTCGGGTGATTTTTAGCGCCTTCGGCTAATTTTTGGACTAAATTTGGCTTTTTCGAGCATTAAGAAAATAAAAAGTGAAAATTTGGTTTCGATGAGCACCGGCTGCTTCATAACGATCTTGGGCATATACTTTGACAAATTTTGATTGTCGTGCGGAGTCGATGGTCAAATTTCGAGTTCGATGCGAAAATCCCTGACGGCTAGTTCCGGTGAGAACCACCTCCTGTGATCATTAAGGTTGAATTTTGCCTTTTTCAAGGCACATAATAAGACCTCTCCCTCATTTTCTCTCTCTTATTTCCTCTCTCTCCTCTATTGACACTAAAAGCCACAAGGGGCTCTTAACTCTCTCTCAACTCTCCTCGTCGGATAGATCTTTAAGGTCTCTTGGGATAGTTTCCTACGACGTTAAAATACTCTTCTTCTTCTGCCACGTGCCCATACACACTCTCTCTCTGCCACGTGGTGACCAACCCACCAAACACACACACACACACACACACACACACACACACACACACACACACACACACACACACACACACACACACACACACACACACTCGCTCTCTCCTTGTCGTTTAGTCGCCCCCTGCCCGCAGTTCGCGTTGACACACTCTCTCTCCCTCTGTTTCGCGCACGCGGCACGTTGCTGCTCCCATCATAGACTTCGTCATTTGCAGGTCACCGCACCATCATTGCCTTCGTCGCCTGTTGCTCCCATTCCTGCAGCCCCGCCACAATGGTAAGCAAGGTAACTCCCTAGTATGTATTTTAATTATGATTTTTAAGTTATTTAGGTAATTTTATTTAGTCACTTTAAACACACACACACACACACAAAAATAATAAAAAATAAACATAAATAAGAGAAAAAACATAAAAACAATAAAAAAAATAATGGTTTTAAAAATTATAAAAAAAAGAAAAACTTATAAAAATAATAACCTTACAGAAAGCTCCTAAAAATATAAATTACAAGGGTAATTCACAAAAATTGTAAAAAATTCATAAAAACTCACAAAAAATCCATAAAAAATCAAAAATTGATAAGATAAATCACAAAAAAGCATAAAACCCTCATAAAATTCCATAAAATTTACAAAATTCAGAGAAAAATTCAAAAAAATTGAAAAAAAGTCTATAAATATTCATAAAAATACCAAAATTTTTATAACATTCAAAATTTAACAAAAAATAATAAAAATAAAAGAGGAGTGGTTGAAAGAGACAAAAAAAAAACACCGCAGAAAAGAATTCACGCATCGCAAGAGCAAAAGAAATGGGCCGAGCAAACAGCGAAAAGAGAGAAATAGCAGAAGAACAACTGAAAAAGCGAGAAAAGAGACCAACACAAAGCCGTGAGCGACATAAATAATTTCAAAATTTGTCAAAATGAAGCAGAAAACGAACTAAGTGTGGCTGAGAAATCGAAGCATGTAGAGAGCTAACCGGCTAGGATACATTCACACGAAACCGAATTTGAAATTGAATTTTTGCGTAAAATATGGCCGCTAGGGAATTGTTCACGTGTCAAAATTACGGCGCAGGGCTGAAAATAACAGGTTTTGGGTGAAAATTAGCAAGTGCGATTTTACATAGTGAATGCTCCGGACCTTTGAACACAAGGAAAAAAAAGGGGGGGGGGGGGGGGGGGGGTTGCTTTGATTACATCAAACACTACAGCTCTATCTCATGGCCATGCATTAAAAAAAAGCCCCCTATTTGTCATTTTAAAGCCCCAGGGATCCTCAACAAGAGGGGCCACAGGGGCGTGTAGAATGGCCATCCAGGGAAAATGGATGGCCATTTTGCACGCCCTTTGTGGCCCCTCTTGTTGAGGGTCCCTAGGGACTTAAAATGGAAAATAAAGACCAAGACGTTCCCAAGAACAGGGGGTGGACACAAGGAAGTAAAAAATGGTTGATGAGCATGATACAAGGTTTAGGTATTTGCCATTTTGGGGGGGGGGGGGGGGGGGGGGTTGCTCTGATTACAGCAAACTGTACACCTCTATCTCATGGCCATGCATTAAAAAAAGCCCCTATTTGTCATTTTAAAGCCCCAGGGACCCTCAACAAGAGGGCCCACAAGGGCATGCAGAATGGCCATCCAGGGAAATGGATGGCCATTCTGCGTGCCCTTGTGGCCCCTCTTGTTGAGGGTCCCTGGGGCCTTAAAATGGCAAATACAAGCATATTTTTGATGCATGGCTATGATTCAAGTGTTTAAATTTTAGGCTGTTTTCAATAGCTTCTAGCTTCCAATCGGCTCCAAATGTTCATCTCGTCGTGCTCTTTGACCATTGTGTGATGCAAAAAATCATATCTTGCTCGAATTATTTAAAAATCAACGTGCAAGTTGGCAATTTCTAAAAAAAATGATGTAAAACAATCAATTTCTTACTTTTTCCTTAATCTATGGGCTCCAACGAGCATTAAAACCATGGAATCTGAAAATACTCAAAGAACCAATGTTTTTTTTTTGTGTTAAGGATTGTATTTCCTACATACAAAACTTTCCCAAAATCTCGCCCTAACACCTTCAAAAGTGGCTTCCAAGGAGTGCACTCGGTGAAAATTTGAAATTGAAGGTAAACAATTAGAATGAACTCTTAGACTGTGTACAAACTTTAAAATAGCCAAAATTTCCTTCAAGAAATTTTTTTTGCTAAAAATTTGAACATAGGTCCTCCTTGGACTTCCCACAATGATAGAAGTCAAAGGGTTCAAGGAGAGGTATGGTGTCACAAGTGCATGGTAGGAATCTCATCGAGGTTTATTCTATCAAGATCTCTTGTACATTATCATGTCTTCCCATGTACAATCGTACCAAACAAAAACAAATTTACACTTTAAATGACTACAAATCTTATTTAACTTATCAAACAATCTAAAATATAGTAGACCTAGAGTGCTCTTACACATCAACAAACAAAAAAGTCCAAATTTCTTCTCATTAACTTTGACAAAGTGAACAACTTCCAAGGGGTAGTGAGGTCATAGTTCTTACATCCATTCCATGACATGGTATGTTCATGGAGTGACCTATCACATAAAAATATCTTTGGTGGGGGTGCCCTCATGTTAGGAAAGAGTGTGTTGCTTATGAAAAGCTATTGTATTGTCCTACTAAGGATCTCTCCATGTTAGCATAAATTGCTTGAGGAGAGCTTTGTGCCATCGTAAAACCTTCATGTTATGCCAGTTCCTTGAGCCATTCTTGCAAACAACACCACTCCACTAGCATAGTAAGAGGTCACCTTGTATCATGATGCGTTAGAGACATGTTCTTCAAATAAAAACATGTATGAATTCAACATTTGCAAGCTGTATAATAAAGACACTTGTTAAGTATATGTTGTACAAATTTGCAAGTATTTTCATCCAACTGGGAATAAAAAATTCTAAAATATACATTATGATGAGATTGCCCACCTCTAATAAGCATGTATTTGAAGCACCTACCTGCAAGATGTAACAAAGAAGGCTATTAAGTGGTGACACTTGACCTCTCTAAGCTACATCCTTTCACTATTTGTGCACAAAATCAACATTTGTGCCAAGCACTACAAAACAAGTAGAGGCAACACCTTAGACTTCAAAGTCTATGATAAGAAGAACACAACCAAAATTAAGAAGTATATTGCTTTGTACCCAAGGGGTGTTTCTTTCAAATATGTGATGGTATTGGCAAGCTTCATAATACACACATCCTTTTCATACAATTGTTGTTAGAGAGTTTCAACCCTCATCTTCAAAGAGGTAATACTTTCTTGTATGCCACTGTTTTGAGCTGAAGAGCTTGACATTCGTGCATCCACGAATGCAAAGAAGCACCTGCACCCATACACAACTAGTTGCAATAGCCTAACAAGCCTACTTCTCCCCCCCCCAAGATATTGAAGAACCAGCAACATTCGTCTCACCAAACGGTACGACGTTCCTGGGATGACCTTTACTCACCCTCACATGCGACCTTCGGTGCAAACACCACGAACAAGAAAGTATGTACAATTTTGTTGTGCAGAGTACATGGTGGTGGAGGCATACGATTTGTGATGTCCGTGAGCACCACGGCAGTTGCATGAGAAAGCAAAGAATGAAAAGAGAGAGGGGGGAGGCAGAGGGAGGAACATGGGAGGAGAGAAGGAGGCAGGGGGAGAGAGGGAGAGAGAGAGAGGGGAGGAGGAGGAGGAGAGAAGGGGCCAGGGAGGGAGAAGAGAGGGAGAGAGGAGGGAGGAGGAGGAGAGAACAAAGGTTTTTTTTTTTTTTTTGGATCTTTTTTTTGAAAAACTGGACTTTCAATGTTTGTAGGTTGAAAAAAAGGTCAAAAAATGATTTTTTGATACGTATATATGTTGGAGGGAGTTTTAAGTAAAAAATAAGTAAAAATAATCTTTTTGAAAAAAAGTCAAATTCTGGCTCTTAGTAACCCACGTTTTTGCTGATGTGGCCACACCCTTTTACTCCCTTCACTTTCCAAAAGTTAGAGAGGGAAAGTGACCTCTTAGGTCCACATCCTACATGTGTCTAAAAAAAAGGCTAGAAAAGCCTACTCAAAACTAGCTTCTTGAATGCCCTTGTCCCCTTAAACCTACACAATATTAGCCTTAATCCCTAAAAATTAGGATTCCTTACAAGGCCCATGCAAAGTCCATATTTCTCATAATGGGGAATCATCAACAAACAATTGGTAATCATTCGAGCCGAGATCATCACAGTTCTATCCCAGTTCTGGAAGGTGTTGCCACAATTTAGTCAAGAAGCTAGAAGTGAACGTGCATGCTAGAAATTGGCTAGTGCAATAATTGCACTGCAATTTGAGCTTCCAATTGGACAAACAGGGACACAAATCACGGTGGATTGCCTAAATCATGGTGGATTGCAAATTAGGCTATTCAAGGCCCATATTTTCATCATTTCAAAGGTTGCAATCAATTTTGACACTTTTGAGCTAGAGTTACTCAAATGCCAAAATTGCTTTGACACAAGCAATTTTATCAAACCAAGCAGGAGAAATTCTACTAATCAAAATCATGATATGCTAAAAGAGAGTTTTTATAGATTGAGCTAACATGGACTCAAGTCGAGCCGAGAATTCAAATATAGCATAGCAAGCTAGTGGTAGTGGCAACATCGGCACAAGTGCAAAAGAGCATCTTCTACAACTATATGGCTAAAATGGAGATAAATTTTAATATGCAGATTCGAAAGGCCATAGGTATCTTATGAGTAGCAAAAGTAGCATAGGAGCCACGATCCTATTGATCAAAGAGTGAAGCCGAATTCAGAGAACTCCCAGATGTTCACAAACTTCAATGGAGCCAGGTATTGCAAGCTCAAAGATAAAGTACATATAGAAGTTCAAAAAGTCAACCCAAGTGTTTATCCAGAAACCTGCACAAGCCAGCAAAGCATCCATTTAATGCATATGCAATCAGGGTCAGTGTACATGGATCATAGTGGTCAGATCTATAGTTGAGAATAAAAAATGGAAGATCCAATAGATCAACCAATAGAAGCCAATCTAATGGGAGAACTAAGCCAAAGATGGTATAAAGGTCAAGATAGAGCAGTCTATAGCCTGATGCTTCGTTGTTAATTGAGTCACGTCAGTTAACAGAAGATGCTAAAGTCCGAAGATGTACGAATGCACATCGAAGATCAACAGAAAGAAGCAGTAAAGATTGGAGTTACACATTTTTCACGTTTTTCCAAAATGGTTACGTATTGTAAATTCCCGATTTATTTCAAGCCATTGTAATATTGTTAACGTGTTACGGGCTCAATGGGAGTTCCAAGCTGTAAAGAACAGGTTAGTTATTGTGCCTAAGTTGCAGATTCAGTAAGTAGTGGAGCCCTAAAGGCCTTGGGCACCCGAACATTGCATATTTTTACCCTAGGTATATAAGGCAGTGTGTAAAAGAAGTTCCAGTTCTCAAGTCATTTGTTGAGAGCACTCTTTGGTGAGAGCTCTTGAGGTATGTGGCTATAGAGTCCTTGAGCTTCTCCTTGATTATGAGACTTAATTAACACTAATCAATGATCATTCTCATTCACTATGCCTCTCTCATGCTTCTTATGATTGCCTATGATGCTTAGATTAGCTAGATCTACATTAATTAGTGGTTAATCCCTCTAAAATCTTGTGTGATTTCCCTCTTTTGCTTGTGTGTGCATGTAGGTTTGATTGGAGTGTGGTGCTCGATAGATCTATGTGTGTGTGCTTTCCATTAGTGTGCATCAATTGATTCATGCCCTTGGCATACAACCCCATTACATAGGAGTCATACCAGGCTAGGCCGAACATCATATCGTAGGAGTCCATGGGCATGACAATGAAATCCACTCTTACCCGCCATTCACCTACTTGGACAGCCACGTCAAAAGCCATTGCTGTGTTTGAATCTTCACCTTGGATAAAGCCTACTGAGATACTTCGTCCTCCTCCTGGCTTGGAAGTCCTTACCCCCAAGCGTTTGGCGCACGACGGTGAGATGAAGTTGTGGCTCGCTCCAGAATCGAGCATCGCTAGTTGTGATTGACCGTTGATCATTGTTTTGACATAGATATTTGGGATTGGTTTTATGTGTGCCGCCAGGTAGTGTAGGGAAGATTTGATGTCTCCTACATGAACTGTTCCTTCAGTCGGCTCCTTGGGTCCGATTTCTGCTCTTGCTCCGTGATGTCGATGATTTGTACTTGCGACGTTCCTTCTCTGTCCGCATTAGTTTCATTGGCCCAAGCGGAGTGAGCTCGAGATTGTGAGCTAACCTTATAAAATTCATAGTCCCAGTGAGCACCCCCACAATGACGGCAGTCTCGGGGCGGGGATCTCCAAGGCAAGTTCTGTTGAGCAGCCCCTCCTCATTGCTTTACTGAGAAGTTCCTACTGACTGACGAGCGACTAGTGTTACTTGGATTATTACTGCGGAAGCTTCCATAGGGTCGGTTCTGACTCGATGTGTTCCCTGTGGGCTCACCTCTCTGAGGAATAGCTAACTTCTGTTTGAGTTTGTAGGGCTAGTCCCACTTCCCCCAGTAGTCCTTGGGTTGGTGGCCCCTTTTTGATGTAAGTCGGAGTCCACTAGTCTTTCTACCATGGTTAGTGCTGACATGTAGTCGGTTGGATTTTGTTTTTCGATTTCTCTACGGGCCCAATCCTTGAGCCCATAAAGGAAACCATGGAGCCTCACTCTCTTCCAAGTCATCTGCTCAACGTTTAGCATGGCTTGCCTGTATTTAGACACATACTCCTGCAACTTGATTTCCCCCTGGGTCACCGTTTTCCATTCATCCAGGTGTCTGAATCCTCATTCTTTGGCACGAAGTAGTCCCGCATCTCAGCCTTGAGGCGGGTCCATGTAATGTATGGATTTTTCCTTTCCTCCAGTAGGAATCAATTGTATGCGTCCCCTTCTAGGAAGTGGGAGACTACGGAGGGCCATAGGCCTTCTACCATCTTGCTGGTTCGAAAGAAGCTCTCAGAGTTGCAAATCCATTTTTCCAGTAATAGAGAGTCTCGTTGGCCCGAGTAGGGAGAGGGTTTGATGGGTTTAAAGTTCCCCATTCCATCACTCCCACTCGGGAGGATTCCTGAAGTGCCTGCCTGTCCTTTTCCTTTGTTGACTGGGGCACTTTGAGCTGCTTGGGCATTCATCAGGTTGACCTGTATGAACTGCTGCATGAGAGCGGCTTGGGTCTCCATGAGAGACTCCAGCCGGCTCACTCTGTCATCCCTGGGAGGGGCACTCCCCCCTCCGTGAAATGAGTGTTTGTTTGCGTGACTCATTTTGTTCGGAGACGAAGGCGCGGACTCAAACTTTGGGTCGGCTTTGTTAATAGTATCTTGACGTTGTAGTCTCCCTTGCAAGCATATCCACCTTGAATACTCCCAAAGAGTCAACTACCCCGTCTTCCGTGATCTCTTCCAATCGTGCAGTGGGTAAGGGAGTGCTGCTCGAGTAGTTGGTGTAGTCACTTTCCGTGGGTCTCTGTGCCCCTCTGTTATGCATAGACCGGCTTTGATTTTCTAGCTCTGATACCAAGTGGACAGAAGAAGCCCAACGAGCTTTTGAGCATATCAAACAAGTCATGTGCTCCCTGCCAGTACTCAAGCTCCCATAGTTCGATAAGCCATTTGAAATTCATACCGATGCATCACGTATTGCTCTGGGAAGTGTGCTAATGAAAGAAGAGAGACCAGTGGCCTACATCTCAAAAAAGTTTTCAAATCCTCAGAAGCGATGGGCTACACACGAGCAGGAGATGTATGCAGTGGTGTATTGCCTGGATCAATGGTGTTTCTACGTGTTAGATAAGCATAAAAAAGTATACATAGATAATGTCTCACTGAAGTATTTTTAGATGCAGCCTAAGCTCTCGCACAAACAGAGCCGATGGTAAGATCAGCTAGCAGAATATGATCTAGAGATCATTCATAAACCGGGTAAGAAAAATGAGATGCCAGATGCTCTCAGTCGCATGCCCGAGGTCAATGCAGTCAGTATAATAAGCAATGAAGATGTACTTGGTCAGATTCGTGAGGCCAGTAAGACAAACCCCGCAGTATTACAAATGATGTAGAGTTGGTGACAAGGAAAGACTTCAGTGGGGCTCTTCGACTTGCGGGATGGGCTATGGTATGCTCATAACTGTGTGTATGTGCCAGATGATCCAGCACTGAAGGCAAAATTACTCCGGGAAACCCACGACTGCAAAGTTGCAGGTCACGGTGGGCAAAAGAGATCTTTTGATAAACTAAGCCGCTACTTCTTCTGGCCAAAGATGCAAGAGGATGTGGTTGAATATGTAAGGACTTGCCCTACTTGCCAACTAGTCAAAGCACAGCGCATAAAGCCAGCAGGGCTGTTGATGTCTATGCCTACACCATCTTTACCTTGGGATGTAATCAGCATGGATTTCATAGTCGACTTACCAGAAAGTCACGGGTTCACTACCATCTTCGTGATAGTGGATTTTTTCAAAGCAAGCACACTTCATTCCCGCTAAGCCACCGCTTACAGTGTACCAGACAGCTCGACTCTTCTTCAAACATGTCTTCAAAAATCATGGATTGCCCTTGGCAATTGTGTTAGATCGCAACGGGCGATTCTTGAGTGACATGTGGCGGGAATTATTCAAGCTCTTGGGTACACAACTCAGGTTCTCGTCAGCCTATCACCCTCAACAGATGGGCAAACTAAGCGAATTAATCAAGGCATTGAAGATTACATCCGCTGCTATGTTCAAGAAGATCAAAAGGATTGGGCAGATTTTCTGGAAGTTCTTGAGTTTCAGTATAATAGCAGTGTGCACTTAGGAATAGGATACACCCCTTTTGAGCTAGCCACGGGTAAAGAAGTAATTACGCCCATGGCTTTTGCTTCAGACACCATGCATGCGGAGGATCAGGATGTTGAGCAGTTTTTGATGGCTTGGCACAAGCGCATGGATGTAGCCAGAAAACACTTGATAAAGTATAAGGAAAACTATGTAGCCAGGCACAACGAGAAAGCAAGAACCGAGTTCTTTCAGAAAGGTGATTTAGTACTGGTCAGTGCACAAAAGATTAATCTTCCAGAGAACTTAACACCCAAATTCAACCACCGATACTATGGTCCATATCGGGTTCTTCAAGATTTCAACATCTCCTACAAGCTGGAGCTACCATCCAATGTCAAAATACACAATGTATTCCACATTAGCTTACTCAAACGATTTCAAGTTGATGGGAAATATGGCCGTCATGTGCCTTTATTAGACAAAGAACAGAATCCTTTTGAGACGGAGATCATTATCAAACACCGTTTTAGACGCAATCTCCTGGAATTCTATATAAAATGGCGAGGGCGCCATATGTCAGATTGCACTTGGGTGCCAGAAGACAGAGTCATTGCAATGGACAAGCAACTGTTACTTCGGTACTACAGAATACCGGAGCTCAAGCACATGCCCAGAGCATAGAGGTCAGCAACAATGTACAACAGAATAAGCAGTAGAAGTAGGATGCATTAGTTCAGCAGTTATGCACAAGTTTTCAAGCAGAGTAGATATGCAGATGCATCAATTATGCAATGTAAGCAGTGTGTGGTCAGTTACCTTAGTCTTGATGAGGATGTCAAGTTCTTTAAGGGTGGGGAGAATGTTGGGATCCTCGTGGGGGGTGCCTTTTCCTCGGCGATCGACGACCCTTCCGTGTTCCTTCGGCGGTCCACCCTCCTACTCAAACATGTGAGGGGGCAGCCCATGCCTCCACATGACGGAGCACCCCTCTCAGCTCCATGGCTCCACGTGAGGGAGCAACCCTCTTGCCTGGGAGGGACCCCGGGTCCACGGTGCCCTGTTCGGTGGAAATTGCTCCTCTCCGCGGCCACGCCCCCCACGGGCCTTGGTGTGACAACTTCAGTCCCGTCGCTCCCGTGAACCACCACGGCTCCGGGAGCCCCCAAAAAGCATTTTGCAAAGTGAGATCCCCGCTTGGGCTGTGGTGGCCAGGGCGGGTCCCCGGGGCTCCGTGGTCCAAATCGGCCTGGGAAGCGCCCGCGAGGCTGTTTCAGCACTTTTCTCAGTTTTTGGAACCGCGCCTCTAGAGGGGGCCGACGGTGGATTCTTGAGAGGGTTTTCTACCTCATCCGTTGGTCCTCGGGCAGTATGCTTGAGCGCCCTAAATTAAAGTACTTATAAGGGAGTAGTACTCCACTCTTGGTGAACCGGACGTATTGAGCCGGGGTAGCTGAGAGGGGGCCGGGGTGGCAATCCTCTCTTCCATAAATCCATCTATCCACTCTATGTTGAAGTTTAGCTGAACCTAGCCATCAGACGTGCTGGAGGCCTCCGTCCCTTTTGTAATCATCTTCTTGGAATCAATACAAAAGCGTCCGTTTTGGGATTTTTCTCAATACATTGTCTCGCGCGTCCCCTTTGAAGTCCTTGCTCAAAGTATTGTGAAGTCGGCTAACTTGTGTTCAGGTGAAGGATTGGTGAACGCATTGTTGAGAAATTTGCGGTCTTGCTAGGAAAGCACCGGGCTTATGGCTGTGAGAGTTTGTGAGAGAACTAAAAAAAAACTATATGAAGGAGTTAAACCATAGATGCCATGAAGACTAGGGTTTGGAAAGAAGTGCAATCAAAGAAGCCCCATTCTTTCTTACACTCACACACACAAAGAAAGAACACAAAAGAGAATGTCAAAACAACACAAAGATGAAAACATGAAGGCTATGGTCATATCGTATCATGGGTAATATGAAAGGGTTAATAGATGAGTTAATGGCATTCAATTTTGGCTGACCAAATAGGCTACGAATTGTTCTTTGGAATTGTAGTTTTGTGCTTACCATAATATATATATTTTGTTTAGTGATTGGGATTAATTGTGTGTACAAATCCTCTTGGTTCATAGCAAGATAACTACACTTACGTCAAAAGAAAAGTTATAGTCTATGAGAGGTAGTATAATGGGATCCGGTGATAGAAGTATTTCATTGAGCCTTTCTGGGCCAAAGAGAAACACTATACTTGTTGAAAATGTATTTTACGGCTAATCCACACATTAATTCTAATAGATCGTACAGAGTAAAAGTGATAGAAATTATCATCATGTGGATTATTCATTTAGGATAACTCTAGTATGTGCAAAATGTAGATATGAGAGAAGAGAAGGGAAGAGAAGAGAAGAGAGTTTCCCTCTCAAGCCCTATTCTTGCCCGTAGGCAATAAGGATACTGCGGGGAGAGATGTACCTGTAGCAAGGAGAACCTAAAATTTGTAGAGAGGATGAATTACTAAGAGTGAGAGAGATAGGTTTGGTTAAGAAGACGAGATTATATATATATATATATATATGATGGATGAGAGATGAAAAAGAAAACAACAAGAATTCAAGAAAACATCAATGTAGAACACATCTTACTTGACAAACCCTTCGGTACCATTATTGATGGAGAGAGAAGAAGAGGGGAGGATTCAACTTTGCTTGATACGCAAAGTCCAAGAACTTCTTTCATTAGAGTTGATCTTCCAAGGATTGTGTGCAAGAATGGCTAGTCTTCCTCTAGGAGAAAGTGTAGGCTTAGGCTTATGTTAATGGCTAAGTATAATTTGGCATTACTACTCACTCCCTCATGAATTCCTCTCATCAATGGCTTGAATGCTTGAGTAGTTTTCAAGAAAGAAGAGGTCCCCTTTTAAAGGTGAAGGGAACCCCCAAGGATTTACACAAGAAGAGAGGAGCCAGTGTGAACAAAAACTGGAAAAGTTGGAAATGAGTTGTCCCTTCATGATGTGGGCACACTGGGGTCCAATATTTTGATCATATCTCCTCAACCGTGGCTCCAAATAAAAAAGTAAAAATATGGGCAAAAAATTCAGCTCATTAGCTACGACTTCCATTTTAAAATATTTTTTCAATTCGGATTGGAACCTTGTGTAAAAAAATCATCAAAATATGGTCCATTTCTGGCAGCAAAAGTCTTCCTGTGGTCCCCTTAGCCTAGACTTTCATTTGATTCCAATGGACACCTCATGCCATATGAAAGCATGACATTGCTCCTTGACAAAGTTTTGTAATCATGCTTGCAATAATGTATTAAAATAAGTGTATCTTTGAAATCATGCCACCTAGCGTCCCACTAGGATTTGATTCCCTCCTAGTAGCTATTTAAGAAATATAAGAAAAATATAAAAATACATAGAATATATATATATATTGGAGTTTACCCTAGATATAGGATCTAGCTAGGGTGTGAGATCATAAAGAATCAATGCTTTTTTCCTCAAGTTAAAGAGACGGAGCTATTGACGCTTTTCCCATAGTATTTTATGATGGTAAAGTAAGAATAGGTTACCCTTGAAAAAAATAATAGGATGAGATAGAAAGCTTATTATTATACTTAAATATGCATATGTACATTATATGAAATATAATTATGTATCTAAAAAGTTACAAGATAACTCTTATAGCATGAGTTTCTACTATGTACGTGTCACAACACGACATCCACCCCCTCTAAACCTGCACACCCTCCGGTATGTGCCACATTGTCTCTTTGTAAGATCAGCCCTCTTGTACATCTTCCTTGCTTTCTTCTTCACTGGATGATTCTAGAGCTTCATGTTCACTTTGATCTTTACCTGTGTTTTGCTCTTCTTCCTCATCAACATCTTCTAGATCATTGTTTCCTCTTCTCTTAAACATTTTGATCCTTTTTCCTGCAATGGGAATCCTTACTTCTGTACCATCTAGTTCAGACAAGCTGTAAGTAGCATTTTCATGCACATGCTTTACAACTTACAGTCCAAACCATCTTTTTGAGAACTTACGTATGATTGTGTGCTGGTTATCAAGGCTACTATCATACACTAAAACCCAGTCACCTTTGCCAATTGCTTTGCTCCTGAGTCGATGTCGCTTATCAAAGCAGTCCTTGTTTTTCAAACTTGCATTTTTGAGTTGTTCTTTTGTAGCTTCAATGTCTCTTGGTCTTCTCTCTAGTTGCCGTATATGCAGTGCAAGGAGATCTTCCCTACTAAGCCCCTCTTGACAAGGTAGTACGTTCCATGTGGGAATTGTATCTTCAATTGGCATCACTGGCTTTTGACCATACATTAGCTCCGCATGCATGGAGCCAGTTATTGAGCTATGTGTTGTACCATTAGCCCATAAAGCATATGGTAACAGTTTTGGCCACTCACCAACTCTTCCTTCGCAAGCCTTGGCCAAAGCTTTGATGATAGGAGGATGCCCTCTTGTAGAGTGCGCAGGTGATGGAGAAGGTAGGAAAGAAGACTACACACACACACCAACACACATCGAGACACACACACACAATCGTTACCCTGTAGCAGCCATTCAACGAGTTGCTCTTCTCTTCTTCTTCTCTTTTGAACTATTATCCAAAGTATATTTACAACATAGTATAGTCAGTGTCCAGCCGCCCATAGCACAATGGACATATTCTTTAACATCATATTCTTTAACACTCCCCCTCAAGCTCAGAGTGAGCTTGCATATGATGGATTCCCAATGCTTCACGAAAGTAGCAAAACTTCTCCTTTCCAAGAGCTTTTGTGAATATATCCGCAACTTGATCATTTGTCTTCACATACACCAAATCAATCTCATTTGCCAAAACTTTTTCTCTAATGAAGTGATAATGTACCTCACTGTGTTTAGTGCGAGCATGGTAGACTGGATTCTTTGCCAACATGATGCTGCTAATATTGTCACAATATATAATGACACTGTCAAGATAGTCAAAACCAAAGTCTACCATAAGTACTCTCAACCATGACTCTTCACATGCTGCCAAAGCTGCTCCACGATATTCAGCTTCTGTACTTGATAATGCTATAGTTGATTGCTTCTTGCTACTCCAACTTATCATACCATTGCCAATGGAAAATACATAACCACTTGTAGATCTTCTATCCATAAAATCTCCTGCCCAATCTGCATCTGTGTAACCATAAAGACAAAGCTTCCCATTCTTTTCATAAAACATTCCATAACTGACAGTGGCTTTCACATATCTCATAATCCGTCTCACTGCATCAAGATGACTTTTACATGGATTTTGCATGAATTGACTCACAACACCCACTGCATAACTCAAATCTGGACTTGTTATTGTCAAGTAAATAAGGCTTCCAACCATCTTGCGATACATAGTGACATCCTCAATGTAATGTCCATCATCAAACAACTTCACATTTTGATCAAGAGGTGTATCAACCGGTTTGCACGCTGTCATTCCATCCTTCTCAAGCATATCCAACGCGTATTGTCTTTGTATCATCCAAATTGCTGATAAAGTATTGACAATTTCAATTCCCAAGAAATATCTCAACTCACCAAGGTCCTTCATGTTGAATTCTCTCAACAAACTCTTCTTGACATGCAAAATTTGCTTAGCATGACTTCCAGTGAGAATCAAGTCATCAACATAGATAACAATAACGACGATCTCTCCATCAACATGCTTCAAAAATAATGAGTGATCAGTAGTAGATTGTTTAAATCCAATCTTCTTCAAGAATCTGGTTATCTTTTCACACCAAGCTCTAGATGCTTGCTTCAAACCATACAATGCTTTCTTCAACTTACACACATAATATGGAAACTCTGGATGTTGATAACCCTCTAGCTGTATCATATAAACTTCTTCTTCCAAGTCACCATTAAAGAATGCATTATCCACATCCATTTGCCGTAACTTCCAACCGAACATACTTGCCATTGCTATCACCAATCTGACTGTTGTCATCTTTGCAACTGGACTAAATGTCTCATCATAATCAAGACCTTTTGTTTGTGCATAACCTTTAGCAACAAGCCTCGCTTTGTATCTTTCCACACTACCATCTGACTTGCACTTGACTTTGTATACCCATTTTGAACCAATTGTTTTCTTTCCACTTGGCAAGCGAACCAAATCCCAAGTGTCATTCTTCACAAGAGCATCCATCTCATCATCCATAGCTGACTCCCATTCTGATTTTCCAATTGCCTCTTGAAAACATGTAGGCTCTTTATGTTGCACACGTGAAACCATGTATGCATAATGTGTACGCATGTAACCGTTGTATGTCAATCTATCAACTGGATAACGCACCCTCTCTGATCTTCTCAACTGTGGTGCACTCTTCTCTTCAACTCTTGCATATGGGGGTACATATTTCTCAATATTCTTACTGCCAAGTGTCCTCAAATGTGGTAAACCATGCTCTTCATCGAGGCTTTCATCTCCAGAACTCTCTTCAACCACTTTCTTCTTGCCTTTCTCGTCTTGCTTCTTATCTCCCAAATGACCACTCCATGGGTTGACACTTCCTGTACTCTCCTCTGCCATATGTGGTCCTGAAATAGTTCTTGTTGATGGTCCTGGCTTATCAACAACATGATGCACATTCTCTTGCTCTTCATACTCATCTTCTATCATTACTGGCTTTGGTTTGTACCATGGTTCATGCTCACAAAATCTGACATCTCTACTGACATAAACTTTTCTTGTCGTAGGATCATAGCACTTGTAACCTTTCTTTTCAACTGGGTAGCCCAAGAATATACACTTCACTGCCTTTGGCTCCATCTTCTTTCTTGCTTCATTTGGCACATGAACATAGCAAACACATCCAAAAACTTTCATGTAGGAAACTGTTGGCTTGGTCCCATAAAGTCTCTCATAAGGTGAAATTTCATGAATGGCAGCTGTTGGTGTTCGATTCATAATGTGTACTGCTGTATGGACTGCTTCAGCCCAATATGTTAATGGCATATTCATCTCATTCATCATGGCTCTTGCAATCTCTGCTATGACTCTATTCTTTCTCTCAGCAACTCCATTTTGTTGTGGTGTGTATCTGCAAGTAATCTATCTTCTTATGCCTTGTTCACGTAAGTAAAAATCAAAACTGTGTGACATGTACTCTCCCCCTCCATCTGTACGTAGGCATTTAATTTGACAACCATTCTCTTTCTCAACCATAACTTTGAACTCCAAAAATACTTCAAATGCCTCTGACTTTGCCTTTAGAAAGTAAACCCATGTCATTCTGCTGTAATCATCCGTAAATGTGACAAAATATCGACAACCATTTGGCGTAGCATGATCACAAGGTCCCCAAATATCTGAATGAACAATTTCCAAAGGACTTTGGCTAATTCGGGGCTCTTTGGAAATGGTAAACGAGATTGCTTTCCAAATTGACAAGCTTCACAAACATGATCAAAATTCAATCTGCCAAACTTTGGTAATCCACGTACAATTTGATTTGATTGCATATGCTTTAGTCTTCTAAAATTGACATGACCAATCCTCTTATGCCATAACTCTGCCCAATCATCTTGAGTGACTGATTTGTTTGCATACATACCACTGTGTAAACATGGATCTCTAGCTTCCAATGAGAACAAGCGAACTTTCTTTCTTCCACGTGCCAATATCTTGCCTGGTCTGCCTTTGTGAAACTCCTCTATGAAGCAGCCATAACGATTAAAACGGACTTGCAACCCTTGATCTGTCATTTGTCCAACTGATGCTAAATTCTTTGTGATTGAAGGCACATATAGAACATCTGCCAATGTGTTGTATGTCCCGTCTTTTTCTAGCAATGGAACTGAACCAACATGTGTAATCCGATGCATAGTATCATCACCTCTGGCAACAAACTCATCCTCTTCTAACTTCTCTTTTCTGTCAAACCATTCACCATGATATGTCATATGATTTGTGGCACCACTATCTAAATACCAATCATCTGTATGATGTGGTTCCACCATGCTTCCAACAACATGCTCCATAGGAAATAAATGTCCACTCGACCTATTGTCATATATATTTTGATCATGAGGATTGTATCCAACAAAGTTTCCTCCATGTTTGCCATAACCTCGGCCTCTTCCACCACGATCACGATTTTGATTTAGCCTTGTGTAACATTCTCTTTCAAAGTGACCATAAATGCCACATCTGTTACAATATCCATCTCTTTGAGGATGTACAAATCGTCCACCTCCACGTCCACGAGTTCGGGCTCTCCCTCTGCCTCTTTGGCTATAATCGTTGTAACTTTGACTTTGTTGGTTTTGCCATTGACCTCTTCCAACATTGTTTCCACGACCATAGTTTCCTCTTCCACCTCTATTGTTTCCACGACCTCTAGAGTAAAAAACCTGATCTTTGGAATTGTTATTTGATGTAGAAGGACCTGACTTGCCTAACTTCACCTCTTCTTGCAAACAAAGGTTTACTAACTCTTCAAAATCAGGCATGTGTCCTCGAACAGATATAGATGTATCCAATGACTTGTATTCCGGTCCCAAACCATTCAATGTCACTGAAACTAAGTCATCATCTGGAACTTCAACATTAATGCTCGCAAGATCTTCCTGTATTTGCTTTATCTCTGTCACATAATCTGATATGGATCTATTTCCTCGCCATACACAATGTAACCTTTGCTTCAAGTGAACTTTTCGTGGTTCTGTATTGGAGCCGTTCATTCTTGCTAGTATCTCCCATGCTTCCTTTGGAGATTGAGCCTTCTTCACATGTGGTATAAAGAAGTCACTAATGCATAGTGAAATCCAATGCATCACTTTCCTTGAATTCTCGATCCACTTGTAAGCTTCTACTCCTGCTTGCCATGTTTTATGTGCTTCAACATTCTCTCTATTTGGTTCCAAACCAACCTCGGGACACTCTTGTTCACCTGTAATATAATCCCATAAACCTTTGCCCATGATAAAGTTCTCCATCCTGTAAGACCATATGCTGTAGTTCTCTCTGGTCAACTTCTCTCCAACAATCTGTGTGACTTGAGTTGAACTTTCTGCCATCTTCACTCTCTCAATTTCTTTCAAAGGATTTTGATAAAATTTAGGCAGAGTTTCGTTTGTATTTGGACAATATCTCAAGTGACAATTTCAACCAAAGTGCTCATAAACACTGACAGAAAATCTCTCACTGCCAAGGGAAAATCCACTGACTCACTTTGCCACAGACTGACTCAGTACTATGCATAAATACTCTAAAACAATGTCCACATGGACCTGTATGCAAATGCAATCCATACGCTGTCCTGTACCACATATCCATACATCCAACTTCTTCTCATAGTCGTAAACGACATATGAGGTCTTTCGCGGGGCTAGTCGGGGGTTCGCTTCAGTACCTAATCCACATTGCCAAGGTACCAAAGCTCCCAAGGCAAGGCTTCAAAAAACCTCACTCGACCCTCACAAAGGCTGCAGTTTTCCAAAATACATTGACCGCATATCCATACATAACCACAAAGTACTCAATCTGACAATATAACTGCCTCAACTTCTTTCCAGAACCTTTCTTACATAGGTGGCTGTCTATAACGGACCCACAACAACCAAACATAATCTTCGATAACACAATATCATGATGCAAAAGCTCTATGTCGCTCTCCAAAACCTGTGTAAATGTTGAATTCTTCACCTGTAACCTGTAAATCTACTGCCGAGTGCAAAACTGGACATCTCCTATGCTTGTGTGAGCTGGCTGTTTGCTGCAGAAAATTGCAGATTTTGGCAAATCTGAGTATGCCAATGCGTCCGGAACGCCCAAAAACATAAAGATAGACTCCTGGATCACTGTATTCCGAGTTCGGGTGAGGGAGTTATGACCAAAAAACCTCTCTTTTTTGCTGTTTTCCAGAGCTCCGGAAACCTGTGTATTGACTGTAGCTCCTCAAACTGAGCTCTGATACCACTTTGTAGAGTGCGCAGGTGATGGAGAAGGTAGGAAAGAAGACTACACACACACACCAACACACATCGAAACACACACACACACAATCGTTACCCTGCAGCAGCCATTCAACGAGCTGCTCTTCTCTTCTTCTTCTCTTTTGAACTATTATCCAAAGTATATTTACAACATAGTATAGTCAGTGTCCAGCCGCCCATAGCACAATGGACATATTCTTTAACATCATATTCTTTAACACCTCTTTCACTCTTTCCATTCCCTTCAGGGTTGTAAGTTGTAGTAAGAGAAAGCTTGATTCCTAATCTAGAAAAGAACTCCCTTGCTTCTTCGGCATCCAGTTCACCTCTATCTGCAGTGATTTTTCCCACACAACCATAACGGCAAATCACCTCATCAAGAAAGAATTTGCACACAGCTTCTGTTGTTTTAGCTCTTAATGCTCTTCCTTCAACCTAGTTAGTTAGGTCCTCTCGTGCAAGAACCAAGTATCTCATCTGCCAGAGTCCTAAAGGCATTGTGACTAGATCCACAACCCATTTATAGTGCATGGCTAGTGGATATGTAGGGTGCAATCCATCACGATGTCGTACATTTGAATACATTTGACAAGTTACACACGACTCTACAAACTTAGATACATATTTATACATACCCTTCTACATATTTATACATACCCTTCCACCAGTATTTTTTTTTCAACTTGGAGAAGGTTGCCCACACACCTCTATGTCCAGCCCATAGACTCTCATGAAACTCTTGCATGAGCTTTACTTGAGTCTCTTTTTTACATATAACCCGTTGTGGTGTAGCACCCTTTTGTTTAGGATGCTTCCACAAGTAACCATCCCTCGAAAAGTATCCATATGCTTTCCTGCGTATCCTCTTGAATTCTTGTTCAGACCAATCATTCTGTTTTGTTAGAGTACTCAAGTAGCTTCCAATAAGAAGCCAATCACCTTCATAAAGATCTTTCAAGAACAATTCAAGTGAATTAGTCATGCAGATATTGTTACCTTTGACATGAGAGATAGAAAAGGACTTTGTGCCTACATCATCTCCCTTATCAATCATTTGTGACTCATCTTCATACCTTGCCCTTGATAGCATATCTGCCACTGTATTGTCTTTACCTACAATGTGCTTAAACTCGGGATTTAAGGACTTAATGTAGGCAATCCATCGCAACATAGCAATGTCTGGTGTTGAGCAGCTTGTAATCATACCAAGAAGTGGTAGACAATCTGTTTCTACAACCACACATGCACCAATTACGTACTCTTTCTCATTTTTCAAGGCTGTAACCATACCCCATAGCTCTCTCTTTATCTGTGGATAGTTTCTTTGGCGAGCATTTAGTACCTTTGCTCCAAATCTTACCACATACCTGTGTCCTTCTTCGTCATCTTGCCCTATTGCCCATCCAATCCCTGTAGGACTGGTGTCTACTATCACAATTACTGGCCTTTGACACTCATAGTCTACCTTTCTCAAAGTTGGTGCTGATTGGAGCAACTCCTTTAGCTTTTTCATGGATTTTACATGTGCTTCTGTCCATTTAAACTTTTGATTCTTTCTAAGCAACTGATAAAGAGGATCAGCTACATGTGCATAATGTGGAATCCAAATAACATAGAAGACATATGCTCCCAAAAACCTTCTAACCTCAGTGATGCTAGTGCATGTTTCTTTCATTCTTTGGATGGCATCTACCTTTGCTGGACAAGGTTTCCTACCATATGGCCCGCACATGTGCCCCACAATGAGCACTTCATTGACACCAAACATAGACTTTTTCCCGGACAATGTAAGATTCACTTCTTCCAACCTAGACAAAATTTTATCACAATCATTTATGTGATTTACCACAAATCTTCAACATCCCTTGAGATCCAAAGCTTCATCTTTGTCACTTTCTTCACATCCTTTGAAAGGCAAATCATCAATGAAAGGCATTGTGATTTGAGAAATAAAGTCACGTAAGACCTTATTCATCCCATTCATCAGAGTTGGTTGCTCCCTGTGGCAAGGTACACATTCTTACCAAACCCAAAGGTATCCTCATGGTTGTCAAGTCTCTGCTTTCTATTGCAAGCTAAAATTGATCATACCCTGAGTAGAGATCCCCATTGAGTAGATTGCCCTCCCTGCAAACGACTTTGCAAACTCATCCACAATTGGACCTGTACTTACATTTCTAATTCACACCTTGTTCACTGGTTGCATATCTTGGATGAAGCATAGAGAACCATTCTTCTTTGGAACTGTGAACCACCTGTTTGAGTATGGAGCACAAGAAGGCTCCAAGATTCCCATTTTAATTTTCTCATTCAGTAGCTCTACTAACTTTGGCAAATGAGCCTTTGGATCTGGAATAGGCCGCAGATTCCAAGGCACATGAGGTATTGTGAAAATTACCATAGGAGCTACAATAGAAGGATCAACACATCCTATCTCATGTGGCTCAAATGCAAAAGCCTTACCATGCTTTGAAAGCATTTCTTTGAAGCACTTTGTCTCCTCCTGTGTTAGAAACTCCTTGCGACCAATCTGCAACTCTTGGAAAGACTCCTTTGTGAAGGTATGTCCAATCTTTTTAGGATTCCTCAAACTTGGTTGTAAAGAAGCCTGCTCAATCTTTTCCCTGTTGTTGGGTGGTAAGGGTGAAGCTACTGGTTTCACCTTCTTTGCTACACTCTTGTATTTAGTTTCAACATGGACTTTTGGACCAACTGTTTGGTTTTCTTTAAAGGCTTCTATTACTTGATACATTTCCATAGAGAAAACTTCCACAACTTCATTTTCAAGATGCAAACTAGACCCCATTATAGCATCAAGCTCACCCATAGTATCTACAAAAGAAACTCGTTTACACAAACCCAAAACATTTTCAGTAGGCTCTAGCAACCCACTCTTTTTCATGCCTATTTGTACATTATGCACATATTGCCTCTCATATCTCTTCAAATCTTCAAGTTTTGTAAAACTTACTGATTCATTCCTTGTTACCAAGGAGCCCGTTGAGAAAGTTTCACCTATTTTTGGATAAGGCGAGATCTTTTTTCTTTCTGTACCACTGCAATCCCGCTTTACAATGGTACTTGGCCAAAACCCATCATTTCCCTATGATCATGAAACTCTTTGCTCACCTTTGGTAGAGTATGTTCTCTGAGGTTGTCACGATTTCTTTTATGGTTTACACAAATTGTGAGGAATTGGACATCACGTTTACCATCTTTTCTATGTATCCTAGCATATGCTGAACCATTGTCCATTACCTTTGTTTCCATTCGAACTCCCACAATGTAGGGCTGTCCAAGGATGAGATGATATGAAGATGTATCCTGTACAAAGAAGTTTCGGTCAATCTTTACATCACCTATTGTCACCTTCACACCTAGACATGCTGAATACAATTCACCGGATGAATTGTTTGCCACTTTTACCATCCAGCCATGATCTGTGTCCATCAGCCATTTGTACTTGTTGTAGAGACTCTTTGACATTATGTTTATTTCTGAACCATGGTCAATCAAGGCAACAAATGGATCTTCAAGATCACCTACCTTGACCAAAGTTTCTGTAGTAGCCCTTGCCCAATGACTTCGTGAATAGTAACTCCTAGGAATAGCTTCAACTTCTTCATCATCATTTGAGAAATGCACTTGCTTCACTCTCCCACTAGATTGGTAGCATCCTACCACAGTTCCATCATCCTCCTTATTTTGCAGCTGTATCCCTTATGTCTTCGAGGTTTCCCCTTCAACCTGTGGACGAGAAACTTCAGCAAGAGTTTGGCTCTTCCTCTTGATGATGTCAATGATCTCCTCATGGAATTCACGCTTTGCAATGCCAAGAACTTCTCCCAGAGTAAACTCAATCTTGCTATTCAAGATCCTTTCCTCCAAGACTTTCTTCAAATCTGTAGCCACATCAATATCAGATTGTAGTTTATAAGTTGGGCCTTTTGTCTTACTTTTTGTTGGCTCTTTCTTCTTTCTTGTTGTAGACTCCTCCATGAGTACTTCAGGTGGAGACAATCCTTGTGTCGGGGGTGTTTTGGAAGGCATTGAGTCACTTCTTCCTCCACTTCTAGAAGCTCTTTTTGATGGTCCTTCATTAGCATTCTCACGTCTGCGCTTCTCTTTTGCAATAGCTTCATTTTGTTGGCATTTTGTAATGTAGGCATGCACTGACAATGTGCCCACTGGATCATTCTATCCTATTTCTAGACGTATGGAATCACCTGCTTCATGGAGAATCTCTTTTGTAAGCTTTCCCTTTTTAGCTAATTGCATGACATTTGGCCAAATTTGACCATGATGGTCATTCACCTCTTCATCACTAAGATGCTCAATTTTTACTCCATAAGTAGCTGCCTCAACTGAAGAGCTAGCATGGTTAGTTGCCATATCTTCAACTAAGGTTTGCATTCCTCCCTTCCCAAAGTTAGTTCTCAAGGGTAGACCTGTCTCTCTTTAGTGGATTTTACCATCCTTAAAAAAGACAACATCTTTTGGCAAAGCATCACTAAAATCAGCACAATCCCTTCTTACATGGTATGTACTATCACACGAAATACATCTATTAATAAACCATTCTTTGGGCTGTTGTCTTTGCCTAAGAAATGGCCCTGATGGGTGGCCTTTTTCTTCAAGTTTTGCAAGCTTCACCTTCAAGTCACGCATTCCCTTCACAAGCTCATCTAGCATAGACTCATCAAATTTAGGAGCTATATAAGTAGGCTTTACCATTTTGTCAGAAGTTGAGGTTGAAGGACTTGTAGTGTTTACTACCATCTTGTCCCTTCTTCTTTGTCGTTTGGCAAGCAATGAAACATCACCTTCAACTTCATTCCAGTCGGTCTTTAGTCCTTGCTCAGCATCTTTATCTTCAAGAAGAAGCTCCAAATTTTCTTGAAAATCTTTACCTGCCGGCTTGTAAGAAAAGATCTGTCTTCTCTACATCTAGTGTGGCCCTTTTTGTCCTGGTGAGTTGTGCATAGCGCCGCTCAAATTCCCTAAGTAGCTCTATTATTGATAGTCCTTGCTTTGACTTGACCACCCATTCTAAGAATGTCCTTTTGGTCACTCTCTCAGAGTCCTCCATGAAATATTCCTCCTTATAAGCTACTTTGAGTTCTTCCCAATTTCTGCCATGTCCATCTTTAATTGCCTTAACATGCTCCCTAATTTCTGGAGCAACAACTAGCTCAAAGCTTTGAATCACCTCACCTTCTGACATGCGATGCAACTCCATCTCCTTTACATACTCGCGTAAGTACTTGGTTACATCTTTTTCATTGAACTAATCCATTCTATTGACGATCGCTTGTATGGCCTTTGTTACTGAAATCTCCCTTCTTTCAGTGGCATGTTGTTGTTGCATGAACATTGCAAATTCTTTAAACATTTGCATTGTTGCTGGGTCAAAATGCATACCCTGTTGCTCAACTTGATCACCCATGGTTACCCACAAACTCTCACCGTTGCAGATTCGCGTCGGGTTCACCAAAAATATATCGAGAAATTTGCGGTCTTGCCAAGAAAGCACCGGGCTTATGACTGTAAGAGTTTGTGAGAGAACTAAAAAAAAAATATATGAAGGAGTTAAACCATAGATGCCATGAAGACTAGGGTTTGGAAAGAAGTGCAATCAAAGAAGCCCCATTCTTTCTCTCTTGCACTCACACACACAAAGAAAGAACACAAAAGAGAATGTCAAAACAACACAAAGATGAAAACATCAAGGCTATTGTCATATCGTATCATGGGTAATATGAAAGGGTTAACAGATGAGTTAATGACATTCAATCTTGGCTGACCAAATAGGCTACGAATTATTCTTTGGAATTGTAGTTTTGTGCTTACCATAATATATATATTTTGTCTAGTGATTGGGATTAATTGTGTGTACAAATCCTCTTGGTTCATAGCAAGATAACTATGCTTACGTCAAAAGAAAAGTTATAGTCTATGAGAGGTAGTATAATGGGATCCGGTGATAGAAGTATTTCATTGAGCCTTTCTGGGCCAAAGAGAAACACTATACGTTGTTGAAAATGTATTTTACGGCTAATCCATACGTTAATTCTAATAGATAGTACAGAGTGAAAGCGATAGAAATTATGATCATGTGGATTATTCATCTAGGATAACTCTAGTATGTGCAAAATGTAGATATGAGAAAAGAGAAGGGAAGAGAAGGGAAGGGAAGAGAAGAGAGTTTCCCTCCCAAGCCCTATTCTTGCCCGTAGGCAATAAGGATATTGCGGGGAGAGATGTACCTGTAGCAAGGAGAACCTAAAATTTGTAGAGAGGATGAATTACTAAGAGTGAGAGAGATATGTTTGGTTAAGGAGACTAGATTAGATATATATATATATATATGTTGGATGAGAGATGAAAAAGAAAACAACAAGAATTCAAGAAAACATCAATGTAGAACACATCTTACTTGACAAACACTTTGACACCATTATTGATGGAGAGAGAAGAAGAGGGGAGAATTCAACTTTGATTGATACGCCAAGTCCAAGACCTTTTTTGATTAGAGTTGATCTTCCAAGGATTGTGTGCAAGAATGGCTAGTCTTCCTATATGAGAAAGTGTAGGCTTAGGCTTATGTTAATGGCTAAGTACAATTTGGCATTACTACTCACTCCCTCATGAATTCCTCTTATCAATGGCTTGAATGCTTGAGTAGTTTTCAAGGAAGAAGAGGTCCCTTTTATAGGTGAAGGGAACCCCCAAGGATTTACACAAGAAGAGAGGAGCCAGTGTGAACAGAAACTGGAAAAGTTGGAAATGAGTTGTCCCTGCATGATGTGGGCAGACTGGGGTCCAATATTTTGATCATATCTCCTCAACCGTGTCTCCAAATAAAAAAGTAAAAATATGGGCAAAAAATTCAGCTCATTAGCTACGACTTCCATTTTAAAATATTTTTTCAATTCGGATTGGAACCTTGTGTAAAAAAATCATCAAAATAGGGTCCATTTCTGGCAGCAAAAGTCTTTCTGTGGTCCCCTTAACCTAGACTTTCATTTGATTCCAAAGGATACCTCATGCCATATGAAAGCATGACATTGCTCCTTGACAAAGTTTTATAATCGTGCTTGCAATAATGCATTAAAATAAGTGTATCTTTGAAATCATGCCACCTAGTGTCCCACTAGGATTTGATTCCCTCCTAGTAGCTATTTAAAAAGAAATATAAAAATACATAGAATATATGTATATATTGGAGTAGATAGAATATACATAGAATAGATATAGGATCTAGCTCGGGTGTGAGATCATAAAGAATCAATGCTTTTTTCCTCAAGTTAAAGAGACGGAGCTATTGACGATTTTCCCATAGTATTTTCTGATGTAAAGTAAGAATAGGTTACCCTTGAGAAAAATAATAGGATGGGTTAGAAAGCTTATTATTATACTTAAATATGCATATGTACATTATAGAAAATATAATTATGTATCTAATACGGCCCGCTCTCGAGGGTCCCGTAACACTTAGGCAACTCCACGTGCTGCAGGTAAGTGAGAAATGAGATAAGTTCTTTGATTTTGTAAATTTTATTTTAAAAATTCCAATAGAAAATATAAAAAAAATATATATTTTAAAATAAAATATAAAAATGATATAAATAAAAGAACAAAATAAAAATCTCAAAAAGAATAAAAACAATTAAAAATCACAAATCTCATAAAAAATTCACAAAAAATTAAAAACCCCATAAAAAATTACCAATTTTTTTTTTCAAAAATTTACAAAAAATTTTGAACAAAGAAAAAACCATAAAAAAATCCACAAAAAAATCAAAAAAGAGATTTCAAAATTCACAAAAAATAGAGAAAAACATAGAAAAATTTATAAAAAAATAATAATACTAAAAAAATCACAAAGAAAAATACACAAATAATTCACACAAAAATAAAAAACTCACAGATAAATCCATAAAACATAAAAAATCCATAAAAACTCAAAAAATTCAGTTAAAAAAATCCAAAATTGATCGAAAAACTCATAATAAGTTACAAAATTTATAAAATCTTTAAAACCCCCCAAAAAATTAGAAAAACTCACCAAAAAATTATAAAACTCAAAACTTTCCCAAAAAAATCGTAAAAAATCATAAAAAGACTAAGAAAAAAGAAAATTCAAAATTTTATAAATACTTAGAAAACATAAAAAGAAAGTCACAGGAAGTGACAGAAACAGCCAGAACGAGGCCGAAAAGCAAAAAATAACACCGAGAAAAATAGCAACGAGAAAATCAAAAGCCGAAAAGTGTACTGCACACTGAGCAAACACCGCAAGCCGAGAATTTCACCGCGCAAGCCGAGAATTAGTACAACAAAAAAAAGCGAGCGAAATGATCGACTCAAAGTTGTGAGGGAGAGACAAATTTCTAAATTTTTCAAAATCGAGCCAAAAATCGACAAATGAGAATTTTAAACTCATCGAAGCTCAGAATTTCGAGCTAGATTTTGGAATCTCCTTGGAAACTGGGATTGAATCAATTTGGCCAAGTATATTATTATTCTAGCTAAATTTTGACAGACTTGCTGCAATTCGATCAAGGAGCTAGAAGTGAACATGCATGCTAGAAATTGGCAAGTATAAGCAATTGCATTGCAATTGAGCTTCCACGAAGAGGAGCACAACTCACATGTAATTACAGATTATGCTAGTACGAGCAACAAAAATTCTGCTAACCAACACCAGAATCTACCAAGAAACAGTTTTTACAGAACCCTTTGACATGGACTCAAATCGAGCCAAAAATTCGAGTACAGCAGAGAGAGCCAGTAGCATTGGCAACACATGCACAAGTGCAATAGAACAGATTTTACAACTATATGGCTACAATGGGGGTAAATTTTTGTACACAGATTCAGAAGGCCATAGATACTTGATGAGCAGCAAAAGCAACACGGGAGCCAAGATCCTATTGATCAGAGTCAGGCCAGATTCAGAGAACTCCCAGATATTCACTGACTTTAGTGGAGCCAGGTATTGCAAGCTCAAAGATGAGGTGCATATAGAAGTTTAAAAAGTCAACCCAAGTGTTTATCCAGAGACCTGCACAAGTCCGCAAAACATACATTTGGTGCATATGCAATTAGGGTCATTGTACATGGATTATAGTGGTCAGATGTATAGTTGAGAACCAGAAATGGAAGATCCAACAGATCAACCAATAGAAGCCACTCTAATTGGAGAACAAAGCCAAAGACAATACAAAGGTCAAGACGAAGCAATCTACAGCTTGATGCTCAATGTTTTGAAAGAAGACGCCGAGAACTTGGCAAGCATAGAAGCATAAACTTCTCAGCATGAGCTTGACATGATAGAGCCAGTTGAAATACCACCAGTCATGGCGTATTGCTCAGATTGTGGAGGAAAAGGTGAAAATTGTTTTGAAGATTGTCCAAGAAATCCAGACAACAGGGATACATCAACTGCCAAGCAAGGTACAAAGCAAATTGAAAATGCGAATCTCGATGTAAGTGCATTTAACTCGTCACTTTTAATGCAATTAGATGATTCTGCATTACCAATAGAAGCACCAATAAAAACACGTTAAATTCAAAATCAACATAAAGATGTACAGGCACCAATAAAAACACGTTAAATTCAAAATCAACATAAAGATGTACAGGCACCTGAAAAGCCTAAAATTGATTTTTTAAACAAAAAATTCTTGCATGAATTTGGTCAAGGTATCGAGATATCATCCAATGTTCAAAAGACTGTTAGGTTTGATTCTGCATCCACTGCCACAAGTGTGCAATCATTCACGAGTCTAAGGGACACATCAGACAGAATGATGTTAGCTTTGTATGGTACACATCATACATATGCACACTATGTAGACCAAAAAGGGAAACTGTACAAAAAGGATCAACCAGTGTTTGAACGGCCCACATACTAGCTCATAGAAGTGCATCCAATGATAGATAAAAAAGGATGGTTCATTTCAGAGGAAAGAATCTATTATAGCCCATCCTCTCTAGAGATGAAGGATATTACCCGAGTAAACTCAGAAATTTGTTCAGAGCCAAACTCTCCTCTATCGGAAATCAAGCTTTGATGTTGTGACCAAATGAACATATACTTTGACCAAAACAATCGTAGATATAGACGAGAGTCTAGCACGTATGATGCCTTGGTCCTGAAACCACAGAAGCTCATATCATAGGAGACCCATGTGATAGACAATATCAAGGCAAAGATAATGCTATCTATAGCTTAACTTCGGGAATAATTTGTCATGTTTCACGGAGATACATAGGAAACTATGCAGAAGGTTTACAGATGCCAATTGTCAATAGTGCTACCCAAAGTGTATCTTCACAGTCCCAAAAGGTGGGACTAAACCAAAGCCAAAAAATTTTAAATTCTTACAATGAAGCAGGCTATAGTGATCACCCTAGGAAGGGGGGAGCTGTAAATCCATCAAGCTCAGCTCATGTACTAGGAAATGCTACAGCAGTTAAAAGCCCTAGAGATTCTAGTCAACAAACCCCTTCAAAGCAGAAACCATTGAAAGATCATATGGTTGTTGGGAGTTTCCAATTGACCCAGATTCTATCAGAGTCTACAGACAAATGCTATTATGAAGATCATAAGGGACAAAAGTTTCAACTGATCTCCACAAGTCAGAGTCAAAAGCTGACAAGTCCAATAGTGTTCAAACAGTTACATGTGATCAAGCTCACATATGCATATCAAGATGCACATGGTAATGAATATCAGCAAGATCAAAACCTTGTAGAAACCCCTATGGATGGTAAGACTGAAGTCAAGGACTATCTGAAGATGATGCAAAGCCTTAAGCTGCCAGAACAGGTGACAAAAAAGTCAAAATCAATGGGAGCTAAAGTCCAAAAAGCTACACAAAGGTCACTACCAAAATCTCCTCCAAAGAGACAGATTCTGTCAGAAAGTACAGTGGATCTTTTAAGGTCAAAGATTACTTAGATCCATGTAGACAATGCTCAACAATTGCAAAAAGTACAATATTACAACCAATGGAGTCAACATCAATTGAAGCAGGTGATCAAAGCAAAGAAGTTGAAGAAAAAGGTCAATTCAAGGACACTGCCACAACAAAAGCACTCAATATAGAAAAAGATTTCGAGATGATCGAGTGCAACATTGTTGGTGAAAATGAAGAAAAGATGTCAAAAGAAGTAAAGCTAGATTTTCAGCTAGACAAGAGCCTCATGTCCTTTCGTACTTGGAAAAGATTTGGCCAACCACAACTGGAAGATGCTCCTAAATTTGTGAGCATATCAGGAGACAAACGAGTAGAATGTTGGGGAATCATCTCCACCACCATTGAAGTAAGTTCACAGATCATCATATCTCAATGTCACGTGATCACAACAAAAGATATGCCAGACGACATCATAATGGGAATGTCAATGGCCCAGAAGATGGTAGAGATGCAAAATGCAAACATGACAGGGTCATCACAGACAACAAAGAATGAAGACCAAGACTGGTCACCCGCGGACGACAACACAAAGTCCTCAACCATAGTTAAAATGGAGACTTATATCAAATCAGATCTTATTGAAAATGATTCATCTCCATTGGATAGAACTGCAAAAGAGCTTAAAGCAAATCAGGCAATAGCAAGTGCATATCAAATAGAGCAAAGAGCAACCACGATAGCTATTGAGCAAAGAATGCCACCAAAGCTAGAAGTTAAGAAGAACGAGGTTGCAAACAACCAAGAAGGTATAGGAAGTCCAAAGATCAAGACATTACGAGCTAAATCAGATGAAGAAAGTCAGATTGGAAGACAGAGTCTCAAGCTGCCCTCCATAAAGACATAACTAGATCAAGATGAGACCATGGCAAAAGTAGGACAAAGATCTTCAATAGAACGAGCATTGAGAATAGCTATAGCTCTCAGCAGTACAAAAGGAGCAAGTGTCAGATGCAATGCTCTATTGGATAAAGAAGCAAATTGCAATATGGTTGCAGACAACATCCAGAGAATTCTAGAGATTACTCAAGACAAGACGGATAATAGAGAAATCATGAGTAAGGCTACATGTCAAGAAGAAATGGTTGCTACCCTTAGCATCCAAAATCATGAAGAGCAGATAAAGTTTCAAGTGAAGCCTTCAAAGGAAATGCTTGCAGATGTCATCCTTGGACATCGGTGGTTAGACCAACACAAGGCGTACAAAGAAGATACAATGCTAATACTCTCTTTCCAAGAGGTAGCAAGCAACATTTATAGGTACCGTTAATGCTAGATTCAGAGTTGCAGAAGTCACAACGATTGAAGACATATCTTGGAGACAAAGGTAAAGCTAAAGTGAAACCTCCACTGATTAGCACAAAAGGTATGTCAACATATATCTCTATATCAAAGAACCCTCATGGATCAGCTTCTTCAAGCAAGTCAGGCTTTCAAAACTTCAAGTCTATTGCTAATCCAATTGAAACCTCTAAGGAGACACCCAAAAAAGCAAAGATATATCAGCCAAAGTAATCAAGAAAGCAAAGAAAAGTTAAGAAAATGTTTGTTCCGAGCACTTTAGTCAAAGTCAATGATCCGGTTTGGATTAAAGACAAGAAATCAACACAAAAAGACAAACACATGGGATGGATAGCATCACAATGGAGCTTAAAAGAACAGGAGTACTATGGAGGTAATAGACTGATATGGGTGCCAAAACCGCAGGTTAGGGCATATGAAGTAATGTCAAGTCCCTCCTATGAAAGAAGGTCCACAAGGTATCAACCTCGACAATATCTTAGGATACCTAAGAAGCATGTATACAACAGAACAACATCAAAAGATGCTGAAGTCTACCACAAACCGCAAGAGGATACAGAAAAAAGATGGATCTCAAAGAATGTTCCTCTTGGACAAGGATTCTACACACGTTATTCAAAGATTTGGCTACCAGTCAACCACAAGACAAGTGCAACTACACCAAACCTGCATGATGATCTCAAGAGCTCAAAAAAGTCAACAATGGAGATACAAAAAGGTCATCAAGAGATTTGGATTCTTAAATCTTCCAATGCTCCTAGTCAAAAGCCAAATGCCGATAGTCAACAAAGGCCTACAACAACATCAAAGACTCCTATCAACATGCCTAATTGGAGAATCAAACAGATAATGGAGTCTTTACAGTCAAAGAAGGATGACCCAACCAACGTGAATGAAAATTCAAAGATGATAAAACAGGTATGGCAAAAGAAACCTTCAATGCCAACTTGGTCCTTCACTAATCCTCTTTTTAAGGATTCAAGCTTACTTTTACTTGAAGAAATGTTTGTAATAAGCACAAGAATGTAAAAAATTCAAGTCACTAGGGTGCAAAAAATGCTCTTTGGTATAGTCAGAGTCGGGCTGCTGAGCCATAAAATGAGCAAAGCATTAGTCCCAAAGCTTCAAGTTGTATTAAACTCTGTGCTAAGGGTCGTAGTTATTAGGCTTACGCTCAAGCTAGAAGAGTTGAGCATATCTAAGTCGTGTTGCTCATGTTGGATGAGATGAGCATAAGAGTCAAAGTCTATTAACTTACAATTGGTGTAGTGTCGTAGAGTCCACACTCATGCATAGTGAATAGTAAGATGAGAGCACATATCCTCGTCAACAAAAACCATTCTTAAAGGGGTGCCAGCTTTGCAAAGTCATGTCATATGCTTTTATAGCTACATCTTTCTAAAGAACCCCTCAAAATCTCTCTTGCACAACATATTGTTTCCCATGCATTTTTGTGTATGCATAAATAGGATATCCCATCATTGGACATATGCATTAGGCACTCTTTTTTGCTTCCACCTATGCACATTGAGTGGACTACAACAGGAAACCAATGTTCCATCATGCTACCCTCTCATATTTGCTGTCTTTTTAATTCCATATCTATGAGCAAATCATCTATTCAGTAATGTATTAATATTTTCCATGCTAATAAGTACTCCAATAATGCACGTATCCCAAAGGCACCTTTTTCCCACTGGGTTTTTTCCCTTTGATCATCTAGGTATTAGACCCTAATTTAGAACCTCATCATTCTACTTCCTTTGTACATACTTTTCATAAATAAAAAGAAGCCTCATAATTATGCTATTACAACGGATAAATGCAACATCATCTCTCACATAAGACATATTTAGACCAATGAAGATGCTGCAACAAATTGAACCTCATCAAAAAATTCAATGATAAATGAAGACAATCAGCCCATCAACAACCAATAAAAAACCTTCCCTTGCCTCCACGGACACTTTTCAACAGTGCCCGAGGACGGGCACTAAAATCGGAAGGGGGGAATGTTAAGTGACTCAACGTCAGTTAGCATAAGATGCTAAAGTCCGAAGACGTACGAATGCACATCGAAGATCAACAAAAAGAAGCAGTAAAGATTGGAGTTACACATTTTTCACATTTTCCCAAACTGGTCATGTATTGTAAATTCTCGATTTATTTCAAGCCATTGTAATATTGTTAATATGTTACGGGCTCAATGGGTGTTCCAAGCTATAAAGAACAAGTCACTTATTCTGCCTAAGTTACAGATTTAGTAAGTGTGGAGCCCTAAAGCCCTTGGGTGCCCAGACATTGCATATTTTTACCCTAGGTATATAAGGCAGTGTGTAAAAGAAATTAGGGTTCTCAAGCTCATTGGTTGAGAGCACTCTTTGGTGAGAGCTCTTGAGGTGTGTGGCTATGGAGTCCTTCAACTTCTCCTTGCTCATGAGACTTGATTAACACTAATCAATGATTCATTCTTTCTCACTATGCCTCTCTCATACTTCTTATGATTGCCTATGATGCTCAGATTAACTAGATCTGAACTAATTAGTGATTAATCCCTCTCTAATCTTGTGTGATTGCCCTCTTTTGCTTGTGTGTGCATGTAGGTTTGATTGGAGTGTGGTGCTCGATAGATCTATGCATGTGTGCTTTCGATTAGTGTGTTGCATGATAGAATTAGTGTTGTGTGCGTCTTGCAATCGTAGTGTGTCTGATTGGGTTGATTAGAGGTGAAGAGAAGTGGATATGGAGATTGCCCTTCATTGCGGCTTAGCTCCTCCATAGGCCGAGAAGATCACCTCATAGAGTTAACCATTTGTGTTACCACAATTAGCTCACTAACCGTGTGAGTGTTTCCATGGCCTAGCCGGGTAGCTCATCCCTCCAGATTGATAATTTTGTTGGTCATTGGAGCTATTGCAATGATGGAGCCCCCAACATCCGTGTTCTAAAAGAAGAAGTCGATAAATTGGTCAACATAAAAACAAAATCTCCTCAGCAAGAGCTTGACATGACAGAACCAAATGAAATACTACCAGTCATGGTGTATTGCTCAGATCGTGAAAGAAAAAGTGGACATTTTTTTTGAAGATTTCCAAACAACAGGGACACATCTACTGCCAAGAAGAGCACATAGCAAATTGGAAATGCAAATCTCGATGTAAGTGCACATAACTCGTCACTTTTAATACAATCAGATGATTCTGTATAATTATTAAAAGCAACAAAAAAAGCACTGCAAGTTCAAAATAAGCATAAAGATACATAGGCACCATAAAAGATTAAAATTGATTCTTTGAACAACAAACTCTTGTGTGAATTTGGTCAAGGTGTCTAGATATCACCGAACGTTGACAAGATTGTTAGGTTTGCAAATGATTTTGCATCCACTACCACAAGTGTGCAATCATTCACAAGTCTAAGGGACACATCAAAACGAATGATGTTAGCTTTGTATGGCAGACATAATTCATATGCACACTATGTGGACCAAAAAGGACAACTGTACAAAAAGGATCAACAAGTGTTTGAACGGCCCACATCCTAGCTCATAGAAATGCGTCCAGTGATAGATAAAAAAGGATGGTTCATTTTAGAGGATAGGATCTATTCTAGCCCATCCTCTCTAGAGCTGAAGGATATTACCCGAGTGAACCCAAAAATCTGTTCAGAGTAACTCTCCTCCATCAGAAATCAGACTTTGACGTTGTGAGAAAACGAGCATATACTTTGATCAAAACAATTGTATATATAGACGAGAGTCTAAAATCTATGATGTCTTCGGTTCTGAAACCACAGACTCTCATATCATAGGAGACCCATGGGATAGACAATATCAGGCAGCTTGACTTGGAAAATAATTTTTCATGTTTCACGGAGATACATAGGAAACTATGCATAAGGTTTACAGATGCCAAACATCAACAATGCTACCCAAAGTGTGCCTTCACAATCTCAAAAGGTACTAAACCAGAGCCGAACAATTTTGAACTCTCATAATGAAGCAGACTATAGTAATCACCCTAGGAAGGGGGGAGCTATAAATTCATTAAATCAGCTCATGTACTAGGAACTGCAATGTCAGTTAGAAGCCCTAGAACTTCTAGCCAACATACCCCTTCAAAGCAGAAACCATTGAAAGATCATATGGTTGTTGGAAGTTTCTAGTTAACTCAGATTCCCTAGAATCTCTCGACAAATGCTTAAATGAAGATCATGAGAGACACAAGTTTCAGCTGATCTCCACAAGTCAAAGCCAAAAGCCGACAAATTCCATAGTGTTCAAACAGTTACATGTGATCACGCTCACATATGCATATCAAGATGCACATGATAAGGAATATCAGCAAGATCATGACCTTGTACAAATCCCTATGGATGGTAGGACTGAAGTCAAAGACTATCTAAAGATGATGCAAAGCCTCAAGCTACCAGAATATCTGATAGAAAATTCAAAATCAATGAAAGCCAAAGTCCAGAAGGATACACAAAGGTCACCACCAAAATCTCCTTCAAAGAGATAGATTTTGCCAGATAGTACAATGGATCTTCTAAGATCCAAGGTTACTCAAATGCAGGTAGACAATGCTCAACAATTGCAAGCAAAAAGTACAGTATTATAACAAAATGAGCCAACATCAATGAAAGCAGGTGATCTAGACAAAGCCAATGTAGAAAAATCTCAACCCAAGGACATTGCCACAACAAAATCAATCAATACAGAAAGAAATCCTGAGATGATCAAGTGCAACATTGTTGGTGAGAATGAAGAAAAACTCTCAAGTGAAGTAAAGCTAGATTTTCATTTAGACAAGAACCTCATGTCTTTTTGCACTTGGAAAAGATGTGGACAACCAAAGTTTGAAGATTCTCCTGAATTTGTTAGCATATCATGAAATCAATGAGCAAAACGCTGGGGAATCATCTCCACCACTATTGAAGTAAGTTTACAAAACATTATAGCCCAATTCCATGTGATAACAACAAAAGATGTACCAGTTAACATCATATTGAGAATGCCAATGGCCCAGAAGATGTTAGAGATATAATATTCAAACATGATGGAGTCATCAAAGAAAAAAAAGAATGAAGACCAAGACTGGTCACCCGCGGATGACAACACAAATTCCTCAAGCACAGTTAAAATGGAGATTGGTCAACCAAGAGAGTGAGGGGGCTGATTTTTGCAAGGCATTATCACTTACACACTCACACAAGCTCATGTGTGAAGTAAAGAAGACTCTCTCTCCTTCTCAAGCTTTAATGGAAAGCTTACCACCTACTCCAAGCTTGTGAGAAGGGAGGCCTACACCAACAACTCTTGGATTTGTGATGCAAATCCAACCAAGAGCCAAGCTTCAAATTACTAAGCTAAGCTATGCTAATATGAGTGATTATGTGAGGAGATGTACATCTTTCTTGAATGAATACTCCTTCTTCCTCTCAATCTAATCTCATACCCCGCTAGCTCTCACCATCTTTGAAGGTGTGTGAGGTCTTGGGTCTGAGACCGTGAGGGAATTGATGTTGTGTTTGATAAATTTTTTGCTTAGTGCATGAAGTTTCCATCTTCATTGCACTAGCTAGTACTGAAGGAACACAAGAAATTGTATTGTAAAATGTCTCTCTTGATGGGAGAAACCATAATACAAAGCCTTTTGGAGTGGGGATCGGCTCCATGCGAATCCGGTCCTCAGCTGTTGTCAATTTCTTAATTTCTCTCTCTTTTGAAGTATTTTTCATGCTATTTAACTAGGTGTTATTCTTTTTGTTGCTCTCTCCACCCAAGCACTCTTGTTAATCTCAGTAGGAATCTATTCTAATGAAATGCTCACTATGTTCATGCTATTTCCGCTACACACAAGTTACTAGGCCATTAAATGGTACATGGTATCAGAGCACAAGGTTTTTCTTTTCTTGCTCAAGAAGGGAGGTCCTCAAGCTTGCTATAAATGGTTGATACTATTAATTGCATGTGAGTAAGTAGAATAGGGATTTTTCAGCCTTGCAGTGCGCCTGCCTTTGTGCAGTTAACGGGGCATCGCCGTCGAGAGCTATGGTCTTCATAGTGGAGTCCTACGGGGCTTGCCTACGGCTTAACCACTATTGAGCTATTAGAAGCTTGATAGGAGCCGGTGCTATTTTGGTGTTGAACAACCCTCTCTTCTATTTCTTGCAATTAATGGTATTCAAGCCACGGGTACAGTAGCCTAAGTGCTTTTTCTAAAGGGGTAAAGAGGATTAGCAACTAGGGCTTGAAGTGCCAAAATACACCTAAAACGTTTACACCTAAAAGTTGTTAGAATGGCTGACAATAGTAAAGAGAGTGAAATTAATGTTGATAACTTTGATTTTGCTAATGAGCAGGCTACTAATGATGCCCCGATGCTTATTAACTATCTTGTTTCTAGGCTTTAACAAGCCATGGGCAATCCATCCCTCCAAAGTGAAGTGCAACGACAGCTTTGTGCTCATGGGATTCTCCAAGCTCCCCACCATGACGAGAGAACACCTAGGAAGAATCCTTGCAAGACTTCCAAAAGAGGTCTCTCTCCGATCCCGGAAGAAGAAGAGGATCCCTATGAAGGGCTCAGAAATTTGCTTCTTAATGACGCATCTCCTTGTCAAAGGAGAATTCAAGAGCCTCCACCGAAGGAACGAGAAAGAAGTGAGTCTCCCGCCACCTCGACGGAGATGGCTCCACAAAGACGGCGGGCTAAACACTCTCCATCATCTCGAAAACAGAGAAGACCATCACATACTTCTCCACACCGTACTTTAAAGAGGGATGAAAAAAGCAAGAGAAGAAAAAGGCGAGAAAGAGGACACCCTCTTCTCCATCTTCTTCATCCTCTTCCTCTTATGAAAGTGATGGTGAAGACAAAGAAGATCAAGGAAAGAAAAAGGCAAGAAAGAGGTCACCCTCTTCTCCATCTTCCTCAAATTCTTCATCTTCTTAAGAAAGTGATGGTGCAACCTTTGAACCATCAAAAAGAAGAGGCCATAGGAAATCCTATGCCGCGTGGAAGAGGTCGTCCAAGCTCAAGAAATTCAAAGAGGGAGGGAAGAGCGGGTGTTTCCTTACCTATGAAGGCACTTTTGGTGCTACAAATAAATTCTTGGCCTTTATCCAACAATTTGATGCGGCGTTGGAGATGAGGGATTTATGGAGTCCTCTAAGCTACGCCATGTAGCTATGCACTTTCAAAAGTCCACCAGACAATGGTGGTCTAGCCTACGGGCCAATGGTGAAGCTCCACAAACATGGAAAGCTTTAAGAGCTTCCATTATGAAGCAGTTTTTGGCCACCAATGCCAAAGACAAAGTACTCATGGAATGGCGAAGCTTGAAGCTCTCTCCCTATGAATCCATCCACAAATATGTAGACAAGTTTTGGGACCTGCAGCTAAAATCCACTGTCTTCAAAAAGTTGGATTTTGGAGAGCAAAAGCAACAATTTTGTGCGGGCTTAACCGAAGAAATGGCAGAGTTTGTCAACTCCCAAAGGCCGCGCACCATATCGACGATAATACATCATAATATGGTGGCCTCTTGAATCAATTTCCAAACAGGGGCTAAGAGGAATTCTAAGCCCCCTGAAAACAAGGGTTCCAATGAGCCTAAGGGGAAGGACAATGTCCGAAAGTATCCGACGGGCAATTCCAACAAAGCTAAGGAGAAGGGAGTTTACAAAGGCAAAAATAAAATCTTTCCTGAAGAGCTTAAGCGTTATCGCAAGGATAACCGGTGTTTCAAGTGCAGTGAACAAGGGCATGCGTACTGCGCTTGTCCCCAAAAGAACAACCGCCATGATCCTCCTAGAGCTACCTTGGTAGAAATCCAAGAGGAGGAAACTCACCACAAAGGATCTCCTCTATGCCATGCTTGGGGAAAGGTAAGAGAACATGATGATTTTATTCTCTTTGACCCCGGTTCTACTCATAATTTTATATCTATAGAGTTGGCCACCAAGCTAGGCATACAAACCTATGAGATAGGAGATGTCCTACCCGTAGACGGTGCTTTCAAGGGGCAAGAAGCTTCACCCACTCCCTTAATCAGAAAGATCCAAAGGGGGGGCCATCTGCAAAAGAGTTATGTGCAACAATGGGCTCAAAAGACCCTAAGGTTCAGCCCATTAAGACTTCCCAAATGCTAAGGTTCCAAAATTCAAAGGTTGTGTCCAAAGGTCAAACATTAGGGGAATTGGATGCTTTGAGTGTGTCCCAAAAAGTCTTTGTCAAGCCCTACATAGGAGGGGGCGAGCCCAAGAAGTAGGGGGTGAGAGAGAAAAACCCACACACACTCACAAGCTTCATTTGTACACAAGGGGAAAGAGGGACACGTGTCAGTCAGCTCCCTAGGCCAGATGCCCACAAGGTGTAGTCAAATCCTATTGGATGGCCATGGAGGTGGACCAATGAGAATTAGGCTAGAGTAAATCTAGTTTAATTAATTTAAAAACACTTAATAAAAGAACCAATAAGAATTAAGCTCTCTAGAAGACTATTGGACAATCTACCAAGGGGACCAATGAGCATTCAACAGCCCAATGGCTTGCCTGATTCCTATTGTCCAGGAGGCAAATGGGTCCATAGTTGCATTTATTAATTACCTAAAGCTCTCACAAAAGGGGAAAGGGGGACACATGTCAGAAGGATATCACTTATGCTGCTTAATTTCCATTGGCTGAGTCTCGGGAGGTCCAATAGGGCTGTAGCATGAGTAAATTAGCAAGGGAGGTCGACCAAGAGAGAGAGGGGGTTTGATTTTTGCAAGGCATTATCACACACACTCACAAAATCTCATTGTGAAGAAAAGAAGAGTCTCTCTCCTTCTCAGGCTTTAATGGAAAGATTACCACCTACTCAAAGCTTGTGAGAAGGGAGGCCTACACTAACCACTCTTGGCTTTGTGATGCAAATCCAACCAAGAGCCAAGCTTCAATGCATGCTCATCTTCTCTACCATGCTAATTACTAAGCTAAGCTATGCTAATATGAGTGATTATGTGAGGAGATGTACATCTTTCTCATAAGAATACTCCTTCTTCCTCTCAATCTACTCTCATACCCCGCTAGCTCTCACCATCTTTGAAGGTGTGTGAGGTCTTGGGTCTAAGACCGTGAGGGAATTGATGTTGTGTTTGATAAATGTTTTGCTTAGTGCATGAAGTTTCCATCTTCATTGCACTAGCTAGTAGGAACACAAGAAATTGTATTGTAAAATGTTTCTCTTGATGGGAGAAACCATAATAAAAAGCCTTTTGGAGGGGGGGACCGGCTCCATGCAAATCCGGTCCTCAACTGTTGTCAATTGCTTAATTTCTCTCTCTTTTGAAGTATTGTTCATGCTATCTAATTAGGTGTTATTCTTTTTGTTGCTCTCTCCACCCAAGCACTCTTGTTAATCTCATTAGGAATCTATTCTAATGAAATTCTCACTATGTTCATGCTATTTTCCGCTACACACAAGTTACTCGGCCATTAAATGGCACAACAAAAAATCTTCAAGAGCACCTCCAATGAGAATAGCTATATTCCTCAGTAGTGTAAATGGAGCAAGTGTCAAATGCAATGCTCTATTGGATAAATAAGCAAAGTGCAATATGGTTGCATACAACATTCAGAGTATTCTAGAGATTACTCTAGGCAAGCCAGGTAACAGAGAAATCATGGGTATGCATACAAGTCAAGAAGACATGGAGGTGCTACCCTTAACATCCAAAATCATGAAGAGCAAGTAAAGTTTTAGATAAATTCTTCAAAAGACATGCATGCAAATGTCATCCTTGGACCCAATGGTTAGACCAACACAAAGCATACAAAGAAGACATAATGCTATTACTTTCTTTTCCAAGTGGTAGCAAGCAACAGTTAGAGATACCATTAATGATAGATTCAGAGTTGCAAAAGTCACCGGAATCAAAGACAAATATTGTAGACAAAGGTAAAGCCAAAGTGGACCTTGCACCAACTAGCAAAGAAAGTGTAACAACATATACCTCTACATCAAGAACCCTCGTGGATCAGATACTTCTAGCAAGTCAGGCTTTCAAAACGTCAAGTCAATTGCTGGCCCAACTGAAACCTCTAAGGAGCCACTCAACAAATCAAAGATATATCAGCCAAAGTACTCAAGAAAGCAAAGGAAAGACAAGCAAGTGTTTGTTCCAAGCAATTTAGTCAAAGTCAATGATCCGGTTTGGATTAAGGAACGGGAAATCAACACAAGAAGACAAACACATGGGATGGATAGCATCACAATGGAGCTTAAAAGAACAAGAGTACTATGGAGGTAACATACAGATATGGGTAACAAAATCGCAGGTTAGAGCATATGAAGTAACTTCAAGTCCCTCTGAAGAAAGAAGGCCCACAAGGTATCAACCTCGACAATATCCTAAGATACCTAAGAAGTAGGTATACAATAGAACAACCTTAAAAGATGCTAAAGTCTACCTCAACTCTCAAGAGGATACAGAACAAAGACGGATCTCAAAGAATCTTCCTATTAGACAAGGATTCTACAGGTTATACAAATATTTGGCTATCAATCAATCACAAGCCAATTGCAACTACACCAGGCTTGCATGAAGATCTCAAGAACTCAACAAGACCTAGAGTGAAGCAAAGTCAACAAAGGAGATACAAAGTTCATCAAGAGATTTGGATTCCTAAGTCTTCAAATGCTCCTAGTCGAAAGACAAATACTGACACTGAATACAAGGCTACAACAACATCAAAGACTCCTATCAATAGGTCTAATTGGAGAATCAAATAGATAATGGAGTCTTCACAGTCAAAGAAGGATAACCCAACACATGCAAATGCAGATTCGAAGAAGATAAAACAGGTATGGCAAAAGAAACCTTCAATGCCAAATTGGTCCTTCACTAATCCTCTTTCTGAGGATTCGAGCTTACTTTTACCTGACAAGATGTTTGTAGTAAGCACAAGAATGTAAAAAGTCAAGTCGCCAGGGTGCAAAAAACACTCTTTGTCATAGTCAGACATTAGGAAGAGAATGGGGTCTAGGAGGGCCTCTTTATTTGGTAGTTTAAGGGAGTGAAAGCTCTAGTATTAAGAAAGCAATCAAAAGACAACTTTTGAATTCAAACAGGCAAAACGACTAGTTTATTTGAATTCAAATTTTCCCCCCAAAATGAAATTTAAAATCTAGCTGGCAAAACCATATCATGTAATATATCTATGGAAAGAGCTCAGCATGTAGATTACTGTTGATAGCTGGGTCAACAACACGACATAACTCATCAAAGATTTATTTTTTGAGAGTTATAGAATGCTGAGGATTATGGTTATAAACATCATTTGTAATAAGTAGGTAGTTTAGTAGCAGAAGCCGGGGTGCAGTAACACTTCCAGATTGTAAATACAAAGCCATTTGACCCCTCAAACTCTATTTTTGGTTAACCTAAGGTGACCTTAGTATATAAGGTACCTATGTCATTTTGTAAAGGGAACTTTTATCATAATCAAGTTTTAGCGAGGCCGTCTACTGTGTGTGAGAGAGAAAGAGAGAGAGTGTGAGCTTCATCCTGGCGCTACTCCCCGCTCGTTCAACACATTGTAGATCTGAGTGCACCATCACACTAGCCACGAGGAGAGCTACACGACAACACCAAGCATTCCACGCAAGACGAAGCACACGTGTTGACGCACCTACGAGCTATTTGTGGTCGTAAGTGTATCTAATGATGTCTGTTTTCAGTCTGCAAGTAGTCATTAGAATCGTAGCAACATAAGCTACGCATAGGTACTCATAGATTTCAGTTTTGAGCACTTTCAAAATTTTGCTCTGTCTTTATATGCGTTTTTTGCAGATGGGTTTAGAACAAGGGTTTTGAGTGTAGGCTTAGGGACAGGTGTATCCTAGGGAGGGGATGGTGTTCCTTGAGTTTCATACAATTTTGGCATGATTTAATTGGTTTCCTACCGTTTGTGTGTATGTGGGTAGGTGGTGTAGTTGAGAGCAGTGAGATTCTAGGTTGTGGTTTAGTTGGCCTTCTAGAGTGTTGTATGTGTAGGATGGTCTCAGTCTAACAGGCTAAAGAGACCTCCTATGTGTTCCTATCATGTCATTTGTGTCTTTGATTGACATTATGTTGATCTAGGTTGTGCTACATGCACTTTATGGGTGGTGTGATTCGCTCCCGCAACATTGGCGCCGTTGTTGGGGATACAAGGACTTAGGTAGGTATTCCTACTAACACTCGTGTGATGGTTGCTTGCTTTAGTTTTGGCTAAAAAAATCATTTTTCTTAAGTGGATCCGAAAGAGGTTCTTCTGAGATCAAGTGGATAGTCAGGAAGCGTATGTCTTGCCGAGGATCTGCAACTAGGTAGATTTAGTTAGGATTTGTAGATTAGAGTAGTTGTTGGTGGTCGAGTGATTTGTGAGGTGATAAAAGTGTTTGCTAGTCCATGTGTGGCATTGAAACGTTTTTCTACTCATAGATGCAAAACCGCATATGATTTGTAGGAGTAGATTTAGGTAAGTGATCTGACTTTGATCTAGCGCTATTCATCACCGATATATTTGCTGAAGTGCTTGTTTGCATTCATGATCTTTGAAAAGTGTGTTTTTGAGGGGAAAATGAAATAAACAAGCTTATGTGCATATATTTTCATGGCTGATTTGCTGCTGAGCATATAAGAGGGCATGTGCAAGAGGTCTGTGTACAGAAACAAAAATTCTATAAACTTGGACTTTATACTTGTATAAAGTCTCAAGGGGCATCTGGAGACCAAATCTCAAAAATCTGACTGCACCAATATGTTCAAAAGGGTCATTATACCCTAGCAACACCTTGAGTGGGGAGTTTTTGTATAGATTTGGGGACCAAAAGCCAAACGATAGAGTGGTTGTGACTGAAAAAGAAAAAACTTGTGTTTGTGAGCACTTTTCAACTTTAAATTTTGTTGTAAACACATGTACATGTTGCTAATGATAAGGGGAACTTAGAATAGAAACATATCTAAAATCTGAGATAATAGACATTATACGCGTATGATGTCTCCAACACCATCCTGAGACAAAATTTTGAAAATTTGACTGCACCAGTGTGTTCAGAAGGGGGGTTTTACCTAAGTATACATTGAAACTAGAGTTTTGACCAACTCTTGACACCCAAAAGACAAAAGACGGAGTGTCTGAAATGGAAAAAGAAAAACTTGTAATTCTGAGCACATTTTTGCATGAAACTTGGCAAGAGTGCTTGAAAACGAGTGCTAGAGGCTTGGGGATGCTTGTGAATGAATTCTGACAAAAAATTCATCAGCAAACATCATAGACGTATGATGTCTCAAGGCCAATTATGGTAGGAATTTTGAACTTTTGACATTAAACCCATCTCTTGCATGATGTGTTGAGCACACCCACCAAATTTCATATCGTTTGGACATATAGATTGGGAGCTAAGGGGATTTTAATCTTTTAGAGGATTTCCTTGTGTAAAGTGATGATTTTGTGCAATTTTGACATCCAAAATTTGGTGTGAGCACATATTCTTGTCCTACACACTAAGGAGCACCTCTAGTAGAAACATAACTAAAATCTGAGCAGGCCAGATCTGAGGTCAAAAGTCACATCTACGTGTACCCTTGTGATCTACAACATTTAAGAAGAACATAGGTCAAATTTCATCAAATTTGGATCACTTTTCGGCTTGCAAAGACCATAAGAATGCATCTAGGCAAGTGAATGCTTGTATTGGCCATAACTTGCACAAAAAGTGTTAAAGTTCATATCTGAAACTTGTTGTGAGTTGCCAGTATAGTGAGGAATTTTTGGACTAAAATTCACTTCATTTGGATCAGTTAGACATTATATGTGTATGATGTCTAAAGGGCACTTTTAGAGACCAAAATTTAAATATGAGCTTACGAGGGTGTTAAGCACCACAAGGAGAACCCACAGACCAAATTTTGTCAAATTCTGAGCATATAGACGTTATACGCGTACGATGTCTCATGCCAAGATTTGAAAGTCAAATTTCAATTTTGACCACATAGGGGGTTGGAAAATGATGCTTTAAGCCTATTTCCAAAATTTCATGTCATTATCAGCCAAAAGACTTTATACGCGTATAAAGTCTCATAGGCCAGATCTGGGTCAAAATAGACATTTGAGTATACCTCAGTGTCCTAGAGCATAAAGAAGTCCCTAGTCAAAATTTCATAGAATTTGGAGTTCATTTGGGCTTGCAACAAAGAGCAAAAGGTAGAAAACTACATATTCAGACTTGTATTGGTCTTAACTTGCTCAAAAAATGTCCAAATCGAACTCTGAAACTTGCTGAGAGTTGCTTGAGACATAAGGAATCAGTGGAACAAAAGTCACCTCATTCTGCCACAAAAGACTTTATACACGTATAATGTCTCAAGTGTCAAAATAACGATTAAACTCACAAACTGAAACTTGCAGTGGGTAGAGGACATCAAGGAGAGCTCACATACCAAATTTTGTCAAATTCTGAACACATAGACATTATACGCGTATAATGTCTCAAGTGCCAAAGTAGAGGTTAAAAGTTACATCTGAGCTCACAGAAGTGTTTGCCAGTATAAAAGTAGCCTAATGACCAAGTTTCAACAAATTTGGGTCACATTTGGTCAAGATACAAGAAAACATTATTGGTCCTGAAACTGTTTCAAGTGCTGTTACAAGCGCAGTTCACCAAAACTGCTCTAACTTTTGATAGACAACTCCAAATTGAGTCAGGTATAGCCATGAGAAAATAGTTTTGGTTTTAAAGCTGAATTTTGCATGATTTCTTAAATCCAAACTTTTAGGGTACCCCAAAAACAGTTTCCAGATACCGAAAGAGTCACAACTTCCTGACTTCTGAGAGACCCGATCAAGGGCCAAAGGTACTTATTAAGGAATATCTTGGGAGTATTGAGTGGGTCTGACACTAAGAAAGCTAGAATCATTAGAATGGAAAGCCAATCTACCAATCCTTTTGTAGATATGACCATAGGTATGGAAAGCCAAGTTAGAAGTGATGAAATGCCACTCTATCCATATTTTGACACAAATCCACACAATGCACTAGAAAGAGGTGGATATTTTGTCAATGAAGGACCACAGATATCTCCACCAAGCACGAGAATTCCAAAAAGGGAGCCACCTGGATTCCCTTCAAGAGCGATAATGAGAGATGAAATGATCACAGAGATGACAGACATGCCTCCTCAAGTGAATCTCCCTAATGGACCATGACTGTACCCAGATGCAACCATAGAACATGACTTTTATAGAGGTGGAAATTCGGTCACAACAGGACTATATGTACCATCACCACTCCCTATAACTTACTCCTATCCAAATTAGAGCAGAATCTCAAGAAGATATGATACTGAGAGTGAGAGTGACACAACTTCTCAGAGGAGTGATTCACCAAGAATCCAACCCACATTAAAGCTAGAGGTATCTAGTGAGCAAATTAAGCGTATAGAAGGATTAGCTCAGAGACTTGCTCCTCTAGTCAAATCTGACCTCCAAGAACCTCTATGGTGAGAAATTGAGAGAGAATGGACAAACCATATGAGAGAAGAGTGTTAGTATGGCATGGAATATTCCAGGGAGAGGTATGTACAACTTGTTCCAGTAGCACCTACTCCACCTAGATATGCTATGTAAGGTCCCTCCCTAAACCCTAGAGCCGTTCAAATTTTTTTTTAGCCTAGAAAATAATTTAGAAAAAGCAAGACCGACAAAGAAGTCATGTGGACAACGAGACTTTACTCCAGAATGAAAAGACAAGGATATTTTGGATAAGAAATTACGTCATTCCCTATATTTTTCCAAAAAGATTAAGATTATTTTTATACTTCTTCGTCAAAAATCCAAGTGGGAACTGATCTAGATCGAGAACTGGGAGAAAAAGGGACTAACTTGATTGAAAGATAAAGTTAAGAAATAAGAACTAAGAAGAAAATTGGGGTCCAATAGGAATTAAGAAGAGAATTGGGGTCCAATAGCATTTGAGAAGAGAAATGGGGTCCAATAGCAATTGAGAGGAGATTTGGGGTCCAATAGGATTTGAGAAGAGAATTGGGGTCCCGTAGGAATTGAGAAGGGTTCAATAGGAATTGAGAAAAGAATACCCACCATTTCCTATATAAGCACCCCCTCTCCTTTGTAATTTTACACACACATTATTACTAAGCTACTTGCATACTTGCCATGCTCAAGATTATGCTCAAGTAAAATCAAGGTCTCCATTAAACCTTGCTCTCGTTCTCTCCCTCTCTTGAAGGCCAAATCATTGAGGGTTTTGTGAAGAAGCTCCTCTCTTCTTCCTCTTCATCCTAAATCCCTTTCCTTCCTCCTTGAGCCTCACATCTCTTCAAGAAGACTTCAACCCCACTTCCCTCTTGTTTAGAGGAGGTAATCTTCATTTCTAGTAGGATTAATTAATCCATGTGTTTTAATACTAGAAAGGTTTATGTGCATCATTTTAGGTTTAAGCTTTAATGGTAACCTTGGAATTAGGGTTAAGTATAAATGGTAGTTATGCATCATAAAGTTAAGCTTCAAAGGTATATTTGCACTCGTAAGCTAAGCTTTAATGGTAACTTTGCACTTAAGTGTAAGCTTTAGTGACTACCTTGCATTTTTTAAGTTTAAGCTTTAATGGAAACCTTGCAATTAGGGTCAAGTGATAAGAGTATCTATGCATCATAAAGTTAAGCTTCAATGGTAGATTTTTTGTCGTAAGCTAAGCTTTAATGGTAACTTTGCACTTAAATGTAAGCTTTAGTGACTACTTTGCATTTTTAGGTTTAAGTTTTAATGGAAACCTCACAATTAGGGTTAAGTGATAAGAGTATCTATGCCTCATAAAGTTAAGCTTCAACGTAGATTTGCACTCGTAAGCTAAGCTTTAATGGTAACTTTGCACTTAGATGTAAGCTTTAGTGACTACCTTGCATTTTTCGGTTTAAGCTTTAATGGAAACCTTGCAATTAGGATCAAGTGATAAGAGTATCTATGCATCATAAAGTTAAGCTTCAAAGGTAGATTTTCTCTCGTAAGCTAAGCTTTAATGGTAACTTTGCACTTAGATGCAAGCTTTAGTGACTACCTTGTATTTTAGGTTTAAGCTTTAATGGAAACCTCGCAATTAGGGTTAAGTGCTAAGTGTATCTATGCATCATTAAGTTAAGTTTCAAAGGTAGATTTTCACTCTTAAGCTAAGCATTAATGGTAACTTTGCACTTAAGTGTAAGCTTTAGTGACTACCTTGTATTTTAGGTTTAAGCTTTAATGGAAAGCTCGAAAACTCCTAAATTATAGGATGACTTTCTAGCTTCTTAAATGGAAAGCTAGGCACCATAAGAAAAGAGTAGTTGCCTAAGCTCGATAGAAGTAGTTCAATTTTTGTTATTGAAGAGTATTTGTAAAAGTTTTCAATTTCAAGTTTGTTTGCATATACGGGATGGGGGAGATAGGGGATAACTTCGCGGAATTGACCTCCGAGTTGTTTTGAACTGAAAACTCTACAAGCTTCCATGGAGATGTCCCATGGATGGCAAAGGATTGCAAAAACCTGGGAATCGACAAAACGGGGATTGAACTTAAAAAGTTGGCATTTTTGAAGAGACATTGACCATCAAATGCCTATGGCAAAAACTTGCTTGTATTTTCTAAATAAACTTGGCTGGTAGATAATTAATGAAAGTAGGAATTAAGGTTGATAAATGAATGAACCTGAAAATTACCAACTAGGAGTTAAAAAGGAATCTCGAGAGGTGATAGAGATAGCCCATTGCAAAACATAGATTTAACTAGGTGTTTTGAAGATTGTCTGGAAATGACCGGAAACCAAGATGGATCTTCTTGGGGTCAATTTGATTGAAAGGCCGGCCCATTGAGAGGAATCTCTTGGGGAGCTTGACGGAGATTGGCCCTTTTTGGCTAGGACAACGTAACCAGCAAGTTGTTATACGTAGATCATTCATGCCCGAGGGATAAGGGATGAAACGATTTGTTTTATTTTTGCGGAGCCGGGTGAAGTACCCGCGGTATCTTATTGGAAATCGACCATAATCCGGGTATGGCCTGATGCCAATAGTTGGATAAGTAGGTCTTGCTTAGGGAGAATGATGTGAATTTAATTAAGAAAATTTGTCCAACTTGGTTGCTTAAAAAGGAACTGGAAAGGTTAGGAATATAGGGGCTATCCTGTGCATCTGTCACCAGATAGTGCTGTACCTCTCGAAATAAAATTCTTAGGAAGGAATAATTAAATTACTTGATGAGCCTTTCCCAAACACTTAATTCTGGGAAATATTGTGAGCTGTTGTCATTTTGATGGCTTGTAACCGATTATCTTGGCCTGAATGGGGAGGGAAGATGAATTGGTTGAAACTAAATGTGTTGCATGATTAGTTAGGAAAGTAGTTACAAGCTAATTATAGCAAATAAAGAAAAGGAAATGAATTAAAAGTTTTTAAATAAAGATATGGTGGGAACAACCAGATGAATTTCCTTGAACGAGGGTATGCAATAGATTGCATGCTGCTTGTTGTTTGATGATGTCTGATAGACTCCCGGGGCGGTCACTTATCAAAAGCTTCCTATATCACGTGCGTTCAAGAGGTTATTACTAATACCTCAATATACATACTATATTTAAACTACGTGCCTATTTAAAAAACCCCCACCCCCCTGTGTATGTATACATTTTGATACATTTTGATCTTTTAATAATCCTCTCCGGTTAACTCACGTGATAGCATACACATTCTAAAAAGTGACTGCCCCGGGGATAGACTACCGTCTTCCTGATTTTGTAGTAGTTAAGTACTACCTCGGAAGGGATTTTCATGAAATGGTTCGGTGGGTGGGCAGATCCGTAGGGTCAGATAGCCGGATGTTGATTTAAAAAATTTAATGTTAAACGCTAGGACTACGTGGGATAAAAATGGGTAATCGGCGACGAGCGAGACCAGGTAGGGTTGCAAGATCCCTCTTCTTAGAGGAAAGTGATAACTGCCGTGCTTGCTTTTCAGGAAAAAGGGGTTATTGCCATGAACCAAGGGAGAATAAGAAAGCAAGAGCAGATATTTAAGTTAAAGATCAAGAGAATCAAGACTAAGGACCACAATTTTGGGTGCAGAAAGCTGTCAAGGACATATTGATTATGAGAAGCCGATAGAATCGTTGAATGAAGGGATGTACCCCCTTGGGTTGGCATTCGAGATAGACCAAAGTCTTGTGTAAGTGTCTGTCCCAAGTGGGAGGGATACCTGCAGATAGATCTACGTCATTCTCTGGAACGGTTTGGAGGACTGAGGGAGGTGAGTAGGGTCAAGTCTGGGTATGGCCCTCACAAGTGGTATCAGAGCCTAATTTTGAATCTTGGACCTTGGAATTTTGGATTAATGCATGAGGGAGAAACAACTCAGTCTATTCTACACCCAAATTTCAATAATATATTACAAAATGAAGTCTTGATATTCCAATAAATTATTCAAAATTTTTTAAGATGGCTTGGGATCTACCAGAAGAAATTCAACGGATTATCTATGAGAGGATGGAAATTGCTACGCTAGAGCAAAGGCTCGCTATACTGGAACATTTTTGGGAGCTTTTATTTTTAAAAACCTATACTTGTCCCTGGGATTTAAGCAAGTGGAAAATGTGAGTAAAGTTGGAAATGAATGATATAGAAATTTGTGAAAGAATAGGCATGCACTTGTGCGAAGATACATGAAAGTGGCATGGATGAAACTTTTATTGAGCTTTACTTGTCATTATCCCTTAAGCTTAGTAATAAAGAGCAAGATTGGGTAAGGTAGCTACCACATGAAGAATTAATTTTTGGGACATTTACTGGAAGATAATTTTGAGTAGTAATGAAGAAATCCAAGAAGTTCTTGTGATTAGCCACAGATAAAGCTATAACTATATATAGCAAGACTCGTTTTGAAATTATTGATGGCTTGCAATATTCACGAAGAAGAAGTTTATAGGATAGTCCTAAAAGAATGGGGATAGTCGAACCAGAGAACACGTTAATCATGTTGAGACACCTTATCGAACTTTTTCTCTCTTAAGGAACGTGCCATTTCTACTAAGAAATGAAGAACACGTGGGTCAAATGGAGTTACACAGTTAACCCTATGGGGACGCGTATAACTATTGAATAATTTATGGATTGCAATGAGAAATCTGGGATTGGGATCAAAGAGATATGGTATGGTCCAATCTTATTTCTAGATTTTGAAAGTAAACTTCTACTTATAGCCTCTCAAGACAAATAGAAAAGACATTAAATGAGACGTACTTAAAAACTCACAAGGAATCAAGATGTGAAAGTGCAATAGATAAGCTCATAGATATTGCAGACATTTAAACTCCGAAGAAGAATAAGAAAACAAACTTATGAGTTAGCCAAGAACTCAAAGTTGGAATCTTTACTCAAGACTATCATAGACAAAAGACCCTTTGCTGAAAGCACTAATCAAGATGTCCTTAAGAATTTAATTAAAGAGGAGAGACTGACATTTCAAGACAAGGAAGTACGAAAAATACTCAAATTTTTCAAAAAAAGGTTATTTCTTCAATTAAAGCCAAAAAAGGATTACAAGCGAGGCAAGAAGTAATTACAGAGAGAGGCAAGAAAGTTTATAACTCATGAAGATCCTCTAATATATGATCACATAACCAAGTATCGCAAGCGCCGCACATGTTAGGACGCTCACCCTCTAGAATGGTTCTACGAGAAATGTTGACCCTACACCAGATCATTACTTGTACTTATGTTTGATGAATCAACACTTATCAGTCAGATTAGTGAGTCGGAGTTTTGATAAGTCGGATTTTGGTCAATCGGATGTAACTGTTATAACTGCCATAAGTTCCTATTTAAAGGTCATGTTGGGCCGGGTGAAGTATCCGCGGTATCTTATTGGAAATCGGCCATAATCCGGGTATGGCCTGATGCCAATAGTTGGATAAGTAGGTCTTGCTTAGGGAGAATGATGTGAATTTAATTAAGAAAATTTGTCCGACTTGGTTGCTTAAAAAGGAACTGGAAAGGCTAGGAATATAGGGGCTATCCTGTGCATCTGTCACCAGATGGTGCTGTACCTCTCGAAATAAAATTCTTAGGAAGGAATGATTAAATTACTTGATGAGCCTTTCCCAAACACTTAATTCTAGGAAATATTGTGAGGTGCTGCCACTTTGATGGCTTGTAACCGATTATCTTGGCCTGAATGGGGAGGCAAGATGAATTGGTTGAAACTAAATGTGTTGCATGATTAGTTAGGAAAGTAGTTACAAGCTAATTATAGCAAATAAAGAAAAGGAAATGAATTAAAAGTTTTTAAATAAAGATTTGGTGGGAACAACCAGATGAATTTCCCTGAACGAGGGTATGCAACAGATTGCATGCTGCTTGTTGTTTGATGATGTCTGATAGACTCCCGGGGCGGTCACTTATCAAAAGCTTCCTATATCACGTGCATTCAAGAGGTTATTAATAATACCTCAATATACATACTATATTTACACTACGTTCCTATTTAAAAAACCCCCACCCCCCTTTGTATGTATACATTTTGATACATTTTGATCTTTTAATAATCCTTTCCGGTTAACTCACGTGATAGCATACACATTCTAAAAAGTGACTGCCCCGGGGATAGACTACTGTCTTCTTGTTTTGGTAGTAGTTAAGTACTACCTCGGAAGGGATTTTCATGAAATGGTTCGGTGGGTAGGCAAATCCAGAGGGTCAGATAGCCGGATGTCGATTTAAAAAATTTAATGTTAAACACTAGGACTACGTAGGATAAAAATGGGTAATCGGGGACGAGCGAGACTAGGTAGGGTTGCAAGATCCCTCTTCTTAGAGGAAAGTGATAACTGCCGTGCCTGCTTTTCAGGAAAAAGGGGTTATCGCCATGAACCAAGGGAGAATAAGAAAGCAAGAGCAGATCTTTAAGTTAAAGATCAAGAGAATCAAGACTAAGGACCATGGTTTTGGGTGTGGAAAGCTATCAAGGACAGATTGATTATGAGAAGCAGATAGAATCATTGAATGAAGGGATGTATCCCCTTGGGTTGGCATTCGAGATAGACCAGAGTCTTGTCTAAGTGTCTGTCCCAAATGGGAGGGATACCTGCAGATAGATGTACGTCATTCCCAGGAACGGTTTGGAGGACTGAGGGAGGTGAGTAGGGTCAAGTCTGGGTATGGTCCTCACAAGTGGTATCAGAGCCTAATTTTGAATCTTGGACCTTGGAATTTTGGATTAATGCATGAGGGAGAAACAGCTCAGTCTATTCTACACCCAAATTTCAATAATATATTACAAAATGAAGTCTTGATATTCCAATAAATTATTCAAAAATTTTCAAGATGGCTTGGGATCTACCAAAAGAATTTCAACGGATTATCTATGAGAGGATGGAAACTGCTACGCTGGAGCAAAGGCTCGCTATACTGGAACATTTTTGGGAGCTTTTATTTTTAAAAACCTATACTTGTCCCTGGGATTTAAGCAAGTGGAAATGTGAGTAAAGTTGGAAATGAATGATATAGAAATTTGTGAAAGAATAGGCATGCACTTGTGCGAAGATACATGAAAGTGGCATGGATGAAACTTTTATTGAGCTTTACTTGTCATTATCCCTTAAGCTTAGTAATAAAGAGCAAGATTGGGTAAGGTAGCTACCACATGAAGAATTAATTTTTGGGACATTTACTGGAAGATAACTTTGAGTAGTAATGAAGATATCCAAGAAGTTCTTGTGATTAGCCACAGATAAAGCTATAAGTATATATAGCAAGACTTGTTTTGAAATTACTGATGGCTTGCAATATTCACGAAGAAGAAGTTTATAGGATAGTCCTAAAAGAATGGGGATAGTCGAACCAGAGAACACGTTAGTCATGTTGAGACACCTTATCGAACTTTTTCTCTCTTAAGGAACGTGCCATTTCTACTAAGAAATGAAGAACACGTGGGTCAAATGGAGTTACACAGTTAACCCTATGGGGATGCGTATAACTATTGAATAATTTATGGATTGCAATGAGAAAGCTGGGATTGGGATCAAAGAGATATGGTATGGTCCAATCTTATTTCTAGATTTTGAAAGTAAACTTCTACTTATAGCCTCTCAAGACAAATAGAAAAGACATTAAATGAGATGTGCTTAAAATCTCACAAGGAATCAAGATGGGAAAGTGCAATAGATAAGCTCATAAATATTGCAGACATTTAAACTCCGAAGAAGAATAAGAAAACAAACTTATGAGTTAGCCAAGAACTCAAAGTTGGAATCTTTACTCAAGACTATCATAGACAAAAGACCCTTTGCTGAAATCACTAATCAAGATGTCCTTAAGAATTTAATTAAAGAGGAGAGACTGACATTTCAAGACAAGGAAGTACAGAGAATACTCAAATTTTTCAAAAAAGGGTTATTTCTTCAATTAAAACCAAAAAAGGATTACAAGCGAGGCAAGAAGTAATTATAGAGAGAGGCAAGAAAGTTTATAACTCATGAAGATCCTCTAATATATGATCACATAACCAAGTATCGCAAGCGCCACACATGTTAGGACGCTCACCCTCTAGAATGATTCTACGAGAAATGTTGACCCTGCACCAGATCATTACTTGTACTTATGTTTGATCAATCAACACTTATTAGTCGGATGTTAGTGAGTCGGAGTCTTGATAAGTCGGATTTTGGTCAATCGGATGTAACTGTTATAATTGCCAGAAGTTCCTATTTAAAGGTCATGTTGGTTCACGCGAGTATGTAATTCGCTGAAATGGAAGTTGTTCTTGAAACAAGATGAATCAAACTGTGTAGTCTCTTTCTCTATAACTCATGTTTGTTCATCAGTCTGCTGTGTCAAAAATGGTAAATGGTGAAATGCTGATGAGTTGAATGTGTTTGGTCTTGTTTAACTCTGTCTTTGGTGTGTGTGACATATGTCAACACCTAAGTTCTGTGTGTGCTAATGAATCCCAACATGAAACAGCTTGAGTAATTTCTCGGGTATGAGCTGACAAGAGAAAAGTACCTCTAAGAGGAAGACTCCAGATGGTATTGAGGTAAATCTTGGAATGGGGAATAAACTGCACAAGTAAGAACAACCTTTTGGAGAACCCAGGATCTCGTGTACTTTTGATGTAGTAGTATCGAGGGCCAAGTCCCAGCGCCTTTGTAACCATAGCAAGCCTGGTATTGTTGCGAAAATGGTCTCTACCTCAGAGAGTCACTCTTGTGAGATGTCGCCATGTCTTCCATATCGTCTGATCGACACAAGAATTTGACTGAGAAAAGAGGAGATCTTTGTATCGCTCTAAGAACTGTCTTTTAACTGCCTCATCTGCACTCTACAAGTGAGAGATGCATATAGGAAGAACCATGTCTTCTTGCCAAGACGCCATCAGATAAGAAAATGGCTAAGTTACAAGAGAGTGAAGATTGCAAAAATAAGAGGATAACAAGTGCTGATAAAGAAGGGATTACCAATAGCTTTTAAAGAGGAAGTAGCATATTGAAGAAGCCACAAACACAATGACTTATTCAAGAAGATAGCATATTAAGAAAGATTCCTTATGACTCCAATATTCTATTAGCAAATTTTTGGGGATGAAGAAGTGTAAGAGAGAAGTCAAGTTGAAAGCTTTAACAAGAAGTTAAGTCGCAAGACGTATCCAAGAAGCTTCATCAATTACGTATTTTATTCGAGTTGAGGACAGATCTTTCTTTTTTGTTGGGGAGAGATGCTGCCTTCAATAGACTCAAAGACCTCTTGACTAGTAGTCGTGTCCTTATCAACCTTGACTAATTCACTCCTTAGCTCTTCTATACCTGAGGAAGTATAGATTTACTGACCATCTAAATACCCTAAAGTTACTGACCATCTTTATAAGTTGACCAAAGATTGAGTCTGTCTACTCTCTAAAGCATGTCCCGAGGTGAGGACAACTCTTTCTTTTTGTTGGGGAGTTTGTAAGATCCCTCCCTAAACCCTAGAGCCATTCAGAACTTTTTTCAACCTAGAAAATAATTTAGAAAAAGCAAGACCGACAAAGAAGTCATGTGGACAACGAGACTTTACTCCAAAATGAAAAGACAAGGATATTTTGGATAAGAAATTACGTCATCCCTATATTTTTCCAAAAAGATTAAGATTATTTTTATACTTCTTTGTCAAAAATCCGTGTGGGAATTGATCTAGATCGGGAACTGGGAGAAAAAGGGACTAACTTGATTGAAAGATAAAGTTAAGAAATAAGAACTAAGAAGAAAATTGGGGTCCAATAGGAATTAAGAAGAGAATTGGGGTCCAATAGCATTTGAGAAGAGAAATGGGGTCCAATAGCAATTGAGAGGGGAATTGGGGTCTAATAGGATTTGAGAAGAGGATTGGGGTCCAATAGGATGTGAGAAGAGAATTGGGGTCCAATAGGAATTGAGAAAAGAACACCCACCATTTCCTTTATAAGCACCCCCTCTCCTTTGTAATTTTACACACACATTATTGGTAAGCTACTTGCATACTTGCCATGCTCAAGATTATGCTCAAGTAAAATCAAGGTCTCCATTAAACCTTGCTCTCGTTCTCTCCCTCTCTTGAAGGCCAAATCATTGAGGGTTTTGTGAAGAAGCTCCTCTCTTCTTCCTCTTCATCCTAAATCCCTTTCCTTCCTCCTTGAGCCTCACATCTCTTCAAGAAGACTTCAACCCCACTTCCCTCTTGTTTAGCGGAGGTAATCTTCATTTCTAGTAGGATTAATTAATCCATGTGTTTTAATACTAGAAAGGTTTATGTGCATCATTTTAGGTTTAAGCTTTAATGGTAACCTTGGAATTAGGGTTAAGTATAAATGGTAGTTATGCATCATAAAGTTAAGCTTCAAAGGTATATTTGCACTCGTAAACTAAGCTTTAATGGTAACTTTGCACTTAAGTGTAAGCTTTAGTGACTACCTTGCATTTTTTAAGTTTAAGCTTTAATGGAAACCTTGCAATTAGGGTCAAGTGATAAGAGTATCTATGCATCATAAAGTTAAGCTTCAATGGTAGATTTTCTCTCGTAAGCTAAGCTTTAATGGTAACTTTGCACTTAAATGTAAGCTTTAGTGACTACTTTGCATTTTTAGGTTTAAGTTTTAATGGACACCTCGCAATTAGGGTTAAGTGATAAGAGTATCTATGCCTCATAAAGTTAAGCTTCAACGTAGATTTGCACTCGTAAGCTAAGCTTTAATGGTAACTTTGCACTTAGATGTAAGCTTTAGTGACTACCTTGCATTTTTCGGTTTAAGCTTTAATGGAAACCTTGCAATTAGGATCAAGTGATAAGAGTATCTATGCATCATAAAGTTAAGCTTCAAAGGTAGATTTTCTCTCGTAAGCTAAGCTTTAATGGTAACTTTGCACTTAGATGCAAGCTTTAGTGACTACCTTGTATTTTAGGTTTAAGCTTTAATGGAAACCTCGCAATTAGGGTTAAGTGCTAAGTGTATCTATGCATCATTAAGTTAAGTTTCAAAGGTAGATTTTCACTCTTAAGCTAAGAATTAATGGTAACTTTGCACTTAAGTGGAAGCTTTAGTGACTACCTTGTATTTTAGGTTTAAGCTTTAATGGAAAGCTCGAAAACTCCTAAATTATAGGATGACTTTCTAGCTTCTAAAATGGAAAGCTAGGCACCATAAAAAAAGAGTAGTTGCCTAATCTCGATAGAAGTAGTTCAATTTTTGGTATTGAAGAGTATTTGTAAAAGTTGTCAATTTCAAGTTTGTTTGCAAATACGGGATGGGGGAGATAGGGGATAACTTCGCGGAATTGACCTCCGTGTTGTTTTGAACTGAAAACTCTACAAGCTTCCATGGAGATGTCCCATGGATGGCAAAGGATTGCAAAAACCTGGGAATCGACAAAACGGGGATTGAACTTAAAAAGTTGGCATTTTTGAAGAGACATTGACCATCAAATGCCTATGGAAAAAACTTGCTTGTATTTTCTAAATAAACTTGGCTGGTAGATAATTAATGAAAGTAGGAATTAAGGTTGATAAATAAATGAACCTGAAAATTACCAACTAGGAGTTAAAAAGGAATCTCGAGAGGTGATAGGGATAGCCCATTGCAAAACATAGATTTAACTAGGAGTTTTGAAGATTGTCTGGAAATGACCGGAAACCAAGATGGATCTTCTTGGGGTCAATTGATTGAAAGGCCAGCCCATTGAGAGGATTCTCTTGGGGAACTTGACGGAGATTGGCCCTTTTCGGCTAGGGCAGCGTAACCGGCAAGTTGTTATACGTAGATCATTCATGCCCAAGGGATAAGGGATGAAACGATTTGTTTTATTTTTGCGGAGCCGGGTGAAGTACCCGCGGTATTTTATTGGAAATCGGCCATAATCCGGGTATGGCCTGATGCCAATAGTTGGATGAGAAGGTCATGCTTAGGGAGGATGATGTGAATTTAATTAAGAAAATTTGTTCGACTTGGTTGCTTAAAAAGGAACTGGAAAGGCTACGAATATAGGGGCTATCCTATGCATCTGTCACCAGATGGTGCTATACCTCTCGAAATAAAATGCTTAGGAAGGAATGATTAAATTACTTGATGAGCCTTTCCCAAACACTTAATTCTGGGAAATATTGTGAAGGTGCTGTCATTTTGATGGCTTGTAACTGATTATCTTGGCTTGAATGGGGAGGCAAGATGAATTGGTTGAAACTAAATGTGCTGCATGATTAGTTAGGAAAGTACTAATTATAGCAAATAAAGGAAAGAAAATGAATTAAAAGTTTTTAAATAAAGATCTGGTGGGAACATCCAGATGAATTTCTCTGAATGAGGGTATGCAACAAATTGCATGCTGCTTGTTGTTTGATGATGTCTATTAACCCTCGTGGCTCACGGACACCCTATCGCCTACGACGGACACTGTAACCGTATTATTTATTTAAGTAGAGTCAGGCACCGGGCTTGTCGGTCCAATAGGGAAAGGTAGAGTGATCGCCGATGAGAGGCGCACTCTAACACGAACATGCTAGGGTTAGTTGGCTAAGCATGGGCGCCCAAGTGTGAATGGGGTGAGCTCACATAAAAGCCAATTAAACCTAAAATTGAGTCATTCTCTCTCATTGTGCAATAGAAGCTGCTCTTGCTCCATCTCCACCTTCTCCTTCACGATCTGCTTGTGTGTGTGCGTGTGTGTGTGTGTGTGTGTGTGTGTGTGAGAGAGAGAGAGAGAGAGAGAGAGAGAGAGAGAGAGAGAGAGAGAGAGAGAGTGAGAGTGTGTGTGCGATCGAGCATTGTGGCGGCACGATGGCGGCGAGGCGGTTGAGTGCGGCGTAGCGGCATCTCCCTCTTCTTCGCGGCGAGGAATCCTCTACGGCAGGAGCATCAGGCGGTGAGTGACACACCATTGCCCTCTTTGAGCTTACTAGTTAAACTAGTTGTGTGCTTGGTGCCGTCTGCGGCTCGCACACGGTGTATCAGCAATTCCCTTGCTTCGACAGTGCGGCAAGGAGCGCACATTTTTGGCGCCGCTGCCGGGGAATAGCCCTGCACTAAGCCCAAGAGGCACTTTGTGCTTCTTGTATGAGTGGTTTGCAGTAGGAAAGAAGAGGGAGAGGAAGGCGTATTTTTTCTGCAAGTTGTTAATTCTGTTTTTCTGTTGCGCACAATTTGCATTTTCTGTTTTTCTGCTGCGTACATTTAGTATTAGTTAGACAGCTAGCAAAATTCTGTTTTTCTGTTTGCACACAGTTAGCATTAGTCACACAGTTAGCATTTCTTGCGTTTTTTTGCATTTTCTGTGCTTTCACTACACAGTTCTGTGAAGTTTCAATTTCTGCATTTTCTGGAAAAAAAAAAACCGGGAAAAAAAACATGAGCGAGGGGGAGGTTAGATTTTCGAAAATAAAAAACGTGAGTTATAAAAACAGATGGGTTGGTTTGTATAAAAGTTAGATCGGGATCGGGATCATTTCCCCAAGCCCAAGCCCAAGTCCAAGCCCAAGCCCATGCCCAGGCCCAGGCCTCAGTCCTATGATATATACTAGACTCACTCTTATATATATACCCTACCTCCTCAAGAGGGAATGAGAGCATGTGGGACAAGTCCTCCACTCTCCTCCCTTCTCTTCCCACTTGCACCTTTAGACTTGCTATTTGGAGCCTAGTTCCCCAGCTAGGAAAAGACTGTTTCGGGCTTTTCTGGAGCAAAATAGAACCAAACGGTGGGCTGTAAAGCACAGCGCGTCCCTCCTAGCAATACGCTCATTTCGAGCTATCACACGGCCCATTCCACGATACGCTCTAAAAAATATAGCAAAAAAACAAACAAAAAACACGCTAAAAACTAGTCACAAGGCCTCCTAGAGCAGCTTTTTGACACCTTAGGGTATCAAAAGCACATGCACTTACGCTCTGGGCGGGTGCTAGAACACGAGCATATTGAGGGTTCCTCTGTTCATACGAACACCCATTACCCATCCACGATAGGATCTAGACCCTCAGCGGGGACACAAGGTAGCACCACCCAAGACCCTAAAATAGCCGCTAGTGATTCCTCCTCCGACTCAGAAATCATGGAAGCATACCCTACCCAAAACACTGAGAGAGAAGGCCATGCACCTCCCGAAGCTCCACAGCCTAGTACTGGTATGTTTAGCCGTTTCATGGAAACATTAGGTAGAGCTACTCGCTCGGAACCTGATGCAAATGAAGCACATGAAGGGGGTGGGGAAGTGGACTCTCCTTTCACATCGCACGTGGACCCCACACCCCCAAAGAGTGTCCATGTGGATATCCTGCCAACTTCTTACCAAGAAGGCCCTGTTGAGCTGCCTCCTTCAGAAGTTCCCTCTAGAGTACCGTTGGTGACAAGTAAAACCACGGGGAGCAACATTGCTTCTACCTCACAAGAAACCGTTAACACATCGACTCTAGAAGGATTGTTCATTAATGATCATTGGACATACGACCTCCACACTGAGGTGTTGACGGATCTACACTCTGGCCACGCCTACCATGTAGGATGGATAGAGATTGTACAATCCACCTCTAGTGCCACGAGCATCGAAGATCAACAGAAAATGATCTGTAATGTTATCCATGGCATTATTCAATCAGAAAGGCAAAACCGAGGGATAAATATACTCTCAACTGGCCCCATGAGATTTCTGGATACGAGCAAGGCTCAACAGCCTACTCTATCACAAATGGAGACTCCTCTAATGAGCCCCATGGACCCATCTTACGTCATTTCACCTGGGGTCTCTATGCAATCTGAGCCTCCGAGCGACAACTTTAGCTTCCCTAACTTGGCTCAACCCTCTATTAAGGAAAACACAGTGCTCACTCCAGGGATAAGCCTGACAGAGAATGTACCAATGACATCTACGGTTAGCGCAATGCCACTACCTAGTGTTGTAGTACCTAATATGGGGCCTCGACCGTATGTGCCTCTAGCCCCTTATGCACACATGGCCCCCACACCTCCAATTGTACCACTTGTTTATGCTCCTCGAGTGCCGCTCCCTAGCCCTTATCCGAGTGGACCTATGCCCGGTTATGTTCCATATCCTGCATCATCCACACATATGCCAAGACCGGTACCCGTCCCTCTCCCACATATGATTCCAAGAGTACCTCCACCGGCCCTACCTCCTCACATAGGTGACTTGGCAGCGTTTGCTCAAACCATAGGTCGATCTATCGTGGAAAATATGCGTCATGCATCTGATAGAGAGCCTAGAAGTAAGGCAGTACAAATTGCCAAACTCACGCAAAAATTCAATGGGGACGAAGATGCTAGAAAACACATTGAAGTGTTTGAACAAGTATGTGATTCCTTAGGGGAATGCAACGAACTACATAAGTGCAATGCCTTAAGCTTGACATTAAGTGGGAAGGCTAGAGATTGGTATAGAACCCTAAGGGTGGACGAGAAAACAATCTACCCTACCCTTCGAAGGTTGTTTCTAAAGGAGTACATACGAGAAGGTGTGCTTTGGGGTGTAGCATCTCAGCTACAGAAGGCCGAACGTAAGGAAGGAGAGTCAGTAAGGGACTTCATTAGTCGTCTAAAGCACTTAAACTCTCGCTGCCCTGTAAATGAGCGCTTCAACAATAACCAACTGCTTGATCGATTCATTCGAGGGTTGAGGAATGAAGGAATCTATAATGGACTAGTGATTAGAGGTATCACAACCTTGGAAGATGTCACTGCCAATGCAATCCAATTAGAGGACAACTTGATGATAGTAGGCATGAGGGTGTCTACTGACACGAGATCCACTAGCTCACAAGCCATTGAGTATGAACCCATGACTGCAAAGCCCATTGCCAATGAGCCAAAGGTATTTGAGACATTCTTGACAGACCTCACCAAGGCAATCCAAGAGTCTCTTAAGGATAATCGACCCCCTCAAAATAGTCACATGTATCCAAGAAGGGAGCAACAATGGTGTTCCATTTGCTCAGGTCCACATAGCACTAGTGAGTGCCCTACGTTTAGAGTAAAATTTAATGGAACTTGCAACGCATGTGGTAGGTATGGTCACCAAGCTAAGGATTGTTTAATGATCAAACGTATTATGGCAAATAGACCACCTGTAGCCTGGACGGATGCACCTCGAGCTCCTGTATTGATGCCTGCTCCACCTGTTGAGAAACTACCGCAACACATGGTCCCTAGATCTCAAAATGTTGTACAAGCTACACTACTACCACCTCTTGTGCTAGGACCGCAGCCCCCGCATCCAAGAGTCGCCTCTATGAACCAAGTGGGTTGCGAGCCATCAAATGCTTATGCAGATGGCTGTGAGGAGGAAATAGACACTAGTATTGCCTACGGACTTAATACATTGGAAGAGTGTCCTATATACTACATGGAAGATTGTTGGGGGCAAGTCAAGCCGGTTTATCAAGCTGCTGCTCTTGCATCCAGAGGTCAAAATATCAACACCCAGGCTAGGAGGCCACCTCTTCAATGCTACGAGTGTGGTGGACCACATCGGGCAGCGGAGTGCCCTATTAGGCTGCAAAAGAATGCTGCACAGATGCAAATGAATCAAGGGAGCACGTCTGCAATGCCAATACTCACATGTAATCGTTGTGGCATAGATCACTTGATTGCCCAATGCCCCTATAACCCAAATGCGCCTAAAATCACACCCCTAAATTTGGTCAAAATTGCTAGTGTGACATCGCCAATATCACCCGTCGCACCCGCTTATGCGATTACACGGTCCATGCTTCAAGGGCCAGGCCATATCCTCGAAGAGAGAGATACCGCGTCAGTTATCCAAGCAAAGAAAAAGAAGACGCGAAGGAAGAGGTCGCAGAATACGGGAAATTCAAAGCCAAGTTCCAAAACAAACATAGGAATAGGAGATGACCCCGTGTATATGAATGACCTCGAGCATGATTCAGATTCAATCGAGACAATGGAGACTAGAACCAATACCACAAAGGGAAAGACCGACAAAGAAAACCGTAACATGGAACCAAATGAAAACCGAATAAGAGAAAACCATAAAGAGCCTCTGAAAACACAACAAGTGTTTCCAAATCCAATCCAAGACCCCCAAGATAAACCACAGGGGCAAAAAGGGAAGAATCGTAAAAAGAAGATTGGGACGTATCCAAACCCAGTAGACGAGATTGAGCAGGTGAAACATCTAAGAGGTTTAGTGGAGGAGACTCAAAGGAAACTAGAACCAGAACCCATGCATGTCAAAATTCATGACACAGTGTTTTCCACGCAAGTTCATCCACCCCACATGAACCATAGACCGTTAGCCATATCTAGTATCATCCAAGAAGGGAGTGAGGATGGGGCATCAGAAAGTGAGCATACAGCTTTCTTGTTGGAAAGGATGTTTAACGAAGGAATACCTGATCCCATTGAGGAATATGAGATCCCATCCTCACCAGTTCCTAGTCAAGGACCTACACCCTGCAAAATGCCAATGAATGTTGCCAAACTAGTGGACTTCATGTCTTCTGAGGTCCGAACCACGATCATAGCAAAGCTGTATGGAGATCCTGAGTTATTCCTTACACTTCGAGCATTCCTTAACGGAGAGCTACGAAAGGGATTACCGCAGTTTGCGCAACCAAATAGGCCTGACTCGATTATGATTGATGAGGAAAATCATGTGCAATCACTTGACTTAGATGGACACGAGTCTGTGATCGAGGTACCCATTAACGAATTAGGGCAGTATTTTGAAGGCGACGAGTCTAATGCGACCCTACCCATCACTACCAAGGGATTAACTATAAAGGGAATTCTTGATGGTGGTGCGGGAGTTAGCATCGTTACAAAAGATTGTTGGGAATCCATGGGAAAACCCCGCCTCAGTGTTACTAACATTGTGGTAAAGATGGCAAATGGTACCATAGCCAAACCTATGGGGATGCTCAAGGATCTTAAGATCAAAGTTCTAGGACACAAGGTAGGACACACGTTCATTGTAATGGATTTCTCTAAACACCTTATGTCATATGAAATGATTTTAGGACGACCATTCATGAGGGAAGCACAAATGGTTCATGATTGGTCTAAAAATCATGTCTATTTGCAATTCCAAGACTCTGTCCTTAGAGTGGATTTGGTGACTGGTAAGGTACACCCCTTAGGAAGTAAAACCATTATTGATCATCGCTCTAACACCACAGTTCACTCGGCCCCACTACAATATTGTTACACTTGTAAGAAGGATACAGACATTGGCCAAGATTCTCCTTACATGGATGTGTTACCGGGTATGACGGAATCAGACAACGTAGACTGGGTACACCTAGCTGCAACCATAGATACCTGGGGAAATAGAGGAACCACTTGGGTCACACCAGAGGGGGAAGAGGTACCACAAATTGCACCTCTGAACATGATAAGTGCCATACATGCATCTTCTGAGGGCAAGGCAATTGTGGACCAATCTGACAGTGACACAGATAGCTCAATAGAAGACTTTGACCAACACGACTTGGACACTGACTCCCAGAGTGAAACGGATTCTGAATCTCATGAATTAGAGAGTGGAGCAAGTTCAGAGTCAAAAAATTCGGAAGGACCGAGCACATCAACCGATGATAGCTCCCCTGAGAGTGAAGAGGACACCAACGAGGACTCCTTTAGTGAGCCAGATCTAAATGCAAATCAAAAGCAGGTCTTAAAAAACTAGGTCTCAAAACTTCTAGGACATGTTTATAAGACCAAAGCACACAGGCTTACTATCTCAAATCTCACTTTAGGTCAAGTAAAAAAATTGTGATTATTTACAGCAGTGAGTTTTTGACCTAGTCGTTTTCGACCCAGAATGCATCTAAATGCTTGGCAATGATGCCCCAATACCTCGTCTATACTTAGTTTTTGATTTTTAATTGTAAATTCCTACTTATGATGAAATTAGGCCACGCATCGGCGATGCCAAAAGCTACAAAATATCGTGAAATGCTTACATCAATGCGTAGAGCTCTTACTTGTGGTTGCAACACAACAGACGCGACTGCAATGTGACAATTGGGGAGGCAGTAGGAAGCGCGAGAAGAAGAGAAGTGAGTGCCATTAGCTCACACTTTGGTTCTATTATCCAAAACTTATCAAAAACTTACAAAAATTAGCTTTTATACCTTAGCCAAGGTTTTTGGTGGTCAAAACTAATAATCTGGAGCTCTAACTAAAAACATGTTGATACAATCTGGAAGCTTGTAGCCACGGCTCATCAATTACAAAGTTTATCCGGAAAATAGGAGTTACAATATTCTCGATTAATCAAAATAATAAATGTTTTTACAATGAGAGCTCCGAAAAATGGTATCCGAGTTAGCTTGCTGCTAACATTTCCCCCTTCTCGCCCGTATCGTCCCTTGACACAGCTTTATGGGCTGAAATAATCTTCGGTTGATGGCGGCTGGTGAGGCGGTCTTTAAGTGCATGAAGTGCTTTCTCATATCTCAATCTTCTTTCTTTGTCAGGAACCTGCAAGAACTGCATGGTGACCCTGTTTTTGAGCTCAATGGTGGCTGAGTAGCCTACAAATCTAGAGGTTAAGTTTTTGATCACTGGCCCAAATCTTTGTTCGCCAAGTGAAGAACCCTGTAGAGAACGCTTCCTCAAACGCCAATATATTTTTAGATGGCAAGAACATGCACCGAGCGTAGAAGCCATAAAGGCCTTATTTGGAAGGTTGGCCGCTTAGGTCGTAGCAAAGACCCTTATTGCCCTCAAGGAATGACATCCACGGTGCTCCTGCTTACTCTGGCTCGTGAAAAGCTTCAATGCATGTGAGCAGCATTCAGTAAATTTTATAGAGCATAACACACATGAGAGATCAGGGAGACTTTTGAAGAATGTCATGGCGCCCGTTAGGGTTTTCACCATGTATTCCTCCATCGGTGTTCCCTTTTCTGGAGCTGGCAATATTGGATAATTTAGCCACGTACGCCGCTTCTTAGTCATTGTTTCATGTGCTTGCCATGTCCTTACCCGTGGTATAGGACAAAAGGTTGGGTCTTTTAGAAGTGCTGCAGGTGCTCTTGTGAACAGAATCAAGTATCATGGATTCTTGTTCAACCAACTCTTTCTCCACTTGGGGTGGGGCTACCTCTGCGCCTTTTGCCTGCATGTCTTTGTATAATCTTTCTTTGACATGTAAAAGCTCTACCTTGATCAAGGGATATGACAGTGATTGTTGATGCCATTGTGCATTGATTTGGTTGGGAATGAGTTGAGTAACATTGATTGAATGGAGAACTCTCAACTCCCAATCCATCACTGCTTTCCATTGTTCATCTGTCTCCTGGGCAACCTGCTCCTTGAGTGCATCTTCTTTAGATTTTGACAGTTGGACCATTGGCACTTGCTTAGCATCTGTTATTGGTACCTGGAAATCTTCCTCTCCTCCTAGCCCTTCTGCAAGCTGTGTTTCCATCTGAGCGAAAGAGACTGAGGGGATTTCAATGCTTGGTTGCTCTGAGGTACTAGCTTCTTCTTGCGTCTCTGGCTGTCCATCTCATAGTAGCTGATTGACTCGCTTGAGCTATGCTATCTCCTTGAGCATCTGTTCTTTCCTCTGTACCCGCATCAATGGAAGGTCTCTTCACTGTGACTGCTCTTGCTTTAGCTCAAGTTTAAGGTCTTTATTCTTCTTTTCCAATGCTTTATATACTTCATCGGTACCTTTGATCGAGGCAACTGCGGGATTTTCCCTTATCTGTCGCAAAAAGGTTGCCTGATCATTGATCCTTTGCTCTGAATATTACAGTGAAGCATTCACTTTGTCAAGTTGCACTTGGATCTTTTGTATTGACAGAGTTGTAGTTAAGAGTTCATTGGTAACCTCTGTCAGCTATTCATCTTTGGTCTTGCAAGCATCTGATAACTTTGTGAGAAGTTCGCCCAGTTCCTCCATTCCTTTTGTTGCTTCTCTTTGGCCAGCTGGTGTTGTTCAGCTTCAACTCTTAGCTCTTGGATTTGTCTATGCAGATCAGAGATGATATTCATCATGTCCTCTAACTCTTGTTAGAGAGCCTCTATCACCATCTCCAGCTCTCTAGCCTTAGCACTGTGGCTAAGTACTGCTATTCACATTTTCTCAATCATCTCTTGCATCTATTTTGCATATTCATTAACTTGCAGGATGACTTTGTCATTAGTGTGCCAGTCTTCTTGCTCTGTGAGCTGCCTAGATGTTTCAGCAGTCTCTGTGTGTGGGGCTATGGTGGCTGTTTGTGGTAGCAACACGGGTTCTACCTCTCCTTGCGGCTATGCGGTTGCCTCAAGTACTTTGTCTTCCTGAGGCTTCATGAATGCCTCGGCCATTTCCTGTTGGGTGGTTGTAGATGGGGTGGTTTCTATTTCTGTTGCCTTGGGGTGCTCAAAATTGGATGCCTTCTGTGGTTCAGGACTTGCTGCCCTTTGGGGTTCTGGCTCCTCTTCTTTGGCTTGCTTGCCCTCAGTGGGTCTAACTGTTGGTGAAGGTGGAGGGCTTGGCATGGGGTGGTCTGCCTGTTCTGCAGCGGGTGAGACAGGCTTAGGATACATTTCCTTCTGAGAGTGATGTGCCTCGTCCTATGCAGTAGCCTCCGCTTGAGTTTGTTTTTCTAATGCTTCTCTTGCTTTTCTTTTGACCTCTTGAGCTTCTTTTAGCTTGAGTGCTTCTGCCTCTGCATACATTCTTTCAAGAAAATCAATGGGGTCCTCTGCTTCTTTCCTTGCAGGGTTCTTTGTTCTAGGTCCCTTTACCTCTTTTGGAAACCACTTTTCCGGGTTCTCTCCTGTAGCTTGGCGGCTTCTTTTGTAGGTTTGTTTTTCCCTTTCAAACCTCGCCTTTTTCTGCTGAGGTTCCTCTTGGTGTGCGGTCACTGCTTTTTTCTTCATCTCTTCTATTCTGGCTCACCATTCCTTGTTGTCTGAGCTTTCATTGCTATGTGCTTTATGAGAGCTTTTTGTCGACTCTTCATCAGATTTGTAAACTCTCTTTGTCGAGTGGGTGGTCCTTGGAGATGGCCCTGCAGACACAATCCATGTGTTCTGATATGGGGCAAGTGGAAAATTTTCTACCATGCCGATAGCATGGTAAGCTATTCTTGTTAGTACTTTAGGTGCACTCAGATATGTGATCTTACCATCTTTCTTGGTACCCTTCAGCGTTGATAGCACATAATACGCGTGATCAATGGGTTGTATGGTTGTCGACTTCAACACTTGTGTGAATGTAGTCACAAGTGCATGATTAGGTGTTGTGTACCTTGGCAGTCTCTTTGCTAGAAAATGGAAGTGTTGGTGATACAACCGTGCTGGTTCTTCCACTTGGCTCTGGTTGAGGCCAGTAAAGGTTGCCGCAACAGTCTCCTTGGTAAGGATGCCTGCTATCTTTCTGTCTCAAGCCCTCATTGTCATCCCTTCTGTCGGCAACTTCACAGCCTCGGCCACAATTTCCTTTGTGATCACTACTTCGACTTTCTGCCCTTGTTGGTCACTAATTTGGGCTGATTCGTCTTCCTTGATTGTAGACAAGAGGCTTTTTGAAAGTCTATACCACACGGTTCTTGATCGTAGAATTCTTTGAGTCCGAGCCTTCTGTTAGCTTCTTTTGTGTCTGGCTTCTCCGCAACATCATATATCTCTTTAGGTAGTAATTGCATCCCTACTTGATGTCCTTCTTCACATTTAAACCTACCTGTGAAAACTGTGGTGTTGTTTTCTTCAAGCTGTTCTATGGATAGATATGTTGCTTTGGCTGTCTTTACTGAATTGGGGTCCAGTTGGTAGGGTGGTAGCTCTTGCAGCTTCTCTTTTTGAGAGATCCTCTTCTTGGCCTTCTCTGCAGCTTGCATTGCTCATGTTAATAAGTGAATATAGAGCAAAGTTAGACATTTTTTTCCATTTCCGCTCTGAAATGTCCTTCAGTCTAAATTGTTGACAAATTGAGTCCAATTTGCTTCAAATCAATTTTTGAACATGCATAGATGCATAAAAACATGTAAAGATCAAAATCATAAAGTCCAAGCAAAAATTTACAACAAAAGTAAATAATTGCGATTATTTACAGCTGATGAATTTTTCCAATTTTTTGCAATTTTGGCATCATAGGCTTGAAATATATATCCATTAGATACTCTAAATGAAGTGTGGGCTCATTTGAGTACACATGGTGAAAATGGTGCCAGATTTAGGCTTTCCGTCTCTAAAACAGTAGATATAAGGGGATTTTGAGATTTTGAGCTCCAAATTTGTTCAAACTTGGTCAGTGGGCTTGGGACATCATATGCTTTGGTCCCATGAAGTCAAAGTTACAAATTTTTTCCATCTTGGCAAAAAAATAAATAATCGCGATTATTAACTTTTTCATCAAAATGAACATTTTTTGGTGCAACTTGGTTCTAAGCATGATGTAGCTGTGTATGAAATATGAGGTGATTTGGATCAAAAAGTGTGACAGATAACTCAAAATTTGCATTTCAAGGACTTCTTTGCATTTTTTGATAATTTTCCAAGTTATCATTGATCATTTTGGCTCATACTTGAAATGTGGCATGTAATAGGTGTGTACAAGTGATAGATGAGGTGACGCTACCATTTTCAAGCCAAAAAAATGCAAAAGTAAATAATCGCAATTATTTACAACAGTCAACTTTTTTTTGCTAAACGTTTTTTTGCTAAACTTGTCAAATTTTGACCCAAACATATTCCATACACCTAAAACAAGTCCTAAATTGAATTTGGTAAAGTTTTGTCTTGTCAGCATCACTTTGTGCTTTGTCGACTCTGAATTCATCCATTTTTATGACTAAATGGCCTATGGAGTTGGTTAGTCAATTTTGAGTCTATGGACTTGTCCGCTACATAGTCCTGAAGCAACCTATCCAGTTTTGGCCCATTTGGAGTCAGTTTGACTTCTATGTCAAATTTGACGCTTTGTAGCCTTCGAGTCGTTTTTCTCTTTTCGAGGGCTTGCCTTGATTGTTTTTATGAATTCAACCATATAGATTGTATCTAGACCTAGTTTATAAGCTGTCTGTGGAGTCAATTCTGGCATCTGCTAAAAACCTAGCTATTTCTATTGTTACCATATACATGTGGTAGTGATGTGTGTGAACACACTAGGACCGCTGGGGCATTTTGTCCCTCTTTAGGAGGTTTTTCCCCCCGAGCATTTTATATACGCCCATCACTCTAGGGCTATCTCTCTTTCCATTGCACACCAAGTAACACACTCTCTATTGTGTGCCTTGAGCTTCCTTCGTCTTCTCCAAGCTGTGTGCATTTCTCTGCAACCCTAATTCCGACAATTGGTATCATAGCAGGTTACATCCTCCCGGGCTTAGTCGCCAACTGCTCCAACTCATGCCTGCTCACTTTCTCCGATTACAGTGAGGTTTGGCGAGCATCGCAGGTCTGCTCAAATTTCAGATTCGGGCTCATTTCGGCCTCCGTTTCCACTACAGGTAGTATTGCACATGCTATTTTGTCATTTTGTGCAGAATTTTTGTCAGTACCATTTTTCACATAATAGGTGCCTTATAGTCTTCTAAGGTTTGTGCTATATAGCACCTATTGTTCTCGCTTTGTTTCTCCTCTTTTCGGGCAGTTTTCACATCAGGTGCAACATTTACCATGGCTGACAACAACACATATGTGTTCAAGATGTTTGCTGCTGAGGACAGGTTGGATGGGGACAATTACCCTATGTGGGCTTACATGATGCAACATGTTCTTGTGTCAAAGGGTGTCTAGAATATTGTGTAGGGCATTGATGTATGTCCTGCTTCTGGGGATGCAGGCGATGTTGAGGATGTTGCAGGTCTTGTTCCAAGGATTGCTGCTATTAGAGTTGTTTTGCCTATGGTAGAACAAGCTTGTTGGGATGTAAAGGATGCATAGGCTCATGCATTGATTGTGTTGTCTGTGAAGCGCACTATTGTTCCTCACATCCGTTCAACAAAATCTGCAAAACAAGCTTGGGATATTTTGGCTGGTCTTTATGCAAGTCGCAATGAGGCTAAAATTGCTTTACTGCGTAAAGAGCTGGAGTCGAAGATTTATGACCCAAGGAAATCCAGAAGTTGTCAAGGTTGATGCATTATGCACATTGCTGTTGCAAGAGTCACTTTCCAGAAAAAACAGGACTAGACAATGTGCATTTGAACACGCTTTTATTGCTTCTCAAAGAAAGGGTGGTAACAACAATGTAGCCACTTCTTATGGTTCTGCTGCGAGTGACAAAACTTCTGTTCCCAATGCTTTTGTTGGCAACACTTTTTCTGGCAATTCTGGTGATAAGGGAAAAAAGAAGATGCGTTGCCATTATTGTAAAGCTAATGATCACTTGATCAAGCAGTGTCCTAAGTTGAAGGCAAAAGAGGCCAAGAAGAAAGAGGGTGGTTCCACTGCCAATGCTGGTTCCACTACAAATGCCGCCGTTGTTGAGTCTTCTGTGAAAGGAGACTGTGTTGTTGATGTTGATGCAGAATGGTCTTTTAGTGCAGAGTGCACTTACAATCTTGATGTCCATGATGCATGCTTGTCAGTTGCTGCAGATTCACATGTGTGGTATTTTGACATTGGTGCTACAAAGCACATTACCTCACATCATGAATTGTTCACCTCTCTCGAGTCTGTCCCTCATGGGAATTCAGTCACTTGTGCCAACAATGCCTCTTATCTGGTTCAAGGAGTTGGAAAGATTGTGCTTACTGTTGCAAATGGCAGTTCCTTCACACTTGTTGATGCACTTTATGTACTTGGGATCAAGAAGAATTTTTTGTCTCTATCTGCACTTGCTAGACTTGGACTTGTAGTAAAATTTGTGGATGAAAGATGTACAATTCATGATCTTAGTTTTGGTGATGAGATAGTTGCATCTAGGCTTTTGTGCTGTGGGTTGTATACGCTCACTTTGTATGACAAGTGTGGACAAAATTTTGCAATTGCTGTTGCAGATTCAAGGGCTATTTCAGATGAAAAACTTTGGCATGCACGTTTTGGTCATCTGAATTTTTCCAGTTTACTGCGTTTGCAAAAATCTGATATGGTTGCTTCTTTGCCGCCTCTTGAAGCACCTGTCAAACATGTTTGTGAAGGCTGTATTTTGGGTAAGATGCAGCGTTCTAAGTTTCCAAAGGATGGTTCAGTTTGGGCCACATGTAGGCTGCAGCTTGTGCATAGTGATGTTTGTGGGCCCATGCAAACTCCGTCCTTGGGCAATTACCTTTACTTCGCAACTTTCATTGATGATTACTCCAATCATGCATGGGTATTTCCGCTTAAAGCGAAGTCCGAAGTTTTTATGTGCTGCAAACAATTTCTAGCTATGGCTGAAAATGTCTCAAAATGTACTATGGGCACCCACTGTTCCGATTGAGGGGGGGAGTATATGTCTCATGAATTCAACGCATTTCTGGCTAGTCGTGGGAGAAAACACCAATGTACAGTGACTTATACACCTCAACAAAATGGTGTTGTTGAGAGGAAAAACAGGTCACTTACGGAAATGGCATGATGTATGGTCAAAAGTCAAGCTTTGCCGCATTCTTTTTGGCCTGAGGCCATCATGTGTGCCACTTGTGTACTAAACAGGTGTCCTACGAAAGCTTTGCAGTCTATTACTCCATATGAAGCATGGCATGATAGAAAGCCTTCTATTGAGCACATGCGTGTTTTTGGCTGTTTGGCATATGCTTTGGTGCCACAAACACATCGCAGAAAATTGGATGATAAGTGTGTCAAATGTATTTTTGTTGGTTAAAGTACTGAAAGCAAAGGTTACAGGTTGTATCATCCGTAAACAAAACAAATTGTGGTTTCACTGGATGTAGTGTTTGTGGAAGATTTTGTTCAGCCCTTGCTGTCATGTACTAGAGACAGTAATGTAAGCTTACAAGACATTTATGACACTTTATTGCCTCTTTTCAGTGGTGGAAATACGAATGTAAGTTCCAATGAGGAAAATGTAAAGCCTATGGGGGTTTCTAAAAATGTTACAGATTAGCCTATTATTACTGATGCAGATGTACATGATGTACTTGATGAGGAAAGGGCTAAAAATGAGCAGGCTAGAGGTATGCCAAAATGGCTGGTACACACTTTTTGTGACAGTAAATTGGATGCACCTTTGTCTAGTCGTACTCGTTCAGGCTCTCCCCATGCATCTTATGCATTAGATTGTTATGCTTTGGCTATGTCTAGATTACATGATGCTGAGGAGCCTCTGTCTTTTGATGAAGCACAGAATCAAAAAATTGGATGGCTGCCATGCAATCAGAATATGATGCACTTGTAGAAAATGACACATGGACTTTATGTGATTTGACTCCTGGCAAAAAGTCCATTGGTACAAAGTGGGTTTACAAGTTGAAACGCAAGCCGGATGGTGAGATCAATTGCCATAAGGCTCGACTTGTTGCAAAGGGTTATGCACAACAAAAAGGCATAGATTATGAAGAGGCCTTTTCTCCCACTTGTCGTATGACAACTGTGTGTTTTCTATGTGCATTGGAAACTCAATTTGGTTGGGATGTACATCAATCAGACATTGTTACTGCTTTCTTGAATGGTGACATATTTGAGGAAGTTTATGTAACGCAGCCTCGTGGTTTTGTCAAGAAAAACAAGAGGACAAAGTGTGCAGTTGTAAGAAGGCTTTGTATGGGTTAAAGCAATCTCCTTGTGCTTGGTATGAGAAAGCTGACACTCATTTGGTCAAACAAGGCTTTCGTAACAGTCCAACAGAAAGCACATTGTATATAAAGCGTGAGGGTGATGTACTTCTCATTGTGGTTCTTTATGTCGATAATTTGCTGATCACTGGACCAAATGAGAGACATATCACTGAATTTAAGGCTGATTTGAATGCTACTTTCAAGATGAAAGATTTGGGCCTGTTGCATCATTTCTTGGGTATACAGTTTAAGCAGTGTGATGGTGGTATTGCCTTGTGTCAAAAAAGTTACATAGAGACATTGCTATGTAAGTTTGAACTTGAGGATTGCAAACCTATTGCCACTCCCATGGAAACAACTTTGAAGTTGAGTCTACATGATACTGGCGATCCTGCGGATTTCACTCTTTATCAAACTGCTGTTGGCTACCTCATTTATGTACGCAACACGAGGCTGGATATTCAGTTTGCAGTCTCACAGGTTAGCAGATTTATGAATAGCCCAGGGTCTAAGCATTGGCAAGTTGTCAAGAGGATTTTCTGCTACCTTAGTGGCACTTTACATCTTGTCTTGTTTTATCCCAAGGGGGGATCATTGCCGCCAGACTTACATGCTTTTTCGGACTCAGATTGGGCTGGTTGTTTTGACACGCGAGTGTCCACAAGTGGTTTTTGTTTCATGCTTCGCAATTCATGTATATCATGGTTGTTCAAGAAGCAACCTACTGTGGCCACTTCGAGTTGTGAGGCCGAGTACAGGACAGTCTTCATAGGTATGGTTGAGTGTGTATGGCTCAGATGCCTTATGACTAATTTGGGTGTTGGACAAGACATTGCCAACACTATCTACACTGACAGTGAGAGTGCATTGGCAATTGCAAGGAACCCACTTTTTCATGCTCGCACAAAGCACTATGTTAGGGAGAGGCTCTCAACACGAGAGATCATCTTGGCTTATGTGCCAACACAGGACAACCTTGCAGATCTTTTCACAAAGGCATTGTCTTGTGAGAAGCTCAAAGCTTTCCACAAAGCTTTAGGCTTACTCCCCTTTGTGGACTGATCATGTCCTTAGGCCATGGCACCTCCCTTACTCATGTGCTAGCTCTCGTTCATCGCATCACTCCAGGAGGGATTTGTTACCATATACATGTGGTAGTGATGTGTGTGAACTAGGACCGCCAGGGTATTTTTTCCCTCTTTAGGAGGTTTTTTCCCCCAAGCATTGTATATATGTCCATCACTCTAGGGATATCTCTCTCTCCACTGCACACTAAGTAACACACTCTCTATTGTGTGCCTTGAGCTTCCTTCGTCTTCTCCAAGCTGTGTGCATTTCTCTGCAACCCTAATTCCAACATCTACTTGGGACCCCCCTTGACCCCTACTGAATGGTCAACTGGTGATAAGAAGTATTCTATTATATGGGGGCATGCTAGAGTTCAAGTTTCGTCCGATTTGGTTGAGCTCACAGGTTGCTATGGTCGATTTCTGGTTGTAGGACTTCGTGCATTTCTTGGATTCTAGGGTTTTTTCTTGGGGTTTAGACTAGCTACCGACCGTACAGAATGGATCATTGATAAGTATAGAACTTACCCCTCATGCCTTGTGTGAGACGGCGCTGTAAACGGGCGACTGTGGATTCCGAGAATCGCGCGTGAAGAAGGTCAAAAGGTCTGTCTCCAACGGGAAAAGTGGAAATGAGGTGATTTTAAACTACCTTGGATATCTATACTCGGGCTTCCCGAACCATTTTCCCCCAAATTCCCATGTTAGTCCTACTAGGCCGTAAAATCTATGTTAGACTCAAAAATTTTCCCAATCGGATTCCTGTAGCTCATTCTGCAAGAATTCTGCAAAAGTAGGCCTTGGCCGCCTAATTTAGGCTTCCCGCTTTCATCTTCGATTTGATTGAATTTTTTTTGTGCCTGTCCGCCTTGTTCTTCTGATCATCAGTGTATCTTCAATTTTTTCGTCTGAGCTTATTTGCTATTTATTATTAATTTTTGACCTGTTTATTGAAAAAATCAAAGAAAATAACAAAATACGCTAAAAAAGCAATGTGAAAATCCAATAATTATGAAAGTTCATTGAAGAACCAAATTTATTATTTTTTGTTGGATTTCTTTATTTTTAAGTCCCAATATCAGGAAAAATGATGAAAAATAACCAAAAAAGACTATTTTTTGAAAGTATGTACACTATTTACACTCATTGGGGAGATTTTATCAGTTAGATTTTCCCTGTTGATGATTTGTAAGGGCATTATTAGGTAATTTTGCAAAAAAATCAAACGTTAACATCAAAATTTTTCCTCCCTCTTCAAACATTGCCCTTAATTACTTAGTTCCCTTCCACCCCTCTTAGATGGCCTACTCCGGGACGATTGTGTGCATGGGTTGAACAATCGTGTCTATGCATAGCCTTGGTTGACTCTACCATGCTTTGAAGATCAATGCAGTTCAAACCATTATGTTGTGCAAGAGATGGGTCTTGAGTAATTAACTCAAGGGTTTCTGATGTCGAGGTTTTCTTTTGCTGTCTTCCAAAGAGCAAATATTGTATCTTGTGTGCTCTTTGCTCGATTGTACCATGAGGATGCTCTGGTATGCTGATTTCCTAAGCTGTTGGTATCAATAATGATGGTTGTTGAGATTTTACCCGCCATTGGTATCTTGGTTTGTCTTGGTCAGAATGGTGTGGTTGAGTCTTCTAAGACTTGACTCTCCATTGCTTTATCGGTTATAAAGATTCAGGAGAAGATAAGTGCTCTTTCTTCTTCCAAATCCATTTTGTGTTAGGTTCCTTACTCGAGATGATCTTCTTTGTGTTTTGAACCTTGGAACCATCTTTGGTACAGTAGATGATGTTTTAGGCACCCAGATTTGAATCGGCTTGTCCTTAAGGTGTGCTTTTGGTACCCAAATTTGCCTGACTCCTTGCATGCTAATTGTAGCATTTTCTTGCCAATAGGATGGAGAATATTGATTGCTTCATGGTTTGCTTTGGTGGTAAATTACTTTCCATTCCTCTTTGCTTGGTGCTGAGGCAAGCTTTTCCATGCATGGGAACCCCCCATATATTTTTTCCCTTTTACCAAAATGATAGCGGGAAAAAGAGCAGTGCAATCGGGTGGCCTCTATACTCGTGCACACTCCACAAACCACGCCTCATGAAAACAAGCAAAGAACAAAACAAAGGGGGCACCACCCTAAATTAAGAGGTTTAGGGACCTCACACATAGTGCACATAGGCAAGTGAGACTTCTGGCATTATGATGGCATCAAAACATATGGCAAAACACATAGAAACGAAGCTTAGGGACCTTATGTAGCATATATATACACAAGACATCAGCTTAACAATACAACGGCATCTGATCATACATAACAAGGATATAGAGAAGCAAGCCAAGGATGGCATAATCCCTTGTCAAAAACAATCAACCCAGCAAGTAGGTATGATCCTACTAGCAACACATCAATACCTTAGAGAATGATGGCGAGGATGGTGGCCATGGAGCATGAGAGAAGACTCCTTATTTAGGTTTTAGGGCTAGTAATGTAGCATACTAGAGGGAGGGAGAGAGAGGGAGAGAGAGTAGAGCTCCATCCATAGCTCCTCGTTGTGAGCAATGTCGTCATAGCTTCGTTGCTTGGTGAAGTGTTGGTTTTGAGTGAGAGAAGGCCTCCTTATATAGATTTCTGAGAGGGTTTAGGATTAGGGATAAACATGCTTAAATCCGATGATTGGGGTTACTTTTTGCTTCGGGTGGTCAACAGATTGAGGTCACCTAATATGTCACCATCAAGATATTCTCTAGAGTGATGTGAGAGGGGAGGGTAAATGCTGATTTTTCTGATTGTGACACATGGGGATAAGGCCTTGACTGTACCAGCATTTAAGAGCAGGTAAGGTGGCTGTTGAAATTGGAGGTTTTGCACATGTCAGGGGGGGACCTGCGGGGGGGGGGGGGGGGGGGGGGGGTGGCAGCTGGGTCCTCCTGAATATCAAATTCTCAAAAAATCCTCAACCATGGCTTCTTTTGACATGTGTTCTTTGAAAAAATCAGCATGTCTCTTTTCAACTCAAAAGTCTTTATCCCTGTTGACTCACCTTTACCATAAGATTTTCTCCTTTTCTCCTCCTATAACTGCATTGTTGATGCCCAATCACTGCTTCTAGTAACAGTGAAGTGTTACCTACCAAATACTTATGGTGCAGTAAAAAATATTTACCATGGGTAAAAAAAGTTACTGTAGGTAAAAAGTGATTTGTATGTACCATGTAGGTGAAAAATATTTACTGTAGGTAAAAAATATTTACTGTCAGTAAAAAAGTGAAAACGGAGTATGCTGTGTTGTGAGTCCACACGAACATCCTCGTGTAAATTTCACTAGAAATTCACACCTAGAATGGGCTATTCTGTAAGATATAGGTTGTAGGCATGCATAAGAGCTCGTTCCCATGTATCTTCTGTCCATGGCACTTTTTACTCTTTGGTGCTTGTGAAGTAGATTTTTCTTCTCTTTCGAGATCCCTTGGACTAGAGTATCCTCATCTCCCCAACAACTGACTGTGCCTTTATTGCATCTTCAGAAGGGGTCCTAAAAACCATGCATCATATAGCCCTCCCCCTTAAGCTAGAGGTATTTGATGCCTCTAGCTGTAGGTTGTGCTACAATAGGATTCTCTTGAATACTTACCCACCTGGTACCAATTGAATTTGCCA